>NC_091270.1:18905000-19530000 GCF_042477335.2 Ovis canadensis | reverse complement strand
CTTCTTCTTCTTGTTCAGGCGCTAAGTTGTGTCCAACTCTTTCTTTATGACCCCATGGTCATAAAAAAGCCTGCAGCATCCCAGGCTTCCCGCTCCTTCACTATCTTCTGGAGTTTGCTCAAACTCATGTCCATTGAGTTGGTAATGCTTTTTAATCATCTCGTCCTCTGCCCATAGATTTAGAAATATGCTTTGATTTTAAAATAGGAAATTATAAGTATTATTTTCAAATACTTATCAAGTTTTAAAAATCTCTATAAGTCAAAACTAAGGCTTAATTGACTAATACTCTTGCTGTGATTGTTCTGTAATCCAAAGAAGAAATCCTTGTGGGATTTTTGGCTATCAGTTCAGCATCTACTGTGAATATTAGATTGCCTTTGTTTTATTGTTTTTATTTTTTCTGGAAGAGTAATGAAAAATAATCTTTTAAAGGAATATCCTATATTTCATGATTATTAAACCTATTATGATTGACGGAAGAATTTATCTCTACTGGGTACTGTTTGTTAGTGGGGAGTAAAAAATAAAGTATTGAAAATGTTAATTACATACAGAGGAAGGAACATTATGGAGTGCTCAGTAATGCATTATTAAAGTGGTGGAGAAACATTAACTTTTTAACCATGACAGAGGAAAAGATCAGACGTTTCCCTGCAGAGTCACAACCTAATGGTTCAATATTTCATGCAGTATTGCTACAGGCAAGCGACATGCTTGTACTGAAATCCTGTCATGCTGAGAGCACACAGAACTGAAGGCACAGGCTTTGTTTAGACACTGGCAACCAAATCGCTGACTCCTCAGGGAGAGAAGACTCCCTTCTTGCTTCTTACCTTGATCCCGAGGTAGGTTGTTCTCTGCTGGAGAGTCTCCCATCCTTGACTGGACTTCTCAGCCTTTGTGCAGACTAGCTAAGGCCAGGTGGTTTTCTAATTGGAAACCAGAACTGGGGATCAGTTCTTCTATTTTTATCATTGTTGCTCAACATCAAGCTACAAATTCATCAACTTAATTCTTAGACTGAATAAGGAGTGACTTTATAGTCAATATTTTGTGGTGACCTGGAAGGACTTCTAGAGATCTTTCTTTCTTCTCTAAGCAGTCTTACATATAAATGAAAGTCAATTTTAGGTTCTGATTACTATTAGAGTCACAGTGAAGCTTCCTATCCATTTCCCAGCAACTCTCTTTTATTTAGCCTGACAGCAGAAGTATCTAGTGCCCACAGGACAGCCTCCAGGGAAGTCATGGTGGGCAGCTCCCTGCAAATTCAAAGTCACCCACTCTGCCAGCAAACCATGTATTGAGGGGAGCGGTGGAGGGGGGAAATTTAATAAAAGCCTCACCCCTCCATCTGCTGGGGGTGTAATCAATCAGAGTGGGCATTTTGGACACTTCTCAGAAGTTCCAGTGGAATCAATCCTCACTGCCTACAGCACAGACCATCAAACCCTGTGAGAAGACCTTCCTCCCTTATCCTTGTGCTCACCTCTGTGCCCAAAATGACCTTACAAACCATCCATCTCCCACCCCATTCTTGAATCAAGTTCTCAGCACTAGGGGACCCAAAATAGAAAAACAACTCACTATTAATAACCTTTCTCTTTGTTCACAAGAAAATGATATTAGCCTTTTAATTTGTATAACATCAATGGTTAATATTTATCCTCTGCTCTATATATTAAGAGCATCTATGTCATAATTTAAAAACTGGTACTAGTAAACTCATTTTCCAAATTAGGAAATTATATTTCAGATTTAATTATTATACAATTTCTCACCCTAGTAGTCCTTCATCAATTATCCTACTCTTTATTTTATACCAGTCAGTTCCCTGGAAATTCTTCTTTGTTCATTTCCTAACAATGATGACATGAAAAATTAGAGCATTCCATGAAAGGAGAAATGACTCAGGAAACTGACAACTGGATACAAAACTCAGATTTGTGTTGTACAAGTTGTGTTGATGAAATCCACATATGTTCCACCTAATGAACTATCATATATCCTTGTTTTATTTGTGATTAAGTTGATAGAATAGAATAGAACTGATCAGTCCTTCTCTTATTTCTATAGGAATGGTATATTGCTTTTTAAAAGTATTCAGCAATTGATGCATGAAACCAATAATTCAGCACTGTTTGTTGAAGCAGGGCTACGTCAAAAAGTCTCTGTCCAGCATTCAAATTTAAATAAAAAGCAAGAAAAATGTTTAAAATAATTTCTTGAGAAAACTCCCCTTCCCCAGCAGGAAGGATTACATTCTAAATGTACAGCAGAACCTAACACCTCTCCCTTATTTCCAGGGCCCTTTAGCTCTGTCTCTCCCATAACATCTTACCTTGATCCATCCCTGCAGGCTCTGAGTAACTGTTAGGTCGTCCTGTTCTGTGCTTTGCTTTCCCACCTCTGGCTTTCCTCCTCTTTTCCATTTTGTCCTTATTGCTCAGTTCACACCTGGCATACAATTTGTCATGATTAGCACACACTCTCCCACAAGCCTACTGTCCATAATCATTTCACCACTTCCCCAGAAGTTACCAATATATTTCTTATTGTCCTGTTCACAAAACACAGAGAAAAAGAAAAACAAACAAAAACACAAGTGAGTAGGAACATTTGTTGGCTTGTGGGACAAAATCAAGTCATCTAATATATATGTATAGATTTGTAAGGCACAGGAAAAAAAAATATTTCAGTACTGGCTGATATTTTTCCATAACTGATACAAAGTGTAAACCTACAGATCCGAGAAGCAAAATCAACACCAAACTGAATAAACATAAAGAAAACCACAGCAAGTCATTCCGAAGCCACATTCTTGAAAATCAAGTGAGAACATCCAGACAAACACATACAGCGTGCGCAAGCATGGACATGGTACCTGATTTGCTCTCAGGAGACTAGCTGTGCAGTCCAGAGGACAACAGACCCAGATCTCAGGGTGAAAAAGGGGAAAGGATAGCTGTCAATTTTATACCCAGTGAAAATACTTTTCAAAAAAGTTAAGATTCTGTTCCTAGTCTTTTAAGGAACTTCCACACTGTTTTCCACAGTGTCTGTACTGATTTACCTTCCCTCCAAGAAGGTAGGAGGCTTCCTTGTCTCTGCAGCCTCTCCAGAATTTATTGTTTATAGACTTTTTGATGATGGCCATTCTGACCAGTGTGAGATGACACCTCATTGTGCTTCTGATTTGCATTTCTCTATTAATGAGTGATGCTGAGCACCTTTTCATGTGCATATTGACCATCTGTATGTCTTCTTTGGAGAAATGTCAATTTAGGCTTTCTGCCCATGTTTTGATTGGGTTGTTTGTGGGTTGTTTGCTTTTTGATACTGAGCTGCATGAGCTGTTTGTATATTTTAGAGATTAATCCCTTTTCAGTTGCTTCCTTTGCAAATATTTTCTCCTATTCCATGGGATGTCTTTTCATCTTGTTTATGGTTTCCTTTGCTGTGCAAAAACTTTTGTTTACTTTTATTCTCATTAGTCTAGAAGATGGGTCAAAAAAGACCGTACTGTGACTTAGTCAAAGAGTATTCTGCCTATATTTTCCTCTAACAATATCTGGCCTTACCTTTATGTGACCCAGCAATCCCACTCCTGGGCGCATACCCAGAGAAAACCATAATTCAAAAAGACTCATGCACCCCAGTGTTCACTGCAGCATTCTTTACACTAGCGAGGACATGGAAACAACCTAAATGTCCATCAACAGAGGACTGGATAAAGATGTGGTACATACATATGATTGAATTTTACTCGGCCCCAGAAAAGAATTAAATTGTGTAATTTCTAGAGATGTGGATGAACCTAGAGACTATATAGAGTGAAGTAAGTCAGAAAGAGAAAAACAAATAGTATATATTAAAGCATTTATGTGGAATATGGAAAAAATGATATAGTCAGTCTTATTTACAGAGCAGAAATAGAGACACAGATGTAGAAAACAAATGTATGGACACCAAGGAGGGAGAGGGGAGGTGGGATGAATTGGGAGATTGGTGTCGGCATAGAGACAAACTAGCCTGTATAAAGGAGACGACTGATGGCAGCTTGCTCTACAGCACAGGGACCGTACTGAGTGCTCTGCGGTGACCCGAATGGGGAGGAAATCCACAAAAGAGGGGATTTATGTCCAGGAAAGCTGGTTCATTTTGCTGTAAATAGAAACTAACACCTTGTAAAACAACTATATTTCAATAAATTTTTAAGCAAATTAAAATTTCTTTCCAGCAGATGAAAACAGTATAAGAAGTATTAAAAAAAAAAAAAGAAAACACTATCTAGGCAATACAAGAATACTGAATGCAAAATTACAAGGACGCCAGTGCTTTTTCTCAACATGGTAAATATGTGACTAAATGTGACTATATTTTCTCCGTTCAACCCCTTCGACAGTTAATTGACTATGCAATAATTGTTTAAACCAAAAATAATATATGTTAGTGTTTACAGCATAGGTACCACAAAGTGCATGACAATAGAAACACAAAGAGGAGAAGCGACAGGAAAACACACCGTGTGCTGGTCACTAAAATACAGCGTTAGAAGAGTAAGATGTAGGTGATAATTCAATAACAGAGTGGGATTTTTATTTTGTTTATTCATTTTTTAAATTTAAATTTATTTATTTTAATCAGAGGCTAATTACTTTACAATATTGTATTGCTTTTGCCATACATCAACATGAATCCACCACGGGTGTACGTGTGTTCCCAATCCTGAACCCCCCTCCCACCTCCCTCCCTGTAACCATCCCTCTGGGTCAAAATGCATTAACCTATAGGAAGGTGACAAGAAGGAAAACAGCACTGAGTACAAACAGAGGGAAAAATGAAAAAAGCCCATCTATTTAAACCTAACTGTATTCATTTTATAAAGATTAAATGGTGTCAAATCCCCAACCAAAAGGGAAAACTACCATTTGTAAGAAAGCCTAACTTTATGCACTCTATTAGAAAATCTACATTAATGTAGAGATACAGGAAAGGTAGAAATAAAAAGGCTACATGTTGCGAAGACTAATCAAAGAAGGTTGGGGCTGTCATATGGTGGTGGTGGTGTAGTCACTCAGTCATGTCCGACTCTTTGCTATCCATGGACTGTAGCCCACCAGGCTCCTCTACCTATGGAATTGCCCAGTCAGGAATACTGGAGAGAGTTGCCATTTCCTTCTCCAGGAGATTGTCCTGACCCACGGATCAAACCTGGGTTTCCTGTCTTGCAGGCAGATTCTTACCGACTTAGCCACCAGGGAAGCCCACTGTTATATGAGTACCAGACAGAAAAGATTTTAGAACAAGGGATACTTTATAAACATAGTTGAATAATACATAACAAAAAGGTTAGTTGAATAGAACAGTCCTCAGTGCGTGTGTACTTAATAACAGAGTTTCAAGATAAATGAAGCCCCCAAATTGATAGCTTTGAAACCTTAAACAGATAAATCTGCAATTATAGAAATTTCATCAACCCTCCTCAGTAACTGGTAAAACAAGTAGACTAAATTAATAAGGAAATGGAAATTTCATCAACCCTATTAACTAACGTGACCTAATTGCTCTTTTTAAAACGTGCCTCTGTGGACAGCAGAATACACATTCATTTCAACTGCACATGGAATATTCAGCCAAGACAGAGAATATTCTGGGTCATTGAAAAACAGATTAATAAACTAAAACGTTTGAAGTCATGAAAAATATATTCCGTGGCCCCACAGAATCAGACTAAAAATGAGTAAAAACTTATATAGAAAATACCAAAAAATACTTGAAAAGTAAACAATAAGTTTCTAAGTAACCCAAGGGTCAAAGTTAGTTACCACAAGGAACCTAAGAAAACCGTTTGCACTCAGTGAAAATGGAAGCACGAAACACTTTAAAAAATTTTGGTAAATCAAATCCAGCAATTTATATTAATAAAAAAAGATAACATATCATGACCAAGTGGGCCCTATCCCAGGAGAAGACTGGCTTAACATCTGAAAACCAATGTCATTCACAGTCCACAGGCTAAAAATGAAAACAAATTATTGATCATATCAATAGATGCACATAAGGCTTTTGACAAAAGTTAACACCCATTTATGGTACAGATTCTCAGCTAGCTATATACTAAAGGAAACTTCTTCAACCCAGTAAAGACACTTACAGACAATTTATAGCTCATTTTTCACTGATGAAAGCCTGAATGGATTCCTCATAAGATCAGAACCCAGGGCAAAAATACCTAAGTTTACAAGTTCTATTCAAATTCCTAGCCAGTGCTATGAAACAAGGAAAAAATCTAGAGACCAGAAATAAATAAAAATATTTTTATTTATATGATGTTATCACCACAGCAAAGTGCAAAGCCAGTGGAACTAATAAAAAAGGTAAAGATGTTGCCTGATACAAGGACACAATTTAAATCAGTGTTAGCAATGAATGATTGGAGTATGAAATTTATAAGATTGTCCTATTTATACTGGAATAAAAATTTGAAATACCTAGGAATAAATCTAACAAAATATTTGCAAGACTATGTGCTGAGACTATAAGACATAAACACCTAAACAGAAGGAGGGGCAGAGATGAGATCATGGGTCAGAAGTCAGTGGTTCTTTAGGTTTGTAAAACTGTTTGTTTTCTTTTTGAAACTTTTATTTTACATTGGAGTATAGCCAATTTACAGTGTTGTGATGGTTTCAGGTGGACAGCAAAGGGACTCAGCCATACCTGTACATGGGTCCGTTCTCCCCCAAACTCCCCTCCCACCCAGACTGCCGCATCACATTGAGCAGAGTTTCCTGCGCTGTACAGTAGGTCTTTGTTCATTATCTGTTTTAAATATAGCATTGTGTACCTGTCCGTCCCAAACTCACTAAGTCTGTGAGTCTGTTTTGATTTGTAAATAAGTTCATCTGTATCATGTTTTTAAAATTCTATGTATAATGCATCTCATATGCTATTTCTCAGAAAACAGTATTTTGAAGATGTAGATTTCCTTACCTGTTAGATAGTCTATTGAAGGAATGCCGTTTTAATCACAAGTCCAAGAAGCTAACCAGTTTTCCTTTTTTTTTTTTTACTTTCTTCCTTTTTTTTTGGTGTCTGTAGAAATTGACATACTGGTTCTAAAATTTATGTGAAAAGGCAGAGGGTCTATAATAGCTGACATTATTTTTAAAAGGAAGAACAAAGTTGGAGAATTTATATATGTTTCAAAAATTCACCATTGAGCTAAAAGAAATAAAGTAGTGTGGAACTGGTGAAAGGACAGAGGAGTAGTCCAGTGGACAGAAGAGAAAGTCCAGAGATGGCCTGGGACATAGAACATAAAATGACCTTTGACAAAACCATGAGATAACTGAGTGAGAATAGAGAGAATCCCATCAGCGTCCACACAGAAGGGACGAGACCCTTCAACTGCGCTCTTGATCATGAACACTGCAAGGTACCTGATGTCTCACCATCATCATGACTGGCACCCAGATGCATTAAGAAAACTGCCAAACCTCTCATATGTATTCTCTGTTAGAATTCTGTTTCAAAGAGTTCTGCTGGGATGCATTAAGATAATGGCATGCAAGCACTTAGAACTTGCTGTGGTCTGCCACAGATTGCAGTCAATTTTGGCATTAGTACTGAAACAAAGGTGAGAAGAGTGCCTACATCATAGCACTTTATGAGCAAAAGTGCTATAAAGTGTCTGCAACACAGGAGTCTTTCAACACAGTTGAGTTATTAGTAAAAGTGATCATCGTAGCTGTAGTAGGAGCTATAGCTTGTGTGGCCATTCTTATGTTTAGCAGCAGTATTTCTGAAATAGCTATTGATTACATCAATATTTACCTTTTCTACTTCACATGGATATTGGCTGGTGAAGATGAAAATTACTCCTTAGCTACTTTGTGTCTCCCATTCCAAACCATTTCTTGTTTCTTCATCCCTTAGAAGCATAAGGACAGGAAATCAGCAATGAGTGCTGATAAGAGATGGGGCTTCTGGTCATTTCACCCAAGTAAGGTAATATATCAGGCCTTGCTAATACCGTGCATTAGCTGGTGTATTACTGTGCCTAATGGTGACATTCATTTTTAATTCTTTGAAGAGTTGTCTTATAACTTGCCTTATGTCTCAAAGTTCTCCGATCACTGCCTGTTACCATCATTGAAGTCTGAAGTACAGATAGTGTGTAGAAGATATAGACTATGAAAATTATTAAAAATACTCAGCTTTTAGACTAAGTCATTCAGAATATATCACTTCCGCTAAAGAAAGTGCCTAAATTTACACTGCTTGAATTTGTAAACGTTAACATTATATACTGTTTTTAAGTGTAGTTAACTTCTTAGGAATCTAGAGATCATTTCTGTTTACCCATATGATACAGAGGTTATTTTTCTGATTATAGTCTTCCCAGGTAGTTCAGTGGCAAAGAATCTGCCTGCCAGTGCAGGAGACACAGAAATGCAGGTTTGATTCCTGGGTCAGGAAGATCTGCTGGAGTAGGAAATGTCCTCCCACTCCAGTATTCTCGCCTGAAAAATCCCGTGCACAGAGAAGCCTGGCGGTCTATGGTTCATCTGGTTGCAAAGAGTCAGACACAACTTAGCAACTGAGCACACACACATTTCTGATTATATTCATCTTTTATCAGTAAACCCAGTTCCCTAGACCAAGTGGTTAGCTTTTGGCCTTTTATCATAGTCAGATTAGTGAAGATTTTTCTTCACATTGGCTATCATTTGTAAACATTTAGTTTAGCTGGTTTAAACAAGCTGCTTTGTGTTTTCTGAGGCTCAGATTAGACATTTGGTAATGAGGGAGTGTGGAGCTTTCAAATATCCTGGAAAGTTCACCCTTCAGATTTGATCTGTGTGTAAAGGTGACACTAGAATTATTATGCTTTTTTTTTTTTTTTTGTTAGCATTATAATGTTGCGAAGTAAGAAAGTGAAAATCAGGGTGTGGGGAAAACTTGAATCCAGACCGACTGTCAAAGACGTAGATAATTTGGAGAAAGTTGTTTTTAATCAAATTTGGGGGAAAAAATCAACAGTATCAGAGTATATCATCTTGATATTGCATCTCAGATACAAATGCCCTGAAGCATTTTTAACATAGATCTATTTAACACTCCCTCCAAAAACCCACCAGTTTTACAGGAAAGAATCTGTCAGTGAATCTGTTGACATTCATGGGAATTCACACACAAAATATTTCAAAATTTGCATGTTTTCACTTGCTTGAATATATGTGCTCTGATTAAAATTCAGACTCTGCCTAATATAAAAGTTAAAGTGATCTGACAGTAGTGTAAGTTACCAGGGGTGGTATTAAAAAAAAAAAAAATCACCTCAGAAAACAGAAAGGCTTTTGCATCCATTGACTACAGAGCAGGATCCCTCACTCAGCTGTCAATCTGCAGACATAAACATTGAGGTGGCCAAGAAGTTCTTTTGGGTTTTTCTGTATCATCTTACAGGACAAACTTCTTGCCCAACCCAAGACATCCAATCCTGTTTGTTTCAGAAGCCGTACTTCAACAAAAAAGGCAGTCTACATACAAAAGTTAACTATCCAGGGCACAGATTTGTTTTTCCCCATTTGCCTTCTCTCTGAAAGAAATAGTAACAACAACTACAACCACTATAGAGCAATTTGATGCACATTTTCATCTTGAAATTATTTCAGACTTACAAGTGTTGCATATGTCCATGTATCCTTCACCAAGATGGACCCCAAGTAATGTTTTATCAAATTTACTTAATCATTTGTCCTATTCTCCTGAAATGTTAAAGAGAAAAAACAAGGATTTATATTTCATAACCACCATCTAATTAATTATCTAAATAGGATATTAACACTGATTCAGTTCTATTACCTACTCTACAGACCTAATTCAGAATTTTCCAATCATCTCATAGATGTCATTCATTTTTCTCCAGAATCCAGGTCAGCCTTACACATTTAGCTTGGTTTCCATCTTCTTCATCTCCCTTCATAGGAGACAGTCTTTCTGTCTCTTTCATGTGAAGATTAAAGACCAGATATTTTTATAGACTGTGACTCAGTTACGGCTTGCCTGATTACATCCTTAGCTAATTGGGGGCTGGGAAGTGCCAAAACGCTCAGCGCTGGCATCCCCATTCTACTCAGCCCATCACTGCAGCAGGCACTGCATTTGTAACCTTTGGGAATAACTCTGAACTTTATATTTCAACTGAAAAGCCGCTTATTTGCCTTTCCATAACTAACAAGTAATCTGTTGAGATTTTGGGTCTACATAAATATTCCTCTTCCCATAATATCTTCACCTACGTACACTTTTAGCACCCACTGATAATTTGCCAAAAACCATTAGTGGGGAACTGCCAAGACACATGGAGTTTTTCAGTTCCCAGAGTACTTTATCTAATTATGGTTCTGCAGCTATCAAAACAATAAAATAGTCTGCCATATAATTTATAAAGCAGGAGCAAGTATTACAATTCCCTAAATTACTTTTAGTGCAGAACTTAGATGTAAATTTTTTAAGTAAATTAGTAATCTTTACCTAAATGTTTTTATGCATTTAGCATCAATGTTTTAATATGAATTCTTACCCAAAATCCAAATGGAGCAGGTCTGTTTCCAGGCAGATGGCAGCCAAGACAAGAGACTCTTGCCTTCCTGTAGACAACAGAAACATTTTTTGCAAAAAGAGAGACTATAGATATAAAGTCCTTATTGTTAAATTTGGAAACTACCACGCAAAGATAAATAGTGAATTACAAACATACTCAATTCCTCAATTGGCCCAGTCAGTCAGCTTTCACTAGGTGAGTAGACACACCCTGGCTAGCAGTGGAGTATTAGGGACCATAACCTTTGACCTAGAGACACACAGTGTATGCAAACTTAAAATGGTGTTCAAATCTATCTAATGGTGAGGTGGCTGTGCTTGTTACCCCTCATGCAACATTAATCTGACTATCCTTCTTACTGATTAGATCAGTTTGACTTTTTCGCTGTGTGTCTTGCAGGTCCCCTTTTAATTTGTATGGTCTTAAAACAATGCATATGCTAAATTCCATTGCCTACCTGACATCCTGTTTTTATTGTTCAAACACTAAGTGAGATTTGAGATGCACTTGGGAGAATTCATGATAGTAAGGGCATTGCTTAGCTACAGTAAAAATAATATCCTACAAATGGACGTGACTGTTTAAGAAAACCAAACCAGATTATCATTATGGTATAGTTTCAGTCCTTTAATTAGAAATGCCACTGTTACTGCTTCTTGGCCTTTGGCGAAGATCAAGTGTAGAAATACCACTGTCAAGGACACACTGAAGTCAATATATTATGATAATTTTACTGGCATTTTACTAAGGATATGTCTAAGCTGTTAAGTTCATTTTGGTACACAGTGAAGTCATAGTTTTGAGAGGCTAGGGGAAGACAAGTGTAATCAATTCCTCTATTACTCTCAATTATGGGTGATTTCACTATGAATTTCATTGTCTCATTAAACAACTTGAATGCATTGCTTAGAAAAATTATGAGAACAAATGAGAAAATAACATGTTTGAGGTTACCTGGTGCCATTCTATCATTAGCAGCTTTTGGTCTTTGCATTTGCTCTATTGCTCTATGCAAAACATTCTTTGTTTAGAGTTTGGTTAAATTTACCCTTTTCTTTGTTTATAAGATTCCCTTGCTATGAGTTTTGACTCAGAATTGTGTACATGCATACTGCTGTACAAAAGATTTAGGTATGCCATAGAAAAAACAATATTTGGAAAAAAAATCTTATTAAGTTCTAAGCCAGATCTTCATGTTTGCTATTCAAGGGTTTAGGTTTTTCTTTTTAATTGTCTTTTCTTTAAAAGTGAAGTAGCTCAGTCGTGTCCGACTCTTTGCGACCCCATGGACTGTAGCCTACTACGCTCCTCTGTCCATGGGATTTTCCAGGCAAGAGTACTGGAGTGGGTTGCCATTTCCTTCTCCAGAGGGTCTTCCTGACACAGGGATCGAACCCAGGTCTCCCACACTGCAGGCAGACGCTTTACCATCTGAGCTACCACGGAAGTCTTTTCTTTATGCATTGCCAAATACTTTTTATACTAATAAACAGAATTTAGTAGCCAATAAAAATATACATGGAAGCCCACTGCTTGGAGGGAGAGCACATTAAAATCATGTACATTTAAATCAAGCCTCCTTTCTATCAGATATTTCAATTACACATTTGCTAGGAAATGAAACAATTTTTAGAATTTCATGGGCAGAAATATTCATACATTTTAAACTTTCTGATATTACTTGACAACAGTTATCAATATTCATTACACAAGATGGAAGAAGAATTTTAGATGAAGTGGGACAGAGGATGAGATGGTTGGATGGCATCACCAACTCAATGGACATGAGCCTGAGCAAGCTCCAGGAGTTGGTGATGGACAGGGAAGCCTGGCGTGCTCTAGTCCATGGGGTTGCAAAGAAGTCGGACGTGACTGAGGGACTAAACTGAACTGAGGACATTTTCATCGGATCTAATTAAAATAATGTGGGGACTTAGTAATTTAGCAAGACAGATTCATTCTCAATGTTTAACTAAACTATGTAATGCTTTAAAACTATGTCAATGACATTTATATTATAAAAGTAATATTAGAAATTCCTTGAAACAACTGGAAACAGAAAAAAGTTAAAATTACACCTTGATTGGCAGTATTGTGATCTATGTTTTTGTTTCCTTTTTTCCATTTTTATACATATATACTCACAAATAAACATAAACACCATCCTTTCTCACCCCTGCCCGGCACACCTGCAAACACGGACAAAATTGAAATCTTATGGAATATATTGAATAATTTGTTTTACAATGTGCTTTTTTTACTCCTGTTAGTCATATACATATTATGTCTTCTTATCATTTGTCAAAATAGTTTTTTCTTATACAATTGCTAAAGCATAATTGCTCGCATTGAAAAATATTTTCAAAAGCATTAAAATTATATTATCATTCTGAAAGGGCTATCAATATTTAAGAGTCTGCTTTCTGTTGTTTTCTTCTATATGTATAATTGCATTCATTTTATTGTCTGCTTATTTGAATGACTGGTGGTAGAACCCTTTAAAGTTTAAAGCAATTTAAAATTTAAAATAGCTTGTAAACCAATGTTTTATAAAGAAAACCAGGGATACAGCTTAGCTGCATTTACATGTTATTTATGCATCCACGTGTCTCCAGTTTTTTGTCTAGAACAAAGATTTAAAAGTGTTCTTTTTTCCAAAAAGGCACAACTATTTCCATCAAAACAGTACTTTTTGTATTGGGTTCCTGTATACTGTCTGTCACTCACAAACTAAATTGGATTGGTTTATTCTCCCAAAGATAACTATTTCTCAGTGAATCAATAAGCTCTCAACAATTTATGCATCTTAGGAGATTAATTTACTCTGTCAGAATGTGGGTTCAATATTTACTACACTAGAATAAAAATAATTTCATCATTTGTGGAAAATTCCATTCTAGCTTATTCTATACTCTCATGCTCCCTGGACAAGAATACTACTTTCATGAAGCAAGAAAAATATTACTCTGTTAGAGAATGGTAGAATATTAAATATGCAGATATACTGTTGTCACATTTAATAACACACTTCTCTCCTGAGGAGTCTTACTTTGTGTAAAAACAAAGATGTATTGGGTAACTCTGACTCATGAAGATGCCTGGATGTACCCACAGTGTCCTGTTGGTAGCCAGGGCGGTCCCCTTGGACTCTGTGATCCAAGCAGACTATTGAGGTGGAAACGATAAACATACGTTTAAGTCTCTAATTGTTGTTAAGTGTCAGCTCCTGCCCTTGACTCAAAAAGAACCAGCCCACCCCCAGCTCCTACCATTCCAGATAATCAAAGGAAGCAGCCTGCACAGAACCCACAGTTTAGAACCCACAAACTGACCCCAGCACTTGGGGTCCAGGCCCACACTGGCTCCAGTTA
Source organism: Ovis canadensis (assembly GCF_042477335.2). Classification (NCBI taxonomy): domain Eukaryota; kingdom Metazoa; phylum Chordata; class Mammalia; order Artiodactyla; family Bovidae; genus Ovis; species Ovis canadensis. Next base: position 19,516,011 of record NC_091270.1, on the reverse strand, counting down.
ATGCCTCATGGGAAAGAGACAGGTCAGTAGCAGCAACTCTGCTTATTCCTCATCAGACCCTCCCACTTTCTGCAACCAAACCCTCCTGGTCCCCTCACTTAGTATTCTCACCTCTGGGCCAGGGCACAGGGGTCTTTAAGGTCCTCAAATCAAAGCCAACCTCCTGCCAATCACATTTCACATACTCAGTTTTGCCTACATTGCTTTATGTAAAACTTTGTATAAACTTGGGCACTTTCTTCCCACAAACATCAATGATTTAAGGAAGCTTAGCAGACCTTTTTTCTCTTGAGCTAGGAAGGAAAGTTATATGTTCTGTAATTATAAGTTCCCCAGGAAGTAAAACTCTGTAGACATGCGTTCATTGACTGGATGGCTGAATTGTTTTCCATGGAAGTCAAGGCACATTTGGAATCTTACTTTTACTAACCCACTGTTACCAGGAAGCACTAACTCGTTTTCATTGAACATTTCATACGCTTGACACTTTGGAAAATTTTCCATATGAGATCTTGTGGAATTGTCAGAATATATTTGGAGTTCACTGGAGAAGGCTTTTAGCAACTGTTTTATAATTAACACCTGGGTTTTACAGTTGGCAATTTTAGAACTGGGACAATGTGAAATAGGAAGGTGACTAAGTTAATATATGAATAGTGACCAGCACTGGTATTAACTAAAGTTTGCCAGCTCGTTAAATCACAGGTCACGAAGCTCCTATGCAAGTTAGAATTCAGGCGATATTCTCTGGGAGTCTCTACTGTACAAGATAATAGATGTATTTCACATGATGATTTAGTAAAGAAGAAAGAGTAAATATAGGAAAAATGTCTGCAGTTACTAGTACATATGAACATCTATCAAATTAAATAACCTACAACTACTAATATAACTCATGTTTTATGCTAATCTGGAATATACTAGAATACAGTACCTCTGATGACCTTCCATGCAATAATTATGTTACTCTACTTACTTACTCTGTTTTCATTTATTCTATTAGAGATATTATACTTTAGAGAAAAATAAAGGTTATATTCTACTTAGATTCTTAATTCTGACATATAGAGAAAATGCATTTCAGTTATCTTGAGTGTTGGATATAAGCAGACTATAATTATTAAGTCAGTGCTATAAAAACATGAATGAGGCTCGGTGCTGGAGTTTAAATCTGGATTCCACTTCATTTTATGCATCACTGAGCTTCAGTCTGGATGCCTGGTAAATGTTTGGTAAATATTACTCCCCTCTTCTTCCTCTCTTCTAATAATACCATTCTTCTTGGAAAACCCAAACAAACATGTCCTACCTGGAGTCCTTTGCAGAGACCAAGTTTGGGAGTTCACAGGGCTCCAGGCTGGCACCACCTCATGGGTGCTGCAATAAGGCATCACTGATTTAGCCCAGTGTCATCAGCTTCCCTTCAATTTATAGACATTTGAGAGAAAATACTCATTTTGAAAACTATAGAAACTGTCTCTCAGTGACCAGTCTGTCCATTACTGGTTTCAGTGGACATATGGAGATGAGCACAGGATAAAACATGCATCTGTCCAGCCTTCCCTCTATGTGTATGTTACCTCTTGTAGCCACTGTGCAGTCCCGCTTCTAGGCACTTAGGCTCAGGTTGAGTCAGTGAAGGACAGCTGATATCCTTCTGAGTGGGCGTATCAGTCAGCTCTTTCTCGTTGATTAGCTTGGATTCTAATAGGATAAACATCCCAGTTTAGCCAGGATTCTATTTGTTTCCAAGGTCATCTTTGTTGTAAAGTCTGTAATCATTTTAAAACTGGGTTTTCAGTCTTCAAAAATACTCTTACAAAGTAAAACTAATTTTGGATATGGTGTCTGTTTAGATTGTGAGGAGAGCAAGGCAGCCTCCTGTTCTTTGTGACTTTGTGGATTGTGGTCAGTATTTCTCCTCCAGTAGCCCAAGTTCCTTACACCTACCTGGACCATACCTCATTTTTATTTGAATTTTTCCCTTGCTCATACCAGGTGGCCTAGCATAAGTGCTGAGTAAAGCTTTCTCAAATGAGACAAATTGGGTCAGGACACAACAGTAAACAGATCTAAACCCATTTCGAACTAATTAGTTCTAAGTGAGAGATCTAAATTATAAAAGGAAAATTAATGTTAGAAGAAAAATATAAAACTTGAATAAAGTTGACCTTCTTTTTCCTTTCCCTAAGACTTAGCACAAAAGAAGTGTGTACGAAAGATGCTCATATTGGATGCAAACATTTTCAGAAGTAATTACCTTTTTTTTGCTGAAATATCCTGTGTGGGAAATGCCAGTCTCTTACCAAGAGCAACATATTTTAGAAATCGTACATACATGTGTATTTTCCGAAGTATCATGTACTGTATGACACTCTAATCCCCTCTGCTGGCACAGCCTCCAGAACTGGTTTTCCTCTAAAAAGACTGTGCTGAGGTTCTGAGGGGATGGTGGGGTGAGAGGAAATGCACCTAAAACCTCTTTCTTCCTCTGCTCCACAGCCCCTCCAGTGTGATGCATTAATTTTACCTGTTTCAGTGAGAACCAAACCAAAATGATAACCATTTACTATGGTTCAGGCTATTTAGTAGTACCTTCAGTTTGCAAATAAGTGCTTTAAAAGTTATGTTTTTCACATTAATCAGTATGACATACACTGAATCTTGTTTCATCTCTTTTTCTGTTCAGATAGCAGGAGAGGCAGATAGGTCTTTACCTACCGTACAGGTGTCTTTTAGACAAATTCATTATTATACTTTGTAACAATCATGCAAATCCAAACGTATGAGTTTAATGACTGCTAAGTCACTTCAGTCGTGTCCGACTCTGTGTGACCCCATAGATGGCAGCCCACCAGGCTCCCCCATCCCTGGGATTCTCCAGGCAAGAACAATGGAGTGGGTTGCCATTTCCTTCTCCAATGCATGAAAGTGAAAAGTGAAAGTGAAGTCACTGAGTCGTGTCCAACTCTCAGTGACCCCGTGGACTGCAGCCTAACCAGGCTCCTCTGTCCATGGGATTCTCCAGGCAAGAGTACTGGAGTGGGGTGCCATTGCCTTCTCCGGAGTCTAATGACTAGGAGGAAAATAATGCTGTTTTTCCCTCTTTCTCACAAGACACTTTACTACAAATTTTTAAAAGAAAATATTTATCCCACTCTATGCATACAGAATATTTACACAATTGTCCAGGACATCAGAAAGCAGAAAGTAAAACATGCATGTACTTTAAAAAAAATTTTTTTTTCTTACTACTTAGAGGTATGTTCTCATTGGAATAGGAAATTCAAAAGCAGTTTTCAATTTCACAAAATAGCGAATGCTAGTCACAATGGTGTAGAAAACATGAAATAAATTATGTCTGCACTTAAAGTTACAATTGAGCATCTACAACCTTTATAACTTATTGGTTCATTGTGTTCTATTTTCTTTAAGAAAGCAATTAACATTAAAGTCCACCAAATATGAGTAACATTCTTCTAAGTTTCTTGGGTGGGCTTTTTGAGGACTCCTTAAGAGCGTGTAAAATGTCAGTATAAATGTTTGGTGGAATACGATCTAGTTTGTAGGCTCTTAACTAGCCACAATGCTCATTAAACTGCAATAAGCTGAACTGTAATTGTGAGGCCTGGTTGATTTAATAAGGTTAACATCTGCCGCTGTCCCTCGACTTAGTATTAAGACCCTATATAACAAGGTCTTATTACGCAGTGAATACAAACCAAATACCTTTGGAAATGTCAGTTCAGGGAGGCAGAGCAGGACACTCGCATGTCTACGTTTGTTCCTGTTGTGGTGAAACAGCTGGGAAGCTGCATCTGTCGAGCTCATGTGCACGTTTGCCCGAGCAACAGAACTTGAGAATCCCAGAGATGCTCTTCCTTGGAGCAAGGTTTTCTGTCCTGTTTCCCATCCTTTGCTGCATAACAAGAGGAGACCAAGGTACAGCTGAAGCGTCTACAGCTGTCTGTGTCTGAGACTCTTCCTAGTGTTCCCCTCAGTACACCAGCCGTAAAATGACCCTTGTTTCAAAGATGTTATCCTGGATTTGAGCATTGAGACAGGCTATGCATTGATGGTGAACCTCACTGACAAGGCCAGGGCTGCAGAAACGAAACAGTATGTAGGGCTTTTCTCATCACCTGCCCCGCCTCTACATCCAACCTTCCTCATTTCAAACTCTTAATTATTTTTATGTTCTGTAGCTATAGTTGGATTCTGTGGCTCCTTTTGTTTCCATTTTCCTTTCCCTAAGATCTTTGAAAATCAAAACCATATCTTCCTTTGCATTAAAAAGGAAGCAAAAGGAAATAGGAGATTGCCTTAAAGATAACCCTGCCTTCAGCTTGGGCGGGAACCTCACACCCTCAGTTTGAGATCAGGAGCTGAGCCCTGCCTCTAATTCCCTACCATTCTCTCCAAATGAATCCACAGGAAAGCTTTCTGGCATCTCACCTTTTCATTCTGCAGTTTCTAAAGAAAAGAAAATCATCTGTCCAAGGTAAAAAGACTGGCTGTAGCACCTTTTCAGGAGGTGTCTTACATGTGGGACACCGGATTAAGCCAATTCATGGCATGACTTTTTAACTTGAACTTCCCAAAAACAAGTTTGTTAAACAAGTAAATTCTAATTCATAAGAATAGAGTCAGGCATGGATAGCTTTAATTTTTAAAAGGGCCACAATCTAATGAGTGGTCAGGTTTGAAAAATATGGATTTAATCAAACACTTCTGCAGAATATCTTTAATGAGTAAAGTGGTAAGTCTGACATTTTGGGAAAGAGCCGAAGAAATGAGAGGGGCTTGTCCTCTGCTTATTCCTATATTTTTAAAACCTTTGGCATTTAAGAGAACTGTTTATTTAAAACTCAAAATGCAAAATGTACCCAGAGCCTAGAATTCATTATGAAAATCTCAACTTTGTTAATGTGTTCTTAAATAAATATGATTGGGTGACGCTTTGAAAGGGACAAAGAGGTTTAGCTAAAATTAGTGGTAAACCTTCCTTAGGTTTCTAGGCTTTCATGATATATCTAAGGAGAGGTGACAGAGAGGACAACTTTATGCCAGCAATCATATAACAAGTAAGATTTTCCCTTTGGTAATTAGCACTATGGTTAGTTAACACCTATAAGTAATATAATGTTGTACTGGAAATTTTTGCCAGTACATTTTAGGCTATTAATAAAGCTACTAAGAAGTGAACCAGTTTACTTGTATGCATTTAAACTTATTTTCTTCTGAATTTAATTAGGTTGTAAATATATATTAAACCTTAAAAAACATATCGCTTCTTTTAGGCACAAGTTTATATCAAATCTTGGCCCTTTCTCTGAAACCATCATCTCGTAGAACATGTATAACTTGCTATCCTCACTAGCAGAGCAGTGACTTTGTAATGCTCCATCACTGCCTTTATAGATATGTTTAGTATCTACAGTACCCCCCAGAAACTGACCCCAAACAAAATTTTCTCAGAGCTGACTGCCAACAAACCAGTGTAAGAAAGCTTTGCTCTAATTGTAAAATAAATAAAAGCATTCAACAAAATATACTCTAATAGGGAAGCTATATGTTTTAGTTACACAAACTGTGTTCAAATAAGATACGCTTCCTTTTAAAGACAAAATAACACTTTTTTTTTTCCATTTTCTTATGTTGAGACCAACAAATCAGAGGGTCTTCTCTTTTGGCTCGGATGGTAAAGAATCTGCCTGCAATGCAGGAGACCTGGGTTCAATCGTCGGGTTGGAAAGATCCCTGGAGGAGGGCATGGCAACCCACTCCAGTGTACTTGCCTGGAGAATCCCATGGACAGAGGAGCTTGGTGGGCTATAGTCCATGGGGCTGCAAAGAGTCGGATATGACTAAGTAACAAATACACACACAATACGTCGGAACAGACAGACTGCCCGGTCCCTGCCGGTTGCTGTGTGTCTCAGCACTCGGTTTGCAGGGTCCTGCTTGGAAAAATACCTGTGGTTGATCTCTCCTCTGCCCACTTCCCTCCGGGAGATGCTCTGGTGAGAAAAGAAGGGAAGGGTTGGATGTCAGACCGGACTGCAGAGGTTAAGACTCTACTGAGTGTTCATGGCAGTGACACAGGAAGGTCCTGAGCTCACCTCCTCCAGTAGATACAACAAACATACAGCCACCTAGGGGCCAGTTTTCTCAGGCAGAGCAACCCCTCCACACCAGGTTTGCCAATAAGGACAAAAGCACATGGAAGGGAAAAGGGAACCTGAGATACAGTCTCACCGCAGACCCGCCTCCAGGTCACCCAGGCACTATCCGGAGGGAACTCAGAACCTGGGGCTGCTCCCCTGGAACGAAGGGTTCCTCCTCATACTGGGCACCCTGATCTTTAAGTCTGGCCCCCGGGGAGGTGAGCCTTGAGACATCTGGCTGGAAGACCAGCGGGGCCCTTGCCTGCAGTATGTAGGGCTTTGGTGGACTGAGATGTGGTCTTACAGGGCACACGTGCAGATTCACCCGTGGTGCAGGCGTAGCCCCTCTGCAGAGCGCCCAGACTGTGAGAGAGGCTTGCCTACTCTGAGGCCCTGGCTTGAGGGGAGGGGCCTGCTGGGACAGTCTCTGGCTGTGGAGGCTGCAGGGGCCGCCTTGCTGCCCCTGCCCTCTGCCTTGCTAAAACCGGGGGGCAGTGTGTGTTGCTGTTGTTTCTTGTTGTCTTTGTCCCCACTCCACCCCCTGCCCCCGGCTGCGGCCCGCAGCACCACTCTCTCCCAGATGGGCGCTTCTGTGTGTGGAAGGCACACTCGACTCTATGGCTGCTGCCCTGGTTTCTGTGGCTGTGACCCTAACAAGGGGTTTTTGTTTGCCTAACTTTGTAAACTCAGTTCCTGGGTCTCAGGGAGTTTCTGAGTAAGAATCAGAGAGAGTTATTTCTCAAGAGACCACCACTCAGCTGACACAAATTAGTGTAGATGGTCCATCCTCATTTATGTAGTCTAAGAGTCAATATTGGAGAAGGCAATGGCACCCCATTCCAGTACTCTTGCCTGGAAAATCCCATGGATGGAGGAGCCTGGAAGGCTGCAGTCCATGGGGTCACTGAGGGTCAGACACGACTGAGCGACTTCACTTTCACTTTTCACTTTTATGCATTGAAGAAGGAAATGGCAACCCACTCCAGTGTTCTTGCCTGGAGAATCTCAGGGACGGGGGAGCCTGGTGGGTTGCCATCTATGGGGGTCACACAGAGTTAGACACGACTGAAGTGACTTAGCAGCAGCAGCAAAAATCAATATAGCTAAACTGTCCATGCATCCCAAAGCAATCAGTGAGTTCAGTACAACTCCTGTCAAAAGTTCAATGGTGTTTTTTACAGAAATAGAATAAACAATTCTAAAATGTTATACAACCACAAAAGACCCCAAATAGCCAAAGCAATATTGAGAAAGAAGGGCAAAGCTAGAGGTCCCATGCTCCCTGATTTCAAACCGTATTATAAGGCTGAAGTAGTCAAAAAAGGCACACAGATCAATGGAATAAGATACAGAGCCCAGAAATTAACTGATGCATATATGGTCAATTAGTTTATGATAGGAGACTCAAGAATATCCAGCGAGAAAAGAATGACCTCTTCAATAAATGGTGTTGGGAAAATAAGACAGCCGTGTACAAAGAATAAAACTCGACTTCCATCTTACACTAGATACAACAGTTAACTCAAAATTAGATTAAAAGACTTGAATGGAGAAACAGAAATAGAAAACAGACTTATGAACATGGGGAAAGGGGAGGAGAGGGTGAGATGTATGGAGAGAGTAACATGGAAACTTACATAGCCATATGTGAAATAGGTAGCCAGTGGGAATTTGTTGTATGTCTCAGGGAACTCAAAAAGCGGTGGGATGGGGAGGAGGAAGGGGGAGGTTCAAGAGGGAGGAAACATATGTATACCTATGGCTGATTTATGTTAAGGTTTGGCAGAAAGCAACAAAATTCTGTAAAACAATTGCCCTTCAATTAAAAAACAAAATTTTCAAAAAGCAACCCGAAACACTAAAATTCATAGAAGAAAACATGCTGGTCAGTTCCTTGGCATTAGTCATGGGGATGACTTTGTGAATCTGACACCAAATCAAAGGCAAGAAAAGCAAAAATAATCAATAGGACTATGTCAAATCGAAAAGAAAAGCTTCTGGACAGAAAAGGAAACCATTAACAAAATGAACAAGCAACCTACTGAACTGGGGAGATGTTTGCAAATCATATAGTTGATGGGGGTTAATATCTAAAATATAGAAATAATTCATACAGCTCAATAGCAGGAAAACAATCCAATTAAAAAATATAGAATCTGAATAAATATTTTCTCAAAGAAGACATGCTCAACATCTCTAATCATTAGGGAAATGCAAACCAAAACCACAAAGAGAAATCACCGCATACCTGTGATACTGGTTGTCAAAAGGTAAGAAGTAGAAAACACTGTTGAGAATGTGGAAGAAAGGCAACCTTTGTTGTGTCCTGTTTGTGTAAATATAAGTTGGTACAGCTGCTATGGAAAACAGTATGATGGTTCCTCAAAAAATTAAAATAGAGTTATCATATGGATCCATCAATTCCACTTATGGGTATTTATCTGAAGGGGAACAAAAAAAAACTAACCCCAAAACCTACATGCACCCTCATGTGCATCGCAGTATTATTTATAATAGCCAGGATACGGAAACAACCTAAGTGCCCATCAGTGCATGAATGGATAAAAATGTTGCACATAGACGCACACAATGGAATATTACCTTCATATAAAAAATGAAATATTGCCATTTACAACACCATGGATAGACCTCAAGGGCATTATGACACGTGAAATAAGTCAGAAAGAGAAAGACAAATGCCATATGATATCACTTACATGTGGAATCTTAAACAACAAAGTCAGAGAACAGACTGGTGGTTGCCAGAGATGAGGGTAGGGAACATGGGTAAAGGGTGTCAAAAGGTATTAACTTCCAGTTACAAGCAAACCATGGGGATGTGATACACAACACACTATAGTTCATACCACTGTATTCTATAATAGAAAATTAGATCTGAAGAGTCCTCATCACATGAAAAAATGGTCTTTGCTTACATATGGTGATAGGTGTTAGCTAGACTTACTGTGGTGGGCACGTCACAGCATATATACATATTGACTCATCATACTCTACACATGAAACTAGTATAATATATGTCAACTATATGTCATTAGAGAAGAAAAAGAAATAAAAGAATCCAAATAAGAAAAGAAATAAAACTCACACTGTTTTCAGATGACATGCTACTCTTCATAGGAAACCCAAAAGATAGTATCAGAAAATTACTAGAGCTAATGATTGAATTCAGCAAAGTCATGGGATACAAGGTCCATACAGAGAAGTCATTTGCATTCTTACATGCTAACAATGAAAAGTCAGGAAGAGAAATTAAGGTATCAATTCTATTCATCATTGCAATGAAAAGAATAAAATATCTAGGAATAACCTACCTAAGGAGACAAAGAACTATAGACGGAAAATTACAAGACAATGATGAAAGAAATCAAAGATGACATAAACATATGGAGACATAGTCTATGTTCCTGGGTAGGAAGAATCAATATTGTGAAAATGACTATATTACCAAATGTAATCTACAGATTAAATGTAATTCCTGACAAATTACCAAAGGCATTTTTCACAGAACTAGAACAAAAAATCTCACAATTCATTTAGAGTCACAAAAGACCCTGAATAGCCATAGCAATCTTTTTTTTTTTTTTTTGCTTTATTTTACTTTGCAATACTGTGTTGGTTTTGCCATGCATTGACATGAATCCACTACGGGTGTACAATTTAAAAAAAAAAAAAGGTTTTCCCCTATCAATCCAGAGTTAAATATATGTCATTTTAGAAAAGTTTTTTTTTCTGTCAATTCAGAGTTAAATATACACACAAGCACACACACACTTTCTGCTTAGATGATGATTTCTGTTTTAACATCTGTCCTCTTAATAGAGAATTTTAGAGGGAAACAGTCATTCTGTCTGTATTTGTGCACAGACGGATACCTCTTTTATTAAAGAGGCAGTTGCTCATCAAGGGACACAGTTAAGCAAGATGAGTACATTGTGGAGCTGTACTGTTCAGGACTGTGACCACAGTTAACAACACTTTATTGTATATACAAAAGTCACTAAAAGCATATATCTTTTATAGAAGTGGCAGGCAAATGAGGTCATGCTCAGTGCTAGGACCTTTTAAAAAGTATTCCATTTTAATAAAAGCAACAAAAACCCAAAGAACAAGAATATTTTTTAAAAAAAGTATAGCTTCTTTCAACATACTTTAATTACCACTTTTAACCTTGTTATTTCCTTTTCCTCATTTCAGTATCATCCACTTATATTGATGGATGATGAAATGGATGAGGGAACTTTGCATAGAGGATGTGCCTATGCACAAACCAGAAAAATATTCAGATGTAGGTGAAAAATGGAATCCAGTTCCACGTAACACTTGGTTTTAATGAAAGGATACAATTAATTCAGCAGTTCTTGGTTTTTACAGTTAGGACTGCTAATGTGGATGCCTACAGACACCTACATACTTCCTGCTACACTTTGCATGCAGAAAAAGCCCAGAGCATTCAGAGAAAAAGCATCACAGGACCAGGAAGGTTACGGTGGCCTGTGCCTCAGAGCTTGTGTGGTGCTAGGCTGTCTTATCTGTATCTAATACCTTGATTTTCTTTTCCAGTTTCCATATTCTTTTCTCAGTAGCTTAGCTGAAATATAATTTAAAATATGCAATACAATCTATAAATACTTTACCTTTTTCTATGTTTCTAACCACAGTGAATGAAATAGGCAAGTTTAGAAAAAAAAATACTGGATGCTGTAATTATTCAATCAAAACAGATAATTTTAATTTTGAAACATTTGGATTTTTAAAAGTTACATTAAACTAAAAAAATCAGTGGATGATATAACAGAACTGACAGTACATATTAAAGACATTTTAAGGTAAACTTTAAATGTCATAATAAAGCAGTATTATACCTATATAATTTTTCTATAAACTTTTTTTGTCACTCACACTTCCCATCATTAGAAACATGTTAATTTCTAATTATACTTACATCCACACACATGCAGTGTTATTCAAACACATAAACATAAAATAAATATCTAACATATCATATATATATATATATAAAGTACCATGAGAAACACTGGGCTGGATGGAGGAAGCACAAGCTGGAATCAAGATTGCTGGGAGAAATATCAATAACCTCAGATATGCAGATGACACCACCCTTATGGCAGAAAGTGAAGAAGAACTAAATAGCCTCTTGATGAAAGTGAAAGAGGAGAATGAAAAAGTTGGCTTAAAGCTCAACATTCAGAAAACTAAGATCATGGTATCCGGTCCTATCACTTCATGGGAAATAGATGGAGAAACAGTGGAAACAGTGGCTGACTTTATTTTTCTGGGGTTCAAAATCACTGCAGATGGTAATTGCAGCCATGAAACAAGACACTTACTCCTTGGAAGGGAAGTTATGACCAACCTAGACAGCATATTCAAAAGCAGAGGCATTACTTTGTCAACAAAGGTCCGTCTAGTCAAAGCTATGGTTTTTCCAGTTGTCATGTATGGATGTGAGAGTTGGACTGTGAAGAAAGCTGAGCACCGAAGAATTGATGGTTTTGAACGGTGGTGTTGGAGAAGATTCTTGAGAGTCCCTTAGATTGCAAGGAGATCCAACCAGTACATCCTAAAGGAGATCAGTCCTGGGTGTTCTTTGGAAGGACTGATGTTGAAGCTGAAACTACAATACTTTGGCCACCTGATGAGAAGAGCTGACTCACTGGAAAAGACCCGGATGCTGGGAAAGATTGAGGGCAGGAGGAGAAGGGGATGAGAGAAGATGAGATGGTTGTATGGCATCACCGACTCAATGGATATGGGTTTGCATGGACTCTGGGAGTTGGTGATGGACAGGGAGGCCTGGCATACTGTGGTTCATGGGGTCACAAAGAGTTGGACATGACTGAGCGACTGAGCTGAACTGATACAGACATATTATATATATAATATCATACACACACAAACACACTGGTCTCAAGACCAATTTTCTTTCTGATAAGTAATGGTGAGTGTTAATTTAATCTTTTAAATTTAAGCACAATTTTTTATAGTTTTTATATTATTCTTGGTGTTCTGACTCTACAAGATTAAATTAGAATTTTCTATTTTTCTTGTTAGGTGAGAATAAAAAATGCCTGTACTGAACAGCAATGCCTTTTCCTTTGCCATAGAATATCTGGATTGTTTTGTCCTAAACATGGCCAGCATGATTTGCTTTGCTAGTCTGTGACACACACCTTCCATTTATTTCACCTATTAGACTTATAAAAAGAAGAATCAACTTTTAACTATTAGAGACTGATGAAAATGAACACTCTAATGAATTTTAGCTTCACAATATTATAATAACCTCATCTTTTATTTGTAATGATTTCCACTGCCTATTTAAAAGCTCTAAAACTGAAACAAAATGGCCAGTGCTAAATTCTCATAAAAATAAAGGAAAGCAAAAGTAAAGTACTTTAAAATAGGTTGATTTATATTGACATTAATTGCATTTATATATTTTTCTTTAATGCATTTCACCTACAAGTACAGGTCAATTAATTCCAGTAATTTACCTTATAGAAAATCACGTGCTTTAAATAATTAACAAAATTATTTGGAAATCACCATGTTAGAACATGCATCAAAATATGAAACTAGAAGAAGAAAAGCAATCTGCCCACTAATGTAAAATACAATCAATATCTGAAGTATAACGTTTATTCATTCAACAGATATTTATAGCAGACACTATACTAGGTATATAGTAATAAATAAAACACAAAGGAAGACTCTGCTCTCATAGAGCTTCATTCTATCAAGGAAACAGAAATTAATACAAGTAAAGCACATACATTATGGTGAATGTCAATGAGAATTATATAACAAGAGAGAAAATAGGAAACATTCATTGAGCAAGGGAGCAGAAGTTGCAATTTCAGTGTTAAAGCATAGAAAGGGAAATACATCATTGTATGTAACTGGTGCTAAAAGCTTGTGTACATAGAATATGATTAAGGAAAAAGATACAAACATACTCCTTAAGGAATACACACACAAAATACATGTGGATCATTGGTTTCATGCAGAGCTAACCTGAGTTATAAGGGTCAGAGGTGAGATAGAAAGTTCTAACAGTATGTGGAAGTGCTATATCTCTGAAATTCTGTGGGTTGTGCAGGTAACATATATCTCAAAAATGAATAAAATTTAAATAAGAATCTATCAATGCAGATGCCTACCTATCCTGTAGGAACTTGGCCCCACCATGTTGAGTATGCTCTCTTGATCATATTCCAACTCAAAATGGATAGTTTCAATATAAATTCCCTTGTATATTCATACACACACACACATACACCTAATATTGGATTGCTCATCATTTGACTCTAATCAAAATAAAACAGCATACACTGCACACACACAGGTCTTTTGCTTTGTAAGTTGAGCTCTTTGGTCAGTATAGCAAAATCTGAGTCAACATTCCCACTTACGTATCTATTGCTATGAAGCAATTCCATCCCCAAAGTAGCAGCTTGAAACCACACACGTTTGTTATCTCATAGTTTCTGAGGGTCAGTAATCGGGAAGTGGCTAACCTGATTTTGCCTTGGGCTGTGTCACCAGGCCACAGCAAAAGGGTCAGCAGGGGCTGAGGCCTCCCCAGGCTTGGCCAGGGGAGGACTCTCTCCCACACTCTCTCACTCGGGCCCTCTGCACAGGGCCCCCTCGTGCTATGGAAACTAGTTCCACTTAGGGGAGTGACTCCAGAAAGAGAGGGGAGACAGAAACAGGCTTGTGTGCATGCGGGACACTGGGCTTTTATAAGCTGGTGTCTCAGAACTGATGTCCCACCATTTCTGCCGTTCCCTGTGACTTAGCAAGTCCAGTCCACCCTCACAGGGAGAAGATGGCGGGAGGTGTGGATACAGGAAGCAGGGTTCAGAATGTCTGTCTTCCCTGCTGCCTAGCCAGCCAGGTGCCTCTGCCCTCTTCTCTGGGATTACTGCCCCTCCTGTCTTTTCATGTGGTTGGATTTCTCAGCATTTAAACTTGGTCTGGATATTTTTTGCCTTGGGGCCCCATCTTACCCCATCCTTCTTTGTGTGGATTCAAGAAGGAACACCTGGGACGTCCCTGGTGGCCCAGTGGCTAAGACCCCATGCTTTCAGTGCAGGGGCCCGGATTCGACCCCTGGTCATGGAACTAGAGCCCACATGCCTCAACTGAGAGCTTGTCAGCCACAACTAAACATTCCACATGCCTCAACGAAGACTGAGGATGCCGCCTGCTGCCTCAACTAAGAGCTTGTCCTCCACAGCTAAACATTCCACATGCCTCAACAAAGACTGAGGATGCTGCCTGCTGCCAACTAAGGCCCAGAGCAGCCAAATAAATAAGTAAAAGAAGGAACACCTTTATTATATATATATAACATATAAATATAAAGAAGCCAAGCACTCGATGTTAAATCATTCCAAATTCTTCTCCAGTGAAAGCAGCTGTGATAAGATTTTTAAAAAAAGAAAGGATTAATCACTAATTAGCCTGTTTCTCTCTTAATGTATGTTGTTTAAGACTATTTCAGCAGTGCTGGTGATCATGTACAAGTGTCCCTGTTACATTAGCCTGTTGGGCACCAGTGTCCAGAGCCATGTAAAAGGCCCCAGCTCTGCAGCTGCTCAGCCTGGACTTGAACTTGAGTCCAGCGCCTCCATCATCACTTAACCACTTGCAATTTCAGCCTCCCCGTGAAGCCAGCAGGATGTCTTGGGGTTGTGGTTGGGGCCACAAGAGACAGCACACGCTAAGCACAGAGCTTGCAGCTGTTGGGGGCAGATACACAGGGAACACATGGGGTCCTTGCTGCCTGTGGGCAAAAGGTCACTGTTCTTTCAGAAAGTGTTTTTATTGAGAAACCTCTAATATTCTAAGGAACTGCCCAGTTTCTAAGGAAAGTTATCAGAACATGAGAAGACAGGGAGAAAATAAAATTCACTTCATTACTAACATGAGTTAACAGGAATTGGAGTTTCACCATTTTGCCCCAGTAGATAATGAAAATCTTCACTATCCTTATTTTTCATATTCCTCAGTTCCCCTTCATGACAGGCTGTGGCCTTTCCTCCAGTGTAGGGCTCTTCCTCCCTCCCTTGTCTAGTCCATCAAGCTTATAACTCCCCCAGAATCCCCTGTACCCTATGTTTAAAAAGTAAGGCAAAATGAGTGACTCCTGCTTTTCTGATCCTTATACCTAGTGAAGTTGCTCAGTCGTGTCTGACTCTCTGCGACCCCATGGACTGTAGCCTACCAGGCTCCTCAGTCCATGGAATTTTCCAGGCAAGAGTACTGGAGTGGGTTGCCATTTCCTTCTCCAGGGGATCTTCCTGACCCAGGGATTGAACTTGTGTCTCCCACATTGTAGGCAGACACTTTACTGTCTAAGCCACGAGGGAAGTCTCTCTGATCCTTATGATGACTCTTAAAATGAAGCCCTGATTACCATCAACAAATGAATGAGGCAGGTTAGGGTCTATAGGTGTAAATGTATTAACAAATTTCTTGGTTATCTGCTAATGATACTAGTAGTTACATTCAGTATTTCATACATAATTGGACAATGAATGTTTCTAACCTATGCACATCCCTAAGCAAGGATTTAATCTTCCAAAGAATCAGACATGACTGAGCAACTGAACTAAACTGAACTGAATAGCAATACAATATTGTAAAGTAATTAACCTCCAATTAAAATAAATAAGTTTATATTAAAAAAATAAAATAATTAAATAAAAAAGAAAATTTAGAGGAAATGAGGCTTTATGTATAGATAAACATAATTAATATTAATATCTTCTTTGTTAGAGTAATTTTGTACATAATTAAATATCATAAATATAATGATTAACATATGAATAATTTTATATCTATACAAAGTGAAAGTGTTAGTTGCTCACAAAATATGCACATGAATGTTAATTTCAGCTTTATTTGTAATTGCCAAAATCTAGAGGCAACAGAGATTGTCCTTCAGTTGGTGAATTGACAAATAAACTATAGCATACCGGATAATAGAATATTATTCATCACTAAAAAAAATAAGCTATCAAGCCATGAAAAGACATGGAGGAATCTTAAATGAATAGTCTTTTAGGCAGCTATTTTTGAGGCAGAAGAGTATTTCTAATGAATGGATGTGTCCAAACTGTCAGATGCAGAGAGCAACAGATAGCACCTGTCATCTGAGCTCACAGGATAGATGGTCAGAAATATCCCTCAATTATAGACAAAAGGCGTGCAATTCCTTCAGGTTATAAAGGCTCCACTGAAACCAGGATCGCTTCTGATATGATTCATCACTGCCTAGAAATTAATTTCATAAAGTCTGCTTGATGACCAACATCGTAGCTCTGAAATGTGGTTTATGACAAATGTATTCTTCTGAATTATTTCTTATATTTTAGGACTATTTAAATATATTTGGAAAGTAAAGCAAAAAATACTTTATATGTCTCTAATTTTCTCCAAACTATATACTATAAAGTAGCTTTAATTAGTAAACATGAATTTATGTGCTTGAGTTTAAGTTGAGTAAAATTTCATAGGACAATGTACACTAAAATGTGGTAAACTAAATTCAGGACCAAAAAAAAAAAAAATCTACGGAAAAGTCCTTGAGTGTGAGCATTTCATATCTCTGGGTTTTTCTTATAACCTCACAGCTTTGAGATATTTTGTAGCAGGCATTTTTTGTTGTTGTTGTTGTTTTCTTTATTTTTCTTAATCTGCTCAAATAGCGTTTACTGGGTAGGGGCTAACATTAAACAGACAAGCAAATACATGAACAAAATGAATGTTTTAGAGATTATAAATGTGATGAAGCAAACGAAACAGAATGACAGGATACAAAGTACCTGCAGCTACTGTGGTCAATATTTTTACTCATTTGCCTCATCCTGTAACATACATGGAATAGTTTGGAATTACTTCACCAATAGTATTGTCAACAAACCTCCTAAAGAGGGTTCAAGATTTTTTTCCACCAAACTTTTGATTTGGCGAGTTTTCAGTTCAACAAAAGATCGCACAAATAGTGAACACATGTCTTCTTCAGTGATAATCACCAGTTGTTAACATTTTGCCGCATTTACTTGATATGTTGAAACTATCAATTCTCTACTTTGAAACATTTGAAAATTAGTTGCAGACATCGTGATACTTCAGCCATAAGCATTTCAGCATTTATCTCATAAGAACAAAGCATTCTTGTACACACAATGTAATTACCACATTTAGGAGGCTTAACGATGACACAATATTATCTAATATGGATTTTGAAATGTTCATTTTAAAATTCTCCACTATTATTTGTAGAAAAGTTTTTAGGTTCCTCAGTTAAAAACGTGTACATAAAGAGTGCCTGCTTAGAGAGTAGCACATTTTTAACAGCCTAAGCTAAAGCTCCCATACAGATAGAAATGGAGAATTTTAGAATGAACTTCTCAGAATCCTTGTGTGCTTATTAGCTCTCACACATAGCTCCACTTTTGTGTTCTTCTCTGATTTCTAATTCCTTTGTTTAGTTCTGATTTCCTTAAAGTAGCCTAGCTTGCACACTGGGGCAATTTAATCCAAGCTTTCAGATCTCTTCCTGAATGGCTTCTTCAGGAGGAAACAGAAAAAAGCTGGAACACAGGATTTTTAGGGCGGGGAGACTACACTGTGTGACATCAGATCCATACACATCGTTATACATTTGCCACATTCGCAGGACGCGCAGCACCCGGGGCAGACCCTTAGGAACAGGGCGGAATGTGGGTGATGGTACATGTCAGTGCAGGTCCATCAGTTTACCACATGTACCATCTGGTGGGGGTGTGGATAATGGGGAAGGCTCTGCATGAATGAGGGTAGGGCGTTATGGGAGACCTCTGTACCTTCCCCTCCATTTTGCTGTGAACCCCAAACTGCTTTTGAAAAATAAAATCATGAAAAGAAATGAATATTTTCCTAAGTAGATACTATGATCCTGTAAGATTAATTAGCACTCACCATGAATAATTCCTGAATCTATATCATTCTTATGAACAAGTGCCTGCTGTCTGAACAAATGAACAGCTGCACTAAGTTAGAACAGAAGGTGTTACATTCTCCTTAAAAGGTAAAAGACATTCTTGCAGACTTTTGCTTACTGTCGATTGCATCACAACTGATCTTTTTCCAGACTAGTAACTTTAGAAAATACTCCGCTTTTATTATCTCTCGTCTGCCTTTCAAATAACTTTCATAGCAAGCATAACAGCCAGTAGGTTAGCCATCAGTTGTCACTTTACAGAAAAGAAAACTGCCACCCTCAATCAATAAACCTTTTCTGAAATTGACCCAGCTAAGTGACAGAGAAGATCTGGCCAGAATGCACATTTTTGGATTTTCCAACTCAGTGCTTTTCATGTTACCCCTCAGAATTTAAGACTCACTGTGGCAAATACTACTTTGGCCAAAAAGCTTGTCCAGGCTTTCTTATGGGAAAGCTCCAGCAAACTTTTGGTCAACCCAATAGAAAGGAATGTTTCTCATATTATTTGATCTGCAGCATGGGATGAAATTCCCAATCTCCTCAAATATTTCCCTGAGACTTTACTATTAAATCTTATCCCCGTTTCTGTGATGACTTAGAGGGGTGGAATGACAGGGTGGTGGGAGGGAGGTTCAAAGGGAGGGTGTATACATATATATTATATATATAATTATGAGTGATTTGCATTATTATATGGCAGAAAGCAACACAATATTGAAAAGTAATTATCCTCCAATTAAAAAAAGTTAGCAGTTTGGGATTAGCAGATGCAAACTGCTATATATAAATAGATAAATAACAAGGCGTTACTGTATAGCACAGGGAAGTCTATTCAATATCCTATAATTATCCATAGTGGGAACAAGCATAAAAATATATATATATATATATATAAAAATATATATATATAAATATATATATATATCAGAATCACTTCACTGTATGCCGAAAACTAACACAACATTGTAATAAAGCTATAGTCTAATAAAATAAAATTAGAGATGTAAACAAAAACAGACAAAGTCTTATCACCGTGGTGCTTTCCTGCCAGCAACTGTTACTCTGAAAAGGCCTATGACCATCCTTCCTGTGTCTTGTGGGTCTGGGTCTCACTCTTTGACAGAGGCACTGAGGAAGAGAGTGCTAAAGACGAAAGAAAGTGCCTCAAGAGAGTGGAAGAGAACCCCTGGAAGGACCCCTGTAGCCCACCCCTTCCTCTTCACCTGGGGCCCCGGGACGTCGGCACTTTCCGCTGAGCCGAGTTTCTCTGAGCCCCACGCCCGGCCATCAGCAGTCTCAAGTCACTGTGGCTGCCTCGCGGGCTGTTCCATTTTTAGACTTTTCATTCCAATCTATTTCATCCAGCTCCAGTGTCCATGACTGTCATTTAAATCATGTCATTTTCTTTCACTGTTCAGAAACCCACACCTTTCTTTCTTATCCATTTTCGAGAAGGTTGCTACTGTCTCTGTATTAGCTTTCATCTCTGATCACGCCCACCAAGTTGCACCTTCAGACAAGCCACGGCTCCCACCTCTCCTAACTGCTTTCCTTTGATCCCTCCTCTGGATGTTCACAGAGGACACCTACTTCTTCATGGCTTATCAGCTACCTCCCACGTATTTAAAGTGCAGCTCTAGTATTAAACCTTCTCAAATGTCACTCAGAGGCATCCGCCTCAATTGCCCTGGTGATCTCTAGCATTTGTAAACCATTTATGATTCACAATCCAGGGAAGCTTAGTATGTTTATTCAGTTTTTTAAATTGGTGGTGGTGTGTATTTTTTATTTTTGTCAAATAACCTCTCTGGAAGCAGAGTGAGAAATTTAAGGACAGACACCATGACTTTCGCCTCCTCTGTTCTTGCCCGGGGCACTGAACGTCAGGATCCACACACAGACACCACTCCATCAGTAGCGACGGAGTGACAGTGATGGGCCGCTTTAAACTGCAAACTGTCTGGCCTTTGGAAGAGCTGTTACCCTCCGGATCTTCTCCCCAGACCTGGATAAATGGGACCATGTGCACAGGTCTCCCGTCCCCCTCCAGACTCCCTGCCCATCCCAGACACAGCAAGGTCTGAAGACTCGCTGTTCAATGAGGCCCTGCCTCACCAGCATCAACCTCACCTGGTGGCTTGTTAAAAATGCAGAATCCCACACCCACATCACCCCTAGAGAACTGGTACTGGTGTTTTCACATGATCCCTACCAGACAATTTTCTGGACTTTAAAGCCTAAAAAGCCCAGAAGTTTAAAGGGAGTGATTTTCTTCTCTTCTGGAAAATCCTGTCCTGTGTAACTGGGCTGATCATAGCCTGCAGCAGATTCCTTTCATATCCTGAATAGCAAAGATTTAAACCACTGTGCCTGGTCAGATGTTAAACCGAATAAGTATACGTCAACTAAATAAAATTCTTCTTGATCTCGAAGTTTCACCCATGCAGTTTCCTGAGTCACCTGATAGTCTGTACCCATGCTCTCTGCACTGAGCACTGGATCAGTATTGCTGCTGCTGCTACTGCTATGTCGCTTCAGTCATGTCCGACTCTGTGCGACCCCACAGACAGCAGCCCACCAGGCTCCCCTGTCCCTGGGATTCTCCATGCAAGAACACTGGAATGGGTTACCATTTCCTTCTCCAATGCATGAAAGTGAAAAGTGAAAGTGAAGTCGCTAAGTTGTGTCCGACTCTTTGCGACCCCTTGGATCCTCCATCCGTGAGATTTTCCAGGCAAGAGTACTGGAGTGGGGTGCCATTGCCTTCTCCGAGGATCAGTATTTATAACCATTAAATCAATAAATAGCTTTTCATCAGCTATTCTGTGTTTTGTGTTGTATTGTGTATTATGGGATTAAGACAAGTATTCCATATTCCGTCCCTGTTTGCAAAGGGCTTGCAACCAATTGGTTTATTTATTTATTTTGTCCTGCTATAATAGCAAATGACCTTTTCCCCATTTCCAAATGAGTGATTATTTCCATGACTATTTACAATATTCATCCTACAAGGAAAGGCTTTCTTGTATGTAAAGCTAGCAGCCCCCTCCCTTATTTGATGAGTGTATCCTCCAGGAACCAGCTGGTCACCCCCAAATCCAAGTAATAAATCTCTACAGAGACAACCGACTTGTCAATAATTGTTCATTCTGAAGGTGAAATTATCAACGATGCCCATTATTTTCTTAGTTTCTTTCAACCCTGCTTTTTTTCCACAGATATCCTGAGTCAGTTTACCAACCAACTCTGACTTACTATTTATAATAACTTCCTACCTCTTCTCATCTCTCCTTATGTTCTACAACAAATGAAACCTTTTAATAGGTGGTTACAACTATATGAAGCATTATGCTCATCATAGTTTTGAAATTTCTTTCCATTTACCTTTATGGAATCAATGAAACATGTCAGCTTGAACCCTATGACTCTGGGAACATTCTATTGCTTTTTCTCTACAAAAATGGCAATACTGCAGTGTTCAAATGAATACCTATTTCAATTTCAGACACTGAAAATGAAGATATTATTTTGGTTAATATGTAAAGAAGGTAAACCGTAATAATTTCCCACAGCTAAAAATGTTGCTCATTCAAGCTAGCATTGAATATAACATTATGAAATTGACAAACAATTGTTATGAATTAACACATATTTTATGGAACAATTTTTCCCTTATTAGGAAAGAAGGCTATCTTAATAAGGGATGATTTGAAACAAAACTAGAATGAATAGTTAGGAAAGCATTCTAATAAAACACAAAGACATTTGAAATTCAATGGCAATTCAACCTAAAATGCCCACGGATTCCAACCTTCCTTTCCAGGTTCGGAACCCAAGTTGCTATAAAATAGTTATTTTAAAAATTGAGGTAGTATATGTTTACAGTGAAATGCATGTATCTTAATTGTATAGTTCACTTATTTTGAAGAAATGGTTCATGCCAACAGATGTAGCCAACACACTGGGTGAAGGCATACATCACTTCCATCTCACATTAAGTTACTTTTTGCACCTTATATTCAGTTCTTACCACCTCCCTCCATAGGCAACTTTTCTTATTTTTATTGTAAGTTGACTTCATCTGGTCTTTCTGTAAATACAATTGTACATACACCTCTTATGTCTGGTGTCTGTCTCCCATATAATGTCTTAAAGATTCATTAATGTGTTGAACATATCAGTAACTCATTTTTATTGCTGGGTAGTATTCTATTGTATGAATATATTAACATATGTTTATCTGCTTTTCCATTGAGGGACATTTGGGTTGTTTCAGTTTCAGGCTATATGAACAAGTTTATAATTCTTGTACAAAAGGTTGTTTGGACTTTTGTTTTCACTACAGATGGGGAAACAGCAAAGAGGGGAATTCCTGGGTAATAAGGTACATATATGTTTAACAAATGTTTATATTAAGGAACATTTTCCAAATGAAAGAACAAGATAAAAAGTCAGAAAAAGAAGCTTAAGAAAACAGAAATAAGTAATTTTCCTGATAAGATTAAAAATAAGTGTCATAAAATGATAATAAAACTTGGTAGAAACATTGATTAATAGTTAAAACTTTAAGAAAGAGATATATCAATAAAATATCAGAAAGTACCAAATAGGAAAAAAAAAAGATCACTGAAGAATAGAATAACTAAGCTGAAAAATACACAGGAGGGGTTCAACAGCACCCTAAATGAAGCAGAAGAAAGGGTCAGTGATCTGGAAGACAGGGCAGTGGAAATGACCCAAATAGAAGACCCAAAGAGAAAAAACTTTAAAAAGCATTCATAGCTTATGGGACTTTTGGTACAGCATCAAGCAAACTAAAATTCACAGTTAGGAGTCCAAAATGGAGAAAAGGAATGAAAGCAGCAGGAAACTTATGTAAACAAACAATGGCTGAAATTTTTCCTAAACTGGGGAAGGAAGCAGATGTACAGATTCAGGGAACCTAGAGAGTTCCAAATAAAACAAACCCCAAGACACGTGTACATAATTAAGCTGTCAAAGACAATGACTAATCTTAAAAGCAGCAAGAGAAAAATAACACATCACATACGAGGTAACCCCCAGAAGACTATAAGCAGATTTTCAACAGGATATCTGAGGCTGAAAGGGTGTGACATGATATATTCAAAGTGCTAAAAGGAAACAGACAATAAAACTGCTGACCAATAATAATCTACTTGGCCAAGTTATTATTCAGGATTGTAGAAATAAAACTGTTTCCAGACAGCCAAAACTGAAAGAGCTCATCACCACTGAACTGCTTTAAGCTATATGTTAAAAAGACTTCTGATGTAAATTTTATTTGGTTTGTATGCAGTTTCGAAAGTGCTAAAATGTGTTTGAGCTTTAGACTATAACATTTGTTGTAATAATTGCTAGGTTGAAGTTCACCATGTAAAAAAAAGGGGGGGCATGGATTTACATTGCAAAAGGTGTCCACAGTGTATTAGTGACATTCTTTCATTGACAGCTGACATAAATTCATTTAGAGTGAAATATTTTAAGCCAAAAAAGAAAAATCCTCTTTTTAATAAAGGGGGTTTAAATATTGTTGGCATTCTCATGGTTTCTTTAAATACCCCTGGCTATTCCCAGAGGTTTTTCTTTCTATTTATTCGTTCCGTTTTCCTTTTTCTCATTTGAGTCTTAGCACCCATTTAAGTTATGATGCTTTCAACCTTGATGGTTTGCAAGCTTGCCCAGAAATAAGACCACTATTGAACTACCACATAAGTATAAATTAATATTTTAATGCCACAGTCTTTCCTGTTGCCTATGGAGTCTGCTGAAATGAATCAGGATTCAAGCTCGAAGATGAGACAGTAAATGAAGGCATGTTGTTTGCCAGGACACTGTGGGTTTATATAGATGTGTAACAAGTTGATTTGGAACACTGGAATTTCATTCTTTTCTCTTTTTTTGTAAAGGCAATTAATTAGCCCCAGGAAGGATCCTTCAGTTACATAAAATTTAGTTTTATGAAATGTCATGGCTCCATTCATAATTTTGTCTTGTTCCAGTTGGTATATACAACTTCCAGAGCTCTTGTATTTGGAAAGCTGGAAGGGCCCAGACTTTGAAATAGTCTTGTCTTCACTGTTTTTGTGTTGTTGTTGTTGTTGTTGTTGTTTTTAACTAAAGCTATATAAAGCTTGTGGATTAAACAGAATAAATTTCTAAATTTAAAAAAATAAAGACTTCCTTAAGCTGCAAAGGGCACTAATTAGTAACAAGAGAACATATAAAGATATAAACCTCACTGGTGAAGGTTAATATAAAAACAGTGGATTAAACACCTATAAAGCTAGTGTGAAGGAAACCGAAAAAAGTAGTATAAGTAACAATAATGATTAGTAAACATATCCATGATAAAAAGATGTAAAATATTATATCAAAAACAAAGTGTAGGAAGGGCAGGATAAAAGTGTAGAGATCAAGAATATGTTTAAGTTAAGTTGCTGTATATTTAAAATTGACTACTGTAAACTATAAGCACAGATAGTTTTGTGTAAGTCTCATGGCAAATACCAAGCAGAAACTTAAAGTAGATACACAAAATATAATGAGAAAAAAAATCTAAGCAAACCATTACAGAAAGTCATCAGACCACAAACGTAGAAAGCAAGAGAAGAATGTAACAGAGGAACCACAAAACCACCAAAAAACAATTAGCAAAATGACAGTAAGTACATACTTATCAATAATTTAATACAAATGGACTAAATTTTCCAATCAAAAGTTATAGGGTGGCTGAATGGATTAATTTTATTTTTTAAGACCCTTCTATATGCTGCCTACAAGAGAATCACATGAGATGTAAGGACATACTCAGGCTGAAAGTGTAGCAATGAAAAAATATATTTTATGCAAATAACAGCCAAAAGAAAGTTGGAGTATCTATATTTTTATCAAACAAAGTGAAAATGAAAGTCACTCAGTCATGTCCGACTATTTGTGATCCCATGGACTTCCAGGCAAGAATACTGGAGTTGGTAGCCTTTCCCTTCTCCAGAGGATCTTCCCAACCCAGGGATTGAACCCAGGTCTCCTGCATTGCAGGCGGATTCTTTACCAGCTGAGCCACAAGAGAAGCCCAAGAATACTGGAGTGGGTAGCCTATCCCTTCTCCAGTGGATCCTCCTGACCCAGAGATTGAACTGGGGTCTCCTCAATTGCAGGCAGATTCTTTACCAACTGAGCTATCAGGGAAACCCTTTATTAAACAAAATAGATTTTAAAATAAAAACTATAATAAGAGATGAAGAAAAGTGCTACATTATGATAAAGGAGACAGTCCAAAAGAAGATATAATCTGTGTAAATATTTATGTTCCCAGCATAGGAATAAAACCAGTCAATCCTAAAGGAAATCAACTTTGAATATTCATTGGAAGGACTAATGCTAAAACTGAAGCTCCAATGGAAAAGATCAATAAAACCAAAGCTAGTTCTACGAAAACAAAACAAAAACAAAACAAAACAAAAAAAACCTGACAAGTATTAACCTAGAATCACCAAGAAAAAAAAGCATAAATAAACAAATTTAAAAATTCATTTCATTTCAGTTCAATCACTCAGTCATCTCAAACTCTTTGTGACCCCATTAATCGAAGCACGCCAGGCCTCCCTGTCCATCACCAACTCCCAGATTTCACCCAAACTCATGCCCATCGAGTCGGTGATGCCATCCAACCATCTCATCCTCTGTCATCCCCTTCTTCTCCTGCCCCTAATCCCTCCCAGCATCAGAGTCTTTTCCAATGAGTCAACTCTTCACATGAGGTGGCCAAAGTATTGAAGTTTCAGCTTTAGCATCAGTCCTTCCAAAGAACACCCAGGACTGGTCTCCTTTAGGATGGACTGGTTTGATCTCCTTGCAGTCCAAGGGACTCTCAAGAGTCTTCTCCAACAGCACAGTTCAAAAGCATCAATTCTTTGGCGCTCAGCTTTCTTCATAGTCCAACTCCCACATCCATACATGACCACTGAAAAACCATAGCCTTGACTAGATGGACCTTTGTTGTCAAAGTAATGTCTCTGCTTTTTAATATGCTGTCTTTTAAAGAGATGTTATAATTGATACCACAGAATGCCATGGATCATAACAGATTAACTACAATATACTCGAATAAATTGAACAACATTACTAGAAATGAGCAACCTTCCATGACCGAATCATGAAGAAACAGAAAATTTGAATAGACCAGTTACAAGTAGGGAGAGTCAATCTGTAATCAAAAACCTCCTCACAAAAGTCCAGAAGCAAAGACTTCACTGGTGATTTCTACCAAACATTCAAAGAAGAATTAATATCAGTCCTTCTCAAACTCTTCCAAAATGCAGAAAAAGAGGGAACACTTTCAAATTCATTTTATGACACCAGCATTTCCTTGGTACCAAAAGCAAAGACATGACAAGGAAAAAAAAATTACATGTCAGTGCTCCTGATGAACATAGATATAAGTTACCTTAACAGACTATTAGGAAACCAAATTCAACAATACATCAGAGGTTCATGCACTTGATACAGTGGAACTTATCTCTGGGATGAAAAGCTGGTTCAACATTTGCAGATCAATCAACATGATAAAAAAAATTCAACTAAATAAAGAATAAAAATCATACTATCTCAATAGATGAAGTAAAAGCATTTAACAAAATTCGACAATAATTTATGATAGAAAAACTCAGGAACATTAATATGGGGGAATGTACCTGAACCAAGTAAAGGCCATATGTGATAACTCCACAGTTAACCTTATACTCACTGTGAAAAGCTCTGCAACCCAGAACAATAAAATAATGCTTATTATCACCATTTTAATCCAATATAGTCTTGGAGTTCATAGCCACAGCAATTAAGGGAAAAATAAAAAGTCATCCTGATTGGAAAGGGAAAAGCAACACTTTCATTATTTGCATGTGCCGTGATTTTATACACAGAAAACCTAAAAACTCCACCAAAGTCTGTCAGACTAATAAATAAGTTCTATAAAGTTACTGGATACAAACTCAATACGAAAAACCTATTGCATTTCTATACACTAATTATAAAGTATGAGAAATTAAGAAAACAGTTTCATTCATAAATATATCAAAAGAACAGTGAAACTGGGAATAAACTTAACAAAGAAAGTAGAATACCAGCACATGAAAACTACAGAGATTTAACTAATTGGAGATAATGCAAATAAGTGGAAACATATCCCACAATCATGGGCTGGGTGAATTAATATTGTAAAATGTCTGTACTATCATAAAAAAAATCTGCAGTTTCAATACAATCTCTATCAAACTGTCGTTTTTCACAAAAGTAGAACAAACATGAAATTCTTATGGAACCATAAAAGACCCAGAATCACTAAAGCAATCTTGAGAAAAAAGAACAAACCTAGAGGCTTGCCCTCCTGGATTTCCAACTATATTGCAAAGCTATAGTAATCAAAACAGTATGGTATTGACATAAAAACAGGCATAAAAATCACTGGACCCTAACAAAGAGTCCAGCAATAAACCTGTGCAAATATGGTAAATTAACTTAGGAAAAGAAGCCACAAATATAAAATGAGGTAAGGATAGTCTCTTAATCAGTGTTTGTTGGAAAAAGAGGAGAGCTGCATCAGTTCAGTTCAGTTCAGTCGCTCAGTCGTGTCCGAGTCTATGCAACCCCATGAATCGCAGCATGCCAGGCCTCCCTGTCCATCACCAACTCACAGAGTTCACTCAGACTCACATCCATCGAGTCAGTGATGCCATCCAGCCATCTCATCCTCGGTCGTCCCCTTCTCCTCCTGCCCCCAATCCCTCCCAGCATCAGAGTCTTTTCCAGTGAGTCAACTCTTCGCATGAGGTGGCCAAAGTACTAGAGTTTCAGCTTTAGCATCATTCCCTCCAAAGAAATCCCAGGGCTGATCTCCTTTAGGATGGGCTGGTTGGATCTCCTTGCAGTCCAAGGGATTCTCAAGAGTCTTCTCCAACACCACAGTTCAAAAGCATCAATTCTTCGGCACTCAGCCTTCTTCACAATCCAGCTCTCACATCCATACATGACCACTGGAAAAACCATAGCCTTGACTAGACATACAAAAGATTAAAACTAGATTCATACACCATACAACTTTACTGTACAAAATTAACTCCAAACTAAGACCTGAAACCATAAAACTCTTAGGAGAATACAGGGGGAAAGCTCCTTGAAATTGGTCTTGAGGTTGAATTTTTAGATCTGGCTTCAAAAGCAAAGGAAACAAAAGTCAAAGTAAACAAATGTGACTACATCAAACTAGAGAAGTTTCTGCACACTGAAGGTAATTATCAACAACAGGGAAATACATCCTACTGAATGGACAAAATATTTGCCAAATATATATCTGATAAGGAACTAATATCCACACACACACACACACACACACATACACACACACACACACACACACATACACACACACACAGCTCAACAGCGAGAAAAAAAAAATAGAAACTGGTCAGGAGACCTGAATAGACATCTTTCCCAAATTCATACAGGTGGCCAACAGGTCTGTGAAAAGATGCTCAACATCCTTATTCATCAAGGAAAGGAAATTGAACCACAATGAGATGACATCCTGCCCCCATCTTTTAGAACAGCTATTCCCAGAAAACAAGAGAGAAGAAGTGTTGGCAAGAATGTGGAGAAAAGGGAATTTTCTGTGCTTTCTTGGTGGAAGTAGCCGTTATGGAAAGTAGTATAAAGATTCGTTTTCAAATTAAAAATAGAATTACCATATGATCCAGTAATCCCACTTCTCGGTATTTATCTGAAGAAAATAAAACACTAATTCAAAAACATATATGCACCCCAGGTAACTGCATCATCATTTTTAGCAGCCAAGTTATAGAAGCAACCTATGGGTCCGCTGATGAATAAATCGATAAGGAAGAAGTCACACACACACACACACACACACACACACACACACACACACACGTACACCCATATGCTCTCACTCATGTGAGAAATTAAAAAAAAAAAAAAACAGCAACAAAAAGCCAAACTTCTAGATTCAGAGAAGAGGTTGATGGTTGCAAGAGATAAGGTATGGGAGAAATGAAGAGGGCCATAAGCTACAAATTTTAATTATCAAATAAGTGATATAATGCACAGCATGATGAATACAGTTAATAATATTTCTGTCACAGTAGATCTTAGAAGTCCTCACTTAAAGTATTGTGATGGACATCAACTTATTTTAATGATCACACTGCAATATAAAAATATGTGTTATATGCCAATTATATTTCAATAAAAAAGAAATATTGAACAAATTATTTAACCTCAATTTCATACTAGGTCAAAATATCAATGTTCTAGAGCTTTTCCGAGGAACAAAGACATCCTACAGAAGAAATTTGTCAGAAGTATTGACATATAATCACTCGAAAAATTCTCTTTCTACCAAACAGTGCTGTGAAAATTGGATATCCACATGCAAATGATGAATTTGGGTTTCTGTCTCACAGACAGAAAAATTATCTCAGTAGACCACAGACATGAATGTAACAGCTAAAGTTACAGAATCTTGGAAGGAAAAAGAGAAGCAGATCATTTGTGATCTTAAGTTAGGCTATGATTTCTTAGATATGACACCAAAATCAGAAGCAATTAAAAGGGACTAAATATTTGGGTTTCACGAAAATTGAAAGATTTTTCCCTACAAAGGATGCTACTGAGAAAGTGAAAAGACAAACCACAGAATGGGAGAAAGTATTTGCAGTTGATAAATCTACTAAGTGTGTACAGGATGCTTATAGCTCGACCACAACAAAACACAATTAAAAAGTGGGCAAAGCATACAAAGAGACATTTTTCCAAAGATAGATGAATGGCCAATAAGCACATGAAAATATGCTCAGTGCTGCTTGGGAAAAGAATTTAACAACCACAATGAGATAGCAGTTCCTACCCTCTATGAGGGCTGTACTCAGAGACGATAACAGGTGTTGGCAAGTGTGTAGAGAGATTGGAACCTTTATATGTTGCTGGTGGGAATGTAAAATGGGACAGAAAATTTGGACTATATTTTTGGCTGTTATTCAGATGGTTAAACAGTTTTACCATATGATGCAACAATTTCATCCCTAGGTTTTATACTCAAGAGACCTGGAAACATATACACACATAAAGCTAGTATACTCTTCTATTCATAGCAGAGTTATTCGTAACACTCTAAATGTAAAATAGTTCAAGAGTCTGCCGACTGATGCTTGCATAAACAAGATGTGTCAAATACATTCAATGAAGTATTATTGGTCAGTTAAAAGGAAAGGTGTAGAGATACAGGCTAAGACAATGACAGACCTCAGAATCATTCTGCTGAGTGAAGGAACTGGGGACAAAAGACTACACACTGTCTGCTTTAATCTATTAATATTGAAGAGTGTAAAGGGAGGGGCAGATTAAAAAGTAGCTAAGGAGAACAGATTTCTTTGTGGGCTGATGAAAACACTCTAAAATTAGGTTATGGTGACGGGTGTACAATGCTCTCAATATATTAAAGTCCATCATTTGCATACTTTAAGTGGACAGGATTTAAAATATGTAAATTGTATGTCAATAAATCTGTTTTTAAAAGACATAAATGAAAATATCCTTCAATGGTATAGCACTCCAAAATGGTCACCCTAATAACTGAGGAAGGCAATACAAGTTGATTTATGTTAACCTCGCAAAATCTAGTTGATCCTGAAAGATATACATCCTGGAGATATAAAATAAGCTTGGAGAGACTTATATAACAAGACTTCTAAAGAAGCTTTCCACTTTAAAAAGTCAGTGCCATTTTTTTCTAACAGTCCCCATTGTATATCTGTTTATGTCTGCATATGTATATTATTAAGATTTACTATTGCATTTGAAAATCTTCATATCATTACATGTTAAATCTTTTTTTTTCTATGAAAATTGGCGGCCTTATGCACAAGCATCTACATTATCCATGTGAAATTGATGTGAGGTCACTAGCTAGGCTCCATGGGGAGCATATTTAGCAGAACAAGTCTGCTACCTGTTTAAGGAGTGAAATACGTACTCACTGCAGGATGTATTCACCAACTGTTTACATAATTGTAAGCTCTTAGTAATAAAGCAGTCATGAATCTGTCATTTGACTGCTTTAACCATGACACTTCAGAACTCAAAATCCTGCTCTCAAAAACTTCCTTTAATTTATTTTAATTAAAAGATATCCCAAGAGGGCAGTACAAATGCTTGAAAGTTTAAAGCTTTGTTCCCTTTGCTACAACTAAAGATATGTTCTCTTACCTTCTCTATCAAGTGAAGTGCACTTCTGAGATTCACAGTAGCAATTATGTGAGGTAGTCTTTTAAAAGAGTAGTTTGATACAACCAAACATAGCAGGAATTCTGGAAAGACTCACCAATATATATATAAATCATAATCTTCTAGTGTGAAGTTTGGTATCATATATTTTTGTAATAATGGAAAAATTCATAAGAATTCTTTTAAAAAGTTTAGGATGAAGAAAACTAGTACAAGCAGCATTTGAATCCATTTCTAACACAATGCAATATTCATTCCAAAATGCTGCCTCCTTATAGATTAACTCGATTGACAATCCTTAGGATGCACTGTCGCCTAGGCAGTGCGTGATGACCCGTTGATCATGGCGGAAACCCCAAACCTTCATCTGAGGAGCTGACCTGGGGGAGGGCAGAGGAGGACACTGAGGGCTGGAGAGGAGCCCTGCATGGGGAAGGCTTACCTTAGTCACAGAAGGAGAAGGGAGTGGGCTCAGAGAATGTCCGTTTGGACCACGTGGGTTTAGAGGGAGGCCAGCATGGAGTCACACTGAGTTTTGTTAGTCAGGGTACAGACGTTGGATTTTATTCATCTTGAGACTGGAATCCTCTGATAAGTTTTGATGGGGTGGGACAGAATCTGATTTATAACTGAAAACCACCCTCCCTCTGCTCTGCTGTAAACATATCTCAGTGAGGGACCGCGGTGAATGTGGCCACAGGTTAGGATGCTGTAGTGGATGTAGGCTGGGTCTGAGCACCCACAGTGAGAATGAGGACAAATTAGGATGCTCTGTGTGCTAAGTCACTCAGTCGTGTCAACTCTCTGCAACCCCATGGACTGTAGCCTACCAGACTCCTCTGTCCACGGAACTCTCCAGCTAAGAATACTGAAGTGGATTGCCATGCCCTTCTCCAGGGGCTCTTCCCGACCCTGGGACCTAAACTGCAACCCTTACATCTCCTGCACTGGCAGGCCAGCTCTTTACCACTAGGGCCATCTGGGAAACCAGAAAACATTTACATTCTCCCACTACCTGAAATGCCCCCCTGGTGGCTCATATGTTAAAGAATCTGCCTGCAATGCAGGAGACCCAGGTTCAATCCTTGGGTCGGGAAGATCCCTCGATCCCCTGGAGAAGGGAATGGCATCCCACTCCAGTATTCTTGCCTGGAAGATCCCATGGACAGAGGAGCCTGAGGGACTACAGTCCCTGGGGTTGCAAAGAGTCAGATATGACTGAGTGAATAACACTTTCACTACCTAAAATATAAACTCAAAACATTTAAGTAACAGATTCACAATGCTAAAATAAGCTATTTTGCATTCTGAACGTACCTGAAATTCTAATGCATCACCAAAGAAGCAATATTGAAAATACACAGTATGAATTAACTGGTTCCAATTAAAGAAACAGGAAGATATAAATTGAGTTTTCCAGAAAAATAAAAATTTATTTGCTTTTTTTCCTTAAACCTATATGCCAAAATATAATGGACTATGGAATACTGGGTTTGATCACTTTATTAATTCCAATGGTTATAAGTTAAATTATTTATAATGTCATTTGCTGATGAAGGAGATGAACAAAATGCAGCCAAAGCCCAGTTTCTCTTTTTAATGAAAATTATATCATCTTTTTTCATTAAAAGTTTCACTTTATAGTAAAGTCACATATTATTCAAAAGATAAATTAAAGAAAATAAAGAGGAATGTGATTAGAAAGGGAAATATATGCAAATATTTCTAAAAATTCTTTACTGCAATGGGCCATTGAACTTAACTTTGACTGTTACAGCCAAGAAACAAAGAATATTTGTCTGGCCATGTCATTCTTACTCTCTGATAAAACTAATCAAGACCATCAGATTTATAAAGAAAGGGTGGATTTATTTTCCTCACATAATATTATGGAAGAGTGGCATAGATTAATCAAAGATGATAACTTCAAGTTTCTGTCTGGAAGTGAAGAAATTATTATTTTTTTCATCTCTGTGCCTGAGGCTCAGACAGACCTCGGAGATACTGTGGTTTTGGTTCCAGACCCTGAGATAAAATGAGTATCACAATAAAGTGAGTCACACAAACTTCTGGTTTCCCAGTGCACATAAATTAATAATAATAATAATAAAAACAGAAAGTTATGTTTTCTCCACACTATGGTCTATTAAGTATATAATATCATTATAGCTAACAAACAAACAAAAAATAACAGCATATATACATGAAGAAAAAGTACTCCATTGCTAAAAATACTAACCATTGCCATCTTCCTAAGATGGCAATGACGACCCTGTATGCAAGACAGGGAAAGAGACACAGATGTGTATAACGGACTTTTGGACTCAGAGGGAGAGGGAGAGGGTGGGATGATTTGGGAGAATGACATTCTAACATGTATACTATCATGTGAATTGAATCGCCAGTCTATGTCTGACGCAGGATGCAGCATGCTTGGGGCTGGTGCATGGGGATGACCCAGAAAGATGTTATGGGGAGGGAGGTGGGAGGGGGGTTCATGTTTGGGAATGCATGTAAGAATTAAAGATTTTAAAATTAAAAAAAAAAAATAAAAAAATAAAAATACTAACCATCATCTGAGCCTTCAGCAAGTCCTAGTAGTATTATCAAAGACCCTACGTCCCAGATCACCATAATGGATATAATAATAATAAAAAATGTTTGAAATGTAAGAATTACCAAAATGTAACATAGGGACATGAAGGGAACAAATGCCGCTGGAATAAATGGCACTGATAGACTTGCCCTACTCAGGGTTGCTGCACACCTTCACGTTGAAAAGCATAAGCAGCATCTTCTAGGAGCAATGAAGTGAAGCACAATAAGACGAGGTGCCTGTTCAGTCATCTCCCCACTCAGGTCCTTGGTGTGGCCAGAACCGTTGTTGCAGAGAGCAGTCGCATGGTGGATATCATGGAGACAGCACAGTAGCTTTGATGGGTAGAAATGGGGCTGGAATTACCAGAATTTCCCCTAAGAAGCCAGAACTTCAAAGGAAGAAGCCAGGAAAGTCCCCAGAACAGTGTCATCACAAAGGAAAGAGACACTTTCTCACAGGACACCATCATCACAATGGAAGAAACCACCGCTTCCCTTAGAACATCATCACCACCATCACAAGGAAAAGAGACACCATCTTCCTTGGGACACCATCATCACAATGGTTAATGGGGGCAGTTTCCTGCAGAACATCTTTGCCTGAAGGGAAACAGCCACCTGTTTCCCTAGGACCCCATCATCACAGGGGAAAAGCCCCAGTTACCCCCGAGACTCCATCATGACAAGGCAAGCAGTGGTGCCCTCCTGTCAGCCCTGAGGGGAGGCGTGATGTCCACCTCCTCCCTGTGTGGCTTGCACCCCAGCTCCCCGCAGACTTCTGAGACAGCTCTCACTTTCAGAACATACTCCCTTCTGCAGGGTATGGCTATTTCCTTTCATTTTTGAGGAACAAGTGAGTCCTTTCTGAAGAGAGTGGTGGGGTTTTCAAAGCAACCATCTCATCTTGGGGTGGAGCGGCTATTTGTACCAAAGCGTCACTGCATTTCCTTCTTTCTTCTTCTCTTTTTTTTTTTTTTAAATTTATGAATCTCATTTATTTGTGCTACAGTTTGAATCCCTGTCTGCAGACAGGAATGGCAACCCATTCCAGTATTTTCCTGGAGAATCTCATGGACAGAGGAGCCTGGCGGGCTACAGTCCATGGGGTCATAGTCGGACACACTCAGGGTTTGCGGTTGGTCTCGATCACTGTGTTGGGGGAACACTTGAGGTTGGTCAGCTCCTTTCTGCCTGAATTGCTCCCAGCCTCAGTGTCCTGTGTGGCTTGTCTGATCCCTGCAGGTGGGCTTGTCCCCCAGCCAGCAACCAGCGTCTATTGCAGACATCTTCCCTCTCCCCTTCCTCAGATCCTGGGCAGGACTTTTGCTCAGACAGGTTGGGCATGACACATCTTTCCTGCACACAAATTGGCTCAATAGTTACTAACTTGAATTGGAAAAAAAAAAAAAAAAAAAAAACAAGTGGTTTGGAGGTTCCCAGTGTCCCTTTTGGTTTTAATACTTATTTATGAAGGCATTAAAACAACACAGCTCTACCCAATACATTCAATTACCTAAGAAGACTTGGGCCAACATGCTATAACAGACTGCTTCGGATTTTTCTCCCTTCAGACCCTGGAGTAAATACAGGTTGTTTGAATTGAGGGCCAAAGGGTCAAGTTTCCGTCCTTTCTGACTTACCACTCAGCTTAGGTCCTTAGGGAACAGGTTTTTGCACACAAGTTTGAAAATAAAACTTAGCTGACTAATGCAGTCCTGAGACCATGGGACACCAAAACCTCGTGTGAAATATAGAACATCTGAGTATAGCCCTGGCTCCACAGTCAATGATGTAAAGATGCCAGCTCCCATACCAGCTGCACCAAGGGCACCAAGACAGCATCCTGTGCTCTGTATTCACACATGCATGTCAGAGATGTGTACACCTGTGCTAAACACCTCCTCATAATGGAAAAAGCAATGCCAACCTCAATGGGTAAACTAGATTCAGTGTCATCTGTGTCAGTAATCTAAGCACTTTAATGAATTTATTTAATCTTCAAGGCAGTTCAGAGACAGACAGTGTTACAATTTCTATTTTTGGGTTGGAGAAATTGAAGTTTAGGTATGAAGTTAAGTACCTAGCAAAATGTTATCTTAGAAATCTTAATTCCTAAACACTAGGTAAAACAGAGATTATCTAACCACACAATCCACTGGAAACCTCTTAATCTAGTAGCAGAGTAATAGTCATTATTTAGCCTAACTTAATCAAATGAGCCAACTCTTCACATGAGGTGGCCAAAGTATTGGAGTTTCAGCTTTAGCATCAATCCTTCCAAAGAAATCCCAGGGCTGATCTCCTTTAGAATGGGCTGGTTGGATCTCCATGCAGTCCAAGGGACTCTCAAGAGTCTTCTCCAACACCACAGTTCAAAAGCATCAATTCTTCGGTGCTCAGCCTTCTTCACAGTCCAACTCTCACATCCTTACACGACCACTGGAAAAACCATAGCCTTGACTAGATGGACCTTTGTTGCTGGGAGGGATTGGGGGCAGAAGGAGAAGGGGATGACAGAGGAGGAGATGGCTGGATGGCATCACCGACTCGATGGACATGAGTTTGAGTGAACTCCAGGAGTTGGTGATGGACAGGGAGGCCTGGCGTGCTGTAATTCATGGGGTCGCAAAGAGTTGGACACGACTGAGCAACTGAACTGAACTAAATCCAATAGTAGTGAGATACTTAATCTAGTTACCAGACAGGACAATAATCTAACTACCTAATCCATTGACTTAATCTGACTGCTAGAGACCAGATAGAACATACCAGAGGATCAGGAAGTTTGTTACCCAGGCAGCTTGACTCCAGATCCCAGTAGCTTAACCATCACTCTGATGGCCTTGCTCACACACTTCAGAAAGGTTAAATCAAGGAGAAAGGGTATAATCCCTGTGGGAGGGCTTAACCTTTATTCACAACCTATAATTTTCTCCTGCACTGGAAATTTTCATGAAAAAGCCAGGACACTGATAAACCCACATTTCAATACCTAGTCATTTTCCTTTTTCGGTCAACAGAAAACTTAAGGAATTTATCCAGAATGACAGCAAAATACAATTTCAGTTTTACTTGACAAAAAGAAAAGTAGTAGGAAGTGATTCAGCTGGGAATATGACCAAGCCCTTTAGAGTAATTCAATACTGTGGTTAGCAGAGGATGTTTTCTTTCTTTCTTTTCTTTTTATGTGTAATGAAAGGCAAAGATCATTAAAGCAGAAATGTCAAGTTATCTCTGAAACATGAGCATGGTGTTACCAGTGCAAAGCTTAAATAGATACTAATGATATGTTAATTGGTTAATTACACATTTTAATAATGTACTTACAAAGCCACCATTTCTTTATGTTTAAATGACATAATTGTGTGTCAGTTTTGTTTTCAGTAAACACGGAGATGCTTTCCTTCACCTACACATCTCTATATAATTGAGTTTGGCTTTTCTCCCTGAGCTATAATTGATCCTAATGTCTTGATTAAACAGGAATCATCTTCAGTAGTCTACTTTTAGCCCCCTCTCTGAGATAGCCAAGTTGCCAATCAGGTTTTCAGAAAGGCAGACAGATCCTGGCTGGGGTGCCTGTCCATTTACAAATGACATTACTGTCCTCTCTGGCATCACAAAATCCAAAAGCAATCCCCCGTTTGTCAAGTAATCACACAGAAAAAAATCAGCTATAATTCTTGGTCCAATAAGATACGCAGCCCTATCCCCCTGTCATTTAAAATGCTTTACAGTCATCTCAAACTCAGGTTCTATTTTAAAATTGCCTTTTCTACAGAAGTTACAGCAGTTGGAGAAAATGGTTTGATTACCTGTTAGCTTTCAGTTATAGCACTCTTGAATATGTCTCCCTGAAATCATCTAAATCCTCTTCAAAAATTAAAAAAAAAAGTGACCTATAAAAGTTGTTTTTTCAGGACATGTTCACCATGAAATATACCAAGGGATACATGATGCACAAAAGCTTTTATGATCACACACTAGGGGAAATGACCATGCTCTCTTTTTAAAAAAATTCTTATTCTTATATTACTTAAAACCTCTTAAGACAAATTTGGGGAGTCTGTGGACTTTGTATATAATCAGAAGGTTCACTGAAATATGAAACTATTATGAAAAGCAACTGTTATCTATTCAGCAACAACTTATGACTCTTCAAAAACCTGTTTTTCTCTTAAAAATTCTCTTCATTACAGACAAGGGTTAATAATATACAGCATCAGTTAATTTATACTCTGGGAACATCTCAATTGCCAGCACAGGCAGGATCCTTGTGGTTGGCAATAGAGGTACCACCCACTCACTATTCTCTTATTAAATTCTATTATTATCTATTCTCTTATTAAATTCTATTGCAACAGAGATAATTTTGAAGCTAAGGAGATTTAGGTCTATTTAATGAAAGAATCTTTCTGGTATTTAGCACTTCCTCTTTTATTTAAATATTCTACTCTCTTAATACCCTAGAACTGGATGGTAAGATTTTGAGAGCTGGTGTTCTGTAATTTATAATTCATCTCAGAATGGGAAATTTGTGGGAGGATCATGTTGCATTAGAACAAGCCTACTTATTTCCAAACAAAATATCCAGGCCTAATGCCCCAATGCAAAATCTGAAATAACATTGGAGATGACAGATTTCCAGTCCCCTGGGGCAAGCTCCCATGCCAGGGCTATGGAAGAGTTATTCTATGGTGAATGTTTGCCTCCAAGAAGAGAGGACTCAGTGCTTAAGCAGGTGCAGGTTAGATGATCAGGAGGTGTAGAAAGGACAATGAGATACGCCTGGCCTTCAAACAGCCCCCGAAGAAACAGACAGCATATATGATGAGTGACAGCCTGCCTCTGGGCATGCTGTGTCCTCTTGTCAGCAAGGTGGATTCACTGTATTTTCGTTTGACTCAGCCTATATGTGCCCTGAGAATTCTGGATAGAAGTAAGTGATCACAAAGGGTACAGCTGGTATCATCGTGTCAGCTGCTCCCACCTTTGTAGCCCCTGAAACATGTATAAATGGTTGGAGGTTGCATTTCTATAGGGATGCTCTGAAAAAGCGAGATGAGTCCCTGAAGGTCTGTGTAAGGCAGGTGAGGGCCTCTCCTAACTTGAATGGGATGAAGCACAGTATGGTGGTGTAGAGATGCCCTGGCCACAGGACTACTGAAAGTGATAAACATGGCATTGCCCATGCCCTCCTCTCTGGGTCCAGGATGGCTTAGCCCTGAGGCTCTGTCTGCCCTAAAGGAGGTAGTGGTTATTGTCCAACCAGAGCACCAAAGGCTTGATGTTTTGAACTGTGGTGCTAGAGAAGACTCTTGAGAGTCCCTTGGACAGCAAGAAGATCAGACCAGTTAATCCTAAAGGAAATTAACCCTGAATATTCATTTGAAGGACAGATGCTGAAGCTGAAGCTCCAATACTTTGGCAATCTGATGCGAAGAGCTGATTCATTAGAAAATGCCTTGGCACAGAGAAAGATTGAGGGCAAGAAAAGAAGATGACAGAGAATGAGATGGTTAAATGAAATCACTGACTCAGTGGACACGAGTTTGAGCAAACTTCTGGAGATAGTGAAGGACAGGGAAGCCTAGTGTGTTGCAGTCCATGGGGTCCCAAAGAGTTGGACACGACTGAGCAATTGAATGACAACTTTGGAAGTACTTGGGGTTGAGTCCTGCCTCTTTGCTCACTGGAGCCTGCCATATGCAATTCATGGGAACTCTCTTCATCTCAGTTTACTCAGTCATGTTCTGTGGAAGAGCAAGCCTAAGTCTGATCTGTGTCTGCTCTAAAGCAGTGCTTTCCAGAGCTCTCCTACGTGACAGCACATAAAATGAAATGCCAACTGGACGGCACCCTGGGACACAGAGGAGCTTCTGCGGCTGGGACCGAGGAGAACCGAGCTGTTTCAGGCCACCCCTAGCTGCCCAAAGGCTTGAGGGTGTCAGCCTCTGGGATTCTCAAACAAGGCAGTGAATTCTCAAGTACCGTGGCTCATCCACACACACACATGCACATGTGTAAATGAAGGCACACTGGTTAGAGCTCTTATTCAGATAATTATTTATGTAATTAGAGACCTCCATCTTACTCACTCGATTCTATTTTGTGGAGTCAAGTACTGTGACTCTTTGTCCATCTCTACATGGAAAGCAAATAATTGTACAGCTTTCTAGGTATTTTACTTGGAAAGTGACAGTATTGGGTTATGTGGTCTATATATGTCTCTATGAGGTCTACAAGGTGTCCTTCAATGCATCATCCCAGAAATGAGTGGTTTTCAAACTTCTGCTACTTGAGAACCACCACATCTTAATCACTGGGGTAAGGCATGCATTACTGGGGCCAAAATGGCTGGTTCTGTCAGTCTCAGATGTTACTCCAAATTCTAACATGTTTCTGGGTGGTTCTGATACTGCTGGTCTGGGGACTGCTCTTTGAGAAGGCAATCATAAATCCAAGGGTCTCTACATAGGGCGGACTTTATAAGAGGGGTAGTGAGACAACAGAAAAGACTTGGGACTCGGAGATGCTGGGTAAGGCTGAGAAAATGCTGTTCCCACTTTGCCAACAAAGATCTGTATAGTCAACACTACGGTTTTTCTAGTATTCATGTACGGATATGGGACCTGAACCATAAAGAAGGCTGAGCACCAAAGGATGCTTTTGAACTTGTACTGGAAAAGACTCCTGAGAGTCCCTTGGACAGCAAAGAGATCCAACCAGTCCATCCTAAGGTAAATCATCCCTGAATATTCATTGGAAGGACTGATGCTGAAGCCGAAGCTCCAATGCTTTGGCCACCTGATGCAAAGAGCCAGCTCATTGGAAAAGACCCTGATATTGGGAAAGATTGACGGCAGAAGGAGAAGGGGCCAATAGAGGATGAGATGGTTAGATGGCATCACTGACTCAATGGACATGAGTTTAAGCAAGCTCTGGGAGATAGTGAAGGACAGGGAAGCCTGGTGTACTGCAGTCCATGAGGCTGGAAAGAGTTGTGCATGACTGAGCAACTGAGCAACAAAGGCTTTCAGACCTCACCTGTACCTATGATTCTTATTTGTTGAGATTCAAAGACCATCTTACTGAACAGTTTACTTCACTCTGGACTCATCTGCAGGGGGGCGTCTGGTTTTCCCTTTGGAGGAGCCCATGCTCACACACCCCTCTCCCCACAGGCAAGTGTCTGACGATGCTCTGGTCAGCAGTTCTCAGGGTTTCCTTTGAGAACAGTCCTGTCAGTTGGTCCCTTCAGACCACACCCAGGTCCAGGCTAAGGGGAGACAACACCTGGACCACATCACACAATCCTGACTGTGACACTGGGCCCAGGACCCCAGCAAGACCATTCACTGCCATCATTGGCACCAAGAAATCAAGAGCAGATGCTTGCTTTCTCAGGACAACAGTAAACTTTTTCTTGCTCTATTTGAAAGAGGGCAGGTTTGAGGCTGCATGCGGAGGAGAAAAGGAAACTTTTGAATAAAAGCTGAGCCAAAAAAATGAAGAAGCAAGGCTAGACAGCATTGCTTGACCAACCATAAAGAAACCCTGTTAGCTCAGATGGTAAAGAACCTGTCTGCAATGCAGAAGACCCAGCTTCGATTTGGGGTAGGGAAGATCCCCTTGAGGAGGAAATGGCAACGCACTCCAGTATCCTTGCCTGGAAAAGTCCACATAGAGGACACCGGTGGGCTTCAGTCCATGGGGTTGCAAAGTGTCAGACACAACTGAAGTGACTAACTCTCCCTTACATACAGAAACATCCAAGTATGGCCCTCTTCCTAGTATTTCCTGTTAACCGTCCCACACACTGTAAAGTTTTACTTAATACAGGGTGGGGAGAGATTTTGATCATTTGAAGCCTAAACATTCTGAACAAAAGACGAAAGAGTCAAGGAAATGCTTTCAGAATTTGAGATGCTTGGACCTTAATCCTAAGTCTCTGATCGATATCATTTTAGTAGGTTGTTATGCTTAGTGGGGGGAAATTTTTTCCATGAAACAATTTCAAGATTTTTCAGTCACTAGGGTGAATTAGTGAAAACTTTGATAATTTCTTTAAAAAATACAACCAGAATGTTTATACTTATGTTCATATTCATTTGATATTTATGTCATTTATGTAGTGGAGTATCATTAGGATACAAAGAAACAACACACACATAGTATCTGTCTTCCACATAGAAAATATAGGAAAAAGAAGTTCACAGA
The DNA here is from genome assembly GCF_042477335.2 of Ovis canadensis. Lineage (NCBI taxonomy): Eukaryota > Metazoa > Chordata > Mammalia > Artiodactyla > Bovidae > Ovis > Ovis canadensis. The sequence goes on along the minus strand of NC_091270.1, from coordinate 19,473,672 downwards.
AGAAATGAAATACTATGTTCTTGTTGTCTTTGGAGGGAGCATAATCTCATAGGGTTAATTTCTGAGCTTTGCATGCAATAAGCACTGTGTGTCAGGCTGTTTTCTTAACTAATATGTGTGCCAGATGGTATGATACCTAAAGGAAAAAATAAGAAGTTGTCACACTTAAATATTAACTAAAATGTCTCAGTGATGGGATGAGATTACAGTGTAATGTGCTCTCTTCATCACGGCTCATGGGTTTTCAGATCACTGAAATACCGATTTGTGGAAAACAGTCCAGAAGTTAAGCTGAGACTCAACTATACTTGAAATCTTGCTTATGAGGGAATAAATATTTACTCTATAAAGGGCCTGAATGGGAAATGCATTAACTAACCAATCTGCGCACCAACCAGAGTGGAAAGGCAATAAAGGAAGAGACGGTGGAGACTGCAGAGGACATGAGAAGCAGGGTCCCCGTGGACCCCAGGAAACACCCCCTCCTTCTTCTTGCCTGTTTTAATTAACCGAGGGTCAATCAATAGTAGCCATGGAATTAACTGTCTTTCCTTTGAGGTTGCAAAGAGTTTTGAAGCATTCATTCCATCAGTTCCCCAATTAGTCAATGAGGACCAGTTTAATGACATGCTGGTTCTTCTGTGGCCATGATAATGTGTTTTGTCCTTTTTGATAATGTCAGGTATCTATCATGGTAAAGGGAAGAGGCAGTACAATTTCTTGGGAGGAAATCTGGAGTTAACTCTTAGGTTACTTAAAGGAGTATAGTCACACCATTTAGAAATCAAGTTTTGCACAAAGGCTGGTATCAAAATAAAAATCTACTTTAACCTCAGTTTTGTTTTATTGACTAGATACTTTCAAATGTGTTCCCACTAAGATTCTAACAACACATCTCTGGAATTCATGACAGTTTAAATTCAATTTAATGTAATAACTAAAAAAAGGGTGGGGGGAGAAACTGTGATGTCATCATTAATACAACATGAAAAGTTTAAATATCTGTAAATGTGCAAATACTTTTAATGACGCAAGGGTGTAAGGTTATGTGATAAGATGACTAGGATCAGCTATCTCTGTACCTCAGCTGCCTTTGGTCATGCAAATGTTTAAAGTACACACATGCTTTGAGCCACTGAAGGAGGTGATATTTTCCTGAGTCCCATAGAGGCGTTATTTAAATTCATCCTATGATCACTGTGTTCAGTCACCTTGTGTGCTTTGCAATTTTGTTGAAAATTTTGAATTTAGAGGGGCCACTGTGAATGCAAAGATGGAGCCTCTAACTTAATGAGGATCAGTCAGCGCATTAGGTTGAGAGAACACCCCAGTATCACAGAATAGTATAGTGACTAGAACTTGGTTTAATAATTTCAAGATAATTTTCAGAAATAATTCTTCTAAATGTCTGTGACCTACAGGGAAGATGACATATTACTTAAAAACAATTTTTTTCTAATGATTTAAAAGTCTAGTGCTTGCCAATTAAAATAAAAATTTAGGTAGTATACTCATTTTCACTATATTGATTCTTCCAATCCATGAACATGGTATATTTCTCCATCTATTAGTGTCCTCTTTGATTTCTTTCATCAGTGTTTTATAGTTTTCTATATATAGGTCTTTAGTTTCTTTAGGTAGATATATTCCTAAGTATTTTATTCTTTTTGTTGCAATGGTGAATGGAATTGTTTCCTTAATTTCTTTTTCTACTTTCTCATTATTCGTGTATAGGAATGCAAGGGATTTCTGTGTGTTGATTTTATATCCTGCAACTTTACTATATTCATCGATGAGCTCTAGTAATTTTCTGGTGGAGTCTTTAGGGTTTTCCATGTAGAGGATCATGTCATCTGCAAACAGTGAGAGTTTTACTTCTTCTTTTCCAATTTGGATTCCTTTTATTTCTTTTTCTGCTCTGATTGCTGTGGCCAAAACTTCCAGAACTATGTTGAATAGTAGCGGTGAAAGTGGACACCCTTGTCTTGTTCCTGACTTTAGGGGAAATGCTTTCAATTTTTCACCATTGAGGATAATGTTTGCTGTGGGTTTGTCATAGATAGCTTTTATTATGTTGAGGTATGTTCCTTCTATTCCTGCTTTCTGGAGAGTTTTTATCATAAATGGATGTTGAATTTTGTCAAAGGCCTTCTCTGCATCTATTGAGATAATCATATGGTTTTTATTTTTCAATTTGTTAATGTGGTGAATTACATTGATTGATTTGCGGATATTGAAGAATCCTTGCATCCCTGGGATAAAGCCCACTTGGTCATGGTGTATGATCTTTTTAATGTGTTGTTGGATTCTGATTGCTAGAATTTTGTTGAGGATTTTTGCATCTATGTTCATCAGAGATATTGGCCTGTAGTTTTCTTTTTTTGTGACATCTTTGTCAGGTTTTGGTATTAGGGTGATGGTGGCCTCATAGAATGAGTTTGGAAGTTTACCTTCCTCTGCAATTTTCTGGAAGAGTTTGAGGAGGATAGGTGTTAGCTCTTCTCAAAATTTTTGGTAGAATTCAGCTGTGAAGCCATCTGGACCTGGGCTTTTGTTTGCTGGAAGATTTCTGATTACAGTATCAATTTCCGTGCTTGTGATGGGTCTGTTAAGATTTTCTATTTCTTCCTGGTTCAGTTTTGGAAAATTGTACTTTTCTAAGAATTTGTCCATTTCTTCCATGTTGTCCATTTTATTGGCATACAACTGCTGATAGTAGTCTCTTATGATCCTTTGTATTTCTGTGTTGTCTGTTGTGATCTCTCCATTTTCATTTCTAATTTTATTGATTTGATTTTTCTCTCTTTGCTTCTTGATGATTCAATGCAATCCCTATCAAGCTACCAGCCACATTTTTCACAGAACTAGAACAAATCATTTCAAGATTTGTATGGAAATACAAAAAACCTCGAATAGCCAAAGCAATCTTGAGAAAGAAGAATGGAACTGGAGGAATCAACTTGCCTGACTTCAGGCTCTACTACAAAGCCACAGTCATCAAGACAGTATGGTACTGGCACAAAGACAGACATATAGATCAATGGAACAAAATAGAAAGCCCAGAGATAAATCCACACACATATGGACACCTTATCTTTGACAAAGGAGGCAAGAATATACAATGGAGTAAAGACAATCTCTTTAACAAGTGGTGCTGGGAAAACTGGTCAACCACTTGTAAAAGAATGAAACTAGATCACTTTCTAACACCGCACACAAAAATTAACTCAAGATGGATTAAAGATCTAAATGTAAGATCAGAAACTATAAAACTCCTAGAGGAGAACATAGGCAAAACACTCTCAGACATAAATCACAGCAGGATCCTCTATGATCCACCTCCCAGAATCCTGGAAATAAAAGCAAAAATAAACAAATGGGATCTAATTAAAATTAAAAGCTTCTGCACAACAAAGGAAAATATAAGCAAGGTGAAAAGACAGCCTTCTGAATGGGAGAAAATAATAGCTAATGAAGCAACTGACAAACAACTAATCTCAAAAATAAACAAGCAACTTCTGCAGCTCAACTCCAGAAAAATAAACGACCCTATCAAAAAATGGGCCAAAGAACTAAATAGACATTTCTCCAAAGAAGACACACGGATGGCTAACAAACACATGAAAAGATGCTCAACATCACTCATTATTAGAGAAATGCAAATCAAAACCACAATGAGGTACCACTTCACACCAGTCAGAATGGCTGCGATCCAAAAATCTGCAAGCAATAAATGCTGGAGAGGGTGTGGAGAAAAGGGAACCCTCCTACACTGTTGGTGGGAATGCAAACTAGTACAGCCACTATGGAGAACAGTGTGGAGATTCCTTAAAAAATTGCAAATAGAACTACCTTATGACCCAGCAATCCCACTTCTGGGCATACACACCGAGGAAACCAGAATTGAAAGAGACACATGTACCCCAATGTTCATCGCAGCACTGTTTATAATAGCCAGGACATGGAAACAACCTAGATGTCCATCAGCAGATGAATGGATAAGAAAGCTGTGGTACATATACACAATGGAGTATTACTCAGCGGTTAAAAAGAATTCATTTGAATCAGTTCTGATGAGATGGATGAAACTGGAGCCGATTATACAGAGTGAAGTAAGCCAGAAAGAAAAACACCAATACAGTATACTAACACATATATATGGAATTTAGGAAGATGGCAATGACGACCCTGTATGCAAGACAGGGAAAGAGACACAGATGTGTATAACGGACTTTTGGACTCAGAGGGAGAGGGAGAGGGTGGGATGATTTGGGAGAATGACATTCTAACATGTATACTATCATGTGAATTGAATAGCCAGTCTATGTCTGACGCAGGATGCAGCATGCTTGGGGCTGGTGCATGGGGATGACCCAGAAAGATGTTATGGGGAGGGAGGTGGGAGGGGGGTTCATGTTTGGGAATGCATGTAAGAATTAAAGATTTTAAAATGTAAAAAATAAAAAACTAAAAAAAAAAAAAAAAAAAAAAAAAATTTAAATAAATGGTCCATTTCTGGGTGGTTAGAGAGAGGAAGGGCTTCCCAGGTGGCAGTAGTGCTAAAGAATCTGCCTGCTAGTGAAGGAAACACAAGAGATGCAGGTTGGATCCCCGGGTCGGGAAGATCCCCTGGAGAAGGAAATGGCAACCCACTGCAGTATTCTTGCCGGAATAACTCCATGGACAGAGGAGCCAGGTGGGCTACAGTCCATGGGGTCGCAGAAGAGTTGGACAGGGCTAAGCAACTGAGCATCTGAGCATGCATGCACACATTTGCGTATATACATATTATATAGACATTTACGTGTTATATATAAAATATACATGCCCACTATATGTATGTATATATAGTATATATAAATATATACATATATATGTTTCCTTCTTCGTGGTATTTCTATTTCCAGAGATGGGAATGATCTACCAGTCACTGAGTTAATTGAGTTTTTTACATAAAACATAAATAATTATTTCCACCTTTCTCTTCAAATTGTATTTTGCAAATCTGAAAAAATATTCATTTAGCTTCCTGTGGTATTGGACACTTGCTTTATATGAAAAAGTTTCAAAGATCATGGTATAACTCATATTTTTCCCTAAAGCCCCCTTTCTTTAACCTTTTAAACAGCATAATCTTGTTTTTTATTCCCACCATTGGATAAAATTTGTCAATAGCTTCTTTCTAGAATTTACAGCAAGCTTTCAAAAGTATTAAGCTTGCCTATCCCATATTTCATGAAAACTTGCTACATGTTCCACATGATGAATCTAGACCAAGCAGTAGTTGATTTAGGTATGTGTTGGCATTCTGAATGTATCTCAAATTTCTGCGTCATACTTTTTTCTAGCAACAGTTGATTTTATTTGAAGCAGATTCATGTTGCAATGTAAGATTATGCCATGGTGTTTGTTTTTTTTTTTTTCAAAATCAACAAAATTAACAGTTTCCAATTTATTTAGAATTACAACCATCACCTGTAGAATGGTGTGCTGAGTGTGTGGGAGGAATTCCTGAAGCTCTGAAGTTAGCACTGTGGTCAGGAGAGAGAGGTGTCCAGGTCTGTCTACCACGTCTCACTGCTCAGGGTTTGGGGAACCAGACAAGAGCATTCCAGACAGAACCATCCACTTAAGGAACAGATTTAAAAAAATATATATATAAAACATCTTTGGGGCTCACTAACCATATTTGTAATTCAGCACATTGCAAACTAGGAACTAAATAGTGAAATGCTGTTGCTGAGCCATGAAAGACACCGGGATTCTTGGCCTCCAGAGGAGAGGAGTTCAATCTGGGGCCAGTGACAAGGCTTGATCGCTCAGAACTTTTGTATAATAAAGTTTTATTAAAATATAAAAGAGAAAGTTTCTGACGTAGATGTCAGAAGGGGGCAGAAATAGTGCCCCTCTGCTAGCCTTTAGCAGTACATTATATACCCATTAGCAAGCTGTTAATTAGAGAAAGGAGATGTCTCAAACTTCAGAGTGGCACCAGGCCCCTCACACACAACATACATTTGAGACAACATTGGCACCAGGTGAGTCATCCCGCACCAATGAAAGGATTGACATGACCCTTGAAGAAAGGAAGGTTTCCAAGTAAATATATAGTTTCATTAACGTCTGTCTAGTCAAGGATATGGTTTTTCCTCTGGTCATGTATGGATGTGAGAGTTGGACTGTGAAGATTGAGTGCCGAAGAATTGATGCTTTTGAGCTGTGGTGTTGGAGAAGACTCTTGAGAGTCCCTTGGACTGCAAGGAGATCCAACCAGTCCATTCTGAAGGAGATCAGCCCTGGGATTTCTTTGGAAGCAATGATGCTGAAGCTGAAACTCCAGTACTTTGGCCACCTCATGTGAAGAGTTGACTCATTGGATAAGACCGTGATGCTGGGAGGGATTGGGGACAGGAGGAGAAGGGGATGACCGAGGATGAGATGGCTGGATGGCATCATTGACCTGATGAACGTGAGTCTGAGTGAACTCCGGGAGTTGGTGATGGACAGGGAGGCCTGGCGTGCTGCGATTCATGGGGTCGCAAAGAGTCGGACATGACTGAGCGACTGAACTGAACTGAACATAGATTAGGAGAACAATGAATGAGTAAAACATATTGGTTTATTGAGCCATTATTGTTTCTGAGTCTTAAATGGAACCAACTTGAAGATCTAGGGTAAATACATATTTCATTAACATAGCTTAAGAAAAATATTTCCAAAGAAAAACACATTGGTTAACTCAAGGTTTGAGAAAAGTTAAATTCAGGTGAACCAGGTGTCATCATGGCAACACAGAATTTTAAAAGAAACCTCTTTCTAAATTTTTATAGAGAAAGGAGAGAAATATGACACTTGTAGCTTGTTTTCTTCTGCTGCTTAAGAGAGGGATAAAAACATGTTGAATACTTGCAGCCTGTTTCCTCCTTTTGGAGACCCCTAGCCTTCCTGCCTGTTAACTTTCAGTAGTGAAAGATAAGGTGGTTGGTGATTAAATTTGGTCCAAAGTCAAGAGAAAACCTTGCTCAGACCCAGGCATCAGAGCTTTATTGACTAGAGAGGAGGCACTTGAAGGGGTCTGGAGGAGAATGCCGCACAGTGCCAGTCCAGCTGTGAGGTGACTGACCATACTATCCATGTGCACATGCGCTTGGATGACACAGAGGCCACTGAGTCAGACTCTCAAGGTGCGGTCCTCCCTCCAGCAGCCTGAGCACCACCTGGGAGCCCACTGGCAACTCTCATCCTCAGCTGGACTGAATCAGAATGTCCAGGGCTTGGGGTTCTGGCTCTGTGCTTTAACAAGTCCTCCTACGAAGCCTGAAGAAGGCTGAGCACTGAGCATCCCTGGACCACAGATGCAGTGTGTCTTGTTTAGGGGAGATACAGACGTCCTCCTAGCCTCTGGTGGGCATCATGTCCCACTGCAGCGACTTGAAGCAACTGTCGACTTAGTGAAGCCACACCTCTGCTTACAGTTAAACTGAAAATCTCTAGAGACCTTTTGCCAGGTCATCAATACTATTTGTTATGCTGGATTTAAACTCACACGGTCAGATGTTTCTAGTCTTCTTTCTGCCTGGAGTGGACCTATTCCCCTCATTGTGCATTAAAAAGTACAATCTAAATACATATATCTGAAAATGACTACGTATATATAATCATGGTTATATATATACATATAATCACTTTGCTCAACATCAGAAGCTAACACAACATTGTAAGCCAGCTATACTTCAGCTAACAAATATAGTTGGTTTATAATGTTGTGTTGGTTTCTGATGTAGAGCAAACTGATTTTATATATACAAGTATATATATATGTGTATGTATATATATATATATATATATATATATACACACACACATGATTTTACATATATACATATATTCCTGTGAGTGAAAAAATACATGTTATGGAGAAGGATAAGGCTGGGTTGTCCTTCATATGAAAATACTGGTGATATGCTTACCTATTATTAATAATTATTTAAATAGAAGGACTCTTTCTTAATCTCTTACAAAATATCAAGGAAGCGGCTCTGGCTCCCTCACAGAGATTTAGGAACATAGAGGCTAGTGGAAAAGTAAATGCAAAGAAAGTCAGTGTCCAGTACAAACGTTAGTTTAAGAATATTCTGTATATGCAACTGGTTACTTTTTTCATTGATGTAAAAGGTCAAGCGTTAAAAACATATTTTGAGGTGATTGAAGTCCTAGTTCTCCCAAGCATGGTTCATAAAGGCAATATTAGCAATGCCAGCCAGCTTCTTACAAATGCTGAATCAAGCCCCCCCCCCCCCCCGAATCTGCATTTTAATTAAGTCTTGGGACATTTTTAGACACTTTCAAGTTTGAAAAGCACTAGTGTATGCCCATTGTAATAACAAAAAATTAGCAAGTCTCCACACCACACCACATCTCTTGTTTTACTGAAACTGACTTTGATGACACTGTGCCGTAATGGAAGGGAGTCCCTTCCCAAAACTTGGAATCTCTTTGGGAAGGACAGATGATTCAGATCTACATCAAAATTCAGCTCGTGTTGCACGCCCGGTGCTTTGATGGGAGACTTAACTCTGGTTGTGGAGAAATGTGTGTGTGTGTGTGTGTGTGTGTGTGTTATTTGCTCAGTCGTGTCTGACTCGTTTTGACCCCGTGGACTGTAACCTGCCAGGCTCCTCTGTCCATGAAATTCTCCAGGCAAGAATGCTGGAGTGGTGTTGCCATACCAATTAAAATAAATAAATTTATATTAAAACAAACATATTGCAGTACAAAAAAGGAATACTGGAGTGGGTTGCTATTTCCTTCTCCAGGGGATCTTCCTCACCCAGGAATCAAACCTGGGTCTCCTGCATTGCAGGTAGATACAAAGTAATAATACAGTTGAAAGTCAGAAACAGGATAAAACACCAGCAAATAGTGAATCTGGATATGAAAACCATACTTCTCTGATAACAATAACATCATTTAAGTGTTTCTTGATCATATAATATGTGACTTACATGGTAATATCTTATTAATTGGAATACTATAGCCTGGGAAAGTTTACAATAATGGTATAATAATTATGTAATGATCATTTTGGTAAACTCTGTGGCTTGAGCAGTCATTTCTGAACTTGACAGGTTATTTTTATCTTGAATATTCCAAAAAGATGAGGCTGAACAAAGCAGGAAATCTGTTACTGACCGGCTATAACAGGGGCCTAGGAGTGACTCTCAGAGGACCAGAGGCCCCAAGTCACACTGACGATAAGCAGATGGCCCAGGGTGCGACCTCGGAACAGCATGAGGAGCTTACATGGGTGTCCCCAGAACACTTGTAAGAGGCCCTCAGCCCAGTTAAGCAGACCAGCAGCCGCAGCCCTGAGAGTTGGCAATGACCACACCCAGGTAGTGAGTGAAATGCCATGCTGGTAAAGGCAAAACTATGTTCACTGCAAATCTCGTGAGAATAAGGTGGTGAGCGTTCACATGGTGAAAATCTACCGTCATCCGGGGAGCTTCCAGCTCTGGTGGGAAACCCAGGGTACAGTAGATTGAGACAAGACTGATCAGTGCATGGGTGGATGGAGGAAGTCTGGATATGGCTACCATGTGTGCACTATCCAAGACGGGCCACGCATTATATAATCTAAGATGCATAGAATCTTGCAAAGTGGATAGTTTGATAGGAAAATTGTGCCTTAGAGAGACTGAATAATTGATTATGCATTTTTGCAAATAGGAAAGCCAAGATTCAACCCTGAACATCTTTCCTGGGTAGTGGTTTGAGTAACAGAAATTGATAGTAAGGTCAGGGAGGGAGGTGTGAGTAAACTGGTGGACCCTAGATAGAGCCACTTTGAACCCTGGGTATTGTACAGTAAAATAAAGTAAAACAAAACAAAAAAAACACATACACACACACAAAGAGGTTGACAATTTCCTGGAAAAGACAATAACACTGTAAGTACTGATTAATAGTAATACTGCTATAAGGCTTCCCAGGTGGCTCAATGATAACGAATCCTCCTGCCACTGTAGGAGATGCATGTTTGATCCCTGGTTTGGGAAGATCCCCTGGAGAAGGAAATGGCAACCCACTCCAGTATTCTTGCCTGGGAAATGCCATGGACAAAGGAGCCTGTGGGGCTATAGTTCATTGGGTCGCAGAGAAGTTGAACATGACTTAGTAACTAAAACTACAACAAACAATACTGCTACAGTCATTGAAAGTTGCTGTATAACTTCTGTCGTCCTAACATTTTAACAATGAACTCAGGCTGCTTTCAGGACACAAAGAGACAGGAGCGTGACAATCTTATAGCTTGTACCAACCGTTGGGAGAGAAGCAGCACGCAATATAAATGAATGCAGCACAGCGAGAGATGACAGTCATGCTCCAAAGTCTCCAAGCCAGGCTTCAGCAGCACGTGAACCGTGAAATTCCAGATGTTCAAGCTGGTTTTAGAAAAGGCAGAGGAACCATAGATCAAATTGCCAACATCCGCTGGATCCTCAAAAAAGCAAGAGAGTCCCAGGAAAACATCTATTTCTGCTTTCTTGACTATGCCAAAGCCTTTGAGTGTGTGGATCACAATAAACTGTGGAAAATTCTTCAAGAGATGGGAATACCAGACCAGCTGACCTGCCTCTTGAGAAACCTGTATGCAGGTCAGGAAGCAACAGTTAGAACTGGACATGGAATAACAGACTGGTTCCAAATAGGAAAAGGAGTACGTCAAGGCTGTATATTGTCACCCTGCTTATTTAACTTATATGCAAAGTATATCATGAGAAACATTGGGCTGGAAGAAGCACAAGCTGAAATCAAGATAGCCGGGAGAAATATCAATAACCTCAGATATACAGCTGACTCCACCCTTATGGCAGAAAGTGAAGAGGAACTAAAAAGCCTCTTGATGAAAGTGAAAGAGGAAAGTGAAAAATTTGGCTTAAAACTCAACATTTAGAAAATGAAGATCATGGCATCCGGTCCCATCACTTCCTGGGAAATAGATGGGGAAACAGTGGAAACAGTGTCATACTTTATTTATTTATTTATTTTTTTGCTCCAAAATCACTGCAGATGGTGACTGCAGCCATGAAATTAAAAGACGCTTACTCCTTGGAAGAAAAGTTGTGACCAACCTAGATAGCATATTCAAAAGCAGAGACATTACTTTACCAACAAAGGTCTGTCTAGTCAAGGCTATGGTTTTTCCAGTAGTCATGTATGGATGTGATAGTTGGACTGTGAAGATTGAGCACCGAGGAATTGATGCTTTTGAACTGTGGTGTTGGAGAAGACTCTTGAGAGTCCCTTGGTCTGCAAGGAGATCCAACCAGTCCATTCTGAAGGAGATCAGCCCTGGGATTTCTTTGGAAGGAATGATGCTAAAGCTGAAACTCCAGTACTTTGGCCACCTCATGTGAAGAGTTGACTCATTGGAAAAGACTCAGCTGCTGGGAGGGATTGGGGACAGGAGGAGAAGGGGATGACCGAGGATGAGATGGCTGGATGGCATCACGGACTCAATGGATGTGAGTCTGAGTGAACTCCGGGAGATGGTGATGGACAGGGAGGCCTGGTGTGCTGTGATTCATGGGGTTGCAAAGAGTCAGACACGACTGAGTGACTGAACTGAGAGGTGACAGAATGGAGGAGCGGCCACTGAAAAGCAACACAAGGCTTTGAAACGCATTCACCGTCCCATTGCTTGTAGTCACAGGTTATCACGGGGCATCTAAAACAATCTAATGGAAAAACCAGCCAAGCAGAGCAGAAGAAAGCCACGGGAATATTAAGACAGAACAAGGAGTACTTGGAACATCTGGAGAACATGATATAGTCCAACGTGATGCCAGATGAAGTGGTTTGTCCACACCCTAGATCATCAGGCCTCGGCAAGGACAGGTGCTCAATTCTTTGTCATTTCAGAATCCAATAAATTTACTGAATGCCATCACATTCTACTTACCTAAATGAGAAATGTCAGATACTGTTTCATTTCAGTGGTTTCCATGAAATTATCAAAGGATCTTCCCCAGTGGTCACTGAAAAGACACCATGTTGAATGAGCGAAGGCATCTGACAAGATTCTGTACATTTTCCAAAGGCTGATTTTCTTTATTTAGAATTGACAATGTGTTACGAGATGTAGCTAGTGAAAAACAATTTAAAGTTTTGAGAATGATCTCAAACACAGGCTCTAGAAATGGTGAAGGACTGGTGAAAGGTTTCCATCCTCACTTGCAATCAAGAAACTTTGAGAAAATGAAGGTTCATAGCAGCTCATGAGGGATGTGAGATAACACGTGATGTTAACGACGTCCCCTGCCTTCCCTAGCAGCTCAGACAGTAAAGAATCTGCCTGTAATGCCAGAGACCCAGGTTCGATACCTGGGTCACGAAGATCCCCTGGAAAAGGAAACGGCAACCCGCTCCAGTATTCTTGCCTGGAGAATTCCGTGAACAGAGGAGCCTGGCGGGCTACAGTCCATGAAGTCACAAAGAGTCAGACATGACTGAGCGATGTTACCAGTGCAGCAAAGAAGAGGAAATGTCAAAGAAATCTTACTGACACTGGAAAAGAACATTGCTGAACTTTTGAAATAAAAATGTTATTGGGTAAGAAATGAGTAACCATCTTGCTGCTTCTGCATGGGGAGGATGTATTGATATAATTCTCAGCACATTCACAACTCTCCATAAAAGTATATATGCTTTAAGCTTGAACTCTGGGTTAAAATTTATCTTTTTCCCCCAAGTTCTTAAAATTCTTCTCATTAAGAAAATAACAACAATAATGATAATTATATTAACAAGAGTTAACAACCTCCTGATGGCCCTTCTCTCCTGAGAAGTTTGCCCTGCAATCTCCATCACCAGGTTCCCCTCCAGGTTGCCTCTCAGCCCAACTCTCACAAAGCTTCTGTATATTCTCTGCTAGTTGTTTACCTGACTCCCACCCTACACTGTAAACCTTTCACAGGGTAAGAATCTTTATATCCCCAATGCATAATAATGTATCTGTTATTGTTGTTACTCAGTTGCAAAGTTGGGTCCCACTCTTTGTGATCCCATGGACTGCAGCACACCAAGTTTCCCTTTCCTTCACTATCTCCTAGAGTTTGCTCAAACTCATGTCCATTGAATTGGTGATGCCATCCAACCATCTCATCCTCCGTAGCCTCCTTCTCCTGCCCTCAATCTTTCCCAGCATCAGGGGCTTTTCCAGTGACTTGGTTCTTTGCATAAGGTGGTCAGAGTATTGGAGCTTCAGCTTCAACATCAATCCTTCCAAAGTATATTCAGGATTGATTTACTTTAGCATTGACTGGTTTGATCTCCTTGGTGTCTAAGGACTCTCAAGAGTCTTCTCCAGCACCACAGTTCAAAAGCATCAGTTCTTCAGTGCTTAGCCTTCTTTATGGTCCAACTCTCACATCCACTAATGACTACAAGAAAAGCCATAGCTTTGACTATATGGACCTTTGTCATCAAAGTAATGTCTCTATTACTAGGTTTGTCTAGGTTTGTCATAACTTTCCTTCCAAGGAGCAAGAGTCTTTGCATTTTATGGCTGCAGTCACCATCCATGGTGATTTTGGTGCCCCCCCCAAATAAAATCTCTCACTGCTTCCACTTTTTCCCCATCTATTTGCCATGAAATAATGGTCCTGGATGCCATGACCTCAGTGTTTTAGAATTTGCCAGACAGTATTTATTTTGAAGCAAAGATTAACCCCTCTCAGTTGAGTCTAGCTTTAACTGGCCTTTATCATTTTCTCTTCCTAAGGTTCCCCAACATTTACACCTTCCATCCACACATTTTAGTCCTGACAGATTCTAAACTGTTTGGTTCTGTTTGAGTTTTCATGTGAAGACCTCAGGGGCTGGTGTTCTAGAATAGAGTCAGAGAAGCTTCCATCACTGGATCCCTGGAGGGAGCCCAACAGAATATCGATCCATCGGTCCCACCCTGAGTGAAAAATAAATGCTTGATGATCTGTTGATTAAATTTAGACATTGTGTTAATGTCTTATGGAAAGATTTCTTTCTAATTTTGATGTCATGGTTTGATTTCAGCAAAGGATTCAGGTTGTTCTGCCCAAGATTTCACACCCTGTTTATTCTGAACTCTGAAGTAGAGACAAATCAACAATTAACCAAAAAACACATGTGAATTCACAATGATGTATTGATGCAGCTTTGAATTTATAAACATTCAAGTTTATGCAATTTTCTAAATTTCTTTGTATTTTAGTTCAGTAAAGATTTATGTTTATTTCAATAACCTAGAGACATCACAGACCCAGAAATACTTTCTGGAACATTAAATTTAATACAGTTATAATGCTAAACTAAGGGGTTATTATTCAATTAGGTCCCAAATTAGGCATGCCATATATTTTAACTCATTATGTTGATCTTTGACCATTGGCACATCTTATTGTAAATAACAGACTATGGCACATAACAGATATTTAATTTATGTGCATTAAATAACATCTGATTGTTTTGGCACTTCTGTTTCTTAAAAGATGGATTATCATTTGTTTTCATGCCTTTTTAACTGAACTGTCTTCAATATACAGGGCTTCCCAGGTGACTCAGTAGTAAAAAATCCACTTGCAATGCAGGAGATGCAATTTCAGTCCCCAGGTCAGGAAGATCCCTTGGAGAAGGAAAGGGCTACCCACTCCAGTATTCTTGCCTGGGAAATGCTATAGACAGAGAAGCCTGGTAAGCTATAGTCCGTAGGGTCACAAAAGAGTCAGACATGACTGACCAGCTGAACACACACATATCTTCAATATACAGTAGTCTTTTTCCATGTTTATAGGCTGGTGGCTGGGTGGCTTGGAGGGGGTTGCCTTATGGCTGATCCTGTTCTGTCCCAGCTGGTAGAAAATGCTGGTACCCTGTGAGCAACTGGGGATCAGGATGACTGAGCTGTACTTCTCTATAGATGTTGCTTGTGAGCACCACTTAAATGGTGAGAAGAGCATTCTTGAAATGGGCTCTGAAGACCTCCTAGGGGGCCTCTGGTTCTCTGCAACTAGATTTTAATTTTGTGTTTTCATTTTATGATTATGCAACTCTTTGTGACCATATACTGCATTATCAGCATGACTGCCTTATTTGCATCATGTTTAAGATTCCATAAGCTATAAGCAGACTCCTTTAATATCCTCAGGCTGAGTAAAAGATGCATATTAACTTGCACTGTGAATGACAGATCAGGGCAAAGGAAGGCACATGATATCAAGAGTGCTCCATAGGAAAGAGATTTTGCTGTAATTTTAATAGAGCTTCATCAGAATACTATGGCCTAGTAAAAAATATTGATAGTAGTAGTAATAATTATTACTGTATTGTTATTGGTGATCTTGATTTGTGTGAGAAAAGTTTTGAGTAGCAATTTATTGCTACTAAAAATCAGCATATTAATGTTTATAACGATTTTTATTAAAAGTTTATTTTTAAGAAAAAGAAATATAGTTTTTTGTGCATTTGTTTTATATATATAGTCATATGCAACCTATAAGCATTCCTAGTTTTACATTTACATGATTAAAAAGATCATAACTTTTTAAGAAATTTTTTATTGAAATGTAGTTGAAGAATTTTTTATTGAAATGTAGTTGACTTACAATATCATGTAAGTTTCAGGCGTACATCACAGTGATTCATTTATATATACATATATATATATATTATTTTTTTAGATTCTTTTCCCTTATAGCTTATTACATAATCCTGAGTATAATTTCCTGTGCTACAGAGTTGGTCCTAGTTGATCATCTATTTTACTAGAGCAGTGTGTGTGTGTTAATCCCAGACTCCTAACTGACCCCTCCCCACTTTCACCTTTGGGGTCTATAAGCTGCTTGCTATGTCTGAGGGTCTGTCTCTGTTTTGCAGGTAAGTTCGTTCTTTTAAAGATTCCACATGTAAGTGATGACAGTATTCGTCTTTGTCTAACTTACTTCACTTAATGTGATAATGTCTAGGTCCATCTGCATCACTGCAAATCACATTATTTCATTATTTTTATGACCAAATAATATTCCATTATATATATATGGAACATATATATATATATATATATATATATATATATATATATATATATATATATATATATGATCCTGTGACATATATTCAGTTCAGTTCAGTTCAGTTCAGTCGCCCAGTCATGTCCGACTCTTTGTGACCCCATGAATCGCAGCACGCCAGGCCTCCCTGTTCATCACCAACTCCCGGAGTTCACTCAGACTCATATCCATCAAGTCAGTGATGCCATCCAGCCAGCTCATCCTCTGTCGTCCCCTTCTCCTCCTGCCCCCAATCCCTCCCAGCATCAGAGTCTTTTCCAATGAGTCAACTCTTCTCATGAGGTGGCCAAAGTACTGGAGTTTCAGCTTTAGCATCATTCCTTCCAAAGAAATCCCAGGGCTGATCTCCTTCAGAATGGACTGGTTGGATCTCCTTGCAGTCAAATTTATGAAACCCTTGTTAGAAGTGACTGGTTATAAGAGAAACCCAACTAGAGTATCTGACTGTCTCCACACACAGTTCTTATAATGCCAAGGTAATGAAAACTGCTAGTCGTGTTGTGACTATTGTCTCCATAGGAAAGAATGACTATGGCATTTGAACTTTGTTTTGGAAACGTCCTGTACCAGCTTGTGCTAGTCTTCGTCTCACTGAAATTTAGACCCCTGTTTTAAAAATACTGGCTGTTTTATCGGATCTTGGCAGTTTTGATGCTCTCATGAGTAGACACAACATGGAAAGGTGCATTAGAAAAAAATTTCAGTGTGCTGCTTCAGTTTAACAAATGAGGAAAATTAGATCCAGAGAGAGATTAAGTTGCTTGAGATCAGTGGGCACCTAGAACCGCTGTCAGGGTGTCAAGCCATCATTAGTAATATGGATAAAGTTATTTATGAGAGAGCAGTTGGCTTCCCTAACGGCTCAGTGGTGAAGAATCTGCCTGCAAGGCAGGAGATGTGGGTTTGCTTCCTGGGTCAGTAAGATCCCCTGGAGGAGGAAATAGCTACTCTTTCCAGTATTCTTGCCTGGGAAACCCCATGACAGAGGAGCCTGGTGGGCTACAGTCCATGGGGTTGCAAAAGAGTCAGACAGGATTTAAAAACTAAGCAACAACAACCGCTACATTAGAGAGCCCAACATCAAAATGAATTCACTGCCACAGGTTCTTAGACCATCTGTTTGTTTTCTCCATCTATGTATTTCTGGGTCTAGTTCTTTAAACTAGAAAATCTGGGTTCTAGATGATCTAGAACTTCAGTACATTTTTTATTTTTAGAACTTCAGTACATCATTTGATAATTTTTACATTACATTTGCCTGCTGTTCTGTGTTCAATGTTTCAGAATCTTTACCTGAGGGGTTTCTCCTGTGTAAAGAGATCACTTCCTTTAATATTTCTTTGGACTGTTAATTCTCAATGCATTGCTAATTCTGCAAAGAGGGTAAATGAACTCCTGGAAATCAGTTTATGTGTTTATCCTGAGGATAGTTTAACTCATGGGCAGGTATGTTTGGAAACAACTGGTTCAAGAGTCTTTGCTAACATCAAGAAGGCTGTAGAATTCAAAGGATTTTTCTCACAGATTTCAAGATAAGCTTTTACCTGTTTCTTAGGTATGTTATGCTTAGTCGCTCAGCTGTGTCCAGTTCTTTGCAATGCCATTGACTGTAGCCTGCCAGGTTCCTCTGTCCATGGGATTGTTCGGGCAAGAACACTGGAGTGGATTGCCATTTCCTTTTCCACAGGATCTTCCTGACCTACAAATCGAACCTGCGTCCTTTGTGTCTCCTGCACTGCAGGCAGGATTCTTTACCCACTGAGCTATCCAGAAAGCCCCTTCTGAAGTACTGCACTGACAAAATTCAATTGGGCTGAATCAACCAAACAAGCCAACTTCTGTGGTGCTGGTGCTGGTGCACCAGGCAGCCTTGAACTGTGGCACGTCTGCCCGCCTATCACCAGTCAGTCCACTGAGCTCTGGTAGCTTGTATGTTTTTCTGGGACCAAGTGCCCTGCCTTAAATGAGACGTGACAATTCAGGAGGCTGAGCTGCTCATCTTCCAGGGGTGTGGCCTGAAGTCCTGGATTCCCAACTTTGCTTCTCTATGAGGAATGCTGAGCAGTCAGGGGTACTGTGAAACTACAGGTTCTGGCTCAGCCCGTCTGGGTGACATCTGAGACTCCAAGTTCCTGATGTGGGGCTACTCTGTAGAAAGTAATTGTCGAAGAGTGGGTGGTGAAGGGGTAAATAAGTGAAAGAACAAACAAAAACTGAACAAGTTAGGAAACAAATGCAAAACCGTAACCTATAATAGGTGTATGAGACAGCAATTTTTTAATTTCATGTAGAATTCTTCCCATTTTTGAGAATTTAACAGGACAGTGTCTAAAAGTGAGATAAACTTGGGCAGTAGAAATGTAAGTCTCTGTGTACATAGCAAATGTATTTATGTCCTTTTAGGAAGATCTATGATTCACAAGGATAAGTTCACTTCAATTGATTATAGGACGAATGATACTGATTTTGTATTTCTGTTTGATAAGATCTAAATTTTGTGTGTCTATAATACTATGCAGTATTAACAAGAACAAAAGTAAACAGACTGATGCACTTTTCCATTTAGTATATAAAATAAGGCATTCCCCTTGTGCTATAAATCTTCTCAGCTAGAATTTTAAGCATAAATCTACATTAATAAAGCAGTACATGGATTTATTTGATCACACATAACTTAAAGAGCACACAGCAGACATTCTGACTATATGCTATAGTCAGCCACAAGTGTGAGGGAAAAAATCAATTATTTTAATTAAAACACATTTTCTTAATATATAGGAAATATTTATCGATGTCTTTAAGTTTGTGATTTTTAAAGTGAAGCCAGCATCTAGGTGATCCGTGAATTACATCTAATCAATTAGTGAGGAAGACATTGAATATTTAATTATGACGACCATTGATTGTACTTTGCCTGAACAGCGTTCGGCCTGTAAAAACCTCACAAATTGCCTCTGTTAGGCTGGTTTCAGGCCAAATGGGCATTTCATGACTGACTTTTTAATGACCCTTTTCATCATATTGGGAATTAAATAATCTGTATAGTAGAGGCTTGAAATCCACTAACTCCAGTATAATTTTTTTATGACTTATATGACAGGTGTGAAAGTGAAAGAGGAGAGTGAAAAACTTAGCTTAAAGCTCAACATTCAGTAAACTAAGATCATGACGTACGGTCCCATCACTTCATGGCAAATAGATGGGGAAACAGTAGAAACAGTGGCTGACTTCATTTTTCTGGGCTCCAAAATCACTGCAGATGGTGATTGCAGCCATGAAGTTAAAAGATGCTTACTCCTTGGAAGGAAAGTTATGACCAACCTAGACAGCATATTAAAAAGCAGAGATTACTTTGCCAACAAAGGTCTGTCTAGTCAAGCCTATGGTCATGTATGGATGTGAGCATTGGACTATAAAGAAAGTTGAGCACTGAAGAATTGATGCTTTTGAACTGTGGTGTTGGAGAAGACTCTTGAGAGTCCCTTGGACTGCAAGGAGATCCAACCAGTCCATCCTAAAGGAGATCAGTGTTCATTGGAAGGACTGATGTTGAAGCTGAAACTCCAATACTTTGGCCACCTGATGTGCAGAGCTGACTCACTGGAAAAGACCCTGATGCTGGGAAAGATTGAGGGCAAGAGGAGAAGGGGACGACAGAGGATGAGATGGTTGGATGGCATCACCAACTTGATGGACATGGGTTTGGGTGGACTCCAGGAATTGGTGATGGACAGGGAGGCCTGGCATTCTGCAATTCATGGGATCACAGAGAGTCAGACATGACTGAGTGACTGAACTGAACTGAACTGACAGGTCTGAAAATAACACTCTAACAGAAGTAGAGGAAAACATTTTCACTGGACCCAAGTCAGGGCACCTACCTATTTCAAAGCCATGTGCACCTCCAGCGGGTGTTTGGAAGTCGATTTCCTGGGTGATTCTAGTTAATCAAGTACAACATTCCTATGACTGGAGGCAGTAAGAAGGATTTATACAGAATCTTTTCAGTTAGACTGTCTTGTCAGTATTAACTCTGGACTCTTACTCAGCACTGACCATCTAGTTTCCCTTTAAATAGCCCAATGCAGACAGCAAACCAACAGAAAGTGGGAAGAATATTTTAAGTGCATATTTTGGAGAAAAATGTCCTAGAGTTATATTTTAATTATATATTTTTTAACTAGGTAAATGGTAAAGCTAGCTGCACTTCTATCATGGAAGGCTCAGGCAGTGCAAAGTTGTTTCCTTTTAATTGGATAAACTTAAATATCTACTGATCTTTATGAATGTCAAAACCACAAGAGATATCTCTCCTATGACACTGTGATAGCCAGTTGCCACCAGAAGTGGAGAAAACCCAGAGCAAAACTTACAGAGGGTAGACCCAGGAAGGAAGCAAGATGGAATGCATTTGATTTTATAATATTCTTGAAGTTTGCTTGAATTGAAGGGCTGTATTATTTGGAACATGATAGCAAAATGTTCTAATAGTTTTCAGAGGCTGATCTAGGTTTTGGCAAGCCTAAGGGTAATATGCAGATGACACCACCCTTATGGCAGAAAGTGAAGAGGAAATAAAAAGCCTCTTGATCAAAGTGAAAGAGGAGAGTGAAAAAGTTGGCTTAAAGCTCAACATTCAGAAAACGAAGATCATGGCATCTGGTCCCATCACTTCATGGGAATAGATGGGGAAACAGTGGAAACAGTGTCAGACTTTATTTTTATTTTTTGCTCCAAAATCACTGCAGATGGTGACTGCAGCCATGAAATTAAAAGACGCTTACTCCTTGGAAGAAAAGTTATGACCAATCTAGATAGCATATTGAAAAGCAGAGATATTACTTTGCCAACAAAGGTCTGTTTAGTCAAGGCCATGGTTTTCCCGGTGGTCATGTATGGATGTGAGAGTTGGACTGTGAAGAAGGCTGAGCACTGAAGAATTGATGCTTTTGAACTGTGGTGTTGGAGAAGACTCTGGAGAGTCCCTTGGACTGCAAGGAGATCCAACCAGTCCATTCTGAAGGAGATCAGCCCTTGGGATTTCTTTGGAAGGAATGATGCTAAAGCTGACACTCCAGTACTTAGGCCACCCCATGCGAAGAGTTGACTCATTGGAAAAGACTCTGATGCTGGGAAGATTGGGGGCAGGAGGAGAAGGGGACGACAGAGGATGAGATGGCTGGATGGCATCACTGACTCAATGGACGTGAGTTTGAGTGAACTCCAGGAGTTGGTCATGGACAGGGAGGCCTGGCATGCTACGATTCATGGGATCACAAAGAATCGGACACGACTGAGCAACTGAACTGAACTGAACTGAAGGGTAATAATTTGGGGTCTCATCAATAAAAAGAGATACATTATATTGAACATGTAATGTTCATATATGACCAATATATTAAGTTTGAAAGTCAGCATTTTCTTTAAAATAAGACAGCTCCACAACTTATATATATATTTAGAAAGATAAAAAATACTATAATCATCAAAAATGTCAGAAAAAAATCTGAAAACAAAATCCCTAGTCATTTATCCCCTGCACACCTGTAGCATGTATTCCCCTACAGCTTTGGGAAAATACTGAGTGGTTACTTTTCCTGTGAGCATATGATTTTGTACTTTTTTCTATAGAGAGAATAGAAAGGTCATCTGGGCTTTTCTTAGTCAAATACTTTTGTAAACATGTTTTAAAAATAGCCCTACTATGGATGACTTGTATGTTGAAGTGAGGATTCATTTTGATGTCTCATATATTTTTAGCATTGTGGTCTAACTTGAGAAAACTTCTGTCAAGCATCTACAGTCTAGCTTTGTCCTTATCCACCAAACCTTGTCCCACTTCCACCGCCCACCCCCTTCCAGGGCTGGCACTTAGAACATGGTCCATTAACATCCTTGTCTCAGCATCCAGTACTGTGGCCCCTGCTGTGTTCACAGAGCCAACCACACACATTGCTTTGGAATGATGATTGATAATTAGTTATAAATAAACGTGATGGAAACTGTATAAATAGGCTGACATAAGTGACCTTAAATTTCCCTTTAGACTGATCCCAAAAGCCCCACGCCATGCCCAGCACCAGTGCTGCAATATCCAGAGGGAGAACAGAGGAGAGAATGGCCTTACCCAGTTGAACTTAAAATTATTATTGTTGCAAAATTCCCCAATCAGAGGATTCTAGGCACATTCTAGGTCAGTTTCCAGAACCTCGATGCACCTGCATGAAGGACAGGCTCTGAAGTTCCAGCTTCATTAGTTTTGGGGAAATAATCCTCTCCTAATCTGTGCAGGTGAATGCTAAGATATAAAAAGCATAGAATTTCCCCCTACACGTCTTCTTGAAAAGGGAGGCTGGAGACAGGTTTCCTTTTTAGCAATTATAGGTGAGTGATGTGGAGCTGATGTGCTGGCTTATTGAATGTTCAGGTGTCTGAGTAAATGCTTGACCTCAACTATTTGGTTTAACCTTATAATATGTGGCCGCACATTTGAAGCAGGCTAGAGGCATCGTGTATTTTGGGCTGTTACCTTTCACTCACTAATATTATCTTCGAATACACACACACACACACACACACACACACACACACACACGTATTGCCTTCATGCAAAGAAGGATTTCAGCACATATGCAATGAAATGTTGTGCAAACTTGACCTCCATTTCTATCTTTTTCTGCTCCCATGTTACTAATATTTGTTGTTATCCAATTGCTAAGTCATGTCTGACTCTTGCAACCCCATGGACTATAACATGCCAGGTTTCCCTGTCCTTCACTATCTCCTGGAGTTTTCTCAAACTCATGACCATTGAGTCAGTGATGCCATCCAACCATCTCATCCTCTGTCATCCCCTCTCCTCCTGCCTTCAATCTTTCCCAGCATCAGGGTCTTTTCCAATGAGTCAGCTCTTTGAACCAGGTGGCCAATGTATTGGAGCTTCAGCCTCAGTATCAGTCTTCCCAGTGAATATTCAAGGAGGATTTCCTTTAGGATTGACTGGTTTGGTCTCCTTGCAGTCCAAGCTTTAGGAAAGTAATTGGATATGTTCAACCACTTCTTAAGAATTTGGTATTCTGATAATTTTGTAAACCATATACAGGAATAATAAGCATATCAATAGCCAGCCTTTGTTGTGCACCTTGTACCAGGTTTACAGATGAGGGAAGCAAGGTTTACATGTATCACCTGCATCACCTTTACCCACCTGGGCCCCCAGCAGCATCCATGGTCACTGCCTTTGGCCTTGGAAGCCTCTCCCTCATTAGAGTCACATGTCTCCAAGGCGGGGTTCAGGAGGGGGGTCCTTGAAGCCCAGGTGGATATTCCCTTTATATTTGTTTTCCACTTTCTAGCTGACAGTCTGCTCAGAAGTAAATGCTCAGGGAGAGTCTGTTAATGAATGAGCACAATTCTCCATTATTATAAAAACTTCCCCCGGTAAATTAAACTTAACAACCAGTAAGTAAACTGTCTGGTTTCTTTGCACATTCGGTCCATAATAACAAGGTCACCTGCCTTTTATTAAAAGTATATCCTTCTTAGGGAATGTGTGATGTCATAGTTCTCAAAATGCTCCAAAAGAAAGTATGATCCATGTATCCAATAATATGCTATACAAGTAGATGGTCACATTCCCCAATTCACCCTGAAACCAGGCCACACAAAATGCAGTGATGATTTAGTGACTTGGAAAGATTTTTTGGAATTTCGGTGCCTTTGAGCTTTGGCTTTATGATCATAATAAGATAGTCAACAGAGAAATAAAGATTTCACAACAGAAGACCATCCACACCTTTATTTATATCATTCATATGCTTAGAATGATACCACTGTGGGTAGTGGGACTGTGATCAACAGCCCCTCAGTCAGTTTCACGGGAAGTCTGGCTTGTTCTGATGTGGTGGTTCCACATTATAAGCAGCATCCAGTCCCTTTGCGGACTTTCCACTGTGTAAATTTATGGTCTAAAGGTGAATTTTTTTGATACCATTAAGGCTAGGAGTATCATCAGTTGGGAACATTCTACAACATGCTATTTTTTTTAGCTAAGTAGTACTAGGGCTTCCATGGCAGTTCAGCTGGTAAAGAATCCGCCTGCAATGCAAGCGACCCTGGTGTGATTCCTGGGTCAGGAAGATCCACTGGAAAAGGAAACAGCTACTCACTCCAGTATTCTGGCCTGGGGAATCCCATGGAATTAGTCCAGGGGAAGTAAGACTAACATTTTTAATAGCGGAAAACTTGGCAGATTTTTTTCTTAAAACCTTGAAATTAAGGACAATGTCTTTCTATAAAATCAACATTTACAATAAGAAACCTCTGGTGAACTCATTGTTCAATTGAATTGTTATGGTTTGTTGTTTTTGTTTACTTTTATGATGGTTTCTAACCCAGTCTTGAAGAAATCTGAAACCTTAATATCAGTCTTCATTTTATTCTCCAGACCTTGAGGTTTATTTTATGAAATATTAGAAATCAACCTTCTAATTTATAGAATTAAATACATTGGTAATCAGGAGATAAAACATAATTAGTCTAGTAAGCACCTTCTACAATTGTTTTATAGGAATTCATTAACTGCAGCAGTTGTATGGGTTTATAAGAAGGGTTGATCATAAGAGAACTCTCAAGAAGAATGCAATTAATGGCACTGAATTTATAAATATAAAAATAAATGCATGATAGAAATCATTGGTTGAACACTGAATATTGAAATGGACGTGCACAGGCCTTATTTCTAGAACAGTCTTTCTCAGCTGTGTTTAGAAGTGCTATTCATCTCCCTCTCGAAGTCGCACTCGCCATCCTGGGGGCTGGCTCCAGCCAGCACGGGTGTCCCTCGGTCCCTTTCTCTCTTGGTGCACAATGAGATTAATGCGCTGCGTGATAGAGCACTTGACCTTGCTTCTATCACAAAGATCTCGTTAGACTATGCAGCTGGGCCATTATTAGCTCAGTTTTCTCCAGCTGGGCACTTGATACAACAAGAGTCCTGGCAAGGTCAGCGCGGGGGGGGGGGGGGTGGGGGGGGTGGGGGTGGGGGTGGGGTGAGTTGGAGGGGGGTTTGGGGCGGGGCGGGGCGGGGCGGGGCGGGGCGTGCGTGAGCAGCACGCAGCATGCTTTATTCAAACTCGCTGATAATCATCTCCTGAATGACACTCTTTTTAATTATGCATTTTGCGCATGAACTTTGTATAAAGGTAAAAAAAGTGTGGAATGAAATAAGCTTCTCTATTAGCTTGTTGACAGTTCACCCAACTGAATAGTCACCATCTTTTGAATCCAGATAGAGATCTTTGCCTGGGAGCCCAGGTTGTCAGGCTCCTGCTAACAAGGACTCAGTGTATGGGGCTGGTCATCACATCTTTCCACCCTAAATAAATCTTTAGGCTTTGAAGATTTTAGGTTAGATGTGGTGACATTTTTACAACATGGTAAGTGTACAAGTAACATAACTTATACATGTCACTCCATTCAGATAAAAGACCATTTATTTTTAATTTCATAGTATCAGAGAATAATAACTATACCCTGTTTTCCAATTTCTTCCAGCTCTCAATTTCGCTGCCAGAAATTAGGCTTATTTGATAGTCGGATAATAATCTTAACAAGCATTATATGTATATATACACTATCATTAAAAAGCACTATTTTCATAATTTGTAGTTTTTACCAGGTGGGTTCTCTTTATTTCACTCACCTTGCATAGAAGCACGGGAGAGAGCTAATCTTTCTACTCCTTTTGTGCACATGAAGAGTCCAAAGCACATAGAAGCAAAATGCCTTTTCTAATAGTGCACAGACATGTGTCCACTACAGGTGACACAAATCCCAGTCTTTCCATCCCAGATCAAAACTGAGGGTCTGGAACAGTGTTCTTAACTCCATATTCATGTTAGAACTACCTGGAAAGGTTAAAAAATGCAATCCCTTTGCCCAGTCCTACAGAGATTCTGGTCTGACTGGCTTGGTGGGGAGTCTGGGCATTGTGGTCGGCCACACACTGCCAGGTGTTTCCGACGTGCAGCCAGGCCGGAGAGCCACAGGCGAAAACAGAGTCCACCCCAGCCCCGTGCGTACACAGCAGGCACATAGGCTTCAGACCGAGTAGACGCTGCCGTATCCCTGGGCACATCCAGAAAGAACCTGTGCTTTGTCTTCTGTGTTTGACTGTAAATATCCTCAGGGAAGAGTCAGCTGGCTGTGGAAGGAGGCGTCCTGTGGCAACTGGGGGGCTGTCTTAACTCCGCAGGGGAAGGACACTTGCCAGCAGCTCTTCCAAGCAGATGACACCACCTCTAGGAGCGGGAACAGTTTCAGCAGCTGAAAGTCTCTCTGCGAATGCCATCAGTTTCACCCACTTGGCATAGTTTTGGTAAAAACCTTGAATTAAGATACTTGGCCTGAGTGGAATTTTGTCTTACACTAAGGTGATGATGGACTCGATGGACATGAGTTTGAGTGAACTCTGGGAGTTGGTGATGGACAGGGGGGCCTGGCGTGCTGTGATTCATGGGGTCGCAGAGTCGGACATGACTGAGCAACTGAACTGAACTGAAGCTGATGATTTGTGTAGGGTAGAGGTTGAAGGCTTCCTAAGTGTTCCAGAATGTTCTGTGCTTATTTATTTAGCCCTATTGTGACTTAATAGCTTCACACCAGTCAGAATGGCTGTGTTCCAAAAGTCTACAAGCAATAAATGCTGGAGAGGGTGTGGAGAAAAGGGAACCCTCTTACACTGTTGGTGGGAATGCAAACTAGTACAGCCACTATGGAGAACAGTGTGGAGATTCCTTTAACAAACTGGAAATAGAACTGCCTTATGTCCCAGCAATCCCACTGTTGGGCATACACACCGAGGAAACCAGAATTGAAAGAGACATGTGTACCCCAATGTTCATTGCAGCACTGTTTATAATAGCCAGGACATGGGAACAACCTAGATGTCCATCAGCAGATGAATGGATAAGAAAGCTGTGGTACATATATACAATGGAGTATTACTCAGCCATTAAAAAGAATACATTTGAATCAGTTCTAATGAGGTGGATAAAACTGGAGCCTATTATACAGAGTGAAGTAAGCCAGAAAGAAAAATACCAATACAGTATACTAATGCATATATATGGAATTTAGAAAAATGGTAATGATAATTAACTCTGTATGCAAGACAGCAAAAGAGACACAGATGTGTAGAACAGACTTTTGGACTTTGTGGGAGAGGGAGAGGGTGAGATGATTTGGGAGAATGGCATTGAAACATGTATAATATCATATATGAAACGAATCGCCAGTCCAGGTTCGATGCATGATACTGGATGCTTGAGGCTGGTACACTGAGATGACCCAGAGGGATGGTACAGGGAGGGAGGAGGAATGGGGGTTCAGGATGGGGAACAGGTGTATACCTGTAGCAGATACATATTGATGTATGGCAAAACCAATACAATATTGTAAAATAATTAACCTCCAATTAAAATAAATAAATTTATATTAAAAAATTATAATTAATGACTGATTGATAGAGAAGCAACAAGCCTCATTCATGTTTATTTAATTATTTGAAATTTTATTGGAGTATAGTTGCTTTGCAATGTTGCGTTTCTACTGTATACCAAAGGGAATCAGCCATATGTATACAGATATGCCCTCTTTTTTTTGGATTTCCTTCACATTTAGGTCACCAGAGATCATTAGGTAGACTTCCTGTGCTATGTGCTATGCAGTAGGGCCTCATCAGTTATCCACTGTATATGTAGTATCAATAGTGTAAATGTGTCAATGTAAGTCTCCAAATTCATTCATATTTAGGGAAAGTTCAAGTGAAAGAACAAATTGTCCCATAACAACATTGGCCAGGTCAGAAATAATTTTATTCTGTTACTGATTGCAGAAAACCAGCCTTCAGCCGTAGATAAGGTTTATTAATGCGCGGGGATTTCTGTGGTGTGCAGGCACGTTCATGAACTGACATATGCATTTCTATGAATTTAGGGAAGAAGGGGCAAGGGCGTCTAGAGAGCAGAAAACAAAGGAAGAGGTGGTTAGTAGGTGGGCTGAATGGCAATGGGGCAGCTGGCCACTGTGCCAGTTCAGATGCTGGGTCTGCGTCTATGCAGTTACAGCTCGCGGGTGGGGTCACAACCTTCCCTTCCTTCATCTGATGAGACAGCAGGCAAAGTAGAGAGTTTGCAGGAAGTTATTTTCATCTTTGAACAGTAGAAATCTGCACTTCTGCTTTGTTCAAGTGATGTACAGCATCCTGTGATCGGATATTGTCCTTATAATGATTCCATTGGCAGCTTCAAGCTCTTATATTTTCATTTAACAATATAAATGTCACTAAGTGTGCCAATAAATACTGACAAAACCCCCCGAAAGGTCAGATTGATTCTATAACTCACACACCTGTCTGATTCTAATGGTTCTTCAGGATTTTCTGTGAACGCTATAAAATAAACAGTCTCCTGTAAGGAAGCATCCATTTCTCCTGCCTGTGACTACCTCCTAATAAAGCTCAGTGCTTCTGTTAGCTGTATGCAGGAAACTCTTTGCTTTAGGAACTTGATGGATTCTTGGAAACCGCACATGTTTCCTAGCTTCCCTTAGGAGATTACAAGGTTACGTTTTGTCTGCTGTTTTTAAAGTAAGCTTTATCTATGGGCGTTTGTTAAATGCTCTTTTCTGAACAACTGTAATCTGTTATCTGCTTCCCCAAAGGAGCTGGTCCCACAATAGCATCTGTTCCTACCAACCTCACTGGAAATCTAGTTTTCTTCTTTTCCCCTGGGGCACCCATTGCAGGTGTTTTCTGAAACTCAGAGCCTGGCACATCACACAGCAGGCTCTTTGCCCTCAGTGTGGGCTCTTCACTCCCTATTTGGTCTGGTTCACTTGCCCACAGAGCAATTTCTTACCTCCCTCTTGTCCTTCTCCACGGCCACTCTCCATGACCAGGCTTGAGACCCTGATGTGATAGTTCGGGCCACAGCACATGTTTGCTCCAAGGCCTCCACCCACCCCCTTTTTTAGCTCTAGAGGTTCCAATCCTGGCATTGAGCCTCCTACACCTGGTCTGTTTTCTCTTTCCTAGGTTGATTGTTCAGTTATCTTTATGGAAAGTATGCCAGGCCTTCAGAACTACTTTCTGCTGATATCCAAACTTATTTCCTCCCCCTTCACGATGTCATCTTCGTTCTCAAGGTCCTAAATCTTGTAGGTGCTCACCCTCCCAAACTGGAATGACATTTTTTTTTTCCAAATTGTAGTGGCGTTTATTCCACTGCATTGTAACTGCCCACTTTCTTGCTAATACTGTCCATCAGAAGGACAAGTCCAGTTTCTGCACTGTCCACCTCTGTATTCTCAGGGTCTAAGTGGTATCTAGCACATACCAGACATCCAATACCTTGCTGAATGAATGCCAGCATCCTTGGAACTGCGAGATAGGCAAGAGTTCTCCTCCAGGGACACCACACACGACTAGCTCTCTGCATATGGGGTCCACCGCTCAGCATTCACTGCTCAGGGAGCGCCTTCTGTTTACATTTCCAACATGGCCTCATTTAGTTTAACTAGTACTGGACCACAGATTCAAAGCCGATTGGTCTTTATATATATATATATATATATATATATATATATATATATATATATTATATATATAATATATATACATATATACATACATATATATAATATATATATATATTTGACTCCATGAAATTCTCATAGAAGCAAAACAATATTCTTAAGATCAAAGTTTATTGGTTATAAACAGAACTTCAGTAGAGTAACTTCATGACTTATTACTTTAGTATCGAGGTGGTCATAAAAAATCATCATGTATGTACCTTCGGAAAGCACCAGGAAGATTTTCATGTAGCAAGTTTCCTGGCCTTGGCATTGTGATGTATACAAATGAGGGCAAGGCAGAGGACTTGGTCTATATTGAAGCACAAAAAGAATGTTAGCGGAACTGGAATTATTGTTTACTCACAGATTTTATACAAGTTAAAGCCAAACATTGCAGACATTTTCCCAGATGAGTTGGAATGTGTGCAAGTTATAATTTAAATAAGAATATTCATAATGTGCTGGTCAACATTAAAGAACACTTCTGTTTAACCAAGTCAGAACGAATTGATTGTCTTTTTATGCTATGTGAGCACAGACTC
Source organism: Ovis canadensis (assembly GCF_042477335.2). Classification (NCBI taxonomy): domain Eukaryota; kingdom Metazoa; phylum Chordata; class Mammalia; order Artiodactyla; family Bovidae; genus Ovis; species Ovis canadensis. The sequence goes on along the minus strand of NC_091270.1, from coordinate 19,443,383 downwards.
CCAGGACCATGTGTATCAGGGAATCTTGACTAGTGTCGGGGTATGGGAGAGACACAGTCAAGTGTGAAGTCATGCTAACGCATGACCCTCAGCAGTAATGAACTCTGCTTTTGTTCTCTGGGATCCTATCATATCCATGGAGCCCAAGACCTCTGGTAGGCATGCCACTTGGAACAGCAGCGATGTATTTAACAGTTTTACAGGGAAAGACTTGTCTTCTTTTGTTGACATAGGTTTGTATAATGCAGGTCGTATCTTTTATGTAACAAATGAAAAAGGTGATGTTACATGGCAAATAGAAAGGAGTTTAGGCTCCTTACATCAAAGGGAAGTAAAAGGAAAATTGATGGCTTGTTCAATAAATTTATCTATTCAAAAAGCTAATTTTAAGCCACCTGAGTTTATTGCACATAAATATTTTTTTTAGGGAAGCAGCAAAAACATTAAATTGACTTTGAATTTCTTTCATTTTGCTATTGACTTTTATTTGACAACATCATACAGAAACAAATGCTCTCTTTATTATGAGCTCTTAAATACTTAGTAAATTCTAACCTTTCAATGAGACTATTTCACACTGATATATCAGTATATATGTATATGCATATATGGGCTTCCCTGGTAGCTAAGCTGGTAAAGAATCTGCCTGAAATGCAGGAGACCCTGATTTGATTCCTGGATCAGGAAGACCCCCTGGAGAATGGATAGACTACCCACTCCAGTATTCTTGGCTTTCCCTGGTGGCTCAGCTGGTAAAGAATCTGCCTGCAGTGCAGAAGACCTGGGTTCAATCCCTGGTTTGGGAAGACCCCCTGGAAGAGGGAATGGCAACCCCTCCAGTATTCTTGCCTGGAGAATCTCCAAGGACAGAGGAGCCTGGCAGGCTATAGTCCATGGGGTCACAAAGATTTGGACATGACTGAGTGACTAAGCATAGCACATCACATATGTATATACATACACACATGTTTTTGTGTGTCCATATGTGTGTGTGTGTGTGTGTGTGTATTTCAATATATTTGTACTTTACAATGGGCTTCCCTGGTGGCTCAGCGGTGAAGAGCCTGCCCACCAAGCAGGGGACGAGGGTTAAATCTTTGGGTCAGGAAGATCCCCTGGAGAAGGAAATGGCTACCCACCCCAGTATTCTTGCCTGGGAAATCCCATGGACAGAGGAGCCTGGTGGGCTACAGCCCATGGGGTCAGAAAGAGTTGGACACAGCTTAGTGCCTAATGACGACAACATGCTTTACAATGGTCTTCCCTGGTGGCTGAACAGTAAAAAATCTGTCTACAACGCAGGAGAAGCAGGAGATGCTGGTTTGATCCTTGGACTGGGAAGGTCCCCTGGAGGAGGGCATGGCAACCCACTCCACTATTTTTGCCTGGAGAATCTCATGGACAGAGGAGCCTGGACAGAGGAGTTGGACACAGCTGAGCAAATGAACACAGCAGAGCAACATACTTTACAATAAATATATTTATATATTTTAATATATATAAATATTTTAATGTAGAGGCCATTAGTTTCTTCTTTTCTGATCTAATTATTGAAATTTATTTCTTCTGAGCAATACTTATAAAGGGAACTATATAACCTAATCTAAAAACTACTGCTTCCCTATGGATTTACAAGGATTGGTTTCAGTTGATCATTTCCAAATCATAAGAGATCGACCATATCATGATACACAGTACTTGACTGATAAACATCTGTGTGATAAATGATTCACAATAAATCATCAATTACTTGGGCTTTTGGAGACTTTTCCTTTAAAGCATTGGTTCAGTGTGATACAATGATGAAAAGGCATATTAATCTTCAGGATTAAATTATACTGGTAGTGGAAATGATTATAATTTTATAGAGACCACATATATGCAGATGTAAACACTGCACACATATGCACGCACACACACTGCATATAAACGTGCGGGGTAATAGTACCTGGGATATCACAAGCTTATTGACTTATTAAATGTTTTGGACACTAAATCTTCTGTTATCCATTCCGTGCTTACAAAAAAAATTTACAAGGCAAAAATTTACGATGTAATTCCATTTACAATGGAAATAATTTATTTCCATTTGTACCAAGAGAAAGACTAGAATGGTTACATAAATAGCTCAGTCATCTAGTAAGCCCCAGTTCCTGGATTTGAATCCATAAACTTGACTCTGAGGACTGAGTTTTTAACAGTGACATTGTATTAGTTTTAATTCTTTATAACCTATATTAAGACTTTAGAGAATTTCTTACGGAAGCAACATATCAGCTATTCTCAGATGTTTTCGGGCTTCCAATCAGTTCTGCAAAATAAGACAGGTGTACAAAAATGTATACATGCTGTAAGCTTAGAGATCAAAGTTTTCAGAAACTTAAAAATGTGTAGAACTTCAGCTCAGGGTCAAATAGCAACATTTCCCCCTAGGAGACCTTCATGAGCTCTTTGAGTCTTAAAGAACAACTCAAGAGTAAACGTTCTCCTGCCTCCCAGCAGCACTGGTTAGCCTGGCCTGTTTTGGCACATCATACACGTGGTGAAACATAGATTTTGTGCTTGTGTTTCTGGCCGCTTTTACTTAAGATTGTGCGGGTGTTGTGTACCTGTGTTCACTGCCATTCACTCAAAGTTGTGTAGATGTTGTATGACAGGTGTTCACTGCCATTCACTCAAAGTTGTGTAGATGTTGTATGACAGGTGTTCACTGCCATTCACTCAAGGTTGTGTAGATGTTGTATGACAGGTGTTCACTGCCATTCACTCAAGGTTGTGCTGGTGTTGTATATATGTGTGTTCATTGTCATTGCAGTAGGGCATTCTGTTTTGTGACTATGCCATAATTTACGCATCTCTTATGGGCATCAGTGTAATTTCTTGTCTCTGATCGTTATGAACTGTGCCGTTTTAGACCTTCCAGCGTATGTCTTAGGTGAAGAAATGGACAGGCACCCACTGAACACTGGCCAAGGAGTAATGTGAATTCCATCCATGCAGAGTATGACTGTGTTCAGCTGACAGTCTGACAGCTGTAGAAAAAAGCCCTCGTTATAGTTCTGAGCAGTGAAGAGGGGTCCCAGCCAACCCAGTGTTTGGTGTGTCCCATCTTTCTGAGTCATTCTGGTCTGGCTGTGGAGCGTCTTCTCACTGAGGCTTTCCTTGTCATTTCTTTGACTCACAGTTTTGATCACTTTTCATATTTGTTGTTTTGGCTCATCTAGTATCTTTCTCTGAGAAGTGTCCGCTTAAGCTAAAGACCATTCTTTCCCCCGTGGGTTGTCCTTTTCTTTCTGAGAGCCTTCTTTTTACTTTCTGTAAGTAAATCTTTGGTAATGTGATGATTATCTTTTCTCACCCTGGACAGTAACGTCTTTTGATGAATAGAGTTTCTCAAATTTGATATGACCTAACCTATTGCCTTTTCTTTTACTATAATACCTTTTATGTTTGAAAAACCTTCGCCTCCTCAGAGGTTGTGAATGAGTTCCCTGCTGTGTGACTTCAGCACACTTCATTTTGTGTCTAGATCTGAAGTCTCTCTGAAGCTGTAAAGGGTCCTAAGTGCACAAACTGCACCTGAATTTAAAATTGTCCCTCACACTCACATTTTAATATGTAGTCGCCATAACAGTCTTGAGAGCTGGCAATGTAAGACCCTGAGCTCTGCTCCTCAGAGTAAATCTTTATATACTTTGTGTTTTTGTTCAGTTGCTTAGTCGCCTCTGACTTTTTGTGACCCCATGGACTGCAGCACAGCAGCCTTCCCTGTCCTTCACCATCTCCTGGAGTTTACTCAAACTCATGTCCATTGAGTCTGTGATGCCATCCACCCATCTCATCCTCTGTCGTCCCCTTTTCCTTCTGCCTTCAATCTTTCCCAGCATCAGGGTCTTTTCCAATGTGTTGGCTCTTTGCATCAAGTGGCCAAATATTGAAGCTTCTGCTTCAGCATCAATCCTTCCAGTAAATATTCAGGTTGATTTCCTTTAAGATCGACTGGTTTGATCTCCTTGCTGCCCAAGGGACTCTCAACAGTCTTCAACACCACAGTTCAAAAGCATCAATTCTTCCATGCTCAGCCATCTTTCATGGTCCAACTCCCACATCTGTACATAACTACTGGAAGAACAGTAGATGGACATTTGACTAGATGGACGCCTGTTGGCAAAGTGATGTCTTTACTTTGTAATATGCTGTTTAGGTTTGTCATAGCTTTCCTTTCGAGGAGCAAGTATCTTCTAATTTCATGGCTGAAGTCACTGTCTGAAGTTATTTCTGGAGCCCAAGAAAATAAAATCTATCACTGCTTCCACTTTTTCCTCTTTGATTTGCCATGAAGTGATGGGATCAGATGCCATGATCTTACTTTTTTGGATGTTGAGTTTTAACCTAGCTTTTTTACTGTCCTCTTTCTCCTTCATCAACAGGCTCTTTAGTTGCTCTTTTCTTTCTGCCATTAGGGTGATGTTATCTGCATGTCTGAGGTTTGTTGACATTTCTACTGGCAGTCTTAATTTCAGCTGGGGTTTCATCTAGCCTAGCATTTCACATGATGTACTCTGCATGCGTTAAATAAGCAGAGTGACAATATACAGTCTTGTCATATTTCTTGCACAATTTGGAACCAGTCTGTTTTCCATGTCAGTTCTAATTGTTGCTTCTTGACCCACATACAGGTTTCTCAGGAGACAGATCTTTAAGAATTTTCTAAAGATTTTTGTGAACCACACAGTCAAAGGCTTAGCATAGTCAATGAAGCAGAAGTAGATGTTTTTTTCCTGAAATTCTCTTTCTTTCTCCATAATCCAACAAATGTTGGCAGTTTTATCTCTGGTTCCTCTGCCTTTTCTGAATCCAGCTTGTACATCTGGAAGTTTTCAGTTGATGCACTGTGGAACCTAGCTTGAAGGATTTTGAGTGTTACCTTGCTAGCATGTGAAATGAGTGCAATTGTGTGGTAGTTTAAACATTCTTTGGCATTGCCCTTTTTTGGGATTGGAATGAAACGGACCTTTTCTATTCCTGTGGCCACTGCTGAGTTTTCCAAATTTGCTGACATATTGAGTGCAACACTTTCACAGCTTCATCTTTTAGGATTTGACAAAGGTCAACTGGAATTCCATCACCTCCACTAACTTTGTTCATAGTAACGCTTCCTAAGGCCCACTTGACTTTCTACTCCAGGATGTCTGACTCTAGGTGAGTGACCACACCATCATGGTTATCTGGGTCATTAACACCTTTTGGGTACAGTTCTTCTGTGTATTCTTGCCACCTCTTCTTAATCTCTTTTGCTTCTGTTAGGTCCTTATGGTTTCTGTCCTTTATCGTGTCCATCCTTGAATAAAACATTCCCTTGATATTTCCAGTTTTCTTGAAGAAATCTCAAGTCTTTCCCATTCTATTATTTCTTAGTTCTTGTTGCTATTCTCTGGAACGCTGCATTCAGTTGGGTGTATCTTTTCCTTTCTCCCTTCCCTTTATATATTTAGCCTTCCACATTTCTGTATAAATTTCTTAGTTGGCTTGTCAGTTTGTTACAAGAAAGAAAGTCTGCTGATATTGGGCTAAGATTGGATTCAGCCCATTGATTTGTAGAGAATTGCTAGATTCAGAGACCCTGTTGTGTCTTTCTGTACATGAACATGATGTCTATCTGCCCATCTTAGGTCTTCCTTAATCTCACTCAGTAATGTTCTAACAAGCCCTTTCTTAAATTCACTCATAGAGATTTGAGATTATGCTGAGGTTTTTGGCACTGTTAAAAATTCCATTTTTCTGTTGCTAATATTTAGGAATACAAATGATTTTTGTTTATTGGCTTTGTATCCAATGTGAATATTTGCTAAATAAAATGGCATTTGCATTTAATGAGACACAAAGAACTGAAAAATTTGTTAGATATAGAGATATGCAAACATATACTAGTCATTAGAAGAATTATTCTGCTTATAATCAACCATCTGAAGGATACTGTTTTTCCTAAGGTTTTATTTTAGGATAAAGTGTCTTCAGGAAATGCTGTTTTCCCACTTATGTTGGTATCTGGAGCTGAGGACTTGTGAATCAAATCTTTGTGTGCAAAGCCTTCTTCCTCCTTGGTTTTTATATGACAGGTTAAGAAGTGCACATGCTGTTGACTTGTAAGGTGAGATCTCAAAATATAGTACATTTTGGGATGATAATTGGCTATATATGACCCTACTCAGAAGTATTGAATGAAATCAGCTTGCCTGTGTTGCTCTGCAAAATCAAGGTTCATCCATAACTATAAGGAAAGACAACTAAATAGTGGGATATCTGGAAAATTTACATAGAAAAAAATACTCATACTGCAAACCTAAGCTTCTTTGATCATATGGTACTTCATTTATATAGTAATTTGGAATATTTTCACTCAACTAACACTTAATAAAGAACTAAGGCTCAGTATTTTTGGAAGAGTTTGAAATCTGTAAGCTAATGTCTATACATAGGGCAAGTGAATTTGAGCTCTAATGCATGCAAAGAGAAGGCAGTTCATATAGAACTGCACTTAAATTGCATTATTTCCCTTGACTGCTCCCCTTGGTCTCTTGAATCCAATTTCCTCTATACCTTGATCAAATGTATTAAAAGTCATAGTTGAAATGCACGGCAGTAAATGAATTCAAGTAATAAGCTTGTTAGGTTGTAGATATGCAGATGTAGAGAATGCGTGTGTGCACACGGTGGGGGCTGGACGGTGGGTGAACTGGGAAATTAGGATTGACACTCATGCTCTACCATGTGTAAAACAGAGCTGATGGGAACCTGCCGTACACTCAGCCAGCACATGGAGCTCAGCGTGGGGCTCTGCGGTGACCTAGAGGGATGAAATGGGGGGTGGGAGGAAGGTCCAAAAGGGAGGGGATGTGTGTATGCACAGAGCTGATCTACCTCTTTATAAGCGGAAACTAGCACAACGCTGTGAAGCAATTCAGTTCAGTTCACTTCAGTTCAGTCGCTCAGTCGTGTCTGACTCTTCGCGACCCCATGAATCGCAGCATGCCAGGCCTCCCTGTCCATCACCAACTCCCGGAGATCACCCAAACTCATGTGCATCGAGTCAGTGATGCCATCCAGCCATCTCATCCTCTGTCATCCCCTTCTCCTCCTGCCCCCAATCCCTGCCAGCATCAGGGGCTTTTCCAATGAGTCAACTCTTCACATCAGGTGGCCCAAGTATGGGTCTCAGCCTTAGCATCATTCCTTCCAAAGAACATCCAGGGCTGATCTCCTTTAGAATGGACTGGTTGGACTTCCTTGCAGTCCAAGGGACTCTCAAGAGTCTTCTCCAACACCGCAGTTCAAAAGCATCCATACTTCGGCACTCAGCTCTCTTCACAGTCCAACTCTCAATCCATACGTGACCACTGGAACATGATAGCCTTGACTAGATGGACCTTTGTTGGCAAAGTAATCTCTGCTTTTTAATATGCTGTCTAGGTTGGTCATAACTTTCCTTCCAAGGAGTAAGCGTCTTTTAATTTCTTGGCTGCAATCACCATCTGCAGTGATTTTGGAGCCTTCCAAAATAAAGTCAGCCACTGTTTCCACTGTTTCCCCATCTATCTGCCATGAAGTGATGGGACCGGATGCCATGATCTTAGTTTTCTGAATGTTGAGCTTTAAGCCAACATTTTCACTGTCCTCTTTCACTTCCATCAAGAGGCTTTTTAGTTCCTCTTCACTTTCTGCCATAAGGGTAGTGTCATCTGCATATCTGAGGTTATTGATATTTCTTCCGGCAATCTTGATTCCAGCTTGTGCTTCTTCCACCCCAGGGTTTATCATGATGTACTCTGCATATAAATTAAATAAGCAGGGTGACAATATACAGCCTTGACATACTCCTTTTCCTATTAGAGCCAGACATTCTGGAGTGTTAAGTCAGGTGGGCCTTAGAAAGCATCACTACAAACAAAGCTTGTGGAGGTAATGGAATTCCAGTTGAGCTATTTCAAGTCCTGAAAGATGATGCTGTCAAAGGGCTGCACTCAGTATGTCAGCAAATTTGGAAAACTCCGCCGTGGCCACAGGACTGGAAAAGGTCAGTTTTCATTCCAATCCCAAAGAAAGGCAATGCCAAAGGATGCTCAAACTACCGCACAATTGCACTCATCTCACATGCTAGTAAAGTAATGATCAAAATTCTCCAAGCCAGGCTTCAGCAATACATGAACCATGAACTTCCTGATGTTCAAGCTGGTTTTAGAAAAGGCAGAGGAACCAGAGATCAAATTGCCAACATCCGCTGGATCCTCAAAAAAGCAAGAGAGATCCAGAAAAACATCTCTTTCTTCTTTACTGACTATGCCAAAGCCTTTGACTGTGTGGATCACAATAAACTGTGGAAAATTCTGAAAGAGATGGGAATACCAGACCACCTGACCTGCCTCTTGAGAAACCTATATGCAGGTCAGGAAGCAACAGTTAGAACTGGACATGGAACAACAGACTGGTTCCAAATAGGAAAAGGAATATGTCAAGGCTGTAAATCAATTATACCCCAATAAAAAATCTTATAATCTTACAAATATGACACATTATAGTGGTCAGTGATTTTAATATAGAATCAACCTACCCATCCATCTTAAGAAAAGGTCTAATTCATTGGACAAATACTTTAAGCTGCACCATGTACCTAGCACTGTGCCACTGATAAGGATGTGAAGGTAAACAGACCACTGCTTGCCGTGAGACTCTCACCCTCACCTCTAACGAAATAAGCCACAAATATCTGAATTTGAAGGCAGGGCTCATTCAGAGTAAAATGTGCCCTGTTCCGTAGGCTACATCCTTGTCTTCATAGCATAGGAACTAGCCATTCATAGCCTCCTACAATCCATGAGATCTCTAAAAATTTGGATCTCTACACAGAAAGTCTGTGCTTTGTCACTCATGAAACCAGTGGATGGAAATGAATACATTTCTAATGCCTGTATGATTTTTAAAGGGGCATCAATGGAAAATAACAAAACAGACCGTAGATGGGGGAGGGCCAGCTTCTTCCTCATCCTTACCTATCCTTCTCTGTCGCTTGAATACCGGCAGAGTCTACCTGGGAAACTGCCCTCAGTGACCAGTTTCTTCCACATGTGTGGGCATTTGCTCCAGTGGATGGATGCTTTATATATATACAGACTATCGTTAGTTTACCCTAACACATCTGAATTCATCTCAATTTAGATTTGACCACACAGTAATTTTTTTGAAGTGGTCAGTAAGATATTTATTTCATAATAAAGAATCTCATCTTTGGTCATAATAGTGGATTGGCCCAGAAGCTGACTTTTTTTAAATTTTATTTTAAATTGAAGGATAATTGCTTAACATAATTTTGTTGGTTTCTGCAAACATCAGCATGAATCAGACATAGGTATACCTATATCCCCACCCCTTTGAACCTTCCTCCCATCTCCCTCCCCACCCTACCCCTCTAGGTTGATACAGAGCCCCTGTTTGAGTCCCTTGAGTCATACCACAAATTCCCATTGGCTCTCTACTTTACATGCGGTAATGTAAATTTCTATGTTACTCTCTCCATATATTTCACCCTCTCCTCCCCCCAGCCATGTCTGTAAGTCTGTTCTCTGTGTCTGTGACAACACAGTATTTTTGACATATTGACAAAAAATATACAATATACATGTAACATGTACACAGGTGCATGCATGCATTTTTCCATGCAAAGAGAATTATAATTTTGCCACCTGGAAGATATTAAGTAACTTATTAAACAATAAATCATGACCTACAGCACCTCTATATCAAGAACACAACTAAATGCTGAGATATTCAAGGATCAGAAAAGATGATATTCCCATGGCTGGAGAGCTAGTGAAGGTAGCATTCTAGAAAAATAATGGCACAGAAGTATGCATAATTTCCAGGACAGGTACATGGTATTCCCACATTATACTAGTCAAGCAGATTTTATTTAAGTGCCTGAATCATGATTTTCTTAAAAAAAAAAAAATGGAGTTGATTTCCAATGTTGTGTTAGTTTCTGCTGTACAGGAAAGCAAATCAGTTATACATACATATATATGCCCTCTTTTTTTGGGTTCTTTCCTCACTACAGAGTGTTACAGAGTACTGAGTAGAGTTCTCTGTGCTATACAGTAGGGAGCTCTACTCAATATTCTATAATGACCTATATGAGGAAAGAATCTAAAAAAATAAAATGAAAGGAGGGGATATATGTGTATCTGAAACTGCTTCACTTTCCTGTACTATACTATTCACTTTTCCTGGACTATAGGGTAGAAGGATCCCTCGTGGCTCAGACAGAAAAGAATCTGCCTGCAGTGATGACGGTCCTCTATGAAGGCAGCAAAAGAGACACAGACGTAAAGAACAGACTTTTGGACTCTGGGAGAAGGCAAAGGTGGGATGACTTGAGAGAACAGCAGTAAACATGTAAAACAGATGGCCAATGTGAGTTTGATGCATGAAGCAGGGCACTCAAAGCCAGTGCCCTGGGACAACCCAGAGGGAGGGTGTGGAGAGGGAGCTGGGGAGGGGTTCAGGATGGTGGAGCCATGATGCACACCCACGGCTGATTCATGCTGAGGTATGGCAGAAATCATCTCAATATTGTAGAGTAATCATCCTCCAATTAAAGTCAATTAATTTAAAAAAAAGGACACAGAAGAGTAAAGCTATCCTAAAAAAATAATGCAATGCAAGAGAACTAAGTTCAGTCCCTGGGTTGTGAGGATCCCCTGGAGAAGGGAATGGTTACGCTCTCCACTATTCTTGCTTAGAGAATCCCATGGACAGAGGAACCTGGCAGGGGTACCTTGGAGGCTCAGATAGTAAAGAACCCACCTGCAGTGTGGGAGACCTGGGTTCAATCCCTGGGTCGTGAAGATCCTCTTGAAGAAGGCATGGCAACCCACTCCAGTATTCTTGCCTGGAGAATCCCATGGAGAGAGGAGCCTGGTGGGCTATACAGTCCCTGGGGTCTCAAAGAGTTGGACATGACTGAGCAACTAAGCGCGCGCGCGCACACACACACACACACACACACACACACACACAGTAGGCCCTTGCTCGTTATCTGTTTTATATACAGTAGTGTGTATATGTCGGTCCCAGTCTCCCAGCTCGTCCCTCCCCACTCTTTCCCCTGGTAACTGTCAGTTTGTTTTCTACATCCATCACTCTATTTCTGTTTCATTAATACATTCATTTGTACCATTTTTTCAGATTCCACTTATAAGCAATATCATAGGGTATTTGCTTGCTCTTTCTGACTTACTTCACTTAGTGTGACAGTCTCAAGGTTCATCCATGTTGCTGCAAATGGCATTATTTCATTTTTATGGCTGAGTAATATTCCCCTTTATGTAAATAGCACAACTTCTCCATCCACTCAACTGTCAATAGACAAATAGGTTGCTTCAATGTCTTGGCTATTGTAGACAGAGCTTCAGTGAACAATGGGGTGCATGTACCCTTTTGAATTATGTTTTTCTCCGAATATATGCCCAGGAGTGGGTTTGCTGGATCATATGTTAGCTTTGTATTCAGTTTTTTTTTTTTTAATGCAGCTTCCATGCTGTTCTTCATTATGAATCATTTTTAAAACCATAGATGAAGTTACTTTCCGTTTAGATCCTCTCTCTCTGATCTGATAGCCCTTCAGATATCAGGGAAGATTTAGGTTCAAGTGACTTATCATCCTTTGTGTCTGGCCACAAGTAACAAAACATGAAAAAGGGAATTTGTCACAGTGACTATATCAATAGTTACTATGTCAGCTCAAAGTTGGAAGGGAGATGAACACCTAAACCACATAAGCCACTCCATGTAACTCGGAACCACTGGGTCTTTTAAACGTTTTGCTCAGTAGGAATTATAGAGATACGGATATTTGAACAAATTCAAACACTGATTGCATATTTTCTTGCTTGTTTTATTTTCCATTTTTTAAAAGTAAACCAAGCTTAAACAAAAGAATCTCATGTTTTACTTAGCTTATATTTAAGTTTCTATTTGTCTTTCTAAGGTGTGGATAAAACTGGCATTTTTCTTGTTGCTACATTGAAAGAGTTCCCATTTGTGGGGAAACTTATAGAAGCAATACAGGGTTTTCTCTGTATCATATGGAGAATATACACATGCAGGAAAGTGAAGAAATAGTGCATAGTACCTTACTTGCCTTGGGGGAGGTATAGAGTCTTCTTCTACTCCCGTTCCTGGCAACTATGTGTAAGCTAGGAAATTATCATTTCCCTGTTTCACCACCTGGTATTTGTTCTATGTTTGAACTATCCAATCTGGAGTTGTCTACTTGAAACTTCCAAGCAAAGAAGATCCAGGGGCAAAGGGAGTGTGAACAGTGAGGGGAGAGAAGAGATTAGTCAAGAGGTAACAATGCGTGCTTCAGACACAGCAATCCAGCGTGAATTAACTGTTATATGTAATAATGTATCATCATCTCTGATAGAGGTTATCATTTGCATTCAGTTTAATTTGAAGACTTTTATCAGCTGTGATGTAGTTTAAGCTTTAGATCCTATCCAGGTTCTATAGCATTATTTTTTTTTTGCTTCTAATATTTTCCTTATGAATAATTTAATTATGTGTATTTGTGGTTATTAGACAAAATTGAAATATTTCCTATGACTATACACTCTCCATGTGTTCTTGGTTACTTTAACATATCATGTTAAATCTAAGTCTCAAACTGAGTTATTAACAGTCAGACTGACGAAGTCTTTGCATCACTAGATGTGAAAGTTATATAAAATATACAAACATGTACTTGGAGCCCTGGTCCAGAGACAACAGAGGCTCCATTTTGGGGGCATATGAACTAGAGCGGAAGACATGGGCTCTCATCCTGGATGTAAGAGTTGGGACCCCAAGGAACTTGCTTTATATCTCTAGGTGGAGGGCTTGCCTGTTGACTCAGCAGGTAAAGAGACCGCCTGCAATGCAGCAGACCCAGGTTTGATCCCTGGGTTGGGAAGATCCCCTCGAGGAGGAAATGGAAAACCACTCCAGTGTTCTTGTCAGGAGAATCCCTTGGATAGAGGAGCTTGGTGGGCTAAAGTCCATGGGGTCAGAAGAGTTGGACACCCATTTTTAGGTGAAGTCTGAACTTCTGAAATCTGAAATGGGGAGTATTGAGGATTGAGCTCATCTATAAATAAACTTCTCTCTTTTCTATCCCAGTTACAATGCATAAAAAGAGAAGTAGGGTCCACAGTGTTGCTCTAACCCAGCTTGAATAACATCCCCTCTGATGCTTACAGCTGGGGTGTGGGTTGGGTCCACAGTTAATGTGGCTGTGTTGCCATGACAGACCCCTTGTCACTCCATCCCTGACACAACTGGGCATGCACAGAACTCCCCACATGGGGCAGAAGCCTGTGGCCATTCAGAAAGGGTGCAGTAGAGCATCCTCTCCCACGGGCAGGCAGATCCCAAGCAGGCGAAGGAAGCGCTGAGGGTGCACCCAGCTCTTGCATCCAAATGTTGCCTTTCCTCCCACAGGAAAGGAGGAGGAAGGGCGGGAGGGAGGGAGTGGGGTTTAACTAGCTCTCTTCACAGGGAACCCAGTTGCATGGGGCTAAAGACCCCTTTAGAGGACCCCAAGACTTTTAGGAGAGGAAAAGATGCTATTTTAATTAACATGTCAAATAGAAGTGCTCACGTTTCACATGAAATTGTGCTATTGATTAAGACCCGTTATGATTTCTGAATTATTTGTTATACTTCTAATAACTTGTGGGGTAAAAACATGGGCTTATTTAAAACATATTGCCTCTTTTTGGAATTAGTATTTTTCTAGGAATAAGCAAAAGGATAATTGTTTGGTGAATTAAATTGTATCAATGATTAAATTATATTAATGTTTATATACTCCATAAATTCTGTTAGAGCCCTCCAGCAAGACACAGTAATAAAGAGTGGTGTCTTTAAGCCTCTAAGTACAAAACTTCTTATCACCAAAAAAAAAAAAGTAATAGATACCCAAGGACAATGATAAACAAAAGTAATAGAACAGTCATGTTGGGCTTTGAAATATGCCTCACTTTTTCCCAGGTTACTTCAGAAAATTCAAAGGGAATAAAATACTGCCTGAGTGGATTTGATTTATAGCAAGTGTGACTTATGTGGTGTGAGATCAGGGCTTGGAAAAAGCTTCCCCTCCTCTGTTCAAATGTGGCTCTCACCAAAGAAAACTTCTGCCAATGGTTTTCCAGTGGGGAACTGCTGTTTTCTTGGAACTATTAAATATTCTCTCAAGGAATAAAGTAAAGGTATAGAAGATAGAAAGATATCAAATTAAAATTCAAGGTCAAAGGATTAAAAAAAAAAAACAAAACTAAAATTAGAACTATAGTTTGTGGGTGAAGATATAAGACATTAAGCCCTTCATGCTTTCACGACTAAACCAAACATTTGCTTCTGAGTCTTGTGTTCCATACACTCAGGAAAAGAAACGCGCTATTTGCTTGGTCACGCCGACAGCACTGGGCACGCCTGGCCAGTCGGTAGAGACCCGCCTCAGCACGGCCTCCTGCCGCCTCTGCTTTGTACTGAACCCTTCCCCTGAAGCATGTCCCGCTGTGCTGTCCTCACTTCCTCGGCCCCGTTTCCCCCTCGTCCCTCCGTCAAGCTCGGGTCCCAGGACCCTGGCTGGGCCCACCCTTCCCGGTCCTGGGCGTTAACTCCTGCAGCCGAGGCCCTGTCCCCTGGCCCCGCCGCTCTCAGAGCCAGGCTGACCCCTTCTGAAACAGGCCCCTCTCGCAGGCCTCACTCCGCACGTGGGCTGCTCCTCCTCCGCTCGGCCTCCCACCGAGCCTCCGAGCTCAGTTCTGGACTCTCTGCCCTGCCCCGCTCCTTCACGCCCTCCCGTTGGCCTCGTCCAGAGACCTCCCATCTTCAGAGGACCCTCGTATCCCTGGGACGTGATTCCCAGCCCCTCATCCAGGGTAACAGCGGGTCCAGTGAACCCTGAATCCCGAGTACAGGACAACCATCCATCTCCTCCTCCTCAGCTGTCTTCTGAATCCGAACCACCGGAATGCCGGCTGAGCCGCAGTCCTTTCCCCAGGGCTGGGCACCAGCCTAGCGCAATCTCCAAGCCCCTCACTGTGGGCTGGAAGTCACTACAGGATTTGGTCCCTATGAACGTCTCTGTCCTCCACACTTGGGTTTCAGGTGGCCCGGGCTCGAATCAGACTCCATTCCCCTGCACAGTTTCTCAAGCCACGATGCTCTGGAGCCAGCTCTTCTCCTGCGTCTCCTCAGGGTGGAAACTCTTGGCTTAAATGTCCCTTCCCTGGGTCCTCGTCCCCAAGTCCCATCAAAACCGCTGGTGCCACCAGCTGTCTGTCATTTTCTTAATGGTTTTGTTCATTCTGAAATGATCACTTTCTTTGTTTCTTGTCAACATCCCCAGCAAAACCACTTCTTCACAAAAACAGACAAGCTGTTCTAACTTCTATCATCAGGGACCATGCCTGCTGCTTGCTTGCTGGGGGCTGAGTAACATTTGTTGTGTGAAGAAATGGCACAGTGCTTGTTATCTACAGGGAGAAACATGGTTCTTTTGGAAACCTAATTTTTTTTTTTTTTCTGAGCTAAGCCGATAATAAATTGCACAAGTGGGAATTAATGCATTGAACAAAGTTTCTAACCATATCTCTGGAGCAGATGTCATGGCGACTTCATAAGGCACTGCTTGTCCCTGCTCAGTGGAGGTGGGAGCAGGGGCTCTGGGAAACCTTGGACAGGAAACTGCAGGAGGCCAGGTGGCGGGGGCTGAGCTCTCTGGGGTCCCATCGCTTTGCCTGATGTGAGGGAGACACCTAGAGGGACTGTAGGAAGTAATGGAGGTGCGTCTTCAAACAGCTCCCCTGAAGCGTGATTTCTCCAAACTGCTTTTGACAAATGTTGGGCAGCTTGTTGTCACATCATATAGGACTTAACTCCCCTGCCCATGTAAATGTCTGGTGTACAGGGACCATGAGCCTTGTAGCTGTAAAGTGAGCATATTCACCTTCCCATTAAAATCGTAGGGCAGGGAGGATGCATCTCCATGGTGATGAGATGCTAAATAGTTTATACCTAAGGGATAGAGGGGTAGCTTACTGCATCATCCTGAGGGCAGGGCTGGGCCTCAATGAGTGGGTGATTAGGGGCCCGGTGGCAGACCATGCAGAGAGACTCCTAAATGGCAGAGATGTGAGGAAATGTGATATTTTGATTTATAAGAAATATTTTTGGGTCATATGAGCAACACATACTTATTTCTCATAGTTATTTGGTGTCTTTTCATTGCTCTTGCTTTCTGACTCAACAGCAGCCCAAACCTTTGGAATTTCCTAAGTGAAGCAAACAACGAAGGTGCTTACCATATTAATGAGGTGACTTTTGCACCCCAGCAAAGGTTGGGGGTTGGTTGCCATGGGAACCAACCGCATTATTAGAGGGTTAAACCTCTCAGTCCTACCCCTGATCCCTGGAGAGGGAAGAGAGGCCATGGAGGTTGGATCAGCCACCAATGGCCAATGGTTTAATCAGCCATGCCTGTGTGATGAAACCTCCATAGAAATCACAAAGGACAGTTCAGGGAGCTTCTAGGTTAGTGAGCAGGTGGAGATCTGGAGAGAGTGGTGGGCCTGGAGAGGGCATCGGAGCTCTGTGCCCTTTCCCCACACCTGGTCCCATGCAGGTTTTCCATAGGGCCGTTTCTGAGTTATAGCCCTTCATGACAAACCAGGGATCTCATAAGGAATGTGTTTCTCTGAGTTCTGTGAGCTACTTAAGCAAATTAATCAATTTACAACTGGTCAGACATGCAGATGACAGTCTGAACTTGCTATTGGCATCTGAAGCAGAAAGTAGTCATATAGGACTGAGCCTGTGGGATGTGATGCTCTCTGTGGGTAGACAGTGTCAGAACTGAGTTCAGGACACCTGGCTGGTGCCTGGAGAATCCCTTAGTGTGGGAAACCCACCTCCCAACACACGCTCATGAAAATCAGGTCAAGAACCCTCATGAAAAGCCGTGCAAGTGGCGAACCAAGAGACCATGTGGTGTATCAGAACACACTTGACATACCAACCCAGGCCCTGGGAGCACCACTCTGCTAGTGCCAGACTCCAAACTCTAATGTATCTGTTTCCAACACCAGACACACACACGGACACAGACACAGACACCCCCCATACAGACGTTCCCATGTAGACTCACAGACACACACACACACATAGACGTACACACAGAGACACAGACACATGGAGGGACACACCCACAGCCCCTCCCCACAGATACACACACACCCATAGACACACACACCCATAGACACACACACACAGACACACACAGACACACATGCACCCATAGACACACACACACATAGACACACACACAGACACACATGCACCCCGTAGCCAGCACACTGTAAAGGAACTTCTGTCTTCCTAACATCAGGAACCTACAAAGTAGCAAAGTAGATGCCAGCCCTGATGGACTGCATGCCCCCAGAGGTCACCTAACAGTCACCACTTATGTGTTAATTTCTTACCTCTTAATAAATCAGGCCTCTTCCGCCCTGCACCAGGGGTCACTCTGATTGGTACTTTTCTTCTTTTCAGTATCTGTAGTGCTGAGAATAAGTCATTACATATAATAAGAGAAGCTGAATGAATAAAGAGCTGGAGGAATAGATGTTCAAGTGGATGAAGGGCCGATGAATAGATGCAGGAAATGGAATTATGAAGTGAGTGCTTTTCCACGGGCGCCCGTCAGGACATTCTGAAACAGCTAACCTCAATTCTTAAAAGCCATCGACTAAGTGACCTGGCAAAGTATTACCTAGTTAAGGTACCTAGGAACACACTTTTCCCTCACTTTTCCCATAGCTGCTTCATTTGCAAAATGGGTTTGGAATAATGCTTGTTAACTAGTCAATTCAGCGCAGGGTGTGATGAATAGAGCAGGGATAACTGAAGCATAAACATCTTGCCAACATAGCGTCTGGCTTCTGGCCAGAGGGAACGCTGGTAGAATTGAAAATGAGTACAACACAGTTACTGAGTGACCTAGACACAACACGTTCAGTTCACAGCTGGGCTCTCTTACCTAAAAAAAGCAAAGTAAAATATGAGATCTCAGAATGACATTAACCATTTTAATTTAGCTGAGCATCCTCTATGCATTGCAATGGCATGAAGTGAGGGAAGCAATACATTTTTCTTTTAAAGACAAAACCAGAGTTGACCTTTAGCAAGTTTTACTCTAAAATACCAATAGAATTTTTTCTAAGGTAAGGTATTGACCACCCAAGTGATTGCATTCACGTTTTACAGAACGTAGCCCAGGTTTCTGGATAGAAGAGTGTAAATCTTAGGCTTCATTTTTTTCAGAAACTGTCATGGGCTATTTCTTTATTTTTAAATGTTTTGGTTGTCGTTGTTGTTGTTGCTATTCTTTTTAAGTAGGAAGTTCATGGCTAGTAGACAATCATGAACTTCACACTTCACATCAATAATACTCATGCATAATATCTATGCTATCTACCATTGGAAGAAATATATCAGATATTAAAGAGTAGACTTTGCAAGCAAACAACATAAATTATGAGTTTGCCCAAAGGAAAATGATTGACCTTTATATGAATAGGATGCAAAATTATGAGGTAAATGATAAGGTAAGAAATATTTGCATCATATAAAATATGAATCTGAAGACTGATACCCCCAATAGGTAAAGAGCTTCTACAAATCAATAATAGTCTATGAGACTAAGAACAAATCAGGCACTCCTAGCGAGGGGGTTATAAATGGATAAATAAATAAAGGACATTCAACCTAACTAGTAAGCTGGGAAAATGTAAACTAAGAGAATTACATTGGAATAGGATATTAGCAGAGATGGAAAGTGTATGATCTACATGTTAAATAATCATTAACATCTTGCTATCCAGGTAATAAAACATATACATAGAATTTTAATGAGTTTTACAGATGAAATAGTATCTATTTTTAAATTTTTAACTTTTTTAGCTGATTTATTTTAATTTATACACACATGCACATCTAATTTATGTATAAATTTTGGAATATATTTCCAGAAAGATATACTCTTAAAAGGTGCTGAGAAATTGACATAGATTTTCTAGAGGGTCAACTGGCAGTGTCTACATGAAAATATAAATTTCCCTGAGATATTAGCCTATTAATTACAACTGTAATAATTTATTCTGCAAAAATAAACATGTAAAGGTGTGTATTTGACTATCCTCTACCATGCTGGGTATACAGATGAGAAATGGAGAGGTGTCCATGAGGAGGAGGTCATTCTGTCTCCACATAGCGGGTCACTACAGAGCCAATCAGAAGGTTTAGGATGTATAAACACAGAAAGACTAATAGTACATTTATGAAATTTATTCATAGTATCCTACTTTGAGAAAAATGTATATATAACAGATTTTTCCTTACCTTCAGGAAGAGTCTTCAACCAAGGTTCAATTTGTGAAAAAAATGAGTATAGTCTTCTGTTTTGATAAACACGTTATAAGTATGTGTTCTTTGGAAGAATTACAACTCTTAAGTCAGTGTGTTTAGGCAGAAGCTCATAGTTGAATAATGAGACTTCCACTGGTCTGACCAAGGGTGATGTAGGCATGAGATATACATGCAATGCCAGATCCAGGAGGGGCGGGGGCACGTGGCCTGAGAATTGTGGGCTTCCTTCAGTGACATCAACAGCAATAAAGGACATGAAAAGACAGGGTCTAGGTCTCCAGGCAAAAAGTGGCGCTGATGCATTGGGTTCTGGGGATTAGGCTGGGGGAGATCAGCCAGTGGTCCAGTGTCCAGTTCCAGAGCAGAAGTCTGTACTCTGCGGGTGCAGGTGGAAATCGGTTCTATTGTGTTTGTACAGGCTGCTTGCTGGCTCTTGGTGGAGGAAGGTTCCTCTGTTTATATAAGACGGTACTAGTAATGACCTGGTGAGGTAAGGTTTCTGTAAGGCTGAATCTAGTTAGTGTACATAAAGAGCTGTGTAAGGGTCCCAGGTATCAAAACGTCTCACTGGAGGTGTCTTTCCAGGCTCGCTTTCTCATGGACACTTTAGATCACACCTGTTCTCTTCTGCCACCATATTCAGCAGGCCACTGGTACCCTTCAGTTAGTGCTTTAACCTACAGCTCAGGAGGATGCACAGTAAACCACTCCTGAATAAGAACCCTGGAAAGATAGGAGTGGAGAGAGATGCAGTGTGTCCAGTTCACCAGAAGAAGTGTCCAGTGCAGCTCTAAGGGTGCCTGCTGTCCGTAGTATTAGGAGATTGATCATGGTGTCCCTCCTGCTCAAGTTCTGAAGCTTTTAACTGTATAGTCTTGATTCTTAGGCTAGCTAGTTATCAGTTTGTTCATAAATCATTTCACTTTTTCATCCATGGATCCATTGGCACCAACCAGCTATCCTGTTGAGGTCACTAATTGATTGAAAAAAAAAGATACCAAAAAAAAAGAGAATTTTAAAAGAATGAAATCAAAACGGTTGCAGTAATTTACTAGGAAAAAAAAAGTTGGTAAAATGAAAACTAAATGGCATTTCTACAAACCTATTGATCCACTCAGTTGAAAAGGTTGGCGGACTCACAACTATAGTGCTTTCAAATCTCCATGTGGGCATATGCCAGTGAGAGCATCATAGCATTGCCACATATTTCCTGAGAGCAAGTTCTTGGAGCAGAATTCAGAATTAGAGTCCTCTCCTATAATTCTGGTAGCATGGAACTTTTAATTTGTCAACAACAAATTGGAGGAACTGCTTAAAGCTTAGGAATGGTTACCTACTAGAAACCAAGTGCTTAACATGAAACAAAAGCCTTCTGCGGTTGGAGACATAACAGGAGCAAAAATCTTCACGTTAGGTAAGTTTGCAGCCATTGGCAGAGGATGGGGGTTCCCTTTGGCTTCATGATACCCAAGGTCTTTCTTACAAAACAGCTTTGAGAAGAACTATACCCACACTGCTCCTGCAAGTTTATGTTGCCCTGTTGTTGTTCGGTCACCCAGTCATGTCCAACCCTTTGTGGACTGTAGCCCGCCAGGCTCCTCTGTCCCTGGGATTTCCCGGGCAATAATACCGGAGTGGGTTGCCATTTCCTTCTCCAGGGAATCTTCCCAACCCAGGAATCAAATCACTGTCTCCTGCAGTGGCACGCAGATTCTTTACCACTGAGCCACCAGCATTCTGCTGGGAAGGCCCAGCATTCTTTCCAAACACTGGCTTGCAGATAGAGACTGCATGATTTTCTCAGTGCTCCCCGTATCTAAAGGGTCATTTAAAGTCTGGGAACGCACTCATTAGCGAGTGCCGCTCTGCCACCATGGTACTCAGAGGAAAACCTATAACATGTTAACAGCACATGCAATTCCAAGAAGTCAGTTAAATAAAATTGAAAATGCCTGTTTACTAAAGAATCATACCAACTGAGCAACATAAGGAGAAACAAACATGTGATTCTGTATTCTATTAAAAGAACAGAATGTCAATCCTCAGGGCTCACTCAGCCTTTTTCAACAGTTCCCTTTTAAAATGCATTCATCAGAAATGTTTATAGGTAATTGCAAATGATGTTCAAAAACTGTGGCTAAAGATTTGAATTAGGAATAATGGCTTACTCATTTAGGATTAAATGGGCATACAGTCGGAAAGTGAAGGCTTAATGTAATAGCTTCCGTGTATTCATAAACATTTATCTATGGAATAGTATAATCCTTATTTGGCAGAACACTCATGAATTGAATTTTAAAATGTTTTCTTGTTTTTCAAAAGTATTACTAGATGATTTGGGGGAGATTTGTCTCACAAATGTGACTACAGATGCTTCTAAAATTCCTCTTTTTTTATTGTTTTGATTACATTTCAAGATATGAGAGAGTCATGAGGGGTAGCATTGATGTCACTCATAAGTATTTTTGCAGTTCGATTTTAGTGTTCCATGTGTTTCCAGTTCAAATTTATCATGATAAAGGGATAGTTATCCAAAAATTTAAGAATGGAGACATATTGTAAGGAAACATGAGGGGAACTTAGTTACCAGCATCCATCCATCTGCATGTGAGCTCTGTGAATGGAAATCTTGTCTGCTTTCTTTCCATGGAACCTAGAACAGAGCCTGGTACACAGTGGGGGCTTGCTGTCTTTTGTCAACGAAGCCAAGAAATGTGACCAGTTCACAATGTGATTGTGACCCGGCCATTGAGTGGATCTAAATTTCTTTACCATTTCCCATTTTCCCCTCATTTTCTATCTTTCCTTCACTGCCTGCCTTTCTTGCCTCTATTGTTCCCCTTTTCTAGCTTCCCAGATCTTCTCTCAAATCTGTTAGCAGCATTTATGATTCTCCCTCTTAGCCCAGCCCTGCATAGGACAAAGGTACCCAGTGACTTGACAGGACCGTCTGCACTGGCTTCATCTGTGCACCCAGTGTTCGTCCAGCAAGAGCATTTTGGAGCTTTGCTGTTGTTGCCGTTCAGTTGCTAAGCCATGTCCAACTCTTCGTGACCCCATGGACTATGGCACACCAGGCTCCTCTGTCCTCCACTATCTCCTGGAGTTTGCTCAAATTCACATCCATTGAGCCAGTGATGCTCTCTAACCATCTCATCTTCTACTACCCTCTTCTCTATTTGCCTTCAATCTTTCTCAGCATCAGGGTCTTTTCCAATGAGTCAGCTCTTTGCATCAGGTGGCCAAAGTATTAGAGCTTCAGCATCAGTCCTTCTACTGAATATTGAGGGTTTATTTCCTTTTTGGAAATAAAATTGGCTGGTTTGATTTCCTTGCAGTTCAAGGGACTCTCAAGAGCCTTCTCCAGCACCAAAATTTGAAAGCATCAATTCTTTGATGCTCAGCCCTCTTTATGGTCCACCTCTCACATCCATACATGACACTGGAAAAACCATAGCTTTGATTATTCTGATCTTTGTCAGTTAAGTGATATCTCTACTGAGATATCAGAGGAGCTACCCAAGTCCGAGCAAATCGTTATCTGGGGAGGCCTTACAAATAGCTGTGAAAAGAAGAGAGGTGAAAAGCAAAGGAAAAAGGGAAAGATATAAGCATCTGAATGCAGAGTTCCAAAGAATAGCAAGAAGAGATAAGAAAACCTTCCTCAGGGATAAATGCAAAGACGTAGAGGAAAACAACAGAATGGGAAAGACTAGAGATCTCTTCAAGAAAATTAGACATACCAAGGGAATGTTTCATGCAAAGATGGGCTCGATAAAGGACAGAAATGGTATGGACCTAACAGAAGCAGAAGATATTAAGAAGAGGTGGCAAGAATACACGGAAGAACTATACAAAAAAGATCTTCACAACCCAGATAATCACAAATGTGAAGTCAAGTGGGCCTTAGGAAGCATCACTACAAACAAAGCTAGTGGAGGTGATGGAATCCCAGTTGAGCTATTTCAAGTCCTGAAAGATGATGCTGTGAAAGTGCTTCACTCAATATGCCAGCAAATTTGGAAAACTCAGCAGTGGCCACAGGACTGGAAAAGGTCAGTTTTCATTCCAATCCCAAAGAAAGGCAATGCCAAAGAATGCTCAAACTACCACACAATCGCAGTCATCTCACATGCTAATAAAGTAATGTGCTCAAAATTCTCCAAGCCAGGCTTCAGCAATACATGAACCGTGAACTCCCTGATGGTCAAGCTGGTTGTAGAAAAGGCAGAGGAACCAGAGATCAAATTGCCAACATCTGCTGGATCATGGAAAAAGCAAGAGAGTTCCAGAAAAACTTCTCTTTCTGCTTTATTTGACTATGCCAAAGCCTTTGACTATGGACCACAATACACGGTGGAAAATTCTTCAAGAGATGGGAATACTAGACCACCTGACCTGCCTCTTGAGAAATCTGTATGCAGGTCAGAAAGCAACAGTTCGAACTGGACATGGAACAACAGACTGGTTCCAAATAGGAAAAGGAGTATGTCAAGGCTGTATATTGTCACCCTGCTTATTTAACTTGTATGCAGAGTACATCATGAGAAATGGGCTGGAAGAAACACAAGCTGGAATCAAGATTGCCGGGAGAAATATCAATAATCTCAGATATGGAGATGACACCACCCTTATGACAGAAAGTGGAGAGGAAGTAAAAGCCTCTTGATGAAAGTGAAAGAGGAGAGCGAAAAAGTTGGCTTAAAGCTCAACATTCAGAAAATGAAGATCATGGCATCTGGTCCTATCACTTCATGGGAAATAGATGGGGAAACAGTGGAAACAGTGTCAGACTTTATTTTTCTGGGCTCCAAAATCACTGCAGATGGTGACTGCAGCCATGAAATTAAAAGACCCTTATTCCTTGGAAGAAAAGTTATGACCAACCTAGATAGCATATTCAAAAGCAGAGACATTACCTTGCCGACTAAGGTCCATCTAGTCAAGGCTATGGTTTTTCCAGTGGTCATGTATGGATGTGAGAGTTGGATTGTGAAGAAGGCTGAGCCGTGAAGAATTGATGCTTTTGAACTGTGGTGTTGGAGAAGACTCTTGAGAGTCCCTTGGACTGCAAGGAGATCCAACCAGTCCATTCTGAAGGAGATCAACCCTGGGATTTCTTTGAAAGGAATGATGCTAAAGCTGAAACTCCAGTACTTCGGCCACCTCATGCAAAGAGTTGACTCATTGGAAAAGACTCTGATGCTGGGAGGGATTGGAGGCAGGAGGAGAAGGGGACGACAGAGGATGAGATGGCTGGATGGCATCACTGACTCGATGTACGTGAGTCTGAGTGAACTCCGGGAGATGGTGATGGACAGGGAGGCCTGGCGTGCTGCGATTCATGGGGTCGCAAAGAGTCGGACACAACTGAGTGACTGAACTGAACTGAACAGCAGAAAATGTGTAGTAGTAAACTCTTCTGGGTAGATTTTGACTTTCTATATGAAAGATTTCTTAATTGGAGACTATACACATTATTCAGTTTTTCATTCAGTACATAGAAGCAAGTACGTGTGGTTTATGATGTTGAAATGTAAAATATATCCACAAGGTATGGCATCAACCTAGAGAATATGCTTCCAAAAGTACATATGGTAGTAAAAGCCTGAAATTCACAACCAAAATATCTGGGTATCATTGCTAATTCTGCTACTAATGAAGGTGATGCTGCTGTGATAAGAAATTCAATTCTCTGGGACGTAACATCCTCATATGTAAAAGGGAAATGCTTTTCCCCCCTGAGTTCCCATTTTCAGTTTTGGAACTCACACACGTCTCTACACAGGAAAGGGATTTTAATCAAAACCAAGCAGTGGATGGTTTGGCTTACCTAATAAGTTGAGTGCATTTGGAAGGTGATGCAAAAGCTAATACTTATGCACTGCAAACATAGGTGCTGAAAATTTCATGAGTAGGGTGAGTTTTATGATGCTCAGAAGTTGTAAGCTTTGAGAAAAGTGACCTGTGAGTTGTGGAGAAAGTCTCACATTGGAGTTATGAGAATGAGAAGAGGCAGGTCTTGCAGGAGAGGACAGTGAAAGACAAGTGAGAGGGATTCAGGGGAAGGAAGAAGAAGGGCTATAGTGAAGGATAAATCTGGGGAAGCAAATTGAGGTCCTTATGTGGGAGTCATTCTGCGAATGCAGCCCTACAAGTATGGACATAGCCTGAAACGCGAATGTAAGTCATCAGAGTCTCTTAAGTGATATTAGGTGGGTAAAGGTAGGGATGTGGCAGCATGTGGAAAAGTTAGAAAAACCCAATATGATACAGTGCAGGTCCAAGGCCATAGAGAACTGGATTGAAGTCAAAGCAAGGGGAGCTGAAATGTTGAACGTGATGGCACACTTTAACCAGTGGCACACAATGCGTCTGGGTAGGAGAGCATAGATGTGGCAAGTGGGGAGAGCTGGGTTTAGATAGCGGTGTGACGCACACACAGATCAACCCTCAGTGCCCAGAAGGACTTCCAGGAGCCATGGCGTGCTGGAGATGCAGGCGTGTCGGGCGTGGAGACTGCCATTGTGAATCTGAGCCCCAACTAGACACATATTTCTTTATTGGGATACAGTTGATGGGCTTCCTAGGTGGTGTAGTGGTAAAGAATCTGCCTGCCAATGCAGGAGACTCGGATTCAGTCTCTGGGGTTGGGAAGATCATCTGGAGAAGGAAATGGCAATCCACTCTAGTACTCTGGCCTGGAAAATTCCATGGACAGAGGAACCTGGCACATAGGGTTGCATGGGGTCACAAAGAGTTGGACATGACTGAGCAGACACATACACACAATTGATTTACAATGTTAATTTCAGGAATAAACAAAATAAGAAATAAGCAGTGATTCACTTACATACATACATACATACATACATACATACATACACATTTTCAGATTCTTTTCCCTTTTAGTTTATTACAAAATATTGAGCATAGTTTTCTGTGCTATATACGCTATATATGTGCTATATACTATAACTATATATAATTGGTTATCTATTTTATATATACTACTGTGTGTATGTTAATCCCAATCCTCTAATTTATCCCTCTGCCTGCCTTTCCCCTTTGGTAACCATAAGTTCTTCTATGTCTGTGGGTCTATTTCTGTTTTGTGTATAACTTCACTGGTATATTTTTTAGACTCCACATAAAGATGATATCATTTGACACTTGTCTTTGTCTGACTTATTTCACTTAGTGTGATAATCTCGTGTTCATCCATGTTGCTACAAATGGTGTTATTTTATTTTTTATAGCTGAGTAACAGTCTATTACTCAACTAAACGTTTAGAAGCCCATACATTTGTCATTTGGAGAAGGAAATGGCAACCCACTCCAGTGTTCTTGCCTGGAGAGTCGCATGGACAGAGGAGCTTGGTGGGCTACAGTCCACGGGGTGGGCAAGAGTTGGAAGCGACTTAGCGCGTGTTTGTCATTCCATTCACTTAGAAGGGTAGGAGACAGGGTCCTGAGTGCAGCACACAGGGGACTACTTCCTGCTCACCAGTTAGCAGAGGGCTGTGGACATACTCAAGGGGACGCAGTCCACACGTGTGGACAGGAAGTCACTTGGACTTTTAAACCAGTGCTCCAGAGTAGCCCTCCCCGTGTGATACCTGCATAGGACGGAACCTCAGCCTAAAGACACAGCCCTCAAAAAACAAAAAAAGACACAGCCCTCAGAGAAGTCCCCAGCTGTGACTTCCCGACAGGCTTCGACGGACTCTTCCAGGTGACTGCAGTCAGGGGTTACGTGCTTGGCCTTATCAAGAAATAGGTGAAGAGCTGGGAAGGAACCAAGCCTGAAGTGGTCAAGTGTGGTGGCCTCTTCTTCTTGGTGCAGCATCTTGGAAGCTGGCATTAGAATGATACTGTAAGATGAAGAAGCATGCTAAGAACACTAGGTATTGCTTGGAAAATTCAGACACCTGTCATGCCTTTTAGGATCTGCCTTCAGTTAATGAAATCTCACTTCATTTTGTACAAATTGAATCAAATAAAAATATATTAGAAAAAAAGTATGTTGGTATAGAGTAGATTTCTGGTGCTAACCTAAGTTACAGTTACAGTAAACTTCATCCTCTTGAGAAACGGATTCCTTTCTTAAGGGATGCATAATTATCAATCAGGAAACTGTGTGTTAGCCAATGCAGGGTGAGATGGGTCTGTTCTCCATCATGCTGACCTGGGTTCAGACTTGGACTTTGCTATTAAGAAGTATTGCATTTAGCTCAGCTTTGAAAGTCACCAATCCTAACTTTTTCGCTCACCTTTTGTATGAATAATAACTACTTTACTTCTATATTCTTTAAATTGTAATTACAGTTCTATAGTTGATTTTTATTTTCATCCATCAATAAAATGACTTTCAATTGATCATCATTCACCACGGCATTCACACTGTTAACAACATATAAGAAAAAAAAGTATGGATGCTATATGATATAATTAGTAAATCCAGTTAACCAGTATGTTTTACGTACAAGATACCTTGTGTGGAAGGACTTCAATATGGTCTCTTTTTAAGGCCTACATTCAAATTGGGAGTATTTTATTACTTCAGTGATCTGTATCCACTGAATTAGCTTGAACAGATATGGGTTTTTCATATCATAGTATAAACATTATTCTGAATTACCTCCTACTTAGGGGTTTCCCTAAGTAGAGGGGTGTTCTTTGGAAGGAATGATGCTAAAGCTGAAATTCCAGTACTTTGGCCACCTCATACGAAGAATTAACTCATTGGAAAAGACTCTGATGCTGGGAGGGATTGGGGGCAGGAGGAGAAGGGGACGACAGAGGATAAGATGGCTGGATGGCATCACAGACTCGATGGACGTGAGTCTGAGTGAACTCTGAGAGTTGGTGATGGACAGGGAAGCCTGGTGTGCTGCAATTCATGGGGTTGCAAAGAGTTGGACATGACTGAGCGACTGAACTGTCCTGAACTAGGGGTTTCCTAGATGGCAGCTACCAATGCAGGAGATGCAAGAGACGCAGGCTCGATCCCTGGGTCGGGAAGATCCCCTGGATGAGGGCATGGCAACCCACTCCAGTATCCTTGCCTGGGGCATCCCATGGACAGAGGAGCCTGGTGGACTCTGAAGAGGATCCTGGCAGCCTCACAATGGAAGCATCTTAGCAAGTGCACCTTACACTTACTGGGTGTGGGGCAGTTTTGGAAGACCTTTGAGTTTCTTGACATTGCTCCAGAGCACAGCGTTCTCAGGATAGATCGTTAACACTCAAACGGTCTGGCAGTAATGGAAAGTAGGTAGCTGGGACCACTTCCTGATGCTGTCACTGTTTTGAGAGATCTCAGCTGAATCACTCAGCTTGCCAAGAGCATGTAGCAAGTTCTAAGATTCAAATGGGATTCATGGGAATGGTGTGCTGCACCCAGAGTGAACCAAACTGCCACATCCAAAGGCATGGTCCTCCCTGAGCCCATCCTCACCGCTGACCCCATCCTCACCGCTGACCCCATCTGCAGGTGGGGTCTCCCTCAACCACACGCGGGGTTGACCATTCACTACAGGAGCTCGCACTGAGTGTGTTGATCTCAGTTATGATCTATGACAGAGAACAGACACAGATTAAAATCCACCGAAGGGAGAGACACGAGGGCCTCGGAGGGCCCCGCACAAAGCTCCTCCTGAGCCCCCTGTGGAGTCATCCTGCGCTACCATCCTGGCACCTGTGAGTCACCGTTTGCACTAGAGTTCCCAGGCAAGAAAGCTTGTCTGAGCCGGTGTCCAGGGTTCTTGCTGGGGGTTCATTTGGTGGGCATGACTGATTGATGCATTATTCAAATGGCAGCTCAGTCTATGGGCCTACTGATCCCGTGTGACGCAAGCCCCCACCACAAGTCACAATGTTCTTCTTTCTGCAGACTGTCAGGCGTGGCCATTACCCCAGAAAACAGGAAACTTCCCTCAGCTCTGAAGAAGGTGGCCTCCCAGAAACTAAGGGCAAATGCCAGACATTTCTTCGGGCAAGATCAGATTTTTTTAAAACAATACACCTAAAAATAAAACATGATATTCCCAAAGATACACACAAGAATCTTATTTCTGGATCTGAAATTTTGTAGACTAAAGAAACTGTATAAATGATGAGGGTGCATATAGGATGCCACAGAGGGATGCTGAAGGCAATGTAGAATGATTCAAATCCAACCCGGAATAATTTCTGTAAGTTGAAAAGTGGCTTTTGTTCCTTTACTCTTGAATTCAACAAACATTTTGAAAGGCCATTACATGTCAAGGACTGTGCTGTACATTTGTTGATCATGGGTGTGATCACTGTGTGCCTGGCACTGATGGTGGTGTGTGCAAATGAGAGGACAGAAATCAATTCAGTAATGACAGACTACACACAAGTTAACTTGCTATGAGGTCACGAAGAAGGCTTACAGTTCTCTAAAGATGTTGAATAGGAGGGGTTTGCTAAGCCCTTATTTCTGCTTGCACTATCCAGAATGGCACCAACCCACTCTCAGTCCAATGGTGAAATAGACAGACTTACGTATTTGAGAGGGGCTTCCCTGGTGGCTCATTTGGCAAAGAATCCTCCTGCAATGTGGGAGACCCGGGGTCCATCCCTGGGTTGAGAAGATCCCCTGGAAAAGGGAATAGCTACTCACTCCAGTATTCTTGTCTGGAGAATTCCATGGACAGAGGAGCCTGGTGGGCTATAGTCCATTGGGCCGCAAAGAGTCAGACACAACTGAGCAACTTTCACTTTCACGTACTTGAGATGAAGCTGCTCCACTAAAAAGTTCTACAGAAGAGGATGTGCACAGAGCTCATGTTATTTTCCAGTCGCATAAGCAGGAATGCTTCACTCATTTCAGTCTTGTAGGCGATCTGTGCATGATTGTAACTTACAAAGTAATGTTGAAAATCTATAACTTAGAAATTGTTTAGCATATAGCAAACAAGTCCCTTCTATAATGATCAGAACAGCATTGAATGCACAGGAAAAGTTATTGTTTAAAAACAGCTGTGGGCGTTTTGAAGACATTGACATACTCTTTCATATAGTTCATCTATGTTTTATTAACACCTCACTGTGTAAATTATCATTCCTAATTTCTACCAATGGTTAGAATTACATAAAGATTTGTATTCTGAGATGAAGTGCAAGATCAAACTGTTGAGAAAGAAAGAAGGTGATGGTATAGGTGCATTTTTAATTATTGTTGTAAAATCGAGGTCAAGCAAGGAACAGTTTTAAGTGCTTTCCTAAAAAGAAGAACCTTTAAAGTTTTTATGCATATTAATGAAATCTCTAGGGTTTGATAAAAATCCACCCTGATTCTGTGGATGTATATTGGAGAAAAACATTGTTTAACTTTCAGTTTGAATTATGATTTTAGGGAATGGAGAGATCTAGGCTGTTTAAAAAACTTCACTCCACTGGCAAAAACCTGCTTCTATTTGTAATGAAAGAGAGCTACCTAAAATCGAAGTGATTAGACTGTTATTAAAATTCAATTTGACAGTCATAAATTACATCTTCATAGAGGTAAGTATATTCTTTATATTTTAAATATCAAACTATAACTACACATTTCTGCAGGAACACAAACGCAAAGGAATTTCATTCAGATAACACATGTTTTAAAATGTAGTTTAGGCTTTGCAAGAACTGGCCAGTTTTAAAGACTGAGGAAATCTGTTTTATACCCTCTCAGTCAATGAATGAGACTAGATATCTTATCAGAGAAGAAGCTCTTTCTTCCTGAGTTCTACTTTTGAGTTGGAATCAATGCTGAATTATTTTCCCCACGTGTCATCTCAACATTTTTTGCCCTTAGATGTTGGAAACTGCCTCTGTAAATCCCTCCCCACACATGGTACTCGCAGATAATGAAGAGTCTAAGGAACATGTTAAAGTCCATTCGGGCTCATCACCATCTCGGTCCCATGATTTATGCTGCCCTTGCCTGTCCCTCTGTGCAGCTCACTTGTGCACCAGATGGACGCAGACCACCAGGTGTAAATCATCTCTGCCTTGCCCAGTGATACAAGCTTGAGAGTCATCCGCCTCCTCTGGACCCAGGAGCCCTCATGCACAGAAGTGGGGTATCTGACACAGGTTCTCCGAGGTCCTTACCTACTCTGATTTGTCTTCATGTCTGTATGCACTTGCAGCTCAATACAGGCCAGTCTGTGTGAAACCTATGGTCTTTTGCTTTGTGTGTGTGTGTGTGGTTTAAATTGTCATGCCCTTTTCACCTTCCTGATTGAAGTAGTCCTCCTCATATTAAAGGTCCAGGTTAATCACCACTTCCAGTGTGAATATTCCCTCCTCCTCAGGCACCCAGGTTGATCAGTCACTCCTTCCTGTACAATTTATCTTTAACTTTTTATTTTGTATTGCACTGTAGCAGATTAACAGTGTGATAGATTCAGGTGAACAGCAAAGGAACTCAGTCACACATGTACATGTATCCATTCTCCTTCAAAGCCCCCTCCTATCCAGGCTGCCACATAACACTGAGCAGAGTGTATTTGGACTCTAAAAAGAAATGATACAGATGAACTTATGTTCAAAACAGAAATAGACTCATAGACTTAGAGAAAGAACTTATGGTTGCCAGGGGGCAAATAGATAGTTTGGAATCAACGAGTATAAGCTGCTGTGTTTAAAATGGATAACCAACAAGGTCCTACTGTACACCTCTGGTATGATTTTGGCACAGTGTTCACCAAGTTTATGTAATGATCTTGGTAGCTCATAGTGAATGGTGTCGGATCCATGATCTCCGAAGAAGAAGATTTAGCTTCGGGACCAGGGACCAGGCTTGATCGCTCAAGAGCTTTTGCATAGCAGAGTTTTATTAAAGTGAAAAAGGGACAGAGAATGCTTTTGAGATAGACATCAGAAGGGGGTGGAGAGTGCCCCCTTGCTAGTGTTAGCAAGGGAGTTCTATACTTTTTAAATTCGTTATTGCTGGAGGGTTCCCTTTTCTCCACACCCTCTCCAGCATTTATTGCTTGCAGATTTTTGGATCGCAGCCATTCTGACTGGTGTGAAGTGGTACCTCATTGTGGTTTTGATTTGCATTTCTCTAATAATGAGTGATGTTGAGCATCTTTTCATGTGTTTGTTAGCCATCCGTATGTCTTCTTTGGAGAAATGTCTATTTAGTTCTTTGGCCCATTTTTTGATTGGGTCGTTTATTTTTCTGGAGTTGAGCTGCAGAAGTTGCTTGTATATTTTTGAGATTAGTGGTTTGTCAGTTGCTTCATTTGCTATTATTTTCTCCCATTCAGAAGGCTGTCTTTTCACCTTGCTTATATTTTCCTTTGTTGTGCAGAAGCTTTTAATTTTAATTAGATCCCATTTGTTTATTTTTGCTTTTATTTCCAGCATTCTGGGAGGTGGATCATAGAGGATCCTGCTGTGATTTATGTCTGAGAGTGTTTTGCCTATGTTCTCCTCTAGGAGTTTTATAGTTTCTGATCTTACATTTAGATCTTTAATCCATTTTGAGTTTATTTTTGTGTGCGGTGTTAGAAAGTGATCTAGTTTCATTCTCCTACACTGTTGGTGGGAATGCAAACTAGTATAGCCACTATGGAGAACAGTGTGGAGATTCCTTAAAAAATTGCAAATAGAACTCCCTTATGACCCAGCAATCCCACTGCTGGGCATACACACCGAGGAAACCAGAATTGAAAGAGGCACATGTACCCCAATGTTCATCGCAGCACTGTTTATAATAGCCAGGACATGGAAACAACCTAGATGTCCATCAGCAGATGAATGGATAAGAAAGCTGTGGTACATATACACAATGGAGTATTACTCAGCCGTTACAAAGAATTCATTTGAATCAGTTCTGATGAGATGGATGAAACTGGAGCCGATTATACAGAGTGAAGTAAGCCAGAAAGAAAAACACCAATACAGTATACTAACACATATATATGGAATTTAGGAAGATGGCAATGACGACCCTGTATGCAAGACAGGGAAAGAGACACAGATGTGTATAACGGACTTTTGGACTCAGAGGGAGAGGGAGAGGGTGGGATGATTTGGGAGAATGACATTCTAACATGTATACTATCATGTGAATTGAATCGCCAGTCTATGTCTGACGCAGGATGCAGCATGCTTGGGGCTGGTGCATGGGGATGACCCAGAAAGATGTTATGGGGAGGGAGGTGGGAGGGGGGTTCATGTTTGGGAATGCATGTAAGAATTAAAGATTTTAAAATTTAAAAAATAAAAAACTAAAAAAGAAATAAATTCGTTATTGCAATAAATCAAAAGAATGTCTCAAGGTTGTAAAGATCTTGAGATGTTTTAAGATGACAGGATTAGAACTAACCATAGAAAGATCTTACTAGACCCACTCCCATAAAATATATTTTAAAATAACAAGATTAAGTTAAATCCCTCCCTCAGTCCTGTCCAACTCTTTGCAGAATACTGGAGTAGGTTGTCTTTTCCTTCTCCAGGGGATCGTCCCTGACCCAGGGATTGAACCCAGGTCTCCCACATTGCAGGCAGATGCTTTAACCTCTGAGCCACGAGGTGTACTCATAACTCATAGTCAGAAAGTTTTCAAGAAGGACAAACTGTCCTCAAGCAGGATACACTGTTGCTATATAATCCTTAGTACAGAGATTAAGCTGAGGTGTGTTGATGCCTAATCAGTGATGTCACTAAGATGAAGGCATGTAGAAAAAAATAAAAGACACTTGTCCTTTCCTCCTCCTTCAGAATTCCAGACCTCTATCTCCTCCTCAGGGACCTTGGACTTCTTATCAACCTGCCTAGGAATTAACTCTCTCAATCCCATCTTTTGACACTTAGACAACCCTGAGGCAGGAACTGTATCCTTGTCATTTAACTTTTTTCCTGTAGGAAGGGAACACAGGGAGCTCTGCCAATACTTTTCTAATCATTAGCACAGAGTCCAAGAGCACCAGGCTGCAGGAGCACAGGAGCAGCCTGGAGGAGATGCCTCCGCCCAGGCCAGGGGCAGCGGCCGGGGGAGCTACCCCGCCAGATGGTCCACAGCAAATTCAGACTGATTATATTCTTTGCAGCCAAAGATGGAGAAGCTCTATACAGTCAGCAAAAACAAGACCAGGAGCTCACTGTGGCTCAGATCGTGAGCTCCTTATTGCCAACTTCAGACTTAAATTGAAGAAAGTAGGGAAAACAACTAGACCATTCAGGTATGACCTGAATCAAATCCCTTACGATTATACAGTGGAAGTGAGAAATAGATTTAAGGGACTAGATCTGATAGACAGACTGCCTGGTGAAATATGGACGGAGGTTCGTGACATTGTACAGGAGACAGGGATCAAGACTATCCCCATGGAAAAGAAATGCAAAAAAGCAAAATGGCTGTCTGGGGAGGCCTTACAGATAACTTTGAAAAGAAGAGAAGCAAAAAGAAAAGGAGAAAAGAAAAGATGTAAGCATCTGAATGCAGAGTTCCAAAGAATAGCAAGAAGAGATAAGAAAGCCTTCCTCAGTGATCAATGCAAAGACATAGAGGAAAACAACAGAATGGGAAAGACTAGAGATCTCTTCAAGAAAATTAGAGATTCCAAGGGAACATTTCATGCCAAGATGGGCTCAATAAAGGACAGAAATGGTAGAGACCTAACAGAAGCAGAAGATATCAAGAAGAGGTGGCAAAAATATACAGAAGAACTGTACAAAAAAGATCTTCACCACCCAGATAATCGTGAATGTGTGATCACTCACCTAGAGCCAGACATCTTGGAATGTGAAGTCAAGTGGGCCTTAGAAACCATCACTACGAACAAAGCTAGTGGAGGTGATAGAATTCCAGTTGAGCTATTTCAAATCCTGAAAGGTGATGCTGTGAAAGTGCTGCACTCAATTTGCCAGCAAATTTGGAAAACTCAGCAGTGGCCACAGGACTGGAAAAGGTCAATTTTCATTCCAATCCCAAAGAAAGGCAATGCCAAAGAATGCTCAAACTACCACACAATTGCACTCATCTCACACGCTAGTAAAGTAATGTGCTCAAAATTCTCCAAGCCAGGCTTCAGTAATATGTGAACCGTGAACTTCAGTTGCTCAAGCAGCTTTTAGAAAAGGTATAGGAACCAGAGATCAAATTGCTAACATCTGCTGGATCATGGAGAAAGCAAGAGAGTTCCAGAAAAACATCTATTTCTGCTTTATTGACTATGCCAAACCCTTTGACTGTGTGGATCACAATAAACTGTGGAAAATTCTGAAAGAGATGGGAATACCAGACCACCTGACCTCCTCTTGAGAAACCTATATGCAGGTCAGGAAACAACAGTTAGAACTGGACATGGAATAACAGACTGGTTCCAAATAGGAAAAGGAGTACGTCAAGGCTGTATATTGTCACCCTGCTTACTTAATTCATATGCAGAGTACATCATGAGAAACGCTGGGCTGGAAGAAGCACAAGCTAGAATCAAGATTGCCGGGAGAAATATCAATAACCTCAGATATGCAGATGACACCACCCCTATGGCAGAAAGTGAAGAGGAACTCAAAAGCCTCTCGATGAAAGTGAAAGAGGAGAGTGAAAAAGTTGGCTTAAAGCTCAACATTCAGAAAACGAAGATCATGGCATCTGGTCCCATCACTTCATGGGAAATAGATGGGGAAACAGTGGAAATAGTGTCAGACTTCATTTTTGGGGGCTCCCAAATCACTGCACATGTTGACTGCAGCCATGAAATTAAAAGACACTTACTCCTTGGAAGGAAAGTTATGATCAACCTAGATAACATATTCAAAAGCACAGACATTACTTTGCCAACAAATGTCCGTCTAGTCAAGGCTATGGTTTTTCCTGTGGTCATGTATGGATGTGAGATTTGGACTGTGAAGAAAGCTGAGCACCGAAGAATTGATGCTTTTGAACTATGGTGTTGGAGAAGACTCTTGAGAGTCCCTTGGACTGCAAGGCAATCCAACCAGTCCATTCTGAAGGAGATTAGCCCTGGGATTTCTTTGGAAGGAATGATGCTAAAGCTGAAACTCCAGTACTTTGGCCACCTCATGTGAAGAGTTGACTCATTGGAAAAGACTCTGATGCTGGGAGGGATTGAGGGGAGGAGGAGAAGGGGACAATGGAGGATGAGATGGCTGGATGGCATCACTGACTCGCTGGACATGAATTTAAATGAATTCCGGGAGTTGGTGATGGACAGGGAGGCCTGGCGTGCTGTGATTCATGGGGTCGCAAAGAATCGGACATGACTGAGCGACTGAACTGAACTGAATCATTACAACAACTTTAAAATAGACTTCTCTCCATGTAAAGAGAACACTTCTGAATACCATCTGATTCTTCATAGATCTCAGGACAGCTAGGGAATGCTGCATTAACAAACTGCCTCCATGTCCAGGTAGCTACAGGGGTTTCTCCCTGGATGTGTGTCTGTGTGGCTCAGCAGGGACTCTGTCCCCTCCTCTGTTCCCCGGCTTCCCTCAGAGGCCCACCCAGTGGTGCAGCCTGGATCTGATGTGCTTGGTGTCTAAGTAGAGGGGAAGACAAGACAAATGCAACTCTGGTGCTGAAAGACTGCTGGGAAATGCCATGCACTTTCTACCCATGTTTCATTACTCAGTAGGCATGCCTGAGTTTATCAATGCATCATTGTTTACTCTGCTGTGGAGAGGGACTTCAGAGGGAGGTCAGTTACCACATGATTGATCACACTCACAGCCCCATGACACAATCATCGGCTACTTCAGGGTCTGTAGTGGTGAAGTCACATTTGGTCTTGACGTGGTTCTCATCCTTACACAGAAAGGACTGTTAGGACAGCATATTAATAGGATGGTGGGAATGATGTAAATGTTGGAGAATGTTGAGTTGTCATGTCCCTGGGTATGTCCCAGCATCTCCTGATTTGTAGTCTGTGGGAACTTGAATAGAATTCATACCCTGCTGGTGAGTGAAAACTGTGTGAATCTTAATTATGTTGAATTGGTTCATAGTATTTTCAGGTCAACTATATCCTTCTACTTTTCTATCTATTCATTCTGTAATTTTTGATAGTTTGATATTAAAATTCTAACTAAATAATTTATCTACTTAAAAATAATTATAATGTACAGTGACACTATATGTAACTTTATTCTGTATTTTCCAAGTCTCTGTAGATGTTTTATCATGCTTTCATAATTAACACAAAACAACAAGAAGGGAAAGACAATAAGAAAGAAAGAAAAAATGGAAGAAGTATACACTTGTATTATGAACCTACTAAATAAAAAGATAGGTTCTAGAGATGAGAAAGCCAGAAAACCAGACAACCTTTTCCAAAAGCAATAATAAATGGAGCTAAACTCTAAGAAAGTGAAGTCTTCATAAAGCACCATGAGGAAGCATTCTACAGAAAGCACAGCTGTGCTCCAGTTCAACAAACTGGAATGTAATACTGCATGAGCCATTAAGATGAGACCCTGTGATGAGAAGAAAACGGTCACATCATTATACGGTGCATAACAGTTATGACTAATGAAATCAGGAAAATTAAACTCATGTTTCAAACAGTAAACTATCATAAGAACTGGCATACTCAGTCATCTAGCATTACACCAATTAGACCTCAATTAATCGATACTTCTGTTAAACTCATTAATGTCTATAGAGGCAAAATGGCAATTCAAAAATAAATTTCTCACCATGTTAGCCTTACACTTCACAGCTAGTTCATAGCTCCCTGAAGACATAATTCCTAAGATTTAAATGTTTATTCTTCATACTGTATGCACTTATTTTGTTTTGCTTTCCAAACCAGCAAGTAAAGGGTTGGGATATGACTGTTTCTCTCTTTCTCTCTCCCTTCATATAAATATCTATTTGTTATTGTTTAGTCACTAAGTCATGTCAAACTGTTTGAGACTCCATGGACTGCAGTTTACTAGGCTTTCCTCTCCTTTACTATCTCACAGAGTTTGCTCAAATTCATGTCTATTGAGTCAGTGATGCTATCTAACCATCTCATCCTCTGCTGCCCCTTTTTCCTCTTGTCCTAAATCTTATCCAGCATCAGAGTCTTTTCCATTGAGTTGACTCTTCACAGCAGGTGGCCAAAGATTTGGAGCTTCAGCTTCAGTCCTTCCAATGAATATTCAGGATTGATTTCCTTTAGAACTGACTGGTTTAATCTTCTTGCGGTCCAAGGGACTCTCAAGAGTCTTCTCCAACACCACAGCTCAAAAGCCGCAACTGTTTGGTGTTCAGCCTTCTTTCTGGTCCAGCTCTCACATTTGTACATGACTGCTATTACACAGCCTTTACTGTATCAACCTTTGTTGGCAAAAGGTTGTCAACAGGGTGTCTTTGCTTTTTAATATGCGTTCTAGGTTTCTCATAGCTTTCCTTCCAAGGAACAAGCATCTTTTAATTCTGTGGCTGCAGTCACCATCTGCAGTGATTTTGGAGCCCAAGAAAATTTCCACTTTTCCCCATCTATTTGCATGAGGTGATGGGACTGGATGCCATGATCTTCATTTTTGAATGCTGACTTTTATTTTAAGTACCTGGACTTTAATTTTTGCAAATAAGG
Source organism: Ovis canadensis (assembly GCF_042477335.2). Taxonomy (NCBI): domain Eukaryota; kingdom Metazoa; phylum Chordata; class Mammalia; order Artiodactyla; family Bovidae; genus Ovis; species Ovis canadensis. The sequence goes on along the minus strand of NC_091270.1, from coordinate 19,404,285 downwards.
ATTTTACTGGAACATAATAAATGATTATTATTTCTTCTTTTATAAATATTTTTGCCATGCCCATTAGACCTTTTAAAATATTTTGCTTTATTGAAAATAATTCATTAGCAAAATTTTGAAAATAGAGATTATATTTTATTTTTAATATAAATTTATTTATTTTAATTGGAGGTTAATTACTTTACAATATTGTATTGGTAAAAATAGAGCTTCAATGGTAGGTGATAAATACTCTTTACTTTTGAACTGTTCCATTTTTCTGCCTCTGAATATGTATGTGATTGTGTGTTTCCTTATAAATATCTAGGTATATGTATGACTGTATATTTTGTAGGAACTTGTGCTATTTTCTACTGGATATCACATTATAAAGATTTCTGTTTTGGAAATATTTAGTGACTGTAGTGGCTTTCCTGGTGGCTCAGATGGTAAAGAATCCGCCTGCAATGCAGGTGACCCAGCTTCAGTCCCTAAGTCAGGAAGATCCCCTGGAGAAGGCAATGGCACCCACTCCAGTGTTCTTGCCTCAAGAAGCCCATGAACAGAGGAGCCTGGTGGTCTACAGTCCATGGATTCATAAAGAGTTGGACACAACTGAGTGACTAACGCTAATGTCTGTACAATTTCTCATCTTATGCTGGATCAGCATTTATTTAGCAACTCTGTGTCTTCATTTTTTAAAATACCAATAATATAATGAACAGGGCTACCCTCGTGGCTCAGATGGTAAAGAATCTACCTGCAATACAAGAGATCTGAGTTCAATTCCCAGGCTGGGAAGATCCCCTGGAGAAGGAACTGGCACCCCACTCCAGTATTCTTGCCTGGAGAATTCTGTGGACAGAGGAGCCTGGCGGAGTACAGTCCATGGGGTCACAAAGAGGTGGACACAACTGAGCAATTAACACTTTCTCACCTTCTAATATGATGAACAGTGTTGACCTGAACTTTGGTCTCCATCATGACAGCTCCTCTCCGCACTTCCCGCGCTACCTTTCTGGAATCTTCCTCTTCCTCCTCAGTCCTCTCCCCAGCCTGATACTTCTCTCTCTGTGCTCCTTGCCCCCACTCTGTCCCTCCTGACTTCCTCTCTCCCACGTCCTCTCTTCTACTATGTCCAGATTCTGTATCCTAAAGTCTGAGGGTCTGACTCACAAACTTAGAGCAGAAAATTGTAGTGGAGGGAGGTTGAACAGCTCAGTGCAGAGGTGAAACTGCCATTAAAACTGAGAAGTGAAATGATGATGCCTTATCTGTATCTTAAAATTTGTGCAATTATGAATTCCACAAGTAATTTCAGAGTTTTACTATTTTGATAATCTTCAGTATCTGCATGAAAAGCCCCTAGAAATATGAGACTTTTATCCCTCAACTGCAATTTCAAGGCAAATTGAGGTATTCAAAGGAAAATCATTTATCTCAAAGAAAATTACAACAAAGAAAGATGCAATGCATCCTACTAAAGTTTTATTATAAAAGGATTATTGATTTAATGTTTTGAAGTTTTTAAGTGTTCCCAAGTATTAGCATCACCTTCTTTTTTAATTTAGTATTTTTTTCTAATTAGAGAAAATGATTTAATTGTTTTTACTTATGCTAGTTAATTTAAAATAAATTGATATTTGGCAGAGAAAATATTAAGGAAGATAAACATGAGAAAGATAAGGCTTTTCTTTGAAAATAAGTAAATGAATACATAAGTAAGTGAGCAAATTTAGTTTATTCTCCTGATATAACCAAATTATTGAGTGAGACTGAATCCTACTATGGGATTCCCTGGTGGTTTAGATGGTAAAGAGCTGGTTTAGACAAAAGGGCTGCAGAAAATGATGTTGATTTCTTCCCATTGTCAGTTGACATGCTGCCTTTTCTTATATTTTCTGAAAATACTAAATAGTATATAGTTGGGAGGACCAATTGAATGTGGTCAAATTTTAGGAAGTAATGCTTATCAAAGTTTCTGAGGTTCTCACTGCCTACTTTGTAATCCACCAGGTCAGGGGAAGTCAGCCTGAAGTGTCCAAGAATGGTGTTCACAGTGGCCCTGTACCTCCTCCTTTGTGATGTGTCCTCTCCTTATCTCATTTTTACTCCTTCCTTCTGTAAATATTTTCTCAAGATCTATTTAGTGAATGTGTATAGTGTTTTTCATTTTATTTTTTGTCGACCTATCATTGGTTTATAATGTTAATCTTTGTTGTGAAAGTGAAAGTTGCTCAGTCATGTCCGACTCTTTGTCACTCCATAGGCTATACAGTCCATGGAAGTCTCCAGGCCAGAATAATGGAGTGGGTACACTTTCCCTTCTCCAGGGGGTCTTCCTAACCCAGAGACTGATCCCAGGTCTCCCGCATGGCAGGCAGATTCTTTACCAGCTGTGCCACAAGGGAAGCCCAAGAATACTGGAGTGGGTAGCCTATCCCTTCTCTGGAGGATCTTCCTGACCCAGGAATTGAACCAGGGTCTCCTCCATTGCAGGCGGATTCTTTACGAACAGAGTTGTACAGCAAAGTAAATCAGTTATACACACATATACATTATATATTCATTTTTATATTTTTTCCATTATGATTTGTCACAGGATACTGAATATGCTAACAGTCCCCTGTGCTATACAGTAGGGCCTTGTTGTATATCCATTCTATGTATCATGGTTTGCATCTACTAATCCCAAAGTCCCAGTCAACGCCTCCTCCTTGGCAACCGCAAGTCTGTTCTCTGTGTCTGTGAGTCTTTGAGTTTGTGTTTTGTAGATAAGTTCATTTTTGTCATATTTTAGCTTCTACATGTAAATGATATTATATAGTATCTGTCTTTCTCTTTTTGATTTACTTCACTTAGTGTGATAATGTCTAGGTCAACCCATGTTGCTGCAAATGGCATTATTCCATTCCTTCTTATGGCTAAGCAATATTCATTGTATATTTGTCCCACATCTTCTTTATCCAGTCCTCCACTGATGGACATTTAGGTTGTTTCTGTGCCTTGACAGTGTGACTAGTGCTGCTATGAACATGGGGTGCATGTATATTTTTGAATTATAATTTTGTCTGGATCTATGCACAGGAGTGGAATCGCTTCTTCCATTAATGTTGACTCTGCATCCATTTACCAGGCACAGATATTGATGGTTGGGAAAGATCAGTGAACAAAATAGACCAAGATCTTTACCATTGTCAAGGTGACATTTTCCATGGAGAAGATAGAAAGTAGATAGCTTAAATAAATCACATGTCAAGTTACAAGTAGTAGGTGTGATGTGAGAAGTAGTAGTAAGCAGGGCAGAAGAGATCAAGGAAAAGAGTGCTGTCTTATTCTTAAGCTTCAGGACTGAGCTCTTAAAAGGGAGGACTAGCAAAGAGAAAAAAAATGTGAAAAAGAGAAACCACTAAAAAAGAAGGAAGCAAGCAGAGAAATATCCTCGAAGTTGAGGGACAAGGACACAACCACTGATCCCAAACATCCCAATAGATAAAGAATGATGAGGTCACAAAGATGAGCTTTGGGCTGAACGACATGGAGATGGTTGATGCTGAGGAGAACGGTTTTATTAATAGTTGAATGGAGGGTGTGTGTGCCTGGCAGGTTGATGTGAGAGCCCCTGAAGGAGGCAGGGAGCACAGGACACTATTTGGGCAGTTTTCTGTAAAGGTGTGTGAAGAGATAAGGCAATACCTAGCAAGGAGACATGGCATAGAGAGAGATTTTAAATGAGAGGAATAAGATCCTGCATGGATGCTCAAAGGGGGCTTCCCAGGTGGCGCCAGTGGTAAAGAACCAGCCTATCAATGCAGGAGACGTAAGAGACATGGGTTCAATTCCTGGATCAGGAAGATTCCCTGGAAGAGGGCACAGTAACCCACTCCAGTATTCTTGCCTGGAGAATCCCATGGACAGAGGAGCCTGGTGAGCTATGGTTCATAGGGTCACAAAGAGTTGGACACGACTGAAGCGACTTAGCATGCATGCCTGGATGCTCAAAGAGGAGCCACCAGGTGAGACTCAAGCCCTGATGGTCTGGAGAGAGTGGAGCAGCTGGAGCAGTTCCCTTGGAGGAGACAAAGCGGACAGTGTCCTGTGACCACTGCTTCACACCTACCGACTCACAGCCTCACCACCACCATCAGGAACCCACCTGGACTAGCCTCACGCTCCTTACAGCCATCCAGTGACCTCCCTTAAGCAGGGGACTCTGTTGGTTCCTCACCCTCCTGATGCTCTGAGGACCCCCTGTTCCGTCTCCTGTGCTCGCCCTTCTTCAGTCGCTGGGACTGTCTCCTGTGTTCTCTGGAATCCCTTGTCAGTTGTCTCCAGCATCTTCTACACCACCTGTACCCTCCCGTGTTCTGAGTCTCCTACTGCTTCCTGCTTAGCCCGCGGGCCTCTCAGTGGTCCTCTGTCATCTCACTGTCCTCTGCGTGCCTGGAGGTGGGGCAGGTGTCCTCTCTGCCCCACATCCTGACCTCAGACCCTTCTCCTTCCCAAGCAGCCCTCCCCTTGGCTTCCCAGGCCGCCAGCTTACAGCATCCACAGACTGCAATGTCCTTGCCATCTACCAGCATCGGGCCCGTCCCGCCTCATCCTCAGTGAGTTGACCCTGGTGTAGAGATGCACGCCATACTTCCCAGTTCTTGGTGACTTCAGTGGACATGTAGCTGACTTTCCCGAAAGCCATGCTGCCCAGCCTCCAGAACTCCCTTCCTACGGTGGTCCTCCAGTTGGCCTCAGCCACCATCACTGCTGTCCCAGAGGACCTAACTCTGCAGTGGTTACCATCCCTCCATTGTCTAAACCTGATTAATTCTTCTCTTTGCTTTCTCTCCAGCTCACTTCTTCCTACCTGCCAGTTTTAACTCCGCTGATATCTCAGCCTTCGATGTGACCAGATTTTCATGCTTTCACTGACCCCACCCTCAGGATGCCCTCACTCTCATGCTCAGATATTATTCTTACACAATGTGATTACTTTCTTGTTTATTTCCTTGACTTTTGTCATCCTCTTGTTCTCTCTTCTTCTTCGTGTTTTAGTCTTTTCTCTTCCCTCTTCCTTTATAGTTCCACTATCACATAAAGCTTTATTTTCTACAGATGTTCTCCTGGTACAGAGCATGAAGTAGCCTGGACACACTCTCCTTGCTTGGCTTACAATTAATTAATGATTGCTGTTCAGCGCCTAGAGGATTACATTTCCAGGGAACAACTAACAAAAGACAACCACAGTGTCCAGTAATCAGTTCTGTTTTGTTGGTTTCTTTTTTTCCTTAAGATAATGTGTTAGAGAGTGCAAATCAAGTGCATTATACATGTTGATTCAAAAAGAAACCGCTAAATAGTGGTGATTTTTGGTAGGTGGGGTGAAAATTTGAAATTTTCTACTTTTTATGTCTGTATTATCAGTAAAAAAAGAAAAAGCCAGCCATTAAAGAGATTCCAGGATAAAATGGTGCATACTATTGTTGAGAAACAAACCTGTCACGTCACTTCAAATATTCTCCCTTATAAAATAATGACCAGGTTCATCTTATGAAAATTAAATATCATAATACCTCTTAGTATAAATTAGTTCCCCAGAAATCTTATTGTAAATGGAAAATATTCATCTTTAATGAAATCTATAATTGTACCTAAATTTTCTTTCTGTGTTAATTTCTGTAAATCATAATTACCATAGTAACACAAATGAAGCAAGATTCATTGAAATTTAAGTTGAAACATATTCCTTTTACTATACTCATTTGTTATTTCAGAGATGACTAAAGTAAATTTCTTTTTCTTTGAGATATACTCTATTTTATAGGTATACTCTATTTGCTTTTGAAAACAATGTATTGATAAAGAGTGAAATAATATATTCATTTTTCAAATCTAAAGAGTATCTTTGACATTAATTTCATGATACAACTTTTTAGTCTTTCATAAGGTTTGAGATCTGTTTTATTTGGTTGGTCTTTTACAAATTATTAAATGATGCTCTTAGGATGCATGCTCATAGGCCAATACTTTGGCCACCTGATGCAAGGAGACAACTCATTGGAAAAGTCCCTAATGATGGGAAAGATTGAGGGCAAAAGGAGAAGGGGACAACCGAGGATGAGATGGTTGGATGGCATCACAGACTCAATGGACATGAGTTTGAGCACATTCCAGGAGATAGTAAAGAACAGCGGAGTCTGGCGTGCTATCATCCATGGGGTTGTAAAGAGTCTGAAATAACTTAGCAAATGAACAACAACAATAGCAGGCCTATGAACATGATTTTTTAAACAGTCAGTGTCAGTGACCGTGTTGAGAGAAAGCGTGGTCAAAGGTGGCAAGCAGGAGAGAGTAAGACAGCACGTGGGAAACAGCGTTGCAAACCAAAGCAGAGTGCATTAAACCTGCAACTGAGTCTATCCTATTGTTTAGTTCTTTCATTTGGAGACTTTGTGAAGAAAAGTGTAAATGTCTACATAATTTACCTGTAGAGTACACCTTGAAATTTATGACCTGAGAACATAAGAATCCCAGATATATTGACACTGTTACAGAACATAATCTCTTTCATCAAAGTATGTCTTAAAAAATACTATCCTTCACAAATATATTTATAAGAGCTGCAGAAAACTTGCTCTGAAGCCCTGTGTTGCTTATCCAGGTCCTCCGGTCACCAGTTCACAGCCTCACTAAAGCCGATCTCTTTCCAGGACTTTCCTGGTAAGCCAAGTCAACTGCCTTGACTTGCAGACAGCAGGCAGTCTCAGGGGTCACTTTTCTTTTTCCACATGGAACATTAAATGAACTCCTCTGCATCACATCATCCTAACCTTTGAGCTGCGCCTTTACTTATTGGATGGACTATGATGTAGATGAGAGTAAACCGCCAGTTACCATGACTGTGCTCTAGTCTTTAACAAGGGCTCTGCCCATTGCACACTCTTCCTTTGATGTCATTCTGCTACATTGCACCTCTTTCCACTTGATTTACCAACATCTCTACAGAGTGTCCACTCTCAGTTGGCCTCCACTCTGCTGTGTATGGACATCCTCTGCTTCTGTTTTCTTGTGCTTTTCTATCTTTTTCTCACTGACCATTCCCAGTCTTATTCTTCCTTTAAGTGAATTTAATCTCTCATCTTCTAAGGGAAACCTCTTTACTAGTCTAGGTTTTTCTGCCCCTTACTTAATCCTCAGTTATATTGTGTATTTAGCTGGTAAACTTGCTCCTCTATGTTAAGAACTAAGACCACATGCCACCAAGTTTATCTCAAGGGACTGGATGAAAGGAGGGTTCAAGTCCATTATCATAGATCAGCTAGGACTGCTACTTCCCATAAAAATGAAGAAAGAGAATTGCCGTCACATACCAGGATGCTAAGTCTTGCACTGAGAAAGAATGGGGGACAGGGAAAAAGAAATATCTTTAAATTATAAAAATAAACAGAGCATATAAGAGGGGCACAAGGTCTTGTAGAAGTAGGAGTGAAACTCCAAGTTGAAGTGGAAGTTTCTAGAATTTGTTTTACTCAAGGCAGATTTTAAACTGCAATAGAAGTGGGGAAAGCACACTGTGGAGACACAAAGAGAAAATGGTGATAGGCATTTGGTCAAAAATATCTGTGAGAGGCACTTAGTTGGTCTGTTAATATTTGCCAGGCTAATGAAGATTCCGAGTCTCATGAAAAACCCAAAGAGCACATTCTGAAATATGTGAAATTACATGGAAATGATTGGCAAAGTCAGATTTTATGACAAATGATTGGGGGCCCAGAATAAACTCAATGGGGAAAAGTGACAGAGTTTTCAATTCATAACCTTCTAAGAAACACGCAAATCCTAAAATAAGCATGTCCTGCAGAGACCATCCCGGAGAAGAAATGGCAGCCCGCTGCCCTCCTCTCTGTTCTACTGTCCTGTTAGCCTGTGCGGAGCCCTTCTGGAGTTCTGACCCATGGCAACTGACTCAGGAGATGCTGCATGTCAGTGGAGCTATAGATGACCCAGAAGAACCTTCGCTTTGTGGTAGTTATATAGCCACGGTCCCTGTTCATGTTCAGAATTACTGATACGTGCCTAAGAGTAAACTAAATGTGAGTCATTGAATATTGTTTTCTGCTCTCAAAAAATTATTTTACCTAATTCCATTTCTGCCTTATGAACATGTTAGATAAAAAAAAAAAAGATTTTGGTTGAAATATGTATTAAAAATTAGTCTTCAAAAATTATAGTACATGTTGCATTCAAAGCTACTGTGTGCTTAGTCACTCAGTTGTGTCCGACTCTTTGCGACCCCATGGAGTGTAGCCCACCAGGCTCCCCTGTCCATGGGATTTCCCAGACAAGAATACTGGAGTGGGTTGCCATTTCCTTCTCAATGGGATCTTCCCAACCCAAGGATCAAACCCAAGTCTCCTGCATTGCAGGCAGATTCTTTACCTTCTGAGGTACCAGGGAAGCCCATAAATGCAAATAATGAAGTTCAAAATGCAGGTAGTTCATGCTGTCCTACCTTCTCTAGTATTTTAGTAGATACAAACAAAATTTAATTAACCGCCTTTATCTATGAAACATTTGTTTTGATCAATTTACTAAAATTCAAATTTTCAGTGACTTGATTTTTCCTATTAATGATTCTGGTCACCATTTCCTATATGGTGGAACCCTCCCACCTATATCTAGTCTAAACAATTCTCCAACACTATGATGTCCTACAATTTGACTCAACTCCTACACTGTCTACATGGAGACAGCATCAGATCCCACAGGTTGAGGGCTCAATCCTCCAAGAGAGGCCCCCACTCTATCTCTATAGACACCAATAGCAAGTCCAGGCTGTCTCCTGATCTTCTGGTGGGCTACAGATCAGAGGTTTCCATGACCCTGTCCTTGGGTTTGATTGATTTGCTAGAACAGCTTACAGAACTTAAACATTTTGCTTATTGGTTTACCAGTTTATTATAAAAGGAATAGGACTTGGCAACAACCAGATGGAAGAATGAGAAGGGTGGGGTATAGGGAAAGTACAGGGAGCTTGCACGGCCTCTCTGGGGCTTCTCTCTCAGCAGCCCCCATGCTCACCAACAAGGAAACTCTCTGGATCCTGTTCTCTTGGATTTTCACAGAGGCTTTGCTGTATCAGTGTGATTTATTTTAATTATTGGTGATTGACTCAGCCCCTCTGCATTCCAGGTCAGGGGATAGGACTGAAAGGTCCAACCCTCTAATCACATGACTGGTTCTCTGGCATCCAGCTCCCAACCTTAGGTGTGTTCCATAGCAACTCCATTAATATAAACAAAAGACATCTTTGTTGCAATCATTATGTAGGAAATTCCAAAGGCTTTAGGAGCTCTGTCTCAGAAATAGGAATGACCAAATATTTATTATGACTATACCTATTTATGAATCACACCTATTTACATAGTCATAGCATTTTCACTTTTACTGAAAGGATACAAAAGTATGTTGTTCAGTTGCTCAGTTGTGTCCAGTTCTTTGCCACCCCATGGACTGCAGCATGCCAGGCTTCTCCGTCCTTCACCGTCTCCTGGAGCTTGCTCAAACTCATGTCCATTGCGTGGATGATAACATCCAACCACCTCATCCTCTGTTGCCCCCTTCTCCTTCTCTCAACCTTTTCCAGCATCAGGGTCATTTACATATCTTCACACTGGGTGGCCAAACTATTTGAGCTCCAGCTTCAGCATCAATCCTTCCAAAGAATATTCAGAGTTGTTTTGCTTTAAGATTGAGTGGTTTGATCTCCTTTCTTTCCAAGGGACTCTCAAGAACCTTCTCTAGCACCACAGTTTGAAAGCATCGATTCTTTCGCACCCTGGCTTCTTTATTGTCCAGCTCTCACATCTGTGCGTGACTGCTAGAAAATCACAGCTTTGGCTACACCCGCCTTTGTTGGCGAAGTGATGTCTTTGCTTTTTAACACTGTTTAGGTTTTCATAGCTTTCCTGCCAGGAAGCGTTCATAATTTTCCATTTTCTTCTTTCCCGGCTATTTGTAAAGATAACCCTCAGACAATCACTTGGTCTTCTTGCATTTCATTTTCTTGGGGGTGGTTTTGTTCACAGCCTCCTGTACTGTATTACAAACCTCTGCCCATAGTTCTTCAGACACCCTGTTTACTTGACCTAATCCCATAAATCTACTCATCACCTCTGCTGTATATTCATAGGGGATTTGACTTAGGTCATACCTGAATTGCCTAGTAGTTTTCCCCATTTTCTTTAGTTTAAGCCTGAATTTTGCTATAACAGATGGATAATCTGAGCTATAGTCAGCTCCAGGTTATATTTATGCTGACTGTATACAGCTTCTCCATCTTTGGCTACAAAGAATGTAATCAATCTGATTCCGGTATTGACCATGTGCTGATGTCCATGTTTAAAATCATCTCTTATATTGTGGAAAAGGGTGTTTGCTACAACCAGTGTGCTCTCTTGATAGAATTCTGTTAACCTTTGCCCTGCTTCATTTTGTACTCCAAGGCCAGACTTGCCTATTATTCCAGGTATGTCTTGACTTCCTACTTTTGCATTCTAATCCCCTGTGATGAATACAATATCTTTGGTATTAGTTCTAGAAACTCTTATATGTCTTCATAGAACTGATCAACTTCAGATTCTTCAGCATTGGTGACTTGGACATAGACTTGGATTACTGTGATGCTGAATGGTTTGCTTTGGAAACGAAGAGAGATCATTCTGTCATTTTTGAGGTTGCATCCGAGTACTGCATGTTGGACTCTTTTGTTAACTATGGGGGCTACTCCATTTCTTCTACAGGATCCTTGCCTACACACTCATTCCCATCCATTTTAGTTCACTGATTGCTAAGATGTCAGTGTTTACTCTTGCCGTCTCCTGCTTGACCACGTCCAACTTATTCTGATTCATGGACCTAACATTTCAGGTTCCTATGCAAAACTGTTCTTTCCAGCATAAGCTTTTACTTTCATCACCAGACAGATCCACAACTGAGCATCGTTTCTTCTTTGGCCCGGCCGCTTCGTTCTGGGGCTGTTAGTAGTTGTTCTCCACTCTTCCCCAGTAACATTTTTGGACAACTTCCAACCTAAGTAAGGGGTGGGATGGGGCAGGGGGCTCATCTTTCAGTGTCATATCTTTTTGCCTTTTTTATACAGTTCATGGGGTTCTCAAAACTAATATACTGAAGTGGTTTGCCATTCCCTCCTCCGGTGGATCACATTTTGGTATGACCACATTATAACCAGGTATATATCATGGGTGACATAGTTTCAGATTTTTTGTTTTGATTGCTTTTAGAATCTTGCTAACTACTTAGCAAATGTTTGTATTAAAATTTAAATGTGTGCTCAGAGTATATTACTTTAAGTTTACTATTTAATGCTTTCTAATTTAGATTGCACTACTTGTAACACAAGGTTCTGGAATCTTAATACTGGTCTCTTCTCTCTTTTCTTTGTTTTTTTTTTTTTTTTTTCTTTTTTTCCCCTAATATCTGTAAGACAATCTCATGCATGACAAACTCAATAGCTGAACCATTCTACCTAAGGGGCTCTTGGGCGCAGAGGTCTTTTTGTCCCTTTTCTTGTAGGCAAGGCTCTGGCCTCTATGACCTCCCCTGAGTTCCAAAGGGTGGTTTTAAACAGTTGCCAAACAGCAGAGGAGCCACCGAGAAACCCCCCAAGGCAAAATTAAAAAGGATCAGAGAAGGTCATCAAAATTAGGAGACAGACCACCCTCCTTGATCGAGTCAGACCCCACATTTGACCCACTGTTATAAAAACCCTCATCAAGTTCTCTGGGGTCGAGACACACAGTTTTCAAGGCAGAAACCCAGTGTGGCTCCCTTTGCCTTGCAAAGCAATGAAGCTGCCTTTTACTGTTTCACCCAAAACTCTCCCTCTGAGATTTGTTTCTGCATCTGAATATAGAGGGGCTTCCCAGGTGGTGCTAATGGTAAAGGACCTGCCTGCCAAAGCAAGAGCCGTGGGTTCGATCCCTGGACCAGGAAGATCCCCTGTACGAATCATGGCAGCTCCAGTATCCTTGCCAGGAAAATCCCACGGACAGAGGAGCCTGGTGGGCTGCAGCCCATAGGGTCACAAAGAGCTGAACACAACTGACATGACTTAGCAGGGACATGTACTGTATACAGAGAGGTCGAGCTTTCAAAAACACTTTGTCCACTTTTCTCTTGAAATCTTATTCATCAGTTAAGCCTTTGATTGAATTTATATCCTTGATAGTGTTGTATCCTTATGTTTTGATTCTGAATACTTCAGTCTTCTAACTGGCACTCTCCTTCCTGCAGTTAGATCCCCTCTGTACACACAGTATTATTTTTGCGGGAGTCTATATGCTGTTTGTTACTATATCAGATTTCTGGACCCCCTCAAAGAAAATAATACATGTTTTTTTGAAGATTTTCTTTTTAAAAGTGCCACCTTTTTTGGCAAAATTACTGCTACTAAATTACCCTGCTAAATATTTGATAGCTATACTTAGATACACATAGCTCAGAAGTACCTAATATGCCATTTTATTTTCTGATAGCAAGTCACAGAATTTTCAAGCAGCATAATATGAACTGAAATTAAAATACCTGCTTTAAAATTAAACTCCATCTATTATTTGTACATTAAATGATGAAAGAAGTTGAGCATTATGAAACATCTCAAAGTATATATCTATAAGGAACAGTGTGCAAAGCTAAACTGAAGTACTACTGAATAAGTTAAGCAAGTAACTCCTGACTTTTGCTACAAAATAAGAGTTAAATAATTCCAGATCACTTAATTGAATAGAAAAAGTTCAAGAGTACTTAAATTGTTAGGAATTGAAGTAACTCCTAAATGCCTAAAACATCAAGTGTATGTCTAGAGAACATAGAAGAAACATGAGCCTTCTTCTAGGTGCTATGTTGCATCAGATTGTTGAGTTTGTCCTGTCTCCTGATTCAGGAGCTCTGCAGATACAGCTGTTGCAGGCTAGGAGAACTCCTTTGAAATGGTCTGGGTTTCCTTGGCATCAGTTTTTGCCAGTAGAGAAAATATCAACTTATTATCAATCCCAAGTGGTAATCACAGCAAAGCAAAATTCAGGATGACACATTAAATAAATGTGTGTGTGTCTGTCTATAGAGAATTTGTGTGTGTTGTGGGGAGATCACTGGCATGGCTTTAAAAATGTGGAGAAAACAATGAAAGGAGAGATGATCCTTCAAGATACACAACACAGCGGGAAAAATACCCTTGGTTATTTCAACCACAAGGAAGCACCCTTTTATTCAAAAAGGTGGATTAAAAAAAGTGACTGATGCTGAAAAGTGAAAGTGGCACAAGACACATGTGAGATTATGTACATCTAAACAGTCAACGGCACCCCACTCCAGTACTCTTGCCTGGAAAATCCCATGGACGGAGGAGCCTGGTAGGCTGCGGTGCATGGGGTCACGAAGAGTCAGACATGACTGAGCGACTTCACTTTCACTTTTCACTTCATGCATTAGAGAAGGAAACAGCAACCCACTCCAGTGTTCCTGCCTGGAGAATCCCAGGGACGGGGGAGCCTGGTGGGCTGCCGTCTATGGGGTCACACAGAGTTGGACATGATTGAAGTGACTTAGTAGCAGCAGCAGCAGCAGCAGCAGTCAGCCACTGTTCTTTGCTCACTGAAGCTGATGTGCAAATATCAGGACCCAACTGCATTTCATAATCACTTGTGTTGGACAGGAAAATGAGTTCAAGATGTACCCTCGGGGTTAGGCTTGACTTCAGGGAGCCTTCTGTGTTTGTCTTCTGATGCTGTATGACAGGTCACCATGCCCTTGGCAGGTACAGAGCTCAGGTTTCCTGGAGCAGGAGGCTTGGCGAGATTCTGCCGGGTCCCACAGTCCCCACAGCACAGGGCTCCCCTGGCCCCTGTGGGTGTGAGATCCCACCTGAAGCTCTAGGTCCTCCTCAAAACTGTTGCTGGCAGATTCCTGTTCCTTGTGTTTCCTTTGGTCCTTCTGGTTGTACCCAAGCCTCAACGTCCTGACAGCTGCCCATGGCCCAAGCCACCTGGGCCCCCCACCACAAGTCAGTGCCACCCCCCACCCCACCCCCCCGCCACAGAGCCAGCAGGGCAGCACAGTTGCTGCTGCTTTCTGTAACCAGAACAGCTCAGCAGAGAGGTCATGCTGCCCAGAGCTGATTCCTTGTGATCACCTCAAGTCAATTCATTGAGGATCTTCAGTGCACCGGCAAACGCCCCCTCCCTTGCATGTGACACTGCATCATCTCAGGAGTGACAGCAGCATTGTCAGTTAGAAGTGGCCTATGCATCCTGACTTCCCTGGTGGCTCAGACGGTACAGCGTCTGCCTACAATGTGGGAGACCCGGGTTCAGTCCCTGGGTTGGGAAGATCTCCTGGAGAAGGAAATGGCAACCCACTCCAGTATTCTTGCCTGGAAAACTCCATGGACAGAGGAGCCTGGTAGGCTACAGTCCACAGGGTCATAAAGAGTTGGACACAACTGACCGGCTTCCCTTTCATGCGTCCTGCCCACACTCGAGGGACAGAGGTTCTACCAGGCGTGGGGGTCACAGTGGCATTCTGGCGCCACGTGTTCCAGCAGGCTTCTGAATGTGGGACTAGAGCACTAGCAGAAATGAAGTGATCTTGTTGGAGTGGGGAAGATTGTGTTTGCAAAGTAAGTTATTTGATAGCCTGGGGACCAGAAGGGTATTGTTATTGTTGTTTGGTTGCTACAAGGTGTCTGACTACCTGAGACCCCATGGACTGTATCCCACCAGCCTCCACTGTCCATGGGATTTCTCAGGCAAGAATACTGGAGTGGGTTGCCATTTCCTCCTTTAGGGGATCTTCCAGACCCAGGGATTGAACCTGGGTCTCCTGCATTGCAGGCAGATTCTTTACCAACTGAGCCACCAGAGGAGTGTCTAGAAAGATTATCAAAGTGCACAAGGCAATGTTTAAGGGTGGTGGTTATATTCATTATCTTGACTGAAGGGGTTTCATATATATATATATATATATATATATATATATATATACACACACATATACATATATGTGTGTTATATATATATGTGTGTGTGTGTGTGTGAGAGAGAGACAGAGACAGAGACATATTTTTGTCTGGCTTTCTCACTCTCCATAATTTTGGAGATTCTTTTATGTGTGTGTGCTTCAGTAGTTAATTCCTTTTCTATTGCAGAGTAATAGTCCATGGTGTGAATGTACTACCATTTATCCATTCATCTGTTGATAGACATTTGAATTATTTCCAGTTTTTGGCTAGTAAAGATAAAGCTCCTAGCTACATGAAAAAATAATAAGTTTATTGGCTAAAGAAGAAATGGAGTGTGTTAATAATAGCAGTTAATGTTTCTGGATATTTATCTTAAATGTCAAGCTATAGAAGTTGAGTGCTTAATGAACACTAACCCAGTTAATCCACACAATCCTATGAAATAGATTTTACTGTTATCCTAGTTTTACATATGAAGAAACAGAGAGGAAAGTAGCTTAGGAGCTTGTCTGAGTCATCTAGTTGGTTAGTTGAAGCTAAGCAGGATGTACATTTATTTAGTTCACATGTATTTTTCCTAACCGTACATGGTATTTTTAGAAACTAGCCTCCTGGCTTCAAATCAGGGTCCGTAGATCTGCCTTATACTTGCTTCTTTTCAAGTATACCTGTGCATTCTTAATACAAAAGTGGGTTCCCCAGAGTCCTTCATTAAGTTGCGTTATATAATTACACACTGAACTTTTACTGCTTTTAGTTTTAAACTTGACTTATATATTCTCATTACTTATCTAAAATTGTAACTGAAACTAATTGAACTACAGTCACAGTTTTTAAATGCATAGAGAATTACTGATGGGAATTTCAGGAAGAGTTACTACTTCAACCAGCTTTAACCTTGAAGAGATCTTTTTTTCTTCGAGATCTTTTTTTCTTCGAAACAAAACAAAACAGAATCATTCTGATTGTTCTAGGAGGCAGACGATATTTCACTTAGCTGTTGCTAAGGTCATGAAACCTCATTGCCAATGAAAATCTGTATCCCTGTCTGTTGGAAATAAAGCTAGGAAGGCTTCAGTTCCTGACAATGATGAATTCAAACATGGAGTTCCCAGATGCTTGCTCAGAGGAATCTGTGGAGATGGGGTCTCCTAGTGAACCACTTTAAATGACATTGGTCTCTAGTTATTAGTTTCTTAAAAATCCAATTTTTTCCCTGTGACAATTCTGCTAAAAATATGATAAAGTTACAGTTAGTGACATGACCAAACAGATTGCACTCCCTGAGCACATAAATCAGCTCTCTCTTGCTCCCACCATGGATCAGAGTTGAGTCCTAAAAGATCACTCTTTTTCAATCGTTTGCCTGGAAAGTGAGGCATGCACACACATAGCCAACAGAGCTTCTGGGGCTTTCTGCAAGTACTTGTCATTCCCTTCCACCAAGGGCTTGAGTTGATCTGCCAAAATCATTATTAATTTCTCTGATTCACTGAAGATTGCCCATTCACTGGTGACAAGGTGGCCTTGCCTGAGTTCTGAGTCACCAGCCAGACCTGCTCCCTTAAACCTCCTTCTTCACAAGAAGAAATACAAATAGACCTTTCCTAAATTAAAAAAAAAAAGATCTTGTTTTAGTCCTAAAGGACTGTTATTTTATATATAATAATGAAGGTGGAGGAGGGCAGGTTTAGACAGCCTTGTTGAGAATGAGATGGGAATTTAATTATCCTACAAGTCATGCCATTGTAATAATTAAGTCCCTGGAGTGCTGAGTGCCAGAAGGCCAGCCAAGCGCTTCGAGTCTGCTTTCTTGGTTCATCGTCATGGTTCTCACATCATCTCGTTGGGATGCAGTGGAAAGTTCTGTTCAGCCAGTGTAAATTAAACTACTCTGATTTTTACTCTGTGTGTGTCCTCTCTAGTTTTCAAGGGCACATTCTAAAACAAGGCTCCAAAGTGAGCATTCCTCTCACTTCCATTTTACAGAGAGTGAATCCAAGACTCCTGTAGATGAAAGTATGACCCTGAGGTCAAGCACCTCCTCACAAGGTGCAGGTTGCAGGCTGGTTCTGTTCTGCTCATGTGGGCTCTTTTTAGTAACTTCGTTTCTGCTATTTTTTAAGTGCATTCCATGATATCCTATTATAAGTTATTATTACTGATTTTTCTACAGTTCAAATATTGGTTTGCAACTTTGCATTAACAAAGAAGCCTTTGTTATTTATGCTGCTAAGTTGCTTCAGTCATGTCCGACTCTGTGCAACCCCACAGATGGCAGCCCACCAGGCTCCCCTGTCCCTGGGATTTTCCAGGCAAGAACACTGGAGTGGGTTGCCGTTTTCTTCTCCAATGCATGAAAGTGAAAAGTGAAAGTGAAGTTGCTCAGTCGTGTCCAACCCTCCGTGATCCCATGGACTGCAGCCTTCCAGGCGCCTCCGTCCATGGGATTTTCCAGGCAAGAATACTGGAGGGGGGTGCCATTGCCTTCTCTGTTATTTATAGTTCCATTTTTTTTCAAAACCAGTGAACTAAATAGTAATTTAACTTGATATGACTATCGTTTACCAGTTTAAAATCTTTCATATATTTTCCTATTTTTGTCATATGTGTTAGGTTTCATGTGCACAGAGTATGGGCATAATTTGCCAGTTTCATCCCTGGATTGCCATTATTTTTAATTACTCTGAAAGAAACAAACACTTGGTTTAAATTTATTTAAATATATTTTATGCATACAGTTGGACATAGTAGGCATTAAAAAATACTTAAGAAACAATGCCCTTAAAGGATTTCCCTCATTTTAAGGAAAAAATATTAAAAGAATTTTTAACAAGTCACAAAGGTACTGTCAGCAGAGCAGACTATTTTGTATTGATCGCAGAGAACAGGAAAACAAGACTTCCAAATAAAGTAGAAATTTACAGGCCACCAGAGTGAATAATTGAAAGTTGATGCCATTAGAAAATGCCGTATTAATCACCTCTTTAACTTTTGTGATTATAAAAATTTAAAAATGCTGAAATGAGAAATCACCACAACATTCATCTATAGAATGTGAATAGTGATCCTTGTGGCTGAGGGTTGTTTTAGAAAGCTGAGTAAACTGATGTCATTTATGGATGTTTTTTTTTTTAATTTTTGTTTTTACTTTATTTTACTTTACAACACTGTATTGGTTTTGCCATACACTGACATGAATCCACCACGGGTGTACATGAGTTCCCAATCCTGAACCCCCCTCCCACCTCCCACTCCATATCAGCTCTCTGGATCATCCCCGTGCACCAGCCCCAAGCATCCTGTGTCCTGTATCGAACATAGACTGGCGATTCATTTCTGACATGATAGTATACATGTTTCAGTGCCATGCTCCCAAATCATCCCACCCTCTCCCTCTCCCACAGAGTCCAAAAGTCCATTCTGTACATCTGTGTCTCTTTTGCTGTCTCGCATACAAGGTTATCCTTACCATCTTTCTAAATTCCATATATATGTGTCAGTATACTGCATTGGTGTTTTTCTTTCTGGCTTACTTCACTCTGTATAATTGTCTCCAGTTTCATCCATCTCATTAGAACTGATTCAAATGTATTCTTTTTAATGGCTGAGTAATACTCCATTGTGTATATGTTCTAAGTAATAGAAGTTATAGTCATTGATATCACCTTTATGTACATTCCATTCAGGCAGGAAATGTGTGTGTTATTTTTACTACTGTGTCACTAGGATCTTCAACAATCTATGCCAGATTTAAGAGTAGAACCCAGTTCTTCCTATAATTGAAGTTAAAAAAATAATTGATATTAGCAATGTACAATGAGGAGACAGAGTTTGACATCTGTTTAACACTGAGCAATCAGGATGTTAGTAACATCAACCAACCATAGGTGGGATTTTTTTGTTTCATTTAAATGTCAACTAGTAGTAATATTGACATGATATTTCCAAAATCGAACTTAGGATGGGTGTACTGATAGAATGTTCTAGAATGAGAAGTGGACAGTCTCATGGCAAGATCTGAAATTAGTTTTGAATCTATTAGAGAGATTGGCAAACCAGATGCTCTTGCAACAGAAGCTTAAATAAGGATGATGCTTAGAATCCTACCTTAGAGAAAAGTTTAAAAGAAACCACCAGGAGTTTTTCATCAAAGGAGAAGATTTGAGTCGATTTGGGCAGCATTGGGTGAAAAAGTTGGGGTTGTAGTCTGTGTTTCAAATGTAGGAACCAGGAGCAAAATATGTGAGTTAGAGGGAGAGATATTTTTAGCTCAATATAAAGATTAATGATGCCAAAAAATTAAAGGTCTATTTATGAAAAACAGTGGCTTCTCCCTGCTTTTGAAGCATAAGCTGAGGCAGGATGGAGACTTAATGGAGAAAAGGCATGGCTGTGGCCAGGGCAGCTAGTCCAGGACTGAGGCCCTGCGGAATGCTGCTGGATGTTCAGGCTCACAGAGCATCACAGTGCTGCAGACACAGATGCTGACCGAGCTGCACATGTCTGCAAATTGTGACTGCTATATGTTGTTAACACAATGTGCTTAAAGCTCAGAGTGAATAGGTGTCCTTTGTTGTTATGTATTTTAACCAACAGATATCTAAATTAGAATTATGATTGTGGGTTTAAAAGAAAAAAACAGAATTTCTAAAAATGACAGACCTGAAAAATTGGAAACCAACTCTTATACCCCTTTTTCTAACGCTAAGATCTGGTGTTTCTGTGACAAGCAATTTAATTGATGTATGAACTATGTGAAGATTTAGAAGAGTATAGAAATGCCTGCAAAACACAGGATAATGAAAAAGTAATGGGTAAATACAGTATTTGCTCTTTAACTCTGAAAGAATGTCAAAGGTTTGCCTTTGTGTTTTGTTTTTCGTTAATCAAAAATGTTAGCTTTAGACTGGGAGCCAAATAGTGGAAGTCTGGTTAAATTAGTCAGAATATACATGCTATGACAGTTTAATTTGCTGACTGATTTGTTTTTAATTTAATACTGAGGATGGTTCAGAGTCAAGTTCGTGAGATATTTAAAACCACAATATAAAATTTCTCCAGACAAAAAGTTTATTGAAATTCTATTCTGTTTATTGTATTTGTTTCCCACTTCAGCCATTGATACATGCTCTCATTAGAGTGATAAAGAGTAACATGTTAGCTCGGGGAAGTCCCTTTTAATACCTGGTTTCATATCAACTATTAAAAATTAGCATTTGTCCTAGAAAATTAAAAAAGATAAAGTGAAAGTGTTAGTCACTCAGTCATGTCCAGCTCTTTGGGACTGCATGAACTGTAGCTTACATGGCTCCTCTGCCCATGGAATTCTTCAGGCAAGATTACTGGAGAGGGTAGCCATTCCCTTCTCCAGGGGATATTCCTGACCCAGGGATTGAACCTGCATTTCAGGCGGATTCTTCACAATCTGACCCACCGGGGAAGCCTGGAATGTCACCCTAATTCTCATGAACTAAAGAACTGGGGTCACCATTTAGTAAATACACACATGCACACTTTACCCTGAAACAATGAGGCAATGTGCATTTTGATTCATATGCGTGCATCTCTTCCCTCCTTTTTTTTTTTTTGCATGTATGTAATTGGTTTTCATTCACTCAATAATTTGAATGCCTGCTATGTTCTAGAAAATCATTCTTATTATTAAGATAACATCAAATACAACTTTATGTTGCTTATTCATAAACTATTGTTTCCTTCAAACTATCTGCGCAGTACAGTTCTCAAGGATATTTTCGTTAAAGGGACAATAAGATGCTATTTGGCACTTTAACCATCTCCTTGGGCACTGCCATTCTGGAACATCTGTCTCACCATTTGGCTAATAGATGCTGGGTCTTTTTTTCCCCCAAGATTCAAAGTTGCAGAAGCATTAGTTACTTCACGAAGCCTCTTTGATGGTTAGGCATGTTGAGAAAACATTAAGTAAAGGGAAAGCAAGCTGTTCATAAGAGGTCTTTTTAACAGTGAGGAAAATGTTCATAAAAAATGTCTATAGAATGGTAATATCTAAGAAGCTCAGGGTGCCTGGGAGCATAGCTTCGAATGACCCTGAAATGCATGTCTTTCGATGTCTCACCCCGTGTTTCCATCTCCGAGTATCTGTTAGAGACACGATCACTGCAATTGTGCTTGCAAACTCCACTCTGGCACTTAGTTCCTTGCAAGGCTCATCTGGTCCTTAGAAACGTCTTCCATAGATGATTCAAAAATATCCGTGTCCTTTTACTCCTTAGATGCAGTTTTGCCCCCAGACTATCTCAGAACAAATAGAAACATCCATAAAAACAGCAGCATGTGTGTGCTTAAAAGCAAACAAAGTGCTTTAGAGTCACCTTAGATTCAATCCTAACAAAAGAAAAAAATAATAATTTCCAGATAAAGACAAGTAAGAGACTGAGGAAAAGAGCACTAGTAGTTCTAGACAGGCAGTGACCTCATGGTGTGAGCCCAGATACGGTGTCAAAATTAAGTCGTGTAGTTTAATAACTACATTGGTATCTGTCTCTGATGTTACTAAAAATTTCAAAATTAACGAATTTATTTGGTAATCTCTGTGCCATTCAACTCTTTAAGCACTAGTTCTCATGGAGGTTTGTTTTTAAGGGAAGGTAGTAAAATCAAGGGCTTCTCAGATGGCCTGATGGTTAAGGAGCTGCCTGCCAATACAGGAGACAAAGGAGAGGTGGGTTCGTCCCCTGGATTGGGAAAATCCCCTGGAGGAGGAAGTGGCAACCCACTCCAGTATTCTTGACTGGAGAGTCCCATGGACAGAGGAGCCTGGTTAATAATCCACGGGGTCAGAAAGAGTGGGACATTACCGAGCACTCATGCGTAAACACACACGTAAAGTCAAGAAGCCAGATATGGTAACAGAAGTGAGCACGGATGCTGGGACTGTGAGGGAACCAGTGTGAATGGGGTTGATTTCTGGGGTGATGTAGCTTGATTTCAAGAAGAAGCCATCTCAAAACAACCTGGAGCGCAGGGTTGGGGGGTGGGGGTCGCATCCTGAGAGGGACCAGCTCCTGCAGGGGCCCTGAGGGAGAACTCATCAAGGGACTACACACACACACACACACACACACACACACACACACATGCACGCATGCACGCGCGCGCACACACACACACACACTCTCTCTACTGTGATGTGTGTGGAGTATGGAGCAGTCAGAACTGGAGGAACTCATGGGAGGAGATATAAGACCAGAGCACATATTTATAGAAAACTCTCCTGGTTCCCTCATCTGATATAAAAATAATTCCCCCCAAAAGGGTAAGAAAATCATGTGAGGTCACAAATCTAATCTGCGGATCATGCATGATTCTCTCACTAAATAACTTCTCCCACTCCATCGTGAGCAACAGAGACAATGACCAGTCTGGTTCTCCCGTCACCGCGTATCTTCAGTTGTTAGCCGAGAGTCTTGGTCAGCAGGGTTCAACGTGTATTTACCCGTGGTGGATTCATGTCAATGTAAGGCAAAACCAATACAGTATTGTAAAGTAAAATAAAGTAAAAATAAAAATTAGAAAAAATAAATAAAATAGATTAATGGATAAATAAATAAAGCCTATTTAAAGTTTAGTTTTAAAAGTGTTTGACAGCCACCAATCTGTTCTGTTTCTCCGGGTCTGGCATTTTCAGATTGCACAGAAGAGAGACCATACAGTCTCCGTCTTCTGTCTGATCTACTTCACTTAACATAATGCCCTCAGGATTCACTCATTTTGTCATAAATGACATGGTTTCTGTCTCTTGTGTGGCTGAGTACAGGTGGATGGTTGCTGAGGGTGGGAGTAGGGGGTGGGGAATATGGGTGAAAGAAGTCAGGAAGTGCAAACTTCCGGTTATGTAAGTTCTGAGGATGTGATGGACACCATGGTGACTATAGTTAATAACACTGTATGATATACCTGAAGGCTGATATGACAGTAGATATTGAAAGCTGTCATCACAACAAAAATAGTTTATATCCATGTGAGGCAATGGATATTAACTAAATTTACTATCATAATCATTAGCAGTGTGTGTGTATATCATCAAATCAGCATGTTGTATACCATCAGCTAATGTAGTCCTAATCCCCTAGTGCCTTAGAATGTGATCCAAATGGCAACCCACTCCAGTATTCTTGCCTGGAGAATCCCATGGATGGAAAGGCTTGGTGGGCTACAGTCCATGGGTCGCAAACAGTCGGATATGACTGAGCGACTTCACTTTCACTTTCACTTTGGTACTGGAAATAGGGTTTGAAGAAAGGTCATTAAGGTAAAGTGAGGTCATCTGGAGAAGGGGTTCTATCCAATAAGACTGGGGTCCTTTATTATTTTTATTGAAGTATGGTTGATTAACAATGTTGTGTTAATTTCCTCTGTGCATCAAAGTGACTTGGAGATATATATATATATGTATATATATATGTGTGTATATATATGTATGTGTGTGTGTCTATACATGTATTCTCTATTTAATTTTCTGTTCCATTATGGTTTATTACAGGGTATTGAACTTAGTTCCCTATGCTGTACAGTAGGACCTTCTTGTTTGTATATAATAGTTTGTATCTGCTAATCCCAAACTCCCATTCCTTCCCTCCTCTACCTCCCTCCCCCTTGGCAACCATAGCCTGTTCTCTATATCTATGAACCTGTTTTTGTTTTGTGGGTATGTTGATTTGTCTTGTAGCTTAGATTCCACATATAAGTGGTGATATGGTATTTGTCTTTCTCTTTCTGACTTCACTTAGGGTGATAATCTCTAGGTCCATCCATCTTGCTGCAAATGGCAATATTTCATTCTTTTGATGGCTGAGTCATATTCCTCTGTGTGTGTGTGTGTGTGTGTGTGTGTGTGTGACATCTGTATCCATTCATCTGCAGATGGACATTTAGATGGACTCCGTGTCTTGGCTGATGCGAAGAGTGCTGCTGTGAATACCGGGGTGCGTGTATTTTTTTGGATTATGACTTTCTCTGGGTTTATGTCCAGGAGCGGGCTGCTGTGTCACACCGTAGCTCTGGTTTCAGTTTTTTGAGAAGCCTGCATTCTGTTTTCCATCACGGCTGCACTAACTTACATTCCGAACTGGCGTCGTTTTATAAGAAGGAGATCAGGACACACACACACATGGACCATAAGGAAAAACAGGGAGACAGAGCAAGGAGAGAGGCCTGAGGAGACACTAACCTTGCTGGCATCCTCATCTCTGCCTTCTAGAACTCGAAGGAAATATGTTTCTGCTGTTTTAGCCATCCAGCTCTTTGTTGTGGCAACCCTAGGAGGCTAGTACCTGTGTGTATCAGAACGATGCGACGGTGACTCCATATGCTCTAAACCCCATTACTAGTGAGATCATTACTAGCAAGAGCATCACACACAGTTCTCGGGATGTCAGGCATGGTGTCAGTTTGGAACACATAATGCTTATTCTTTCTTTTGTGGTGTAGTCATTTATTCTTCCAAAGCATGATTGTACTCATTTTCCTTTTTCATTCCCAATGCCCTTCACATGCCCCAGAACACTGTAGACTGTTAGCTTACAAACTTTCCTTTGTATAATCAATGGAAACTTGTCTCTGAATGAAATCACATCTGGAATCTCAAATATGAAAGTTAATAGTAATAATAAATCAAAAGCAGGTCTGTTTGAAGAAGGAGTGATGTAAAACCTATATTGTGTTGTATTATTCAGGATCCTCTGGGAGAAGAGCCAACGAGTTGTGTGTGTGTCGAAAGAGATGAATTTGAAGGGACTGGCTTCCATGATTGTGTAGGCTTGGTAAGTCCAAGCCTGCAGAGAGGGCCAGCTGTCTGGAGACCCAGGGGAGAGAGGCTTTTTGAGGAGGAAGAAGGGGAAGTGCAAGGCACTAATTATCGATAGCAACACTATGAGAGTGGCAATAATAAGTGTGCAGTGTCACCAGCTTGGTATATTCATGCAAGGAACTGGATACCCACCTATGCATATGCATCTCCCAAGCGGCAGAAAATCTAAGCCCTGGTTACACAAGGTTAGGATAGAGCCCATGGCCACAGAACTTCTTGCAGCAGCAGGGAAGCAAGCTGTGGTTTCCTAGCCTGGGGAGGATATAGTCCCGGAGGGTGGAGACAGAGCTGAGAGGCTGGAGAAGACCGTGCGGAACTCTCAGGAGACACACACCCACTCCTCCAGCTCAAACACAGGCATTCCTGTGTCTACATTTGCTAGCATTTTCTCGCAATCTGCAGAAAAGCCCACAAGCCCTCGAATATCAAGGCTTTTAAACTATCTTGCCAAGCATTTCAAACATCACTCTTTGTAATGTCATCTTGGGGGCCTGCCACGTCGTTTCTTCATTCTTCCTGCGTTGCTAGGGCCTCAAGTCACGTCTCTGCCGTCAGCATGAGACCCAGGGGCGCTTCTGCGCACACATAGAAGGGCTTGTCAGTCGGGGAAGAGACAGTCATTTGCCATCAGTGTTCCTGCTACTTCAATATGTCTCAGACCCTCCAGTAGCTTAATATAGCTCCAGCCTAGGGCTCAGACGCAGACACAAGTGCTGCTTGCAATTTAATTTTCTTCTGCTGCTGAAAAGATTCATTTATATGATGAAATGATATTTCCAAGGGTTGAATACGTTTTATGTCGATGCACATCTATCCTGGAATAACTGGCCAGTGTTTTCCTTCACTTCAGCCCGTGACACTGATGCGAGAGAATTCTTTCCCTTAATGACTCTTCCTTCACTGTATGTATTTGATACAGAATGGGACACTGTTAAATGCTGACTCCATGTTAAAAAATGCTCCTGGATATAAATTCACCCAACCTGGCCTGTAAGAAGGGGAAAAGTTCATTTAAAGTAACTGATTAAGGACTTGACAACGGTTAGATTTTCCCTTATAGAAATTTATTTGTGCTGATGTTAGCAGATTGGGACTTAAGGTGGTATCTCATGAAAGAAATCCTTAAAGTACCGATTTAGTCAACTTATAGAATAGTTAAAATTAAATATAAATATTTAAAATTTTGCTTATGAAACTAAGCAACCTAGTACAATCTGTGAACTCCTTATACCTGAGCTGTGAAAAGTATTTCAGTATCATTTCTGGGTTGCGAGATGATGAGACTTCAGTCACCCAGCCGGCGTGATGCGTTAGTGACGATGGCAACTGTCCTTCTGAAATCTAACAGGGTTTTGCATCACCTGTGAGTGAAGATATCCCAAATTGTCATGCATGGCACTATCAATCCGAGAACAGTATTTAGAAACTTATTTCTCTTTCAGTGGTCAGTGCATTAGCATTCTAAACATATCCCATGCCAGTTGAGATTTTAATTTGTTAGAGACTCGATTTGAAGGAAACCCATAAGCAGCGCAGTGAAAATGGTACAAAAATAAAGACATCTGAATTTTTTATTTCTATAGTGAGCACAGAGGAGGATTAAAATAACATTTTCCTTCTGTCTGCTCTCTAAAATTAATTTTTTTAGGAGCTGCATTGTGTGCTTTGCTACCTTAAGAAGACACTGACGAAGAATCACCTGGGTCTTTCCTATGGGATTCTCACGTGGCTCTGGTCACTGTGAGGGTAATCCCAAGAATCACTGTCTAGATCAGGAAGATGAGCCTGCAAGTGTGGTTAATAATTCCAGGGCAGGACAGGCAGTGCTCGCCACGGCCAGTTCCTCCGAGAAGCAGGAGTAACTAACTTCTCTCAAAACTTCCTTTTAATTTAGCTTTTCATATGCTTTTGTGAAAACCTGTCGCTCATCACTGCTCAGTCTCCAGAGAAACTGATTTTCTTGTTTTCTTCATTGTGAAAGCACTTGAGAAGTAATGCCTAAGTTCTCCTCCTCAATCGTCTTGGCCATTTGATACTTGCCTTTTTTCCTGATGATCCCTCACCTGGCTCTTGGTTACCTACCAGCTCCCTTCAGGGTGAATAGGTGAAAAAAAAAAGTCAGTGAGAGACATGTTTCCCATTTGTTGACTATTGTTATATAAACTCTCCTCCAGAAGAGCTTTAAGAGCAAGCAATTTCAGAGAGAGGGAAGATACAGATTTCATTAACATAGGAAACCTCAATGAAGACATTCAAAAATTGTCCCTGGGCTTCACGAAAGGTAAGCTTACCAACCCCTAAATATGTTATTTCAATTTGCATTTGTATTGGTGGTCAAGTCCACTCATCTCAAGAATATAGGATTTTAAATGATGAGTATATTTGAATAAACATACAATAGAGCAGAATATGGAGGCATTTTTGGACTCATGCATCTCTCATCTTAATATGAATTGCTATCAACATTGATGTTGGTCATGCTAGGGAACAAAATGGTTATTTTCATCAAAGTTTCTGCAACTGCTAATTGAGTACCTGCTACTTGCCAGGAACTCTTTTACTTATTAAGGGTGTGAGAGTCCTCACAATACTGTAAGTGCGTGTGCACAGAACTCAGAGGTTAGAGAAGGAAGCTGACATGTAAAGGCGCAGAAGTCAGTGATACTCACGCTGCAAAGGGAGCAGGAGGAGGAGGTGATCGAGAGAAGCGCTGGTCTCATTGGAGTTAGGGGGACAGGTAAGCTAAGCTTGGGGAAAAGACCTCCAAACTGAGGTCTGAAGGGCTAGTGGCCGGTCACCAAGCTTGCAGAGCTGAAGGTTCAGCTGGTCAAGAAGACAGGCTCCCTACTCAGAGGCCGCTGTGCACACTTTGCTTTAACCCTGTATTGTCAATTTTATAACATTTCTCCTCATTTGACTGCAAACTGTCCCTGAGCCACTTGATTATTTGGCTTGATGGAAGTGAAGCTCTTAAAACATGGGATCAGGTAAAAGCATGAGAGCATTTTATCTCATTTATTTTTTATTGTTGTTGTTGTTCATTCTCTAAGTTGTGGTCTGACTCTTGGTCACCCCTTGGACAGCGGCACACCAGGCTCCTCTGTCCTCTAGTATCTCCCATAGCTTGCTCACGTTCATGTCCTTTGAGTTGGTGATGCTTCCTAACTATCTCATCCTCAGCTGCTCCCTTCTCCTTTTGCCTTCAGTCTTTCCCGCCATCAGAGAGTCTGCTTTTCCTGAGTCGGCTTTTCTCATCAAGTGGCCAAAGCACTGGAGATTCAGCTTTAGCATCAGTCTTTCCAATGAATATTCAGGACTGATTTCCTTTAGGATGGACTGATTTGATGTCCTGCTGTCCAAGGGACTCTCCAGAGTCTTCTTCAACACCACAGTTCAAAACATCAGTTCTTCAGCGCTCAGTTTTCTTGATGATCCAACTCTCACACCCCTACATGACTACTGGAAAAACCACAGCTTTGACTATAAATATGGACTTTTGTCAGCAAAGTGATGTCTCTGCTTTTTTAGTATGTTGTCTAGGTTTGTCATAGCTTTCCATCTAAGGAGCAAATGTCTTTTAATTTTGTGACTGCAGTCACCATCTGCAGTGATTTTGGAGCCCAATAAAATAAAATCTGTCACTGCTTCCATATTTTCCTCTTCAATTTGCCGTGAAGTGATGGGACCAGATGCCATGATCTTAGTTTTTTGAATGTTGAGATTTAAGCCAGGTTTTCCACTCTCCTTTTTCACCCTCATCAAGAGGCTCTTCAGTTCCTCATCACTTTCTGCCATTTGAGTGATATCATCTGCATATCTGAGGTTGTTGATATTTCTCCCAGCAATCTCGATTCCAGCCTGGCATTTCACATGATGTACTCTGCATATATGTTAAATAAGCAGGGTGACAATATACAGCCTTGACATACTCCTTTTTCAATTTTGAACCAATCAGTTGTTCCATGTCCAGTTCTAACTATTGCTTCTTGACCCATGTACAGATTTCTCAGGAGACAGGCAAGGTGGTCTGATATTCCCACCTCTTTAAGAGTTTTCCACAGTTTGTTGTGATCCACACAAAGGCTTTAATGTAATCAATGAAGCAAAAGTAGATGTTTTTCTGGAACTTTCTTGTTTTCTCTATGATCCAACAAATTTTGGCAATTTTATCTCTCTCTTTTTTTTTTTTTTTGCCTTTTCTAAACCCAGCATGTACATCTGGAAGTTCCTAGTTCGGGTATATTTGAAGCCTAGCTTGAAGGATTTTGTACATAATTTTGTTAGCATGTGAAATCAGTTCAATTGTATGGTAATTTGAACATTCTTTGGCAATGACCTTCTTTAGGATTGGAATGAAAACTGACCTTTTCCAGTCCTGTGGCCACTGCTGAGTTTTCCAAGTCTGCTGGCATATTAAGTGTAGCACTTTAACAGCATCATCTTTTAAGATTTGAAACAGCTCAGCTGGAATTCCATCACCTCCACTAGCTTTGTTCCTAGTGATGATTCCTAAGGCCCACTTGACCTCTCACTCTAGGATGTCTGGCTCTAGGTGAGTGACCACACCTTTGTGGTTATCTGGGTCATAAGATCTTTTTTGTTTAGTTCTTCTGTGTATTCTTGCCACTTCTTCTTAATCTCTTCTACTTCTTTTAGGTCCTTGCAGTTTCTGTCCTTTATTGTTCCCATCTTGCATGAAATGTTCCCTTGGTATCTCCAGTTTCTTAAAGAGATCTCTAATCTTTCCCATACTATTGTTTTTCTCTATCTCTTTGCATTGTTCATTTAAGAAGGCCTTCTTGTCTCTCCTTGCTGTTCTCTGGAGCATTCAGTTGGGTATATCTTTCCCTTTCTCCTTTGCCTTTCACTTCTCTTCTTTTCTCAGCTTATTTGCAAAGCTTCTTCAGATAACCACTTTGCCTTCTTGCCTTTCTTTTTCTTTGGGATGGTTTTGCTCACTGTGCTCTGGTACAGTGTTATGAATCCCCATCCATGCTTCTTCAGGCTCTCTCTCTACCACATCTGGTCCCCTGAATCTGTTCATTGTGTCACCTCCACTGTATAATTGTAAGGGATTTGATTTAGGTCAAACCTGAATGGCCTAGTGGTTTTCCCTACTTTCTTCAATTTAAGCCTGATTGTTGCAATAAGGGGCTCATGATCTGAGGCACAGTCAGGTCCCGGTTTTGTTTGCTGACTATATAGAGCTTCTCCATCTTTGGCTGCAAAGAACATAATCAATCTGATTTTGGTATTGATCATCTGGTGATGTCCAGGTGTAGAGTCATCACTTGGGTTGTTGGAAAAGCGTGTTTGCTATGACCAGTGTGTTCTCTTAAGAAAACTCTGTTAGCCACTATTGGAGTATAATTGCTTACAATGCTCTCTCATTTAAAAATTGAGGCAATGGGCACAGAAAATTAAACTGATCTGTTGAAAGTCAATACAAATAATTTTTAGCAGAATTAGACTTGGAATCCAGTTGTCTTGGTGAAAAGGAAAAGCATGCAAAATTAGCAAACATTAATAAAACTTTCATTTTCCCTTGCACAGATTTTTTTTAAGCAGAAAACTCTTCACATTCTCAATTGGTCTGTGTAAATAGAGGTGCACACATCAGTGTCTCTTAAATTGATTATTCATTGTCTGATATGTTCCTTATAAAGAAATTATCCTGTGATGAACTAAGTTTTGGAAACCACTGATTCAATATTCCTGTCTTGGAGACATGGCATAATTACATTAGAGTAAAAGTTCTTAGGGATACTACAAAAGAGTTGATGTTTTACCCTAATATTTAATGAGCCTGTTTGATTCCACTTTATGCTTTCTTGGGTACCATGAATTCTTCATTCTACACATACTTACTAACCATATGTGAGTTGCTATTCTGAACACCTGAGATTACAGCAAGGAAAATGTTGACAATCCCTAACTTTATGTAATCATAATATAGAGCAGGCTGGAAGCGCACAACACAGATGAGAAAGGACATCAGGATGGCACAAGTCTTCTGCAGAGAACCCGGATTCCTAGATGAGATAGGCATTGACCTGTCTCAGCTGGCTATCAAATCAAAGGCCATGCAAGGCCTCTCTGCACGGACGACATTTAGACTGGGTTTTGAGTAACAAGAAGGACCTGGTTATGCAAGATCATTGCAGACAGAGGAGACTTTAGAAAATAAACTCTTAGGAGAGGGGCTTTCCACTCAAGAAACAGGAAACCAGGGGGGTGAGCTAATGGGTGAGGTCACGGCTGCTGCTCATGTCAGTGATGTGAAACAGGATCAGAGACAAGGCAAGATCTCAGAGGGCTTTGTAATCAGGAGAGAGGGATTTGCTTTTAACCCAAGGAAGCTGTGCAGTTGTGCTCCGGAGGATGGCGGTAGCATCTCACTTGTGTTAAACAGGACCCCTCTGGCTTTGTGGAGAAAGAGTAACTGGATGATAAATGCAGGGAGACCAGAAAGAAATACCTGCACACAGGTCCAGAGCAAGGTGGCCGGGGTTTGGAGCAGGGCTGAGATGCAGGCTGGGGAGAATGTGTGGTCGGGATGGAGGAGAGGGAAGGGGGGTGGTTTGCAGGAAGAGTAAGACTTGTTATCTAAGACATGGGAGGGTGCACGAGAGGAGAATGAACGATATAAAATCACATTCTTTTCTGTGTTCCTGTGGTGTTTATTTATTTAGCATTATAGTTGGTTTACAATATTATATTCAGCTGTACAACAGAGCGATTCAGTTACTTTTATGGATTATACTCCATCATGTCATTAGAAGATAGTGGCTATAATTTCCTATTCTGTACAGTATGTTCTTACGGTTGATCTCTTTTATACATAGTAGGGTATATCTCTTAATCCCATACCCTTACTTGCTCCTACTCCTCCCCTTTCTCCTTTAGTAACCAGTAGACAACTTTCTGAGTCTGTGACTCGGTTTCTTTTGTGTGTAAACATTCACTTGTATTATTTTTTATATTCTGCCTTTAAGTGGTGTCATACAGTACTTGCCTTTCTCCGCTTCTGACATTTTACTAAGCATAAAATCCTCTTAGTCCATCTGCGTTGCTGCAAATGGCAGGATTTTGTTCTTTTTATGACTCACCATTGCTAATTATAAGAGAAATGCAAATCAGAGCAATGAGGTATCACCTCACACCTGTCAGATGACTAGTATCAAAAAATCTCCAAATAACAAAAGCTGGCAAAGATGTGGAGAAAACGGAACTCTCCTACACTGTTGGTGGGAATGTAAGTCTGTACAGCCACTATGGAGAACAGTATGGAGGTTCCTCAAATTAAAAATAAAATTACCATATGATTCAGGGATCCTACTCCTGGGTATATATCTGGAAAAAATGGAAACACTAGTCTAAGAAGATACATGCACCCCAGTGTTCACAGGAGCACTCACTATTTACAGCAGCCTAAAATGAAAGCAACCCAAATGCCCAGCAACAGGCAAACTGATAAAGATGTGGTTATGTATACAGAATGCGATTTATTTGCTTTTTATTATGTTTTAAATTCCTAGTGAGAGGCTGTGGGAATCAGACAATATGCTAACACAATCCTCTCAAAACTTGATATTCTATGAAAATCCTAACAGATTCTTAATTATGGATGCAGTATAACTCAGTGAAGGCTGTGACAGGTGTTCAGAACTGAACGCAAGCATGCTGGGAAGAGCCGTGAGGACTTATGTAGCATTACAATTTATTTCTCCTGAAAGCAAGGGTGTGTTTTCTAGCCAGGAATGTCAGCAATGGTGTCCCAGTTAAACTTGGATTGTCTTTGTAAATACTAAGTGACTTTCAATTAGGCCATTCCCAGGCACTGCCATATGGGCTGGTAGCATGCTGTATAGGAGGTAATTAAGCACTTTGTGGCATCACTTTTTGCCTGTTGATGTGAGCAAATTCAGAGTTGTGAAGTCTTGCCAAGCATGAGGGTGTTACTCTGTAATCCTAATATGGATTCCAATTTGTGTAGCAGTGTCAAGAGAGATGCTTTCTTTTCTGCTCTTAAATTGTACTTCCTGTATTGTTCACTTTGGGACCTCCTGGGGATAGAGCTTCATGAGAACTACTGTTCTATAACAGGCACATAAGTAATTAGCAGGCCAACTTTACAGCCATACGTTTGTATAACTGTTGACAATTTATAGAATAGCCTCCCCCCACTGCCTCAACTATTCATTGTGGTATATTGGAGCAGTACAAGGATGTTGACAACACATATCCAGACAAAATTCACAACCAAATCCATAGATAGGGTTTATCTGCTTTTCAAAAACGATGTTTCTAGTTGAAGTGGTTTTTATAGAAAAATAAGTTCCATATAAATAGTTCATTTCATTGATGTAATTGAAATTTTATCTTGAGCTTTGATCTTGCAGAGAACATTTCAGGAAGATGACAGTTCCTTGGGGAAATCTAGATGTCACAGAGGAATTACAAGCTAAAAATCATATCCTGAAAGACATGTTTTGAACTGCTAAAATAATAGTTTAATAAAATGTGTTTTTTTCTCAACCACATACATATGATCTCTAAATACAGGTGCAACTAAACAGGTTGCCTTTTAAATTATTGTTTTTAATTATTTGTGATTAATTATTTCTATTTATATAAAGCCTTTGATTCCCAATCACCTGTGGTTCAAATATAACTTTCAAGGGTACATGCAGTTCATTTTGGCTCCTGACAGAATATTCAGGACTGTCTTGTCTTTTCAGGCAACTGTAACAAAGGACCGTTAACTGGCTTATAAACAATAAGAATCTATTCCTCAGAGTTCCAGAAGCTAAAGTGCAAGGTCAGAGTACCAGTGGGGGGCCTCTTGCCTGGGTGAAGATAGTTGACTTCTCCTTTGTCCTTTGCCCTCACTTAATGGGAGTGAAGGAGCACTCTGGGGTCTTTTAAAAGGCACTAATCTCGTTCATGGAAACTCTACTCTCATTACCTAACCACCTCCCAAAGTCCCCACCTCTTATAAAATACCATCACCTTGAGGGTTAGCATTTCCACATATGAATTTAGGCACAGCATGAGCATTGAACAAAGGCAACATTTCAGGAACATAAGGAAAACATTACATTAAGGATCAGAACTATCTCAGCAGATGTAGGCTTTCTTTTATAACTGGTGCATTGAATGTAGATGCTGCTGCTGCTGCTAAGTCACTTCAGTCATGTCCAGCTCTGTGCGACCCCCTAGATGGCAGCCCACCAGGCTCCCCCATCCCTGGGATTCTCCAGGCAAGAACACTGGAGTGGGTTGCCATTTCCTTCTCCAATGCATGAAAGTGAAAAGTGAAAGTGAAGTTGCTCAGTCATGTCCGACTCTTAGCGACCCCATGGACTGCAGCCTACTGGATTCCTCCTTCCATGGGATTTTCCAAGCAAGAATACCGGAGTGGGGTGCCATCTCCTCTGGAATGTAGATGAGATAGTGTCAAAATGCAGTTACATTCATGATTCGGTTCTCCTAATATTAAGTCCTGACTTACTGGATTGGCCGAAAAGTTCCTTTGGAGCTTTCTATAATGTCTCATAGAAAAAGCTGAACAAAATTCGGCTAACCTAATACATTTAAAAATAAATTATGGAGGACCATGTCAGAGGTCACTCATCAAAACCCAAGTGTGAGCTGCAGTGAGACACAGGACTCAGATGTAAGATACAGGATTCCAAGGAATCAAAAAGATGAAAAAAGGTTGATTGAGCAGAAGTAGATTTTGCCCCCCTGCAGTAGGGGGAGGGTTCCAGTCAGCCTAGAGGATGTTTCATAAGGCCCATGTTAAAACCTTGGGATGGGCTTCTCCGGTTGCTCAGTGGTAAAGAATTTGCCTGCTAATGCAGAAGACACCGTCCCGGGAGATCAATCCCTGGTCCTGGGAGATCCTACGGGCCATGAAGCAACTAAGCCCACGCACCACAACTACTGAGCCTGCACTCTAGAGGCTGAGGCCATAACTACTGAGCCCACATGCCGCATCTGTTGAAGCCTGCATTCCAGAGGTTGTGCTCTGCAGCAAGAGAAGCCGCCACAGTGAGACGGCCACGTATCATGAGAGTAGCCCCAACTTGCTGCAGCTAGAGAAGGTTTGCCTGCAGCAACAAAGACCCATCAGAGTCAAAATAAGTGAATATGCAAATTAATTTTTTAAAAAACTTGGGAGAAAAAGCAACTGAAATGCTGGGTCTGGGATAACTTTATGGTCCCCTGACCCTAAAGTCTTAGAAGGACTGGGCAAAACAGAGCCCACCACTTAGAAAGGGCTGTCTTCCTCTTAAGTGGTATCTGATTGCTGTGTTCTTCCATCAGCAGTGCATTTCCTTGGGTACTTTCTCAACTTGTGTTTTAGGCTAATTTCCAGCAAGAACAATTGTAACTCATTTCAAGCCTTCCCATGCATACCATCTCAAATGTCTCTGAAACCTGGAGTGTATATCTTTGTATGACCTTGCCTGGCTGACCACAAGGGACATTAAGTCTCAGGAAAACATGCCCAGCCCTACCTGCTACAAAGCCGTTAAGAGGAAGCCATTCCACATCACAGAAGAAAGTGAAGTTTCTCAGTCGTGTCTAACTCTTTGCGACCCTAAGGATTGTAGCCCACCAGGCTCCTCAGCCCAGGATTTTCAGGCAAGAATACTAGAATGGGTTCCCAGTTCCTTCTCCAGGGGATCTTCCTGAACCAGGTATCAAACTTAGGTGTCCCACATTACAGGCAGACCCTTTAGGTCTGAGCCACCTGGGAATCCCCTTCACATTGTTATATTAATTCTCCTTGCAAGCTCCTGCTGACTGCAGACTTGCCTCTGTCTAACTTGCATGTTGCAAAAGTGTCTATGTGGGTCAACAGATGAGAAACAAATTGTCAACATTTAAAAAAGATGGAGATAAAGTGACAAAGAAGGTTCTAACACTGCAGGTCCAGTGAAAATGATAGAGTTGATCTTCCTCAGAATCCATCAAAGTGAATTCCTACTTGTGAGTTTGGTTTTGTCACTTGGTCTTGATTTCTGATATTGCCCTACTGAACATGAGTATGATTATAGAAGCCCAGTTCACGTCCAAATTGTAAAGCCTTCAAACTCTAGACATTCTGGATTAAGCCTGAAAATGGTGACTGTTTCAGCAGTTTGTGGGGCCCTAGCTGCCTCCTCTGCTTAAGAGGTTACTTTCCAAAACCAGCTTTTGCGCCTTTGAGAGACAGCAATTGATTCTCTGTGTAGCAGACTTGCTCCTCAGAACTTTTTGGGACTCTGTGTTTTAAGTTCCAAGTGTGAACTGTGCCCTCAGCCAGGCAATATAGTCCCACCATCGACACCTTAGCCATATCCACTCCACTTCCCTCTGAGGACTTCTCACATCTCCCCCTGTGACTTTTTATTCATTTACTTTCACTGCTCAATCAATGACTAAACACTTTAAAATCATACTCACAGGTCCTGCTAATGAGAATTAGGTACCTCCCAGATAATTCCTTCGGAAAGACCTTCTTCAGAAATGCCTGGCCTGGAAGAATAAAACACACCCATGGGCCCCCATCACAATGGATGAAAGAAGAGCAGTATTTTCACTACTATATTCACTGATTTAAAACCTATAGAAAAAAATCCCATCAGTATTAAATAATGATTTTAAAAATCAGATCCATCCTAGTGGTGACTTTTATAGCTCTGGTCTAACAGCAATAAACTCTTCAGAATTCTTCTGATTAAACCCTGTGTCCCTGGCACCAGTGATTCCATTGGCTGGTCCATCAGTTTAGGCCTGAGAGTGATGTTGCCCAGTACAATGTGAGCTGCATTCACCATTTTAATTTTCCTAGCAGCCAAATTAAAGGCAAAGACAAGAGACAAATGAAATTAATTTCAGTGGAAATTTTATTAACCCAATATATATGAAATATTTAACATGTGATATAAAAATATATTACTGAAATATTTTACATTCTTACTATTGGTTCATTGAAGTCCATTCTGTGTTTTAATCCATATCAAGTGACACATCTCAGGTGCTACTGGCCCTGTGGGGCCCTCGGCTGCCCCTGAACACTGCAGGTCTAGGGGAGTGTCAACTAAAAACGATGCACAACTTGACAGTTGTGAGTTAAGTTTTATTGGGGGCAAAATGAGGACTGCAGCTGGGCGGCAGCACCTCAGAGAGCTCTGAGAGACAGCTCCAAGGCGGCAGTGGGGAAGGTCAATATACAAGGTTTTGGTGAAGGGGGAAGCATTCATTTCACAAAAGGATTTTTGTGAGTCATGAGGATCTGATGTCACCATGAAGAGACTGAGTGCTTCTCTAGGTGTGCAAGGAGGAGATGCAAGGCTTGAGATCAGAAAATCTGTTCCTGAAAGTATCCAACTGTCTAAAGACCTGTCCCACCAGATTCCCTGGAGCACAGAGTGCCTCACTCCACCCTGAACTCCCTCAGGGGGTGTTGAAGGGCAACAGTATGGGGTTCAGTCTCCATAGAGGCAGATGGCAAAGGCCTTTGTTGTTCACTCGTTGGCAATGCTCTTGGTAAGTGACAATTTGTAGCTGGCAGGAGGAAAAAGGCCCATAAGATGAGAATGTGTATTTATATTCCTACTGCAGGTTTTACAGCTCTGAGTCTTGGGAGGGAGACTGCTTGCTGTGTTTTGAAAAACACTGTCCAGGGTACCTGGAAACCTCTCAGTATTCATGGGCCTTTGTGGAGCCCATTTGCTAAAACATAATTAAGGAAAGGAGTCGTCGGTAGGGTTTTTAGAATTCCTCTTTCAGATAATCAACAACTCTGTCAGACTAAATTAGGCAGTCTCGCAAGCTGCAGATAATTCATTTGGAATATTTTATTCTTCTGCTAAAGGAGCCTTTTCCTCAGGAATACAGCACGTGAGAAGACTGGTTTCACAGTCACACTTTAATCCACACAAACTACTCGGAAGCAAAAGTACTCCTTGGAGGAAGGCTGAGCTCAGTGGCCTTTCATAGGGGACCGAAATTGCTGAGCTTAAAAAAATTAGGTCATTTGAGGTGTTTGTATAAAATTAGTAGAAATTAAAAGATACAAAAAATAAATATTTTCCACATTAAACCTGAGGATTACAAGGATAAACTAAGTTAAAGAAATTTAAAGTCTTAAGCCTGGAGGAGGAAATGGCTGGAAAAATCCCATGGATAGAGGAGCCTGGTGGGCTATAATCCATGGGGTCACAAAGAGTTGGACACAACTAAGTGGCTGAGCACACAGCAGAGAATTTTAAAGAATTAAAATCTCTATGATCAGAATCATGCTTAACAAGTTTAACTGATCAAGACTGACAAAGTATCTTAGAGGAATAAATATGTGTATACTACACACATGATAAAAATAATTCAAAAATGAGTCACATGGTTTAAAATATATTAACTGTATAAGAGGCATAAAGATATTATACTTCTTGAAATGTCTGCATAAGAAATACCACCCTTCTTCCTGAAATCAGACTTTTAACTTCTCATTAATTAATGTAAC
Organism: Ovis canadensis; assembly: GCF_042477335.2. Lineage (NCBI taxonomy): Eukaryota > Metazoa > Chordata > Mammalia > Artiodactyla > Bovidae > Ovis > Ovis canadensis. Next base: position 19,365,900 of record NC_091270.1, on the reverse strand, counting down.
CAAGATTACTAATTAAAGCACTGAGTTTCTATTACACATATAAAGCAGGGTTTGCAGGAGTAAGAGATTCTGGACATTTTCTGGTAAAACTGAAACATTTTGAAACTCTGGACTATTTTATATAATTCCTTACCTCAACCAAGAACTCATATCAGAATTATGAACTGTGACTGACCTTATGCAGCAAAGATAAATAAAAGGCTATGAAATCACAGGCGACAGCTTACATCGTTGGGCTAAGTACCATTCGCATGAAAGCCTCATGAGATTAGAGGTAACGGATTCCTCTTGAAAGCTATTCCATGACCATGGAAGTCATAGAATATTGATTCTGAATTATTTCTTCAGCTGGCTCAGTCTTTGGAACCAAAGGTCACGTAAGAAAACATAACAAAATGTTGGCCAGGTAACAGAGTATCCACATGTGTTTACCAGCCCTCTGCAGTAAGCTAGTCTAGTTCAGACTCAGATATATTATTTCTATACACCATTGTATAACTTATTTTTATGAGATTATTCTAAGATAAAGGCTTCCAAGATGGCTCAGTGGTAAAGAACCTGCCTGCCAATGCAGGAGACGCAGGTTTGATCCCTGGGTCGGGAAGAACCCCTGGAGAATGAAATGGCAACCCACTCCAGCATTCTTGCCTGGCAGGCTACAGTCCATTGGGTTGCAAAGAGTCAGACAAAACTTAGAAACTAAACAGCAGCGACCCTAAGATAAACCTGTAGTGTTATTTTGTAAAGAAGCCATCTCTGTCCCCTGTGCTGTGTTTAGTCGTTTTGTCCTCTACAAGCCCATACTCAAAGTTTGGTACCAAACTGAACCTGAAGGATTTTAAGATGCCACTTCCTTAGCAGGAAGTTGTGGGACCAAGGAGAGAAAACAAAGATGCTGATGTAACTTAGTAAAGCAGGAAAGGGCAGTGGGTAAAAGAAAGTGGGTGCCTAGAGGGGACAGTCTGGCTAAGCGTGTGAGCTGACTGAGGGAGAGGTAGTTAGCTGCTGGAAGAAGGTGGGAGGTGGAGGAAACCCAGTCAATGTTCTGTTTTTAGTGTGTGTGTTTTAACACCGAAACGCTTTGTATTAACAGTGCTGTGATAGTTTCAGGTGAACAGTGAAGGGACTCAGCCATACATATGCATGCATCCATTCTCCCCCAATCACCCTCCCATCCAGGCTGGCACATAACACTGAGTAGAGTCCTATGTGCTACACAATGGGTTTTTGTCAGATTATGCATTTTAAATACAGCAGGATGTACATTACCTTCCCAAACTCTGTAACTATCCCTTCCCCTGGCAATCATGAGTTTGTTGCTAAGTCTATGAGTCTCTGTTTTGTAAGCTCATTTGTATAATTTCTTTTTTTTTTTTTGTATTCTTTTTTTTTTTTTTTTTGTATTCTTCTTCTTCTTTTTTTTTTTTGGTATTGGTTTTGCCATTCATCAACATGAATCCGCCACAGCTATACACATGTTCCCCATCCTGAACCCCCCTCCCTCCTTGCTCCCTGTACCATCCCTCTGGGTCATCTTAGTGCACCAACCCCAAGCATCCAGTGTCATGCATTGAAACTGGACTGGCGATTCATTTCATTTCTTTTCATATTCCACATATAAGGGATTTCTTCTTCTCCATCTGATTTCACTCAGTATGACACTCTCTAGGTCCATCCATGTTGCTACAAATGGCCTTATCTCATTTCTTAATGACTGAGTAATATTCCACTGTATCTACATACCACCGCTTCTTTATCTATTCCTCTGTCGTTGGACATTTAGCTTGTTTCCATATCTTGGCCATTGTAAATAGTACTGCAATGGATATTGGGGTGCATCTATCTTTTCAGGCCAAAAAACCAGATAATGTTTATGGGTACCCAGCAGTTCTTTTATGTAATGTGTGTTCTGTAATTACATTTACGAGTACCTATAGTATTTTGGACATTGTCCTTTTCTAGATACTCAAACTAAAAATATTAACAATTAAAAAAATAAATTTATATTTAAAAAACAAATAAAACTATTAATGATTCATATCCTTTCTACTTCCTCCTAACGACAGGAAATTTAATTACTTGTAATATTTGGTGTTATGATTTTAAAGGTATTTAAGACACGTGACCTTCCTTGTTGAAGTGCACTTTTAAAGAGAACAAACATTGTACAGGGGGTGGTGACCAAAATCATCCCCAAGAGAAAGAAATGCAAAAAGGCAAAATGATTGTCTTAGGAGGCCTTACAAATAGCTGAGAAAAGAAGAGAAGTGAAAGGCAAAGGAGAAAAGGAAACATATACCCATCAGAATTCACAGTTCCAAAGAATAGCAAGGAGAGATAAGAAAGTTTCCTAAGTGAACAGTGCAAAGAAACTGAGGAAAACAACAGAATGGGAAAGACTAGAGATCTCTTCAAGAAAATTACAGATACCAACGGAAAATTGCATGCAAAGGTGGGCACAATAAAAGACAAAAATAGTATGGGCCTAACCTGATGGTCAACACCGAAATCAGATTGATTACATTCTTTGCAGCCAAAGATGGAGAAGCTCTTTACAGTCAACAAAAACAAGACCAGGAGCTGACTGTGGCTCAGACCATGAACTCCTTATTGCCAACTTCAGACTTAAATTGAAGAAAGTAGGGAAAACCGCTAGACCATTCAGGTGTGACCTAAATCAAATCCCTTATGATTATACAGTGGAAGTGAGAAATAGATTTAAGGGCCTAGATCTGATAGATAGAGTGCCTGATGAACTACAGACAGAGGTTCCTGACATTGTACAGGAGACAGGGATCAAGACTATCCCCACGGAAAAGACATGAAAAAAAGCAAAATGATTGTCTGGGGAGGCCTTACAAATAGCTGTGAAAAGAAGAGAAGTTAAAAGCAAAGGAGAAAAGGAAAGATATAAGCATGTGAATACAGAGTTCCAAAGAATAGCAAGAAGAGATAAGAAAGCCTTCCTCAGCAATCAGTGCAGACATAGAGGAAAACAACAGAATGGGAAAGACTAGAGATCTCTTCAAGAAAATTAGAGATACCAAGGGACTATTTAATAAAGGACAGAAATGGTATGGACCTAACAGAAGCAGAAGATATTAAGAAGAGGTGGCAAGAATACACAGAAGAACTGTACAAAAAAGATCTTCAAGACCAAGATAATCATGATGGTGTGATCACTGACCTAGAGCCAGACATCCTGGAATGTGAAGTCAAGGGGGCCTTAGAAAGCATCACTATAAACAAAACTAGTGGAAGTGATGGAGTTCCAATTGAGCTATTTCAAATCCTGAAAGACGATGCTGTGAAAGTGCTGCACTCAATATGCCAGCAAATTTGGAAAACTCAGCAGTGGCCAAACGATGGGAAAAGGTCAGTTTTCATTCCAATTCCAAAGAAAGGCAATACCAAAGAATGCTCAAACCAGCTCACAATTGCACTCATCTCACATGCTAGTAAAGTAATGCTCAAAATTCTTCAAGTCAGGCTTCAGCAATACGTGGACCATCAACTTCCAGATGTTCAAGCTGGTTTTAGAAAAGGCAGAGGAACCAGAGATCAGATTGCCAACATCCGCTGGATCCTTGAAAAAGCAGGAGAGTTTCAGAAAAAAATATCTATTTCTGCTTTATTGACTATGCCAAAGCCTTTGACTGTGTGGATCACAATAAACTGTGGAAAATTCTGAAAGAGATAGGAATACCAGACCACCTGACCTGCCTCTTGAGAAATCTGTATGCAGGTCAGGAAGCAATAATTAGAGCTGGACATGGAACAACAGACTGGTTCCAAATAGGAAAAGGAGTACGTCAAGGCTGTATATTGTCACCCTGCTTATTTAACTTCTATGCAGAGTACGTTATGAGAAACGCTGGTCTGGAAGAAGCACAAGCTGGAACCAAGATTGTTGGGAGAAATCTCAATAACCTCAGATATGCAGATGACACCACCCTTATGGCAGAAAGTGAAGAGGAACTAAAAAGCCTCTTGAGGAAAGTGAAAGAAGAGAGTGAAAAGGTTGGCTTAAAGCTCAACATTCAGAAAATGAAGATCATGGCATCTGGTCCCATCACTTCGTGGGAAATAGAAGGGAAAACAGTGGAAATAGTGTGAGACTTTATTTTGGGGGGCTCCAAAATCACTGCAGATGGCAATTGCAGCCATGAAATTAAAAGACATTTACTCCTTGGAAGGAAAGTTATGACCAACCTAGATAGCATATTGAAAAGACGAGACATTACTTTGACAACAAAGGTCCATCTAGTCAAGGCTATTGTTTTTCCAGGTATCATGTATAGATGTGAGAGCTGGACTGTGAAGAAAGCTGAGCACCGAAGAACTGATGCTTTTGAACTGTGGTGTTGGAGAAGACTCTTTAGAGTCCTTTGGACTGCAAGGAGATCCAACCAGTCCATTCTAAAGGAGATCAGTCCTGGGTGTTCTTTGGAAGGAATGATGCTAAAGCTGAAACTCCAGTACTTTGGCCACCTCATGTGAAGAGTTGACTCATTGGAAAAGACTCTGATGCTGGGAGGGATTGGGGGCAGGAGGAAAAGGGGATGACAGAAGATGAGATGGCTGCATGGCATCACCCTCTCGCTGGACATGAATTTGAGTAAACTCTGGGATATGGTGATGGACAGGGAGGCCTGGCGTGCTGCAATTCATGGGGTCGCAAAGAGTTAGACACTACTGAGCGACTGAACTGAACTGAACAGAAGCAGAAGATATGAAGAAGAGACAGCAAGAATACACAGAAGAACTATACAAAAAAGGTCTTCATGACCCAGATAACCATGAAGGTGTGATCACTCACCTAGAGTCAGACATCCTGGAATGCAAATTCAAGTGGGCCTTTAGAAGCATCACTGCGAACAAAGCTAGCAGAGGTGATGGAATTCCAGCTGAGCTATTTCAAATCCTAAAAGATGATGCTGTTAAAGTACTGCACTAAATATGCCAGCAAATCTGGAAAACTCAGCAGTGGCCACAGGACTGGAAAAGATCAGTTTTCATTCCAATCCCAAAGAAAGGCAATGCCAAAGAATGCTCAAACTACCGCACAGTTGCACTCAGTTCACATGCTGGCAAAGCAATGCTCAAAATTCTCCAAGTTATGCTTCCAAAGTACAGTAACTGAGAACTTTCAGATGTTTGAGCTGGATTTAAAAAAGGCAGAGGAACCAGAGATCAAATTGCCAGCATGCGTTGGCTCATAGAAAAAGCAAGAGAATTCCAGAAATACATCTACTACTGTTTCATTGATTATGTTAAAGCCTTTGACGATGTGGATCACAGCAAACTAAGGAAAATTTTTCAAGAGATGGGAATGCCAGACCACCTGATCTGCCTCCTGAGAGACCTGTATGTAGATCAAGAAACAACAATTAGAACTGGACATGGGACAGTTGACTGGTTCCAAGTGGCTCAGAGGTTAAAGCATCTGCCTCCAATGCAGGAGACCTGGGTTCGATCCCTGGGTTGGGAAGATCCCTTGGAGAAGGAAATGGCAACCCACTCCAGTATTCTTGCCTGGAGAATCCCATGGACGGAGGAGCCTGGTAGGCTAAAGTCCATGGGGTTCCAAAGAATTGGACACGACTGAGCAACTTCACCTCACCTCAAGTTGGGAAAGGAGTACATCAAGAATGTATATTGTCACCCCGCTTATTTAACTTCTATGCAGAGTACATCATGCAAAATGCTGGGCTGGATGAAGCAGAAGCAGGAATCAAGATTGCCAGGAGAAATATCAATAACCTCAGATATGCAAATAATAACCACCCTATGGCAGAAAGTGAAGAGGAACTAAAGAGCCTCTTGATAAAGGTGAAAGAGAGTGAAAAAAACTGGCTTAAACTCAACATTCAAATAAAAAAAAAAAAGATCATAGTATCTCTTCCTATCTCTTCATGGCAAATAGATGGGGAAACAATGGGAATAGTGACAGACTTTATTTTCTTGGGCTCCAAAATCACTGCGGTTGGTGACTGCAGCCATGAAATTAAAAAACACTTGCTCCTTGGAAGAACAACTATGACAAACCTATACAGGATATTAAAAAGGACAGCTGTTACTTTGCTGTCAGAGGTCCATATAGTTAAAGCTATGGTTTTTCCAGTAGTCATGTACGGATATGAGAGTTGGACCATAAAGAAAGCTGAGCACCAAAGAATTGATGCTTCTGAACTGTGGTGTTGGAGAAGATGAGAGTCCCTTGAACAGCAAGGAGATCAAACCAGTCAATCCTAGAGGAAATCAGTCCTAAATATTTCAGGAAGGACTGATTGAATATTGAAAGGACTGAGGCTGAAGCTGAAGCTTCAATACTTTGGCCAGTTGATGCAAAGAACTGATTCATTGGAAAAGACCCTGATGCTGGGAAAGACTGAAGGCAGGAGGAGAAGGGGATGACAATGGATGAGATGGTTGGATGGCATCACTGACTTAATAGAAATGAGTTTGAGCAAACTCCAGGAAATGGTACAGGAGAGGGAAGCCTGGTGTGCTGCAGCCCAGGGGGGTCACAAAGATAGGGACGTGACCGACCAAATGAACAACAGCACATAATCAGGTAACAGGTAAATAATAGAGATGGGCACATGCCACAGAGTCTACTCAAGGAATGAAGTGATGGACTTGGTAAAATAATTCAAATCCTGTTTCAGAAGGGAGAGATTTCAAGCATATCCCTTTAAGAAGAAAACTTGTGTGAGAAAACCCCTGGGGACGACATAAGCTATTTCAGGCAGAGTTAACAGCACAAGCCAAGGCGCAGGGATGTGAAGGGAGGCCTGTAAGAGCTGTAGCTGTGACTGACTGGAGAGAGAATGTGAGGGACCAGGAAAAATCTGGGCAGAGAGGAAAACCATCTGTTTGCCCTCTCCACCCATAGCTCAAGGCTTTTCACTTCCTGCAGCCCCTGTCCTGGCTTCCAGCTGCTGGATGTGCCTTTTTCACCATCCTGTCACCGGCTGACTCCTCCTCTTTCTACTCCTCAGTCCACATCCGACCTACTCTCGGTGCTCCGTGAATGGGCATTTCCTCTTTGGAGTCACATAACACACCATGCATTTCTACTTTCCCAGGTGCCACACTGCCTGGCAGTTGTGTCTGCGTGTCTGTCTTCTAATATTAAACGAAACGGGCCTTGACGTCCGGGCCCGTCGTATCCATCCTAACACTGGAAGCACCCGGAACTTTGCAGAGCATATTGAAAGGTGCTTAAACTGAGCCAATGAGCGTTGGGCCAAAGAGCATTACCACACTACAGTTCTTGAGCAACACGGGCTTGAACTGCGTGGGTGCACAGGGGAAAGCACACGGCACTGTGATCCCTGGCTGGCTGAATCCAAGGATACTGAAGAGTGTATTCGGAGGAACCACTGATGAGGAGAGCCAGCTGTCAGCTGCACTTGGGTTTCCCACTCCATGTAGAGGATTGGAGCCCCTAAGCCTGGCCCACGCTCATCCCATGGTGGTCAAGATCAACTGTGTGTTGCCTTTTTCTTAAGAAATGCAGGAGCCACTGAAAGTCTTAAGTAGAGAAGTCATCTGGTCATATTTTTATGTTTGCAGAGGAAGACTGATGTTCAAGTGGAAGAGACTGTGAGTCTGGAGACAAGGATCATATATATATATATATATATATATATATATATATATATATATATAAATATAATAATGACCTGTCCAACAGAAAGATGGTGCTGCGTCAACTCTAATGCTGTCTGCCTCTGTGATACAATTCTGGGTTGGGGTGTGTCTGTTTTGTTTGACTTTCAATGTTCTTTGGAGAGTAGAAAGAGCAGGGGCACTGGGAATGAGTCTTTAGGTCCACACTTCCTCTACCATATTAAATACTTAAACTTCACTTTCTTCAGCAGAACAAAGAGGGTGACTACAAGGATGAGGAGTGTGGCTATCACTGTGGTCTCTTAAAAAAATGTGAGTGGCTTTTCAAAACAGGTTTATTTAGGTATAACTAATACATAGAACCCTGCATGTATTTTTCAGGATCCAGTGAGTGTTATATATGTATAATCCCTTGAGAGCATCACTACAGGCAAGCAATAGACACATCCACCGCTTCCTCAAGTGCCCTTAGTCCCTTTGTGTGTGTTTGTGACAAGTGCTGGGACTTGCCCTCGGCAAACTTTAAGTGCACGGTACAGTATTGTTAGGCTTGCCAGGTGGCTCAGTGGTAAAGAATCCATCTGCAGAGCAGGAGACTCGAGTTCAATCTCTGGGTCAGGAAGATCCGCTGGAGGAGGAAATGGCCAACCACTCCAGTATTCTTGTCTGGGAAATCCCATGGATGGAGGAGCAAAGACTCAGCCGTGACTGAGCACCGAGCATGCGTACACAGTACTGTTAACTACGGGTGCCGTGTCCTGCAGCGAGTCTCTCGGATGTTTTCATTTTTCACAATGGAAGTAGTAGCAGCGGTGTACCGAGCCACATTGCGTGTGTTCAGTTGCTCAGTCGTGGCCAACTCTCTGTGACCCCATGAACGAAACACGCCAGGCTTCACTGCCATAGCAGCAACCTTCTACCAACGGAGCAACCGCTCTGCCCTTCCCCTCCCTGCAGCCCCGGAAGCCCCCACTCTACTCTGCTTCTCCAAGCTGACTGTTTAGAGCCTTTGCATAAAGAGTCATATAGTGTTTGTTCTTCTGCGAGTGGCTTTTCACTTAGAAGTCCTCTGGGTTCATTTGTTTTCACAAACGGTAGTATTTCCTCCTTATTTTAAGGCTGAGCAATACCTTGTTGTATGCATATACCGCATTTCCTTTACCCGTTCATTCGTCAGTGGATATTGCATTGTCTCCATTTCCTGGTGACTGGCAATAATGCTATAATGAACACCAGAGGACAGATGTTTCTCTGGGGTCTTTATTTTGTTGACTTTGGGTATATACCCAGAAGCAGGATTTCTGGATCAAATCCTAGTTCTGTTTTTAGTTTTTTGAAGACTCTCTGCACTGATTTTCATAGAGACTGTACCATTTCACATTCCTACCAGCAGTGCTGAGGGCTCCAGTTTCTCCACACAGTTTCTCTCCAGTTTTGCCCAAACTTACCTTTAAAAAATAGCCATTCTAACAGGTGAGAGGTGATATCTTTTTGTAGTTTTGATCTGCATTTCTCTGATTAGTGATGTTGAACAACTTTTCTTTTTTTTTTTAAATTTCTTAAATGTTTTTTAATATAAATTTATTTATTTTAATTGGAGGTTAATTACTTTACAATATTGTATTGGTTTTGCCAAATTAACTTTTGACCATTTGCATGTCTCCTATGGAGAAATTTCTGTTTAAGTCCTTTGCTAATTTTTCAGCTGGGTGTTTTTTATTTCTTTTTAACTTTGTTCTTGAGTTGTGGGAGTTCCTTCTGTGTGCTACTTTTCATCTCTGATCACGTGTATGGTGTGGAAATATTGCCTTCCATTCTGTAAGTTGCCTGTTCATTGTGATATGTTTGCTTTGCAGAAGCTTTGCTGTGACGTGCACTCCCATCTGTCTAATTTTACTTTTGTTACTTGTGCCTTTGGCTGATATCCAAGAAATTATCACCAAGTCCAGTGCAGTGAGGTGTTTCCCTTGTGTTTTATTCTAGAAGTTTTGCAGTTTCAGTTTTAAGTCTTTTTATTTAGGGCATAAGGTAAAGGGTCCAACTTCAGTCTCTTTTCATGCGGATACCTAGTTTTCCCAGCAGTATCTGTCTTTCCCACATTGAGTGTTTTGGGCGCCTCGTCAAAGGCCGGTTCTCTGCAGCTATGTGGGTGTATTTCTGGGTCCTCTGCTCTGTTCCTTTGGTCTACATGTCTGGTTTCTTTTTTAATTTAAGTTTATTTATTTTCATTGGAGGCTAATTACTATATGGAATTGGTTTTGGATACATCAACATGAATCTGCTATGGGTGTACATGTTACTCAGCCATTAAAAAGAATACATTTGAATCAGTTCTAATGAGGTGGATGAAACTGGAGATACATGTCTGTTTTTATGACAGCACCAGAGAGTTTTAACTAATACAGTGATTTGTTTGAGAGAATATAAGTTCCTCATGATAAAAGGTTTAGAGCCAAGGTTCTTGCCTGAAACAAAAGGAGATACTGGAGGTAAGATTAGCCTGGGGGATGTGAGGGCTGCTCCCTGCTGGAGTCTGATGAGCTCTGGTCCCTTCCCGCCCACACCAGCCCCTGCCTCCACTCCATTCCTTCCTCTGCCTCTTGCTTTTTCTGCAGCGTTAATTCTGCATCATTTTCCTACAACCAGTATTACTCTCAACAGTGATATCTAACTAGGACTGATAAAGCGTAGTTACTGGCCACTCTTGTAAAGCCTGTAAACTACCAAATCCCAATCAGAAGGGTGTGTGTGTGCAGTGTCTCTACTGTCTTCACATTTACACAAACTGTGAGCAAGAGTGTTACATCATGCCAGGGACTTCGCCATTGGTAACGGTTGCACGGCGGGCTTAGAGGGTGAGACGGACAGGCGGAGGGCTTGGGGTCAGGCTGGCCTGCTCTAAAACACCTGTGTCTCTTGTGCCACAGTCGCTCCATTGCACGTGCCCCTCGCCTGCCCTCCTTAATGTACTGGGAGGTCATCGCTGTTCTCAGATGTGGTGAGGCCCCCACAGTGCGGTGTCTGCACCCCGCTCTCCCCCTCACAGCTGTGCTTTGCTGGCATCTCCATGCCCTGTGGCTCTGGCCCCTTCTTAAGGGGGAAGCTCTGCACTGTCCAGCGTGCTGCTCTTCCCCTACCCGGCCTGAGAGTACTCGGTGCATACAGTGAACTTAATTAATAGGTGGCCCATGACTTACTATTTTATTTTTCTTCTTCTTCTGAAACTACACCCTCTAAGCATAGACTTCTGGAAGTTTCTGTTAGGAAAGGGCTTTTGCTCTTTCTTGAACCACGTGAACGAATCTCAGCTCTGCTGCCTCTTGTGACTCTTGAGTCAGTGGGGTGCGCAGTCTTTGGGGTCTGGGCCCAGGAGCTGCCTCCACAGTGAGCTATGTACTTCCCTAGAGGAACAGGGCTAGAAAGGGTGAGTCAGAGGACATGCCACCTGTGCCTGAAACTCTGGTTTTTAAAGCAGGCTACTAAGGTTCTATGGGCTTCCCAGGTGGTTCAGCAGTAAAGAATTCTCTGCCTGCCAACACAGATGATGCAGGTTTGATCCCTGAGTCGGGAAGACCCCCTGGAGGAGGAAATGGCAACCCACTCCATTTTTCTTGCCTGAAAAATCCCATGGACAGAGGAGCCTGGCGGGCTACAGTCCACGGGGTCACAATGAGTCGGACACGGCTGAGCGACTGACGCATACACACGCAGTAAGCTTCTGCTGGTGTCCTCAGGGGATAAAGTGCAGCCAGACCACCGAGGTCTGGACCTGCAGCCCCTGGACTGGGGCAAGACACGGACTTGGGCTTCCCTGGTCAATTTTGAACTGCTTATTTTTTCCCCTTTGGACATAAGTAGCAATCCAAACCACATCAGAAAAATCCACTTGTCTAATTACTGGCTTCTGGTCTCATAGTCAATCAGACTGATGCCTAAAGGTTAGCTTTATCGCATTGAGTGAGAAGCTGTGAGGTGTGTGTTCAAGACCTATATTGAAACCTGGGTTAAGCAGGGTCAGTTCAGTTCAGTCGCTCAGTCTTGTCCAACTCTTTGCAACCCCATGAATCGCAGCACGCCAGGCCTCCCTGTCCATCACCAACTCCCGGAGTTCACTCAGACTCACATCCATCAAGCCAGTGATGCCATCCAACCATCTCATCCTCTGTCACCCCGTTCTCCTCCTGCCCTTAATCTTTCCCAGCATCAGGGTCTTTTCCAGTGGGTCAGCTCTTCACGTCAGGTGGCCAGAGTATTGGAGCTTCAGCTTCAGCATCAGTCCTTCAACAGATATTCAGGATTGATTTCCTTTAGAATTGACTCATTTGATCTCCATGCTGTCCAAGGGGCTCTCAAAAGTTTACTCTAGCACCACAGTTCAAACTCACCAGTTCTTCAGTACTCAGCCTTTTTTTTTTTTAAAGATTTATTTCAAAATCTTTTTTTAAAATATAAATTTATTTATTTTAATTGTAGATTAATTACTTTAAAATATTGTATTGGTTTTTCTATACATCAACATGAATCTGCCACAGGTATACACGTGTTCCCCATCCTGAACCCCCCTCCTTCCTCCCTCCCCATACCATCCCTCTGGGTCGTCTCAGTGCACCAGCCCCAAGCATCTAGTATCATGCATCAAACCTGGACTGGCGATTCATTTCACATATGATATTATACATGTTTCAATGCCATTCTACCAATACAGTATACTAGCACTCAGCCTTCTTGATGGTTCAACTCTCACATCTGTACATGACTACTAGAAAAATAAACCAACTTTGACTACAGACCTTTGTTGGCAAAGTGATGTCTCTGCTTTTTAATATGCTGTCTAGGTTTGTCATAGCTTTTGTTACAAAACTCTTCTTAAGGGCACAGGTGTTCACACTAGTCTTTCACGTGAAAGTGCTTCTCTGTGATGCCACATCTACTACATTTTGTGGCTCTGGACACACGTGATTTGGCAGCTTTGGCCCATGGATCCAATGAGCTGAATGTCTCTCCATCCTAGAAATGGAGGTCCCTTTCTCACACCCCATCTCAGAAGAACCTCCTCCTCCATCCTGCTTCTCCTTTCCTCTTGTAACTTTCCAGTCTCATCTTGCATAGCATGAGGCATGTTTTGAGTCTGTGTGTGTGTATTTGCTGGTTTATCCTGCTCTTGGCTCAAGGCCAGAAAGGAGGAGGGTCATGCAGAGATTAGACAAGAGATGGTGAAACAGAGCTTAATTTGGGGGAAATAAATTGACAACAACCATAATCAAATCTATTATTTCCCCTGCTATGTGGATTTACAATGCTTCCTGATTCAGATATGAAAGAGGAATAATGTTTGAATTGTATTTTCTTAGATTTTGAGCCTGGGTTTTTCATGTTAAAGAAACAGAAATCTAAAGATGGACTCAGCTTCAAAGTGGAAAACATTCTTTATACACAGAGAGTAGTTCAGTGAATAGCAGGCTGCACATGGCACTGTTTTACTAAGTACTTATCCAGACATTGTTTAGAAAGAGTCCTAGGATACACTTTTGTTAATTGATTTCTTTAAACAATTGTTATGTGGCAATAGAAACAATTAGATGCTAATTATATTAATATGCTCTTTTTTTTTTTAATTATTGAAGAACCCTGAAATGCAAACCCCAGCATCTACTCTAATAATCACCACTGTTTATAATTTGGGGAGGGGGATGGATTCCTGACAGTCAGTCATCTTTGACTATGTGAGCTCGTTATGCCACTTCTTCCAAAATATGGACCTAGGTTGTAATTGCTATTATTTAAATTTAGCCCAAGGGAGAGTAGGAAAAATAAAACATGCAAGTTAATCAGGAGGGCAAGGGTCTTGAAGAGAGATGACCCAATGAAACCTAACAAAGCAGATAATATCTTCCTGACCTTTCCACGTTTGATTCTATAATGCTTTTATCAAGCAAACCTTTCGGAGGAATAAATGGAATTTCTTGCCCAATAAATTATTTCTCTTTTTCCTCTTAATTTTGATGGTAATTTAGTTTAATAAGTGCAGAGTAAATCTGCCTTTAATTCCACTGCCACGTGCTGGGATTCAAAGGGCAGAATCCAGGCTCCTGAGACAGGTTCATCAACTTTCTACCACAGATCAAAAGAACAATGGGCTTTCACGACCTTCCACAATCTGTGTGTGAGACTCTCTTAGTTCAAAGAACCAGAGGCAGTGTCTGATGAATCCTGAATATGGAAAAGCCACCATCTTTGATAAGAGGCTGAAAGCCTAAATCTTGGTGGTTATTTTGTTAAAACATGATTTCTAAGTCGGTTATCAACTCAAGACCTCTATGAGTCACATTGATTCTTATATAATTTCAAAACATTATAGTTTTTCTAAAAGCAGATTTTATTTCCTCTAATTTCTTTTGATTAAATGTTTAAACATGACTGTACACATATAGTTTACCCTTCATATTTATACAGAAATCCAAGGGACTGGCAAAATACCTGTCAGTGTCAATTATATACACTATAAGCATAATTAATAATACATTTAAATTTACCATTTTGTAAGTTTTGATGTATGATTGTGAGAACTGGACTGTAAAGAAGGCAGAAGGCAAAAAAAAAAAAAAATGATGCTTTCAAACTGTGGTACTGGAGAAGATTCCTGAAAGCCCCTTGGACAGCAAAAAGATGGAACAAGTCAATCTTAAGGAAGATCAACCCTGAATATTCACTGGAAGGACTGAGGCTGAAGCTGAAGCTCCAGTATTTTGGTCATCTATTGCAAACAGATGGCTTATTAGGAAAGTTCCTGATGCTGGGAAAGACTGAGGGCAGGAGAAGAAGGCATCAGAGGATGAGATGGCTGGATGGCATCATCGATGCAATGAACACGAACTTGGGCAAATTCTGGGAGATGGTGAGGGGCAGACAGGGAAGCCTGGCATGCTGCAGTCCATGGGGTCATCCAGCCATCTCATCCTCTGACGCCCTCTTCTCCTTCTGCCCTCAGCCTTTCCAGACCCCTGGTGGGCACACAAAATTTGAGGTTCCCTCCAGGAATGGGTGAATAGGGAACCTTATTCATTATTCTTTCACCCATTTTCAGGGACAATCACATATCTTCAGACATTTCCTCCAGATTTTACAGTTTCTATATTCCTATAAAACTGAATAGGAGAGTCAAAGAAATGTAAGAGCTACCCACGGTTATATCTGGGGGAAATGCTAAGAAAAATATCCTTTTTTGAATCATTTTGCAGAAAATGTCTTGCTCAAATAGCAGGGGCCAGTCCCACTTCAGTACCTTTCTTTGTCCACTGTTGCTTATTTTAGCTTAGTAAGGATACTGTGTAACCACTTTTATTTTATGTTTATGTTTTTACTTGTGTGGACTATTGTGTTTTCAAAGACCATTTTTATTTGACAACTGGCTTCAGAAATCATGAAATTTTTGTTTTTTTCTATAGTTTTGAATAATTAACCCAAATGCCTAATAATAGATTCTTTTTGAAATAGTGTGAAACAACCACATAATTACAAAATGCAGAAAAATTTTGGAACAGTAGACTGCAAATGTCAGTTGTAGGCTCATGTAGGAGATAACCACTTCCAGTTCCCAGGGACTGCAGGGTCACCGCGCTCCCCAGTCTCATTACTGCTGACAGAGGGGCTGGATGACCTTTGCTCCTGGGGGCCCTGTATCTCATCTGCTGTTTATCTGCATCTTCGGCCTCAACCGCCAAACACCAAGGGTGTCTACTCACACACAGCCACCAAAGCCCTCTCTAGACGGAGCCAAGCGGGCCCTGAGAGAGGGCCTGCGGGACCAGCCACAGCTGAAAACCGCTGGCCTCAGGAGCAGTGCAGAGCTCTGGGCAGATCCCATCATCGTTTGCCACTGCTTCTGTCGCTCTGGCCGTTTCAGAGTGTCAACGTCAAAGCTGAGTCTCTGAAACGGTACGTAAAAGGGAGAGCCACCCCGAGCTCATGGTGTCCTTGGTCAGATCAACATCTTCTGAAATTTGCAGGAACAGGGCAGAAAGACCTGATAAATCAGGGTTCACATGCAGAATTTTATTTTTCTTTTTTTTTCTTTTTTTTTAATTGTGATTTTATTTTATTTTATTTTATTTTTTTAAATTTTAATATCTTTAATTCTTACATGCGTTCCCAAACATGAACCCCCCTCCCACCTCCCGCCCCATAACATCTCTCTGGGTCATCCCCATGCACCAGCCCCAAGCATGCTGCATCCTGCGTCAGACATAGACTGGCGATTCAATTCTTACATGATAGTATACATGTTAGAATGTCATTCTCCCAAATCATCCCACCCTCTCCCTCTCCCTCTGAGTCCAAAGGTCCATTATACACATCTGTGTCTCTTTCCCTGTCTTGCATACAGGGTCGTCATTGCCATCTTCCTAAATTCCATATATATGTGTTAGTATACTGTATTGGTGTTTTTCTTTCTGGCTTACTTCACTCTGTATAATCGGCTCCAGTTTCATCCATCTCATCAGAACTGCTTCAAATGAATTCTTTTTTACGGCTGAGTGATACTCCATTGTGTATATGTACCACAGCTTTCTTATCCATTCATCTGCTGATGGACATCTAGGTTGTTTCCATGTCCTGGCTATTATAAACAGTGCTGCGATGAACATTGGGGTACATGTGTCTCTTTCAATTCTGGTTTCCTCGGTGTGTATGCCCAGCAGTGGGATTGCTGGGTCATAAGGCAGTTCTATTTGCAATTTTTACATGCAGAATTTTAGAACTCAGTCTCAGCAAAACCCATTTCTGCTCAGACTGCGCAGAAAGGATGTGCTGGGAGCTCTGTATCCATGCCGTGCAGCCTTAGTGTTGTCAGAACGTGGGCAATAACAACCTCATGGCCACAACGCTGGCCGGTGACAAGCACTGGTCCCGACCTGTGGTTCATCCTTCAGCGCATCTGCAAGCACATTGTACAGGATAATAATTCTCACCCCAGTTGTGCAGCTGCTTTTCTGTTGTGCAGATCTGTTAAACTGCTGTCATTGTTACTTAGGTAAAGATTCTGCCTATCAGATCTTCAAGAGCTTTGTCATAAAGGGCTCCAAGAGCAGAAACTTACTAAGTAAGAATAGCAAAAAGAGGAGTGATCACATTTTCCTCTGATTCTTTTAAGTTATCTCAATGAAAGCATACATTTCCAAGCTTTGAAGAAGACACACACCCTCCAAGTGTGGTCAGCAATGGGGGGCCGGGGGGGGGCCATTACTGGAAACGTCATTTTCTCTCGCCTGCCTCTTTCTCTATGTTGTGTGTGCTCAGTCATATCTGACTCTTTGCGATCCCATGGACTGTAGCCCGCCAGGCTCCTCTGTCCATGGGGATTCTCCAGGCAAGAATACAGGAGTAGGTTGCCATGTCCTCCTCCAGGGGATCCTCCCAACCCAGTGATGGAACCCATATCTCTTTTGTCTCCTGCATTGGTGGGTGGCTTCTTTACCACTGGCACCAGGGGGGTCATATAGCTATTCAGTGTGTCTTTGCTTCATGTGTAAGAAATGTCCCAGCCAAGGGTGAGGTACCAGGGGCTATGGCTGATGCCTGGCACAGGCCACCATCATGAGCTAAGGTGCGCTGACGGAAGCGCCACCCCGTAACTGGTACTAGGAAAGACGGAGGACAGCTTTTGCGAGAGGTGTGGACCTCGGTCCATTCCTGTCAAAAGGAATGCACATGAAGGACCCTTCCTGTGGCCAGTCAGCATCAGCTAGATTTTTAGAATTCATTCTTTGTTATTGTTGATAAGCAGCCTAAGATGTAATAGCTCCTGTGTAGTCCCTCTAATTATCAACCCTGTGTTCTAGTATTAAAGCAGATAACCTTTCTTCCTGAGAGCATTGCTGGAGTTCTTGCCTCTGAGAAGAGCATTTATTATTGTGAATTTTTATTATGGGTTTCTGTGTGTGCAGAAAGCACAGTGATTTCCTGCGGCCTGAAAGGAACTTTGACGCGCTCATGATCTCTTACCACTAGAAGGACACTGGAGTTTAAGTTGTGATAGGAGGTAAAATCTGACCCTCAGCTTTGGACTCACTGGAGGTCAGAGCCCTCAGTGTCCACTGACTTGTGGACCCCTCTGAGAATAGCAAAAGAGAATCACCACAAGCCTACCCTTGTGGACCACTGGCAACACCAGGCTGAATGCTGAGCATGTCAGTTCACCACTTCATTTACAACACAGTTAGGAGAAGATAGGAGAAAACTGAGCTTTAGATGAGTTAAGAAATTTGCCCAAGGTTGTGGAAGTTGTGAATGGAACAGTAGAGATGCAAAAACAAACAAACAAACAAAAGTCTCTCCTTCACAGCCTTGCTTACCCACCCACCCCCAGTGGGAGTGGTTGATGCTATAGAAACCTATCCATGGAAATTGAAGCGGGAATGTCTGCCTGGGATTTCTGGGTGTTTGCAGATGCTCTGAGCTTCTGGGATCCGATGTCTCTGAATAAAAACTCCTACCCTAAGGGAAACACTTTTTGTGGCTGTAAGCCTCACATAACCTCTCTCTCTGTGTTCTGAGCCCTGAGTATGCTTCATAAAGTTCTATCCAAAAAAAATTATAAAATTTGCTCTGCTGAGTCAGTTGTAGCAGCATGAATCAACTCTGCTGAAGCAATAACTTAATAGCATTGCAGAGGTCTCATAGATATTATTAATGTAACTTTTCTGAAGGTGCCAAGCTTTCTTATAGGCATTAGGACGGATTCTGGTTCTTACTTATTATTTGAAAACAGCATCCACAGGTGAGGACCAGCAGCCTTTAGACATATCAAACATCACTCTCGGATGTAATATAATAATAATACGTCTCCCCTAAGAGAAAGATCACTCTCATCCCATCTGCATTGCTCTGTAAAGCCTGGTAGGCAATCAAGTTCAAAGTTAATGTTATTTTAGTAGGCTTGTCCTTCCTTCTTGAAAGGAAGAAAGCATCTAAGAACATCTCTGGGGGGTTCTAGGGAGCAGTTGTGCCAGGCTGGGAAGACATGGAGCCGTGTGTTTGGAGACTGCCAGGACTGGGTCAGGACCTGGCTGAGATGTTGGTGTGACAGATGAGAAAGCTGGTCTTTGAACCTCGTCTGCACACAGAAAGCCCTATTGATCTGCAGATGTGTCTATGTGTGGAGGCACCTCTTCTAATGCTAGTCTTCACCTCCTGTGATGATTCCTGGAGCAACCATGGCAGTGAAGGGCTGTTCTAACTCCTGCTCATAAATAGGAATCTGGGCCCACAGATGGGATGAGCTGATGGTGCCCAGGGCAGGACGGGGGGGGAAGAAGAAGATGGTGCCCCTGCTCCTGGGATGGCACCAGGCTGAGGTCAGAGTGTCCTGTTTAGTTGCCTCAGCAGGGACGCTGCAGCCACTTCTCTGCAGGTGCATCAACACTCCGTGGGGGTTTAGCTCTTGCTGCCTTAAAGGGCACGCTCCGAAGGCCTCTGTGTGTCCAGGTACATGCCTGTCATTGCTGGGGCAGGTGAAGATCCATCTGGCTGTCTCAGACTCTCTCTGGACCTGAGGGTTCCTTTCCAAATTTCTTAGGGAACAGCCTAACTGCTTAGTTTTACCAGTAGGAGCAAAAGTAGGAATCAGAAGAGGTTCTTGACTCTGGAGTTGATATGAACTTTGTGAAGAGGTTTCATTGCCAGTTTTGACAGTAATCGTAATAAAATGCTGTTGGATAATACTTGAAGGAATGGGTACAAAAACTTTAAAAGATGAATCCCTATATCAGAGCTATGTGGATGCTATTTAGATAAGAAAGAAAATTGCTTTATGACTTGTATGAAGACAAAATTGGAGAGCTGAGGACAAAAATGTCTCCTCAATGTTTTCCTATATTTTACTCCTAAATAGAGGCATCACTAGAACAGAGGTCAGGTGCCAATAAGGGGCTGGGAAAGAAGAAACTGAATAAAAAATAAGGACAATCACAGCATGTGTTTGAAGTCTTACTTTGGACATGCTGGTTATATTGGGGGAAAAAAGAGCTCAATAATGAATGCACATGAAATAATTTTCATGAAATAAGTCCTGCACATTTTCACATGGAAATGAAAACAGGTCAGGAGTCGGCCTGGTGTCCAGTGCTCAAGTACCCCACAACAATGTTAAAAAATATAATAGAAGTGGGACCATGCCTTTTCCTGCAATTGACTGCAGTGGTATGCGAGGCATCAAGATCACTGGGTGAATCATGAATGCTTCTGATGGAGTTTTGTTTCCTTGATGGCCACGAGGACTGGAAGTCCTCTTACAAAGTCATGAAATCCAAGTTTACTAATTTTTGATACATATTTTTAAAGTGTGAACCAAATAAACACAATACCAACTTTGCCAAATGTAGGATTCCAGCGACAGATTCAATATAATTTGAGCAGGCATTCTTATGGATGTATTATTGTTAGGACTCTAACACAGCAGAAGATGGATGATTTTAATATACAGCTATTATGCTTCAGAAAAAAACAGACCAAGATTGCTAATTGTGTAGTTTATTTTTCTCCTTTGCTATTTGGATATGCTTTTTCAAACCAGTAAGGGTGTAAAAACTCAAATGTGGTGCCACCTTAGAGACAGCACTGACTTTCCCCCAGAGGACACTCTTATGAATGTAAGTTGTTATTGGGAAGTACATATAACAGGCTAAATCTCTACCTAATTTCTACCTTTCTTAGATGAAATAAATTTCAAGAGAAATAGAAAAATAAGTGCTTCCCAAATGCTGTCTGCACAGTATTGCTACTTTTGGCATTGGTAATGATTGTTAGTATGTTCCCAGGCTTATTTCTGTAGTTATTTCAAGGCACACATGCTCAGCCAAGTCCTACTTACCCAGGCTCTGCCCAGATAGCCCTTTGGGAACATGCCAGTGCTCTCAAAACCTGAAATGACGAGGGGATCCTGTGAAATTACCTTGGCAACAGTGGGTTACTGGACAGGATGTGGATCTCAGGACTCAAAGAGCCCCCAGAAAGTCACATCATGCAGGAACCTGTGTCCAGACAGGTCTCTGGGGGCTGAGATGCCAGAGGCTCACTTGAAAGCTTATCCAGGATTAAATCACACCATTCTTCAGGTCCTTTTTCTTATGTTTCACCATAATCCCTATTACTGTAGATTCTGGGGCTCCCCTTCTCCTCAGTACAGGGTCACATAACAGAAGCTGGTCCTCTTTCCAGCTTGTTCCCCATCCAGTCCCATTAACAACTAGAAGGTCTCTGTAGTCAGCGCTTCCACACTGCACTGCTTCTCAGAACAGCCCCACCCACTTCCAGGACTCTCATAGTAACCTTAAGCTGCTCACCAGCTCCCTAGAGCTTCTGCTACCAAATCTCTCCCCACCTTTTAGGCCTCATTTCTCAATACACTGAAACCTGTCCTTTCTGTCCACATAAACTCATTTGTTTTGACTGCCACAAACACAACATGCTATTTCTCATCTCTTTTTCCCATGAGTTTCACCAGAGGGTGGTGGTTTAGTTGCTAAGTTGCGTCTAACTCTTATGACCCCATGGACTGTAGCCCACCAGGCTGCTCTGTCCATGGGCTTTCCCTGGCAGGACTACTGGAGTGGGTTGCCATTCCCTTTTCCAGGGGATCTTCCTGACCCAGGGATCGAGTCTTGGACTCTTGCGTTGGCAGACGGGTCCTTTACCACTGAGCCCTCATCAGAAGGGCTTCCCTCTATCACCTTTTCTCATCATCACTTTCAGATTGATTCTCCTCCATGACATTTCTGCATATAGTCATCTTATATCTTCACAAATCTTACAGGTTTGATAAAAAATATACCTTAAAATTATTGAGAGATATATATGCACATATGTGTATTTGTGTGTGTGCACTGCATTCTACGTATATTGCATTCTATATATACAGAATGCAACGGAAAGCCATTCGGCGCTCATCACTAGATGGGTGATTTTAAAACTGCCTTCCCTGCAGGGTGTGGGATGGTGTTTTGGTGAGGATGGTGTTAAGAGTGAGTTAAGATCAACCAGCCACAGGGGTCACAGTGGTAAGAGAACACAGTGGGCTAGGAATGGGAGTGGCCATGGGGCTGAAGGGAAATGGCCAAATATGAGGATGATGTCACAAACCTGATGAGTTGGTAAATATAAACAGTGACTAAGAGAGGATAATCAGGACCTGAGCAACCAGGTCCACGGTGATGTCTTAGAAGACAGCCTACACTGGAAACAGTGTGTGTGTGTGTGTGTGTGTGTGTGTGTGTGTGTGTGTGTGTGTGTGTAGTGAAGTGAAGGAAAAAGAAATTTCAAAGTAGATGGAGTGAAGCTAAGGCAATGAATAAAGTGATAACCAAATTCCAGTGACTTTGGCAAGAGAAAGATCGGTACCTCCTTAGTGAGAGTAACCCAGTAGTGGAAGGCTGGTGATTAGGGAACTGAAAGAGCAAAGATACACACTTTTCAAGGTATTTAAATGTAAGCAATGGGCAAGGCATTAGCTGGTGAATGAGTCTGGGCCAAGGTTGTTTGTAATGTGAGTCCACATGAAGAAGTGGAGTTGGGTTAAAGATGTCAGTAGATGGGCAGTGCCTCTTGGAGGTGGACGGAGAGTAGCCAGAACATGGGATAAGTCAGGATCCAGGGCCCACTGAAGGTCACAGCGACCTGGACAGACACAGGGACGCATGGTAGGGGAGAGGGTACTGGGGGTAGAAGGAAGTGGAGAAATCCTCAACCTAGGGCCTCTGCTTCTAACGTGTTTCATCAGGTGAGATCCTGTCTTGAGAAAGGAGGGGAATGTGTATTACAAATAAACAGTGTAATATTGGTAACTAATTGTTGCAGTGAAATTCCCACTGTTGAATGGGCATTCCCTCCTTGCGGTAAAGTAAGAGAAGGAGAAGAGGGAACCTTCTGAGCTGATGTGGGTCCAGCCCTCTTTCTCCCAAATGTTCAACTAACATATGAGCCTACATTATGTTCATCTGGTCATCAACATGACGGATGTCTTTATTTTCTTAGATTCCTTTTCATTTTCAGCTCCTTTGACACTTATCTGCTATCAGTTCATTATTCACTCATGAATGATTTGTCCCCTCAACAGAGATTTATTGAGTATCTATGCTACCATGTGTCCTATTAGACTTTAAATTTTTCAAGGGCACAGACTTACAGTGTTTTTAATATAAATTTATTTATTTTAATTGGAGGTTAATTGCTTTACAATATTGTATTGGTTTTGCCATACATCAACATGAATCCGCCACAGGTATACGTGTGTTCCCCATCCTGAACCCCCCTCCCTCCTCCCTCCCCATACCATCCCTCTGGGTCATCCCAGACCTACAGTTTTTAGTTTTGTGCTGCTTCAGTCTCATAGGCTAACCATTTGTTGAGCTGAAAACAGTAGCAACACCTATCAGTACAGTGATGCAATGAGGGAGAAAAAGGTTTCATGAACACAGGAATGTTCATGATGATTGGATTATTCACTGGCATCAAGAGATTCGGAAAGGAAATAACCACTGAATTGGTCCTAGAAAATCCCTGCCAATGGGGAGAGAAGTCCATTAGTACAGCAGGTTCAGAAGGCCAACCTCCAGGACTCCAGAAAAGAAAGAAATGACAGAGAACCAGGCATGATTACACCTTATCTATCATTCAATCAGATTCTAAAATAAGGCTTTTATGGAATGAATAATCATGTAACTCTCCAAATATTCAACAGAATTATGACTAAAGCATTTGAAAAACTTACATCTGATTGCATTTAATTTTAATATAACTACTGTGTTTAATAACATTAACATAACTGATTATGTAGAACTCCACATTCCTTATAATTTATAGGTTGGACATTAACGTAGTTAGCAGTTCAAATTATGAACTCTCAATTTCTATTACATCTGCTCCTAAAAATTTAACATCAATGTTATTATATTTATGTAGCTTACTTTTCAAGGTTTAAGATTTCACATATCACCTTAGATACTTTCACTTATTTTGAAATTAAAGTAAAATTAAACATTATATGAACAGTCTTCCCTAGTTATTTGAAACAGACACTACATGAACTGGCTCGAAAATTGAGGTAAAGGGATTGAAAGCATTTTAATGAGTTTCATAAAATTGATATAATGCAATTAGGTGGGAAATGTCACTGCAGACAGAAGACAAATGAGCAACATAATACTTTGCTTTCAAAGGATCTGCTCAGGAAATGTCTTCGACTCAATGATTCTGTCAAACATGGTAAGATACACGTAAATTTCAGTGAAAACATAACACCAAACACTCTATTCTACAAAAAAAAAAAAAAATGAAGACAACAATACAATGATGAAATAGTGACTTCCAGACATCACCAACAAACTCATCTCCATAGGGTGATGGACCCAGATACACAAGAACCCATGAGACTTTCTGTAGAAAACACCACAGAATGTCACAGATCCCTCAGAGCTGCTCTGGATGTTGATACCACAAATGGCATGGCTGAATATCACTCCTCTATGCATACTAGTTAATTCTATGATAAAATATTTCCCAATTCCTAAAATTGCTTTAAGACTATATTTTTCTAATATAGTTTGGAAAGAAAAAAGTGAAAGGGTTAGTCGCTCAGTTGTATTTGACTCTTTGCAATTGATTCCATGGACTGGACCCCGCCAGGCTCCTCCGTCCATGGGATTCTCCAGGCAAGATACTGGAGTGGGTTGCCATTTCCTTCTCCAAGGGATCTTCCCAACCCAGGGGTCAAACCCGGGTCTCCCCATGGCAGGCAGATTCTTCACCATCTGAGCCACCAGAGAAGTAACAAACCTGAGAGGAAGTAGAGAAATTCCCCATGTACCCCCTGGCCCCACACACGCATAGTTCCCCCGATGTCAACACCCCCACCAGGTAGTTAAAATCGTGAACCTGCACTGACACGTCACACCATCCAGAGCCCACAGCTTACAACAGGGGACACTCCTCGTGGTGTACATACTATGGGTTTGGACAAATGTACAGTAAGTATCCATCATTACAGCACCACACAGAATGATTTTGCTGCCCTAAAAATCTATTTTCTGCCTATTCATACTCCTTCACGCCACTTCACCCACCAGCCCCTGGCAACCACTGGTCTCTACTGTATCTATAGTTTCTGCCTTCTCCAGAATGTCATACACTCAGCATCAAACAGCATGTATCCTTTTCAGAGTTGCTCTTTCCCTTGGTAATACACATCACTCAGGACTCTGACACTTTCAGATTTATTCATGACCTTCTTGTTTCTAAAAACCCAAACTCACTTTCTAAAATCCCAAATTCATTCACAGGCCAGTTCAGTTCAGAAGCTCAGTCGTGTCCAGCTCTTTGCGACCCCCTGGACTGTAGCACACCAGGCTTTCCTGTCCATCACCAACTCCCGCAGCTTGCTCAAACTCATATCCATTGAGTCGGTGATGCCATCCAACCATCTCATCCTCTGTCTTCCCCTTCTCCTCCTGCCTTCAATCTTTCCCAGCATAAGGGACTTTTCCAATGAGTTAGCTCTTTGCATCGGGTGACCAAAGTATTGGAGCTTCAATATCAGTCCTTCCAATGAATATTCAGGACTGATTTCCTTTAGAATGGACTGGTTTGATCTCCTTGCAGTCCAAGGGACTCTCAAAAGTCTTCTCGTGCATACCTGTGGTGGATTCATGTTGATGTATGGCAAAACCAATACAATATTGTAAAGTAATTAACTACCAATTAAAATAAATATATTTGTATTTAAAAATAAAAATAAATAAACAACCAAAAAAAGATAATCTTATGGAGGCTTTTGGCAAAATCTGGAGTAAGGGAGCTTATGGAAATATCAAATAAAGTTTGTTTTTAAAATCTAAACAAACAAACAAAAAGTCTTCTCCAAACCAAAAGCATCAATTCTGTACTCAGCTTTCTTTATGGTCCAACTCTCACATCCATACATGACTACTAGGAAAACCATAGCTTTGATTATACAGACCTTTGTCAGCAAAGTAATGTCTCTGCTTTTTAATATGCTGTCTAGGTTAATCATAGCCTTTATTCCAAAGAGCGAGTGTCTTTTAATTTCATGGCTGCAGACACCATCCGCAGTGATTTTGGAGCCCAAGAAAATAAAGTCTCACTGTTTCCATTGTTTCCCCATCTGTTTGCCATGAAGTGATAGGACCAGATGCCATGATCTTTGTTTTTTGAATGTTGAGTGTTACACCAGCTTTTTCACTCTCCTCTTTCACTTTCATCAATAGGCTCTTTAGTTTCTCTTCACTTTCTGCCATAAAGGTGGTGTCATCTGCATAAACTCACTTTATTTAGTAGTTGTTTTCAACGGCCATGATTCTTGAAAGTAAGACAGTTGAATGTTTTCCTTCAAAGATACCTAGATATCAGATTAAAGCAAACTCAACTGTCAAAAATTCATAATACCTCTGTTTAATAGCCTCAAATAAATGTTTTCTGGGTTATTTCTGGGCTTCCCTATTAGCACAGCTGGTAAAGAATCCACTTGCAATGTAGGAGACCCCAGTTCGATTCTAAGTTGGGCAAATCCCCTGGAGAAGGGATAGGCTACCCAATCCAGTATTCTTGGGCTTCTCTGATGACTTAGATGGTAAAGAATCTGCCTGCAATGGGGAGACCTGTGTTCAATCCCTGGGTGAGGAAGATCCCCTGGAGGAGGACGTGGCAACCCACTGCAGTATTCTTACCTGGAAAATCCCCATGGGCAGAGGTGCCTGGCAGGCTACTGTCCATGTGGTTGCAAAGAGTCAGACACAACTGGGCAACTAAGTACAGCACAGGCTATTTATATTATTATTGATAGATTGAGCGTTGCAATGTGTATTTATACTGCAATGCAGAAACATAAAAAGTCCTCACTTTATGTTGAGCTTTGAGTGTCTTAATCATCACTATCATCACTGTTATTTATCATCATCACTACATTTTTGAAGGTAAAGCTGGTAGGTACACAACATGTTTTATGTTTTAGTTGTATAGATGTGCGTTTGCTCCAGGTTCTGTGGCATTTATGCACAAGTACCTCAGAGTTCTGCCCATAGACATGGATTTATAACATCGCAGGTGAGCTAAGGCAATCTAATTTTTTTTTATGTTTTAAAATAACAGTAAGTAGTTCTCTGATACTTTCTTTTAATATACTAACAATGTGCCTTCAATGGTATCATGTAAATACTTCCATTGTTATTAACCATGGCTATGGTAACATTTTTGATAAATACTAAATAGAAAAAGACATACATGCCTTATTGGAAAATTTTGTTTTCACTATTTTACTCTGTAAAGAATTTATGTGAAGATTAACAGAGTCATTCAGTATCTTGAATTAGATGTGCTTGTTTAGAAAATGACTGAAAAGGTCAAGATAGGGCAAGATATAGAAGCAACCTAAGTGCCCATTCATTGGCCACATGAATAAAGGCGTGGCCTGTATGCACAATGTAATATTACTCAGCCGTAGGAAAGAATGCAATAATGCCATTTCGTGACAATATGGATGAGCCTAGAATGTCTTGTCGAAGTGAAATAAGTCAGAAAAAAGCAGACAAATATATGATTTCACTTATGAGAAACAAAATAATGCACAAACATAACAGAACAGGCTTACAGAGGACAAACAGGTCATTACTAAAGGGTACGGGGGTTGAAGCGGGTAATAGGTGAGAGAGATTAAGAGGTTCAGACTTCCAGTGGCTAAACAAATGAGTCACACGTATGAAATGCACAGTGTGGGGTGTGTAGTTAAAGATTATGCAGAATTGTTATATGATGCATGGCAACTGGACTATTAAGGGAAAAAGAAAAACTCACCAAGAAGGAAACCTGCTATAAATCAGTTATGTTTAAATGCAAGATGACTTGTCTATTTTCAAACAATTGATCCGTATCTCTGATAAATTTTTAACACTATATGAGTCCTCTATGGGTTTGAGAGTTGGACCATAAAGAAGGCTAAGCAGTGAAGAACTGATGCTTTTGAATTGTGGGGTGCTGGAGAAGACTCTTGAGAGTCCCCTGAACAGCACGGAGATCAAACCAGTCAACTCTAAAGGAAAGTGAAAGTGAAGTCGCTCAGTCATGTCTGACTCTTTGCGACCCCATGGACTGAAGCCTACCAGGCTCCTCCGTCCATGGGATTTTCCCAGGCAAAGGTACTGGAGTGGGTTGCCATTTCCTTCTCCAGGAAATCAACCCTGAATATTCACTGGAAGGACTGATGCTGAAGCTGAAGCTCCAATACTTTGGCCACCTGATGTGAAGAGCTGACTCGTGGAAAAGATCCTGATGCTGGGAAAGATTGAGGGCAGGAGGAGAAGAGAACAACAGAGGATGAGGTGGTTGATGGCATCACCGACTCAATGGGCATGAGTTTGAGCAAACTCCAGGAGATGGTGAAGGACAGGGAGGCCTGGCGTACTGCAGTCCATGGGGTCTCAAAGAGTTGGATATGACTTAGCAACTGAACAATAACAGCAACATGATTTCATATCCAGCTCTCAAGAATATTTTAAAGAAAATATTAGTGCTAAGAGCTAGAGTGGGACCCACGAGTCCCCCAGTGAAGGCTCTGACATGACAGGTAGGCTCTCTTACTCAGTGTGTGAAGTGGAGACCTCAGCCCAAGACCATCTCTCTTTTCCCTGTAACTGAAAACAATAGCTCTCAGCTTAGGGTGCAAGGTCGTTACAAACCCACACAAGGGTCTCTTTCTTCCCGTCTATTTTTCACCACGTTGCAATACTTTGATTTTTGTAAAATTGCATGATTCTGTCACATCCAAGTACCACTTTGTATAAAACAGGATGGCCTTTTCACATTCTAGAACATTCAAAGTACCAAAAAGTTCTCACTGCCCTCAGCTCCTATTGTAAGAGTTCCAACTTTCTCATATAGTGCCTGTGTTTGCCTTACAGATATAATACAGATTCCTCGCCACCTGAAAGCTCAAAATAATTTACAAGCAATCTTAAATTGAAATTACTAGGCTGCCTTATTTCTCCTTGGAATAAACATAATTACACAGCTATAATTGTTGTAACAATTATGTCTTTAATTAAAGTACCTGGAAAAATCTGTATCTTCTCATATAGTCATGGGTATTAATATTATCTTAATTGCTATTAATCTCTTATGATAAACTGCTGTTTTACTTCATTAATCTTTAGTTTGTTTTTCACATGAACAGTTGTAAGTTATTTAGAAAATTAATTGAAATTCATGTGTTTCCCACAACATGTGAGGATCATGTTTTTCTGCTTATTTGATGTATTGGGAAAGTAAAATGACATCAACTTGGAGCTGCTTTTTCCACAGGCTTCAGATTAAAATGTCTGTAAGACATTAATTATCTTGTAAAATTGGTCATAACTCTTTTTTTTTTCTCTTTTTACAACCCATAACCTTTTCAAAAATTTTTCCTTCATTTTCTTTAATGGAGGAATGTCAAATTCTCAATTTTTTTTCTTTTTCTAGGAGTTGATAGTCGTGTGATTACATGTCTGGTAACTTTCCTGGTTACATTTCTTTCTGAGCCATACTGTTTTAATTGAGTGTGCTTTAACATTCTGAAATCAGAATGAGTACAGTTATTAGCATACAGAAGGTGCTTAATAAACATCTGTGGAATAAAAGCTGGCATCTGACTGATCCCCACCTCCCAAGCCCTCCTCCAGTCTGGGTTGGATGTATCTCAGGCTGTGACATCTCAGTTCAGTTCAGTCAGTCGCTCAGTCATGTCTGACTCTTTGCGACCCCATGAATCGCAGCACAGCAGGCCTCCCTGTCCATCACCGACTCCCGGAGTTCACTCAAACTCACGTCCATCGAGTCAGTGATGCCATCCAGCCATCTCATCCTCTGTTGTCCCCTTCTCCTCCTGCCCCCAATCCCTCCCAGCTTCAGAGTCTTTTCCAATCAGTCAACTCTTTGTATGAGGTGGACAAAGTACTGGAGTTTCAGCTTTAGCATCATTCCTTCCAAAGAAATCCCAGGGCTGATCTTGAGAATGGATTGGTTGTTTCTCCTTGCAGTCCAAGGGACTCTCAAGAATCTTCTCCAACACCACAGTTCAAAAGCATCAATTCTTTGGCGCTCAGCCTTCTTCACAGTCCAACTCTCACACCCATACATGACCACAGGAAAAACCATAGCCTTGACTAGACAGACCTTAGTCGGCAAATTAATGACATCTCAGGCTATGACATTGTTTTCTCTCTCCCAAGCCCTCCTCCAGTCTGGGTTGGGTGTATCCAGTGTTCTTGCCTGGAGAATCCCAGGGATGGGGGAGCCTGGTGGGCTGCCATCTGTGGGGTCACACAGAGTCGGACAAGACTGACATGACTTAGCAGCAGCAGCAGCAGCAGCAGCAGCAGGCTATGACATTAACCCCTCCCCGCAAGCCCTCCTCCAGTCCGAGTTGAATGTATGTCAGGCTCGGAGCTCAGCAGAGGTTTCCTTCAGCTCCTCTGCTCTCCATCCTCGTATCCCAGGCTCACGTGGCTCTGAGTGTGTCCATGCTTTGGACATTCTCCCCTCTAGTCTGGCTTCTGTGTGGAGTCTTTCACTGCCTCTTTACTCCCGCTTCTCCCTCCTGGTGAGCATGTCCTTTCTCACCTTCCAGGCCCCCAGGCAGCCTGCATCCTCTTCCTCTCACTCAGTGGTCCCTACCTGAGGTGGCCAAGCCCAAGGCGTCAGTTCCCTTCAGTTTCCTCCTCCTTCTAGACAGAATCCACGATTTCTGTCTCCAGCTTCCCACTCTCTTCTCATCTCCATGCCACGCCCATACCCATGACACAGCTCAGGGACGCCTCCATCTCAACATGGCCAAGATGATGATACCTACGATCTCCTGTCCAGCCCTGTCCCTGGACCTGGTCCTTTAGGGTCCGCTCTCATGGTGAATAACCCTCCATTCACCTGCTTGTGCAAACCCCAGGCCCAGGGATCACCCTGTCTTCACTGATTCTCCCTCCTAAACATCAGCACGTCATGGTTGTCCCTGTGCTGTCCTTCACCCCCAGCGCCACCACCCAAGTCCACGTGACCCCACATCTTGGGTGTAATGAAACAACTCCATCTCCTCTCTCAGTGCCCTACAGTGCCTCTCAGGGAGACCTTTTTGAAATCTCCATGTGATCATGGCATACCATCCACACTTCTCTCTGCTCTCTCTCCAACTCTTCATGAATTAAAGAGAGAGAGAGAGAGAGAGAGAGAGAGAGAGAGAGAGAGAGCGCAACATCCTGGACTCTGCCTATGAGGTGTTCATTCCACAGCCTGACCCGACTGTTTTCCAGGTTCCTGAGACCCCACAGGCCCCTGCTCTTGGCATCCAGAGCCCTGGGCCTGGCTCTTAGTCATGCCAGGGTGGCTTCCTTGTGTACCCACCTTAAAGGCAATGTCCCACCCAAGCTGGAGCTCCTAGTCCTGGCCCATCTCAGCACCTGTCGGTCCTGAGCTCCCAGAAGGCCATCACAGCCAGCCTTTGGCCCTTGCAGGTATGTTACCAGCCACATCAGCCCAGGACACGTGGACCAGCCTGTCTGGGTCATCCCTGTGGTCATCCCAGGAACAAACAATACATTGGCTGTGGCTCTGCTTACAGAGCTGCACAGGATTTGAATAATCCATTTTCTCCATAAGTCCAATTATTTTTAATGTTCAGTTTTGCAGAACATGAGGTTTTTCAGGAGTATGTGCTGTGCCACATGTGTACCAATGCTCCACCACCAGCCTCCCTATGTTGTTAGAGGGTGCGGGATCATCACTGCCCATGAATAAGAGAGAGCAATGAATAAACAAATACAGCGAGGGAAAAATGATAAAACTGCCATCGTCAAAAATAACCATCGTTTGACTAAATAAAAAATTAGAAAGGTGGTTGCCAGGGGCTGGAGGAAGGGCATGGGGGAAGTTTCTGCTCAAAAGATTAAAGCTTTGCTCATCAGAGAGGGCAAAGTTCTAGAGACACGAGGCACATCTCTGTGCTTGTATTGGTTGTACGGTAGTTTTATTCCTATGCTGAGGAGTCTCCATACTGCTCTCCACAGTGGTTGGACTGGTTTGCATTCCCATTAACAGTATAAGAGGGCTCCTGTTTCTCCATACCCTCTGCAGCGTAATTGTTTGTAGGCTTTTTGATGATAGCCGTTCTTCCTGATATGAGATGATACCTCACTGAGGTTTTGATTTGCATTTCTCTCATAAGGAGAGATGTTGAATATCATGTTGCACTACACACTCAGACATGCAGTAAGAGCAAGGATCTCATGTGCTTTTGTACCACAATTCAGAAGTGAAACCACCTGCTTTCAGGAAGTCTTATCCATGTATTACAGGAAGTCTCCTACACGAATCATTTTCGCGGCCCTGAATTAAAGTTCTTGGCAGAGAAGATATTCATTCATGGACTAGATTTTAGTTTACAATGATCATTCATGTAAAAATACTGACTTATTAAAGTTTCTTTTTTGGGTGTTTCTATAAGTCATAGTTTCATAAAAACAGTTAGTATTAAAATGTATAAGCTTGTTATAGTTTACAAAAATAGAGTAGGTTAATAGTTTGGTTTTTTCCTAGTGATTCCAGCCAGAATGTAAAAATTTAAATGGAGACATATTAGATTCCCTAGAGAAATGTGAATTAATTATAGGTCATTGAGTGCTTTATTTTTCATTTCATATTTGTTTATGTATTCAAAAATTTGAGGGATATGTGTTTGTAGGATACATATTGGTACACATGTATATATTTATTTGTATGCTTCAAATTTATTTCATAGCCTATATTATAGTGAGAGGCAGTGAAGAGGATACTATATTAGACTTTCAAAACACATGCAAAGAAAATTCTGTCTTTACAAAGTTAAAGAAAAATTTGAACCTCTTGCTGCTATATCAGTTAGATAAAATTCAACATATATATATATGTGTGTGTGTGTATGTGTGTGTGTGTGTGTGTGTGTGTGTTAGTAAATGATTATCCTTAATTTAAGAACAAGCACTGAGTTGGGACTCAGATGACCTATCCTATCAGTTTAGTTCAGTTCAGTCGCTCAGTTGCGTCCGACTCTTTGCGACCCCATGAATTGCAGCACACCAGGCCTCCCTGTCCATCACCATCTCCTGGAGTTCACTCAGACTCATGTCCATCGAGTCGGTGATACCATCCAGCCATCTCCTCCTCTGTCGTCCCCTTCTCCTCCTGCCAACAATCCCTCCAAGCATCAGAGTCTTTTCCAATCAGTCAGCTCTTTGTATGAGGTAGACAAAGTATTGGAGTTTCAGCTTTAGCATCAGTCCTTCCAAAGAACACCCAGGACTGATCTCCTTTAGGATGGACTGGTTGGATCTCGTTATAGTCCAAGGGATTCTCAAGAATCTTCTCCAATACCACAGTTCAAAAGCATCAATTCTTCGGCGCTCAGCCTTCTTCACAGTCCAACTCTCACATCCATACATGACCACTGGAAAAACCATAGCCTTAACTAAACGGGCCTTTGTTGGCAAAGTAATATCTCTGCTTTGCAATATGCTATCTAGGTTGGTCATAACTTTCCTTCCAAGGAGTAAGTGTCTTTTAATTTCATGGCTGCGATCGCCATCTGCAGTGACTTTGGAGCCCCCAAAAATAAAGTCTGACACTGTTTCCACTGTTTCCCCATCTATTTCCCATGAAGTGATGGGACCAGATGCCATAATCTTAGTTTTCTGAATGTTGAGCTTTAAGCCAACTGTTTCACTTTCCACTTTTACTTTTATCAAGAGGCTTTTTAGTTCTTCTTCACTTTCTGCCATAAGGGTGGTGTCCTCTGCATGTCTGAGGTTATTGATATTTCTCCCTGCAGTCTTGGTTCCGGCTTGTGCTTCTTCCATTCCAGCATTTCTCATGACGTACTCTGCATATAAGTTAAATAAGCAGGGTGACAATATATGGCCTTGACGTACTCCTTTTCCTATTTGGAACCAGTCTGTTGTTCCATGTCCAGTTCTAACTGTTGCTTCCTGACCTGCATATAGGTTTCTCAAGAAGCAGGTCAGGTTGTCTGGTATTCCCATCTCTTTCAGAATTTTCCACAGTTTATTGTGACCCACACAGTCAAAGGCTTTGGCATAGTCAATAAATATTCTATCCTATGCAACATGATAAATTTGCTTTTCATATGATATGAACCTCTTTAGAATCAGATTCTTCCTCTTTTTAAGGGAAAAGGATCATACAACCACTCATTTCTTTAAGGTTCCCTCCAGTGGTCATGTATGGATGTGAGAGTTGGACTGTGAAGAAAGCTGAGCACCGAAGAATTGATGCTTTTGAACTGTGGTATTGGAGAAGACTCTTGAGAGTCCCTTGGATTGCAAGGACATCCAACCAGTCCATTCTGAAGGAGATCAGCCCTGGGATTTCTTTGGCAGGAATGATGCGAAAGCTGAAACTCCAGTACTTTGGCCACCTCATGCGACGAGTTGATTCATTGGAAAAGACTCTGATGCTGGGAGGAATTGGGGGAAGGAGGAGAAGGGGATAACTGAGGATGAGATGGCTGGATGGCATCACCGACTCGATGGACATGAGTCTGAGTGAACTCTGGGAGTTGGTGATGGACAGGGAGGCCTGGCGTGCTGTAATTCATGGGGTCACAAAGAGTCGGACGCAACTGAACTGAACTGAATTTTATTTTTCAATTCATCAATATTCCCTACAAAACACTTACTAGGTTGACAGAAAGACAGATTCATTGGTAGACACTGTTCAATTATACCTTAGAAAGTCAGAATGTCTCTATATTGTCACTCCTCCTATAACCACTTACACATTTTTAATGAAACTGGTGGTTGAGATGATGTTTGCATGTTTAGTTGCTCAGTCGTGTCCAGCTCTTTGCTAACCTGTACACTGTAGCCCACCAGGCTCCTCTGAGCATGGGATTTCCCAGGCAAGCCCAGGTAAGAATACTGGAGTGGGTTGCCATTTTCTCCTCCAGGAGATCTTCCCAACCCAGGGATCGATTCTGGGTCTCCTGCGCCTCTAACTTTAGCTGGTGGGTTCTTTATCACTGAGCCACCTGGGAAGCCCCCGAAGGAGATGTGTGCATGTTTATTTGAAATGATAGTTCTTATCAAATGAGTCTGTTAAAAGTAGATAACTAACTTAGATGAGAAAATGTGATGGGAGAGAGTCTGCTGATGAAGTAGACCTAAGAAGCACGCAGACTTTTTAGTGGGGGACATAGTACATATTCAGTAATATGTCTTCATCATGTAGGCAGCACCCCCATATCACCATCGTCTTTGCAGTCACCCGATGGAGAGCTCCACAGGCTGGGAACCAGATGAAACTCTGACGTAATGTCAAGGGCAGAGACAGCTGGGGACGTAGTTCTTCCTAACTACTTTCCATTCCCACCACGTGGCCCCCGTGTATACTTTGTGTTTCCTGACTGCATTCGAGGCTGCGGGAGAACATTTATTGGAGCATTCTCTTGTGAGCAGTAGTATACAGACAGATGGACCACATAAGCATATCATCCATCATGCACCCTGACTCAGGGACCACCACACAGCCCCGGGGGGTCCACCCATCCATCACCTGGATGAAGGCACCTCCCAGGTAGCACAGGTCTCAGCTTCCTCAGCTGCTGCTGCTAAGTTGCTTCAGTCATTTCAAACTCTGTGTGACCCCATAGACGAGAGCCCACCAGGCTCTGCCATCCCTGGGATTCTCCAGGCAAGAACACTGGCGTGGGTTGCCATTTCCTTCTCCAATGCATGAAAGTGAAAAGTGAAAGTGAAGTCGCTCAGTCATATCTGATTCTTTGCGGACCCCATGGACTGCAGCCTACCAGGCTCCTCCATCCATGGGATTTTCCAGGCAAGAGTACTGGAGTGGGGTGCCATTGCCCAGTACACATCAATTCCATATAACTCAGCTGATGGAATAAAGCACACAGAACAGAGAAGGGAATACCATGCAGACTGAATCCTAACCTGGCTAAGTGAACAAAGACCAAAAACTAAGTGCATGAGTCAGAATTTTTCTGCTATTGCACATTCTACTTCACAGACATGACCAGTTGTAAGAATTCTTAGAATGTTGCTCCAATTATTAACCCAGAGTATGTGTGCATGCTAAGTCACTTTAATCGCGCCCAACTCTTTGCGACCCAATGGACTGCAGTCCCCCAGGCTCCTCTGTTCATGAGATTCTCCAGGCAAGAACGCTGGAGTGGGTTACCATGCGTTTCTCCAGGGGATCTTCCTGACCCAGGGATCAAACCCGCATCTCTTATGTCTCCTGCATTGACAGGCAAGTTCTTTACCACTAGTGCCACCTGGGAAGCGCATTAACCTAGTACTTTTAGGTTAAATAATCAGAAACTTTGTCTAGTTTCACCAGTTTAAGTAAGTGAACTCCCAGAAGCTGTATTTCTCTTTCTCAGTCCAGTCTGTGGTGCCCTGTCTTCAATAAGATCATAACTATTTGCTGCTTTGCTTACCCTTGATTTGATTTAAATTTCCCTTATGAAATGCTTTATTCCAGGCAGTCAAACCAAATGTCACAGCTATTTTGGGTGCAAAAATCCTCCTCACATTTAGAAAGCTGTAATCTTATCTAAATTCTCCAGCGCTTCCCACACCCTTTTCCACACTCTGCTAACCTTAAAATATCCCATCAACAGAAAAAAACCATCGAGGAAATTGTTCTGAGGAAAACATGAGGCCCAGCTGATTGAATTCCTTTCTTTTAGATAGATGTGTGTGTAACAGTGTCACCAAAGAGATTAAATCAGCCTTGTCTGAAAAGCACGTGGATGGCATACATCAGGTCGCCTTCTGCCTGTTGCCAACTAAAGTGGACGCTAACACATCAGATGCTTTCTGATAAGCTCCAGGAGCCAGAAGCAGGTCCAGACTGGTGTCCGTTTTAGCGACCTGTTGGATACATTTTAGTATCTGTGCATTTGATGATAGTCGTTTGTGAGTGTTCATTCCTCGTACAATTCAATCTCACCACCAAAACTGGCTTCATGGAATGGTTTCTGGTACTCACTTCAGGAGGTAATTTTGAAGCATTAAGGTGGTGAGATCCACTTTTCCTCGTGAGTCAGCAGTTTAAAATGTATACTTAAAGGGGCAATTAAGGGCCAGGAAGCCTCTCAGTTGTTTGAGGAGCTTCCGAAATTTCATTCTGATGAACAACTGTTATTTCGGTCTCCTCATTTGAGGAATAGAGACTACTCATTTAGCCTCATCTGCGGTGTTTTCTGAGCAAGAAAGGGCTAGACGATGCTGATTTGATTAATCCTGATGTATTTACATAGGGAGATAAAAGATGCTATTTACTTTGAACCTTTGATATTTGATTTGTGTGTTTAATCTTTTATCCAGATGGCACGGGTTTATATAAGACCAATCCTAATTATTTAATTCTGAGTGGTAAGGCAAAAGGATTCAAAATGATACAGAAAACGTTTTCTGCAAAAGTAAAGTGGGGCTTGGTGAATGCCAGCAGCCTGTTTGCATTCAGAAAGAGGAGTTTGGAAGTTAACATTCTTTTGGGTGAAAAACTAATTAAGATTTCTTAGTTTTCGTGTATTTAAAGTTCTGGAAAATATGAACTCTCAAAATCTTCAAGAACATCTTGAGGAACTATTTTTCTAGCTCTCTGTTAAATCTATCTCACCGTATGACTACTTAAATTGTCAGGCCATTAATCTTCCTTCTGGAAAGAGCATGAAGATTTAGCTGAAGAGAGTATTTAAATACCTTCAATACAATTTTGCCTTCTGCCTATGCATGTATTAGATCATCTTATTCTGCCCATTTTCCCATATTTCAAGTCATATCATGACATATGCATTACCTAAAATATTAACCCTGCTATCATCTATATTTTATTAAAATACCAACTTACTCACCAACATAATTGCTTTTGGCTATCTGAGCATAATTCACTGCTAATTTGCATGGCTCGTTTAGTGGGGTAATTTTACATCAAGTATGGAATGAAATCAATGATAATATAAAAAAAATAAAAATGACAGTTTAGACAATCTATCGCTATGCTCCTAACTGGCATTCATCCATTATAGGTTTTCTGAAGCCCCTTCTCTATGGTGGATCGTTACAATTTATAGCCATGCTGATACTTTAAAATAATGAACACATTAAAAAATCAATAGGAAATCTGAAGTCTTGTTCCCTAAAAGCTCGAGCAGGTAGACGTCACTCTTATTTTCATTACATGTTAGGAAGTATAATGTCAGCTCTGGTTCATGGACCCTCTCATACACCTTACAAAAATGTAATGAAAATATTTTATTTCTCTGAAAACTAGGTTTAAAGAGCTTTAAACTTAGTTACATTTGGAGGAGGAAAAGAAGGGCAATTTGTTACAAACGTATTGATCCTGCAATCATTCTGGTGCCCAGAAAAAAGTGCTGTGAATGGCAAGCATAAGACTCACCAACCCCCAGAAGCAACATTTTTAGGAGGCTTCCTAATCAGGGAAGCCCTGCCCCACTTTTCCTACAAACGTCCACAAGCCGCGTGTTTTCTCAACTGTGGATTCAGTGAGAAATCAGAAACACGCAGGGCGGTCACGAGAAACCGTAAAACACTAGTGCTCGGAGTGTAAAACAAGCTCTGTGACACTGGAGCGCAAGCTTCATCCCATTTTCACACATTTCGAGAAAAGCCAGGGTCTGCTGGGGAGCTGAGATCCGGGCCGACGTCCAGAGGCAGCCAGGGCGAGGACAGCACGGGAGGATGGGGCCTCGGCTGGGGCAGTCAGGACGCTGGCGTCTTTCCTGCCCCCCACGCGCTGGGGAAGTGGGGTCTGGGAGAGAGTGGCCATCCCCAGTGTGTCTGGCTGGTGCAGAGGGCCAGAGACAGAGCTGCAAGGTGGAGGGCCTAGTAAGTGTGTGCAAGTGGAACAATGTAACTCAGGTGCTGAGCTCCCTGTGTCTGTCTCTGCCCCTACCTCATTACAAAGTGAGCTCAGGCAAGTGGCCTCTGCACTCGCGCCACAAATAGAAAGAGGTACCAGCAGAATACTTTGGCCACCTGATGCAGAGAGCCAATTCTTTGGAGAAGACCCTGATGCTGGGAAAGATTGAGGGCAAGAGGAGAAGGGGATGACAGAGGATGAGATGGTTGGATGGCATCACCGACACAGTGGGCTTGAATCTGAGCAAACTCCAGGGGATAGTAAAGGACAGGAAGCCTGGCATGCTGCAGTCCATGGTGTCAGAAAGAGCGATATCACTTTATGTGCCAAGAAGAAATCAGACAAAATCCCCCCTTCAAGGAGCTCATATTTTATAAAGGAAGACAAATTTTTAAAATTAAATAATAAGCAAGGCACACACATGTATACAAATATGTATATGTGTATAGTTGTGAACGTGTATGTGTATATGTATATACATAAACGTGTGTATAAAAATGTACATAAATATATACAAACTAAAAGGCCAATATCTTTATCTACTATCTCTGTATCTGCTCGTGCACTTCTCTAAAATCAGTGCTGCTAAGCTCCTTGGAGGCAATGAGGAAGAGGAGGTGAAACAGGACAGGATATCAGTACTACAGTGTCACGAGGTTTGACCAAAGTCCGAGAGGAGGAAAGAAAGGCCGCTTTGATCATATCTGAAATTCTAGGCAGAGGGCAGAGCAGGTTCAGAGGTCCTGGCATGTTCAAGAGGGCAAGAAGCCAGTGTCTCCAGGGCTGAGCCTGTGATGGGACGTGGCAGGGGTGGGCCCCAGGAAGAACAGGGGTAGAAAGGTGTGGGTCCCCGCAGAAAACCTTTAGATTCTAGCTGTAATCCCAGTGAGTTTTGCTCAAAGCTGGGAGACGGTCTAATTTGTGTCTGAATGGTCTGGATGCTGTGATGAGAAAAGAATACAGGGGCCAGTGATAGAGGCCAGGAAGCTTCACAGGAGGCCATGGGTCCAGATGACCTGCTGAGAAGTGGTCAGTCCCAGATGGGCTTTGAAGACGGAATCTTGGGTTATGCTGATAAACAGAGTATGAGAAGGAGAAAGGAAGAGAGGCAGGACAGGAGGGAATTTGCATAGAAAGACCTGCTGGGCAGGGAGGCGGGTCTGCTCTGAGAAGGCTGCTGAAGCAGGTGGGGGAGGAGGGCATGTGGGCCAGGGCCCCAGGATAGCGGGCCAGCTAGCATCCGCGAACACCAGCCTCGTCTGCCCGCAGGCAGCGTCGCAAGCCGCGAGCCTGAATGGACTCTCTGGGAGGGTGATCACAGGATAGGGAAGAGCCCCAGGACTGACCAGGGGTCAGCCCTGCCCCCAGCAGGATGCCATCAACCCCACAGTGGAGTAAGGACATAGAATGAATTTGCAATGCAAGTCATGTGGTAATGGAACCACAGAACCTATTTCAGTGACATTGTGGTTCCCACCCCACCACCGAATCCCTCATGACTGTCACTGAACCTTGACATTAGGGACACGCGTCTACACAAGGAGACATTCTAAGACGCCTTCTTTTAAAAGTTCTCCTTGCTTTCCGTGGCAGGATGCTGTTGGTGATAGCACTCATGACCTCAAACAGGGTCCTTTCCATGGCACTCATGGATCTGTGGCACGCTTTTTAGTCCCCAACACATGGCTGGCTTTCAGCCAGTGTGCAGGTACCTACTCTGACCCACCCCCACCCCCGCCCCGTTCTGGATGCTCAAAGGTCCGGAACTGAACATGGGGATGCAGTCTGCCATGGCCTCCATCCTGGCTCACCTTGTCTTATTTTCCCTTTAAGTCTTATCTTGGCTTTAGGTCTTCCAGTGTTTAACAAGCATCTTTGTTTTTAACTTGTTTTGCAAAGTGTTATCTAAACCTTTCAAACCCCTCTTTTTGGACTTAAGTTTTGTGTAAATTAATGAATTCTGCTTTACACATGGACCCTGCATCACCCTCATTGTACTGATTAGAATCGTATGCATAAATCTCTTCAACAAAATTTAAGTCTAATTAACAGAAATCAAGATGTTATTCTTTTTAACCTGAGCACCAATCACAATGACTTTTTCAGTAGTCTGAGCTGTGTGTCCCATAGTTCAAAAAGGGTGGTGAAAATCTGAAATAAGTTCAAAGTTGAAGAAGATTAATGAGCCAAAGCAGAAGAAAAAAAAAAAAACAGCATTCTGACAGCTAAAGAAGGAAATGAAAGATTAATACTGATTCAAGTCTGTGACATTCATCTGTTTGTTTATTCGGCCTCCCCAGTGCCCCATGAGTGGTCAGTGCAACAAAGCACCGACACAGGCTGTGTGTGTGTGTGTGTGTGTGTGTATGTGTGTGTGTCACAGAGCACCTGCCTTCAAAAATTCACATATTGCCTCCTGGGGAGACGACAGACACTCAACAACTAGGGATGCTATAAGACCTAAGGCGCTATTCACTCTCCAGAAATGCAGACACTGTGGGAATGCAGAGACATTCCATTCTAGTTGGGGGACTCCTCAAGAAATTAGAGAAAAAGTAGTCTTTAAGCCAAGTCTTGATGGATAAGAAACAGAAAAATAAGATTGGAAGATCGTAGGTGACAGTCTAAGGAGGGTAAACCCACTCTCAGGGTCTAAGAGGAAACGGACAGGGAATGTTGTTAGACAGGGAATGTCAGGACTGCAG
Organism: Ovis canadensis; assembly: GCF_042477335.2. NCBI lineage: Eukaryota > Metazoa > Chordata > Mammalia > Artiodactyla > Bovidae > Ovis > Ovis canadensis. The sequence goes on along the minus strand of NC_091270.1, from coordinate 19,324,564 downwards.
CTTACTTTGGGAAAATAGTGAAAGCACAGAGTTAAAAAGTATACCTGTGGCGGATTCATGTTGATGTATGGCTAAACCAATACAATATTGTAGAGTAATTAACCTCCAATTAAAATAAATAAATTTATATTAAAAAAAAGTTAGTTTGGGTAGAGAAGCAACTCCATGGTAAAGAGTTAAGAGAAAATGGGTGCGGATTCTTTCACAGGCTCTTGCTAGCTTCATAACAAATTCCTGAACTTCACAGATCCCCAATTTTATATGTAAAATTAAAATGATACCAGTGTATAGAGCAGATCTAGTTACTACGTTCTGAGAAAGCATATGAAAGGGGCTGACAGTTGCATAATACTTATTTTGGGTTAGCTATTATTTCCCATTATTATCATCATTACCGATTTTAGAGAGTAAGTGATCAATTAAGATGTTGTGCTATAATCTGGTAAAGAAACAGCAAGTCGAAAATCTAATAAACCTGCAAAAAGTATTTAACTTGCACTTACTTTATCTTTGCTAACAGTATGTAAGGCAAGTGCCCGCATCCCCAAGTTACAGAAGAGAACCCGAGGCTCAGGCCAATTGCATGCTCTGATGATGCATCAGATAGGACATGGTGCAGAGGAGGGCTTGCCGAGCTGCCAGAAGGTGCCTCCAGCACTCACGCGCGCGTTGTGCAGGAGACCATGATAGTGGCTGTCACAGACCTGAGGGGCCAAGCGTCCACCCATCATTGTTGAATGGGTTATGCTTTGTATATTCTCCCTCTGAGGATGCAAGCGGAAAAGGAAACTCCCATGTGGGGCTAGAGGACTCACTTAAGAGCATCTGATGCCCACTGCCTCGACTGAGAGGAGGCAGGAGTCTGCACCCCACTCCCCTCCTCAGGTCCATGAAACTGGGGGGCAGACCATCAGCAGTCCAGCCCTGACTGAACACTGTAATTTCCCTGTGCCAGTGGATTTTACACGGCCTGTTGAGTCACCTCCTGGCTTATTGTTGTTGTTGTTCAGTCATTTCTGACTCTTTGTGACCCTATGGACTACAGCACGCCAGGCTTCCCTGCCCATTTACCATCTCCTGGAGTTTGCGGAACTCATGTCCAACCCAACCATCTCATCCTCTGTTGTCCGCTTCTCCTCCTGCCTTCAATCTTTCCCAACATCAGGATCTTTTTCAATGAGTCGGCTCTTCGCATCAGGTGGCCAAAAGTATTGGAGCTTCAGCTTCAGCAACAATCAATCTTTGTAATGAATATTCAGGGTTGATTTTCTTTAGGATGGACTGGTTTGATCTCCTTGCAGTCCAAGGGACTTTCAAGAGTTTTCCCCAACACCACAACTTGAAAGCGTCAATCCTTTGACACTCAGCCTTCTTTATGGTCCAACTCTCACATCCATACATGACTACTGGAAAAACCATAGCTTTGATAGATGGACCTCTGTTGGCAGAGTAATGTCACTGCGTTTCAATACACTGTCTAGGTTTGTCATAGCTTTTCTTCCAAGGAGCAATTGTCTTTTAATTTACATTGGCTATTTTCATCCTATTCATATCTGGGTCAGATCAGGGTGGCGGCAGCTTCAAAAATTGGCAGACAAGTGTGAGGAGAGGCCACGTAAGAATATTCTCAACTAATCCCTTTTCTCAGAGCAAAGAGTTCCCAGAGCACTTCGGGAAAGAACAGGTGGGCCAGGCTGGATACCACTGGAGCTAGCCTGCAATTTCCCCTTCACCTTGGGTCCTCAGCCCCCCATACCCCTGCTCAGTCCTGCTGAGTCCTTGGAGGAGTGGGTAGGGGTGGCCCCACTCTGAGGCCCACCCCCACCCCTGCTCCCTGGCTGCAGGACTGTGATTCTGCCCCAGTGCTGTTGTTCAGTCACCCATGTTAGCAGAAGTGTAAAAGCCCAGACCTGTTGAGTTTGGGGAAGTCTGTGAACCCCCAGGTTCTGCTTGCTTCTTCCAGCCACCCAGAAAAAGAGTCTCACTTTGTGCAAAAAGACTACTCTGTGTGGAAAGTGCTCTGAATGAAAATTCTCCCTTTCAAGCTGCTTGGGCAGAGCCTGCAGAAAAGCACCCTGAATTTCAACGTGTTCCTCCATGTCTAGGATCCAGGCGTGCAGCCCCACAGGAAGGACAGTTTGAAACCAGGCTCCCAGCAGCCATGAGGGGAGGCCTGGGCCGATTCATAGACCTGAGGTGTCAAGGGATCCAGACAAACATGACTGACTCCCAGAACCAAAAGAGGCTGACCCGGAAACAGGCATGTTCTCTGTTTCAAACGCTAAGCTGGGTGCTCAGTCACTTAGTCATGTCTGACTCTGCGACCCCTTGGACTTTAGCCACCAGTCTCCTCTGTCCATGAGATTCTCTAGGTAAGAATACTGGAGTGGGTTGCCATGCCCTCCTCCAGAGGATATTCCCAACCCAGGGACTGAACCTGTGTCTCCTGCATTGAAGGTGGATTATTTATCACTGAGCCACCTCGGAAGCTGTACCAGCTAGCAATCAGCACGTGTTTGTTTTGTTTTGTTTTTTCCTTGTTTTCACAATTTGGAGACCATTTTTCAAGATCCTAGGAATTCAACACCCTAGCCATCCCATGTCTATACAGACATGTGTGAAATGCACACTCTGCCCAAATTGAAGAATCATGGGGGTTTACCTCCCAGCAGAACAGGAAACTCACCAGGCAATCTGAAAACAGTGAATTTGGTCCTAAAAGTATTTTGAGACTAAATAATGAGTTACATCATGGAGGTGTCACAGTCATAGGGACATAAGTTATGATTTTATGAAACATGGATGACAAGGGCTTAGGGAGGTGCAGTTAGTCATAACAGAAAAAAAAGTTAGGAGCCCCTTAATGCTTCCAAAGATTTCCTCTGTATCAAGGAAAAGACGCAACCGCATACAGAGGGGACTCAAACTTATAAAGCATATTCTGTGGCCTCAGGTAGTTTTTAATCTCACAGCGGGAACAGAGGTGGTAATGGTGTTAACATGAGAAAGAACACCGAGCAATGCAATGAGAAACACGTGTGCTCAAGGCTCAGCAAAAAGGTGCCAATTAAATTGGATCTAAAATAAAGGAACTGATAGATTATCGAATATATTCATGGAGCAGCTTTGAAAGGCTTCTTCTCAAAGCTTTTTTTTTTTTTTTAAGAGAGAAAAAATGCTTTAAAAAAAAAAAGTCTTAAAGAGATGCATCACTTTTGACCCATAAATTTGACTTCTAGGAATTGGTCCTAAGGCAATAAGGCAATACATGCTACTCATTATAATGTGGTTTATTATGAAGTTTATTGAGATATCACAAGTAGCATCACGTAACTACACTAGGGCACTGGTTAAACAAGTAATGGCATATTCATTGGATGGGGTAGTACATAAAATTCACAAAGTAATATGTATTGATGTAGAAAGAGTTACAAGGTTCTCTCAAAGAGAAAAGATAGATTTCCTAAGTGATATGCAAATTGGCATGCCATTTTTAATATCTACCTACCCATGTCTCTATGGGAAAATATTTAAAATATTAGATGCATGTTGTGTCTAATATTAATTTCCCTCATCTTTTTTTCCCCTTATTTATTATCTACTCATTAATTGTAAAAGAAAAAATAACCCAGAATATCAGTTTGAGCTACATCTCTCTGGAATATTCTTTTCTGCCAGTGAATGTTTTTAAATATAATATTTAGTGGATTTTATCCAATTTGATACTAATGTTTCTTAACAAAATTTCACTCCTTCTAGTTCTTTATAAAGATAATTTTTTTTCATGAGAGTACTATGTCTTTATTTACCTGCCTCTTATCGTTCCTTCATTTCTTGATTGGCTATTCCTTGCCAAGAGGAATTGTGAGTTAGATAGGGATTTCAAAGTCTCACGCCTGGTGTCAGGGGAAATGCTTTCAAATATTACCATGAAGCATTTGACTATAGTTATTGTTACTGACTTATAGAGAAGGAGAACAGGTGAAAATTCAAATTAATTAGAATAATTCCTTCCAAGTGGTTGAAGTTCCACTAGCATCTCTGTAGATACTGAAAGTTTATAGAAAAAAGGCAAAAGGAAAAATAAAAGTACTCTTTGTTTTTTAATCCATTTAGCTGGAATATGAAGTCAAGTGGGCCTTAGAAAGCATCACTATGAACAAAGTTAGTGGAGGTGATGGAATTCCAGTAGAGCTATTTCAAATCCTGAAAGATGATGCTGTGAAAGTGCTGCACTCAATATGCCAGCAAATTTGGAAAACTCAGCAGTTTCCAGGCCACAGGACTGGAAAAGGTCAGTTTTCATTCCAATTCCAAAGAAAGGCAATGCCAAAGAATGCTCAAACTACTGCACAATTGCACTCATCTCACACGCTAGTAAAAGTAATGCTCAAAATTCTCCAAGCCAGGCTTCAGCAATACGTGAACCGTGAACTCCCTGATGTTCAAGCTGGTTTTAGAAAAGACAGAGGAACCAGAGATCAAATTGCCAACATCCGCTGGATCATCAAAAAAGCAAGAGAGTTCCAGGAAAACATCTACGTCTGCTTTATTGACTATGCCAAAGCCTTGGACTGTGTGGATCACAATAAACTGAGGAAAATTCTGAAAGAGATGGGAATACCAGACCATCTGACCTGCCTCTTGAGAAACCTATATGCAGGTCAGGAAGCAACAGTTAGAACTGGACATGGAACAATAGGCTGGTTCCAAACAGGAAAAGGAGTCTGTCAAGGCTGTATATTGTCACCCTGCTTATTTAACTTCTGTGCAGAGTCCATCATGAGAAAACCTGGACTGGAAGAAGCACAAGCTGAAATCAAGATTGCCGGGAGAAATCTCAATAACCTCAGTTATGCAGATGACACCACCCTTATGGCAGAAAGTGAAGAAGAACTAAAGAGCCTCTTGATGAAAGAGAAAGAGGAGAGTGAAAAGGTTGGCTTAAAGCTCAACATTCAGAAAACGAAGATCATGGCATCTAGTCCCATCACTTCATGGGAAATAGATGGGGAAACAGTGGAAACAGTGTCAGACTTTATTTTGGGGGGCTCCAAAATCACTGCAGATGGCGATTGCAGCCATGAAATTAAAAGACGCTTCCTCCTTGGAAGGGAAGTTATGACCAACCTAGATAACATATTGAAAAGCAGTGGCATTACTTTGTCCACAAAAGTCCATCTAGTCAAGGCTATGGTTTTTCCAGTGGTCATGTATGGATGTGAGAGTTGGACTGTGAAGAAAGCTGAGCTCCGAAGAATTGATGCTTTTGAACTGTGGTGTTGGAGAAGACTGTTGAGAGTCCGTTGGACTGCAAGGAGATCCAACCAGCCCACTCTAAAGGAGATCAGTCCTGGGTGTTCTTTGGAAGGACTGATGCTAAAGCTGAAATTCTGGTACTTTGGCCACATCATGCGAAGAGTTGATTCATGAAAAGACTCTGATGCTGGGAGGGCTTGGGGGCAGGAGGAGAAGGGGACGACAGAGGATGAGATGGCTGGATGGCATCACGGACTCGATGGACATGAGTCTGAGTGAACTCCAGGAGTTGGTGATGGACAGGGAGCCCTGGAGTGCTGCGATTCATGGGGTTGCAAAGAGTCGGACACGATTGAGTGACTGAACTGAACTGAACCCCATAGTTATAAATAAGGAAAATCATAAGCGACCAGAATGCCTAGGAAGCCACCGGATCTGTTTATCATCTATCAACACAAACATATTCTTGAAAAGCAACAAGCACTCAGCAGCCTCTCCTTGGATAGCATGCTCTCTATATATACATGGATATGAGGGTTAGACCATGAAGAAGGCTGAGAGCCAAAGAATTGTTGTTTACAAACTATGGTGCTGGAGAAGGCTCTTGAGAATCTCTTGGGCAGCAAGGAGATCCAACCAGTCAATCCAAAAGGAAATTGATCCTGAATATTCATTGGAAGGACTGATGCTGAAGCTGAAGCTCCAATACTTTGGCCATCTAATGTAAAAAGCGACTAATTATAAAAGACCCTGAAGCTGAGAAAGATTGAAAGCGGGAGGAAAAGGGGACAACAGAAGATGAGATGGTTGGATGGCCTCACTGACTCAATCGGCATGAGTTTGAGTAAGCTCCAGGAGATGGTGAAGGTCAGGGAAGTCTGATGTGTTACAGTCCATGCGGTTGCAAAGAGTGGGACATGACTTTGTGACTGAACAACAGCAACATACACAAACACTCACACACACACATATGTACAAACTCAGCCCCAGAAGCTATAAAACAAAGCAGTCCTGCCATTCACAGCTCTGTGGAACTCCCTCGTGGAACTCGTGCTAGCAGCCTGGATACAGGCTCACACTCCTCAGTATGCTTTGATAGCTGAGTGGCTTAAACAAGACATTCAACCCTACCTACAGAAGGACCACCTGACAAGCAGGAGCAGTGAAGGCCTGCAGCCCTGACTTGGATCAAAGGCAGAGTGGCATCTGCAGGTCATCGACCACGTAGGAGGCTCTCTCCAGAGTCCCCAGCAGTGGGTCCTCCTAGGCTCTCCAAGAGACCCACCTGTTTTCCATCTCACCTGGGCTTCTGCTCATTTCCAGGAAGCATCCAGGATTCACAAGCCAGGAGCAGGTCAGCTCATGGGCAAAGAGGTGTACTCTGGGATGGGATTCGGCCTCCACCAGCCTTCATAGTCCTGCAGACTTGCACTGGTGTGCGCTTTCAAGATCTAAAAGGGAGTAAGTTCAAGATTCAGTATAAATGAAATGAATTTACCTGTCATGTGCTGTAGGCTAAATCTGTAAGGCTTAGTTCTATGTTTGTAAAATGGGAAAAATAATTTCTCTTCAAAGTAAAACAGACGGCAAAACAAGAAAACCTAGAGGCCTGAATGGCCGCTGCCCACCTCTCTGACACTGAGAGGGATGGACCTGGAACAGAGGACAGCATGCTGAGAAAAATAAGCCAGATACAGATGAATGTGCATGGTCTCACTTATAATCTAAACAAATCACACACACAGAAACAGAGAGGCTACCAGGGGCTGAGGACTGGAAAATGGGAAGATGCTGGCCAAAGGTACAAGCCTCCCTTTGTTAGATCAGTAATTTTGGAAATCCGTGTACAAAATGGTGGCTCTAGTGAACAACACTGGATTACTGGATTGCATGCTTGATACTGTATTACATACTTTAAATTTGCTAAGAAGGTAGATCTGAAATGTTCTCACCACACACACACACACACACACACACACACACACACACACACAAAGGTAACTGAGGTAATGGTCATGGTAGTTAGCTTGGTTGTGGTCATCATTTCACCATGTATAACATATATAAACTCATCACACTTCACACACTACATATATACAAATTTTTTTTGTAAATTATGCCTCAATAAAGCTAGAAAAAAATAAAATATAAATAGAATTAATAGTTTAAAAGAGAGGCTAAACCATAGACAGTTCTCTCCTGTTGTCTCGCAGCTCTGTAGGTTGGACGTCTGAGATCAAGGTGATGCCAGGCTTGCTTGCTTCTCACGGCTGTGGAGCAGGATCTGTTCCAGGCCTGTGTGTTCAATGTGCACACAGCCGTCTCCCCCCTGGGTCCTCACATGGCCCTTGCTCCACACGTGTCTGTGTGCTAATCTCCTCTTCTTATAAGAACACCAGCCATATGGATTTGGTGCCACCCTCATGACCTCAGTTTTCTCTAATTATGCCCTTAAAGATGATGTCTCCACAAGTTAGCTCCTAACACCTTCAATCAGACTGACCGTATACCATGTGAAATCATGGACAAGGGAATATCCCACTTCATATTCCTGGTGAGTTGCACCAGCTTGGGCACACAGAAGGTCATAAATACATTTGAAAAACTGAGGCAATATCATCTTCATCAATCTGAAGTGGAAAATTGTTTATATTTTTGGAAAGTTTGTATGATGATACATGCTTTGTGTATATCTTATATAATGCCTCACTATCACAATATGTGTCATATATCATATACATACCTTGCATAGAGATGAGTGTTTATTGCATGTATAGATTGTTATTCAGTCACTAAGCCATGTCCGACTCTGCAACCCCATGGACTGTAGCACACCAGGTTTCCCTGTGTTTACTATCTCCCAGAGCTTGCTCAAACTCATATCCAGTGAGTCAGTGATACCATCCAACCACCTCATCCTGTCACCCCCTTCTCTTCCTGACTCCAATCTTCCCCAGCATCGGGGTCTTTTCTAATGAGTTGGCTCTTCACATCAGATGGTCAAAATATCAGAGCTTCAGCTCTAGCAACAGTCCTTCCAATGAGTATTCAGGACTGATTTCCTTTAGGATGGACTGGTTGGATCTCCTTGCAGTCCAAGGGACTCTCAAGAGTCTTCTCCGACATCACAGTTCAAAAGCATCAATTCTTTGGCTCTCAGCTTTCTTTATAGTCCAACTCTCACATCTATACATGACTACTGGGAAAACTATAGCTTTTACTATATGAAGCTCTGTCTGCAAAATGATGTCTTTGCTTTTTAAGATGCTGTCTAGGCTTGTCATAGCTTTCCTTCCAAGGAGAAAGCATCTTTAAATTTCATGACTGCAGTCACTGTTCACAGTGATTTGGGACCACAAGAAAATAAAATTCATCACTGCTTCCCCTCTTCCCCTATCTATTTGATGGGACCAGATGCTATTATCTTCGTTTTTTGAATGTTAAGTTTTAAGCTAGCTTTTTCACTCTCCTCTTTAACCCTCATCAAGAGGCTCTTTAGTTCCTCTTTGCTTTCTGGCATTAGAGTGCTATCATCTGCTTATCGAGGTTGCTGGTATTTCTCCTTGATTCCAGCTTGTGGTTCATCCAGCCCAGCATTTTGCATGATGTACTCTGCATATAAGTAAAATAAGCAGTGTGACAATATATAGCCTTGACATACTCCTTTCCCAATTCTGAACCAGTCCATTGTTCCATGTCCAGGTATATATGGATAAGCCCAGAAAGCAGTCATCTTTCCCTGAGTCTCATTGCTGCTAGGGTAGAAGTGCATTTTAAAACAAAAATTGAATCTTTTTAGGATGGGAAGATGTCCACAGGATAGGACACTTGCAAGGTGACCAGGAGTGTCCAGTGCACAGTGTGTGTGTGTGTGTGTGTGTGTGTGTGTGTGACTTTTCACAAACAGGAGTCTGTGGGTCCAAGAGAGTCAGTGCAGAGGTGACTCAGCTGGGAGAGGTTCAAATGCAGGTGGGAGTGCCTCCGAAGCCTGCATTTGTGATGACTGGAGGACCGTAGGGTCTGCCCAGGTGGGAGTGCCTCCGAAGCCTGCATTTGTGATGACTGGAGGACCGTAGGGTCTGCCCAGGTGGGAGTGCCTCCGAAGCCTGCATTTGTGATGACTGGAGGACCGTAGGGTCTGCCCAGGTGGGAGTGCCTCCGAAGCCTGCATTTGTGATGACTGGAGGACCATAGGGTCTGCCCATGAGGGAGAAAGCCTGGGTCAGCCTCGTGAGGCTCCGGCAGCTTGGGGCCTCCTTGCAGAGCCGTGGGTGGAGGGAGGGAGCTTGCTGTGATGGCACTCGTGGCCTGAAGGTGACAAGTGCGCATGCGACCAGCTGGGAAGAGCAGCCACAGACTGATCCCAAAGGCCACGTGTCCCTGTGTGAAGGGTAAGCAGGTTTGCAGCAGCCAGACCATGGCCCAGCTGTGTCCTGGTCGATGTGGCCCAGACTCCAATGACTGCAAGAGTCAGGGCTGTGCCCTGGCCCTCCGTGATTAGGGACAGCTCACCTCCTACCCTCTTGTACCCTCAAGAGGTGTGTGCATCTCCCCAGCTGGTTACATAAGAAAACATCATTATGTCAAGTGTGGGAAAAAGTTTCCTAAAAAAAGAGTAGACTCATTTAAAACCATTGAAATGCACAAGGCCAAGACTCATCTGACCCTGAGATTAACTGGAAAAACATTTTTTTGTAGTCTCTTAATATATATTGCTAAAAATAACATCAAAGAGGAAATGGTGAGTGATCCAGAAATTCAATGTCGTGGGTTTTTTTCTTTTTTTTCTAACTGCATAGTCTTAGAGTATTGCCTATGTGCATTTATTATAGGAATCTTTAAATAATGTGTTCTTTAATAGTCAGCAAATCATATGGACATGCACCCATTCCTACAGCCAGCTGCTAGCTGTTCTGAAAGTCTGGGTGATCCAGGAGGCAAAGAACATCGTTTCCTGTTGGCCCACCTGACACCTGTCTTTTCAGGTGGTGTTAAAGAACCTGCCGGAATGTTAGATGGAGCTGGGGGTTATACTGAAGGTTTCATTCCCCAAGTGGCTGACTCAGGCCCAGACTAGTTTTCTGCAGCTGGGACGTTTGGTACAGATGTGACCTCCTGTCCCCTACACACCAGATCCCCTACACTGTGCAGGTTTCCAACAGGAGGAATCACCCTTAGGCCGGGAAAGGAGAGCTCACCCCTAGGCTGCAGCTGCCCTGCTGGCCTCCTTCCTCGGTCACTGGGGTGGACAAGAGGACCACAGGACCTTCTGCTGACTCGCTGTCAGAGCCTTGTTTCTTAACTATCTTTCTCAATAGACAGCAAGAGCTGTCTGCCTGGGCCATTTTCCAGGCTTCAGTCTAAGTGAGTCCCTGACATTTAGTCCTTAAGCTTTGGAGGACAGGCTCTTCTCTGCCTGACCTTTGGCTTAATGCCTGCTGCCTGATTTGCTGAAGCCCTGCACACATTTACGACCTGCTCCTGCCTCCCTCCTGTCTGGGCTGGGCTCATCTGCCCCATCTCTAACAGGGTCCATAGTCCACCTCCTCCTGCTCCCTTGAAACAGATGAACATTCTCACTGGCTTCAGTGAGGTGCCTGTCACTGCTCTGGGCCCCTTGAGTGTCACAGATGGAACAAGAAGATGTCAGAGCTGACTTATTTGGAGTTCATACGTGGCAGATAATGGTGCTGATGAGACATTGCTGTGTATGAGAAGACAGGAATGGCCTTCTCTTAATGATCTTAACTTTTTACCATCTTAAATTGTGCTGCTATTTCAGGAGCTCACACTATGAGCAAAAACAAAAGTATAGAAAAAATTTAAAAGGGATTTATTTAGAGACTCCCAGGTGTGCAGAGCAGAACAAGGATGAGGGAAATTAACATGGTGCCAGCTGCACCCTCAACGGGCTCATGGTTCATTCCAGGAACCAGACATCCACTCGGCCCCCAAAAGCATAAGATGGACACTTACAGTTTCCATAGAACGTTATGGGGCATGTATGAAAGGATTCTGAATGCAGAGCTGGTTAACTGTGCCTGAAATAATAAGAGAAAGATTTGTGGATAAAGTATCTCTTGCAAAAGTTTTGAAAACTGAGAAGAACTGCGACAAGCAAATATCATAGGGTGGTTGAAATTAGCAAGAGGGAAGGGTGTAGCCATGGGAGTCTCTTAATGATAGAATCTTTGGAAGAGAGACAGAGAGAGAAAGAGATTGTTGTCCAGGAGGGAGACCTTTGTCTTAGGAGTGCAATTGCCATGAGAGAGGAAGAAAAAAAAAGCCTGACAGAAAGCATCAACTTGATGAGAGGAAGTACTGTCTGATGGAGAGGCCTTCCCCTTTTTAATAGGTGGTGAGTGTTCTTGTTTTGCTGTGGTAGTTGCTTTTCCAAGAGGGTATATGTGTATGTGAGAAGCCTTGGGAATAACTATCTAGAAATATTTGTATCTAATTATGGGAGTATTGCATGTGTATATATGCATGTATATATAGCTGTGTGTATATGTACACACATGTACACACATACATATGTACATGTGTATGTAGCTGGTCTACGTATGCACTCAACATGCCAGCAAATTTGGAAAACTCAGCAGTGGCCACAGGACTGGAAAAGGTCAGTTTTCATTCCAATCCCAAAGAAAGGCAATGCCAAAGAATGCTCAAAATACCGCGCAATTGCACTCATCTCACATGCTAGTAAAGTAATGCTCAAAATTCTCCAAGCCAGGCTTCAGCAATACGTGAACCGTGAACTTCCTGATGTTCAAGCTGGTTTTAGAAAAGGCAGAGGAACCAGAGATCAAATTGCCAACATCCACTGGATCATGGAAAAAGCAAGAGAGTTCCAGGAAAACATCTACTTCTGCTTTATTGACTATGCCAAAGCCTTTGACTCTGTGGATCACACTAAACTGGAAAATTCTGAAAGAGATAGGAATACCAGACCACCTAACCTGCCTCTTGAGAAATCTATATGCAGGTCAGGAAGCAACAGTTAGAACTGGACATGGAACAACAGACTGGTTCCAAATAGGAAAAGGAGTACGTCAAGGCTGTATATTGTCACCCTGCTTTTTTAACTTATATGCAGAGTCCATCATGAGAAATGCTGGACTGGAAGAAACACAAGCTGGAATCAAGATTGCTGGAGAAATATCAATAACCTCAGATATGCAGATGACACCACCCTTATGGCAGAAAGTGAAGAGGAGCTAAAAAGCTTCTTGATGAAAGTGAAAGAGGAGAGTGTAAAAGTTGGCTTAAAGCTCAACATTCAGAAAACGAAGATCATGGCATCTGGTCCCATCACTTCATGGGAAATAGATGGGGAAACAGTGGAAACAGTGTCAGACTTTATTTTTTGGGGGGGCTCCAAAATCACTGCAGATGGTGACTGCAGCCATGAAATTAAAAGACCCTTACTCCTTGGAAGAAAAGTAATGACCAACCTAGATAGTATATTCAAAAGCAGAGACATTACTTTGCCGACTAAGGTCCATCTAGTCAAGGCTATGGTTTTTCCTGTGGTCATGTATGGATGTGAGAGTTGGACTGTGAAGAAGGCTGAGCACCGAAGAATTGATGCATTTGAACTGTGGTGTTGGAGAAGACTCTTGAGAGTCCCTTGGACTGCAAGGAGATCCAACCAGTCCATTCTGAAGGAGATCAACCCTTGGATTTCTTTGGAAGGAATGATGCTAAAGCTGAAGCTCTAGTACTTTGGCCACCTCATGCAAAGAGTTGACTCATTGGAAAAGACTCTGATGCTGGGAGGGATTGGGGGCAGGAGGAGAAGGGGACGACCGAGGATGAGATGGCTGGATGGCATCATGGACTCGATGGACGTGAGTTTGAGTGAACTCTGGGAGATGGTGATGGACAGCGAGGCCTGGCGTGCTGTGATTCATGGGGTCGCAAAGAGTCAGACACGACTGAGTGACTGAACTGAACTGATATATATTTGTATGCATACACACACTTTGATGCTTTCTAACCATTGTGCTGAAGAGGATTCTTGAGATTCCCTTGGACTGCAAGGAGATCAGACCAGTCAATTCTAAAGGAAATCAGTCCTGAATATTCATTGGAAGGACTGATGCTGAAGCTGAAGCCCCAGTCCTTTGGCCACCTGATGGGAAGAGCTGACCCACTGGAAAAAACAATGATACTGGGAAAGATTGAGAGCAGGAGGACAAGAGGGCAACAGAGGATGAGATTGTCCTCTGGATGGCGTCATCCAGATTGAAGGGCATCACTCACTCAGTGGACATGAGTTTGAGTAACTCCCACAGATAGTGAAGGACAGGGAAGCCTGACATGCTACAATCCATGGGCTTGCAAAGAGTTAGACATGACTTTGTGACTAAACAACCAAAATAAAAGTACACTTATAATGCATAGCTCTTTTTTTCATTGTTATTACTATTCTTCCTAGATAAGGACTACATTTTACTTCCATTGTTACCTTCTTCAGTGCCCCAAATAAGGCTTAGGGTGGCAGCATTAGAAACTCAATATAAATACATATACAAAAGTGTGTGTGTGTGTGTGTGTGTGTGTGTGTGTTCATAAGACAGCAGATTTAACTAGTAATATGGTGAATAACACCCAATTAGAACCATGGAATTTCAGGAACACTTCATTTGCTGGGATTATTCTAGTTAACTTTGACAGAACAGAGATAAAGAAAACATCACTCTCTGAATCATGTCAATTAAGCGTTCACAAGAGCACAGAAATAACACAGCTTCCAGATGACTTTTTTCCCAGCCTGACAAGCAGCCCATCTCTTGGAAGTAATAGGTGTATGAAATTCCTTAGTCTCCTTAGGGAGGCTTGGTAATTTTCAGTCCGTGTGGGTAGTATTCGTGTTTTCTGTCTTCTTAGTCATTGCTATTAAAGAGGTTTAACCACCAAGGAACACCCCGCAACTTGTGTGATGATCTTCTAAAGCATGAGAAAACTGGCTTAACGTCAGAAGAGTGCTCACACAGAGCGCTCTGGGAAAAAAGACTTTAGCATTTCCAAATGCATTTCAGAAAGTTATCTTGGCAAGTTGACTCTATAGCTTCCAAGTTACATAAGTAAACAAATGAGTAACAGATGCAGGGTGCGATGTTTGAGAACAGTGTGCTCGCCCTTTTACCATGCGGACAGGGAAAGAGGAGCTGATGGAGGTTAAGTGGAAAAAGAGACGTGATGGATATATTATAAATAGAACCCCAGAATTTATGGGAAAGCTATTTGGAGAAAATGGAACAGCCTGGACAGTTCTATTTTGGCTCAAAGACAGTCATCGTAACTTTAAGGATCCCAGGAGCCCTTTGTTCATTTTTACTGTTGGCAGAAGCGAAACCTTGAAAGAAATGAATTTAACAATGGATTAAATTGCTTAATTTGGCCTTCTTGAATAGAATTTTTAGAACTACCGATTCCATTAGCTATATCTGTAGGGACTGCTCAGTGTCCTCACTGTTGGGCTTCATGAGGTTTCTGACCTGGTTTGAGGTGCTGCAGAAATGGAACGCATTTACCATCTCCTGCAGAAACACCATTCCCTGGCTGATTGCATTGGGGTGTTCTTTTCCCCCTCACCGTCATCCTTTTTAAGTCCGGACATCTTTGATCCACTTGATTTTACCAGGTCCTTTGTTTCTATAGGTTCAAAATAAAGCTGTTAGCATATTGTAAGCTAACAGATAAAGACCTTCTAATGCAATCATTTCCTCTTTTCCCTATAAAGTGGGTCTGTTGTATCTTGTACTAACCACATCAAGTTCACTATCAACCCATAATTTACGTCTCACTGCCCAAACTACTGATTTGTTAGAAAACCAATTCCAGCAGATTTAACAGAAATACAGCTAAGAATTGTAGGGGATTTGCAGGAGATCTCACCACAACAAAAACAGATGTACAGTCACTGATAATTACTGGCAGGGTTTAAGCAGCACTGGTTCTCAAAGGTTATTAACAGGCGTAGAGGGACGACACATCCTCCCCTATATCCTTTCTTTCAGGACTGCTTCAGACCGAAAAGTAGGGCACACACGTTAAAAGGCTGTCATTCTTTCCCATTACCACTGTAACAGTTAACGCAGACTTGAGGCCTAAAACCAAGACAAATGTTTTACCTTATGGTTCTGCAGGTCACAGGTCTTACACAGCTTTTGCTGGAATGAAATCAAAGTGTCAAGGGCTGTGCCCCACCTGGAGGCTCTCGGGGAGGATGCAGTTGCTTGCCCTTTCTATCCTCTAGGGGGTCACCCTCCTGCCTTGGTCCAGGACCCTTTCCTCATCAATGACCACCCATGGAGTTCTCACACACCTGGCTCTGACCCAGTTTCTCAGACGCATCTCTCTCAAACTCACTCATTCTGTCTCCATCTTCCACACTTACAGATATTTCTGATTACATTGGGCCACCGTATCGCCCAGGGTAACCTGTGACACCATCACATCGTCATGGTGCCCCTTTCCCCTGTAAGCTAACAGTCCCAGGTTGTGGAGATTAACATGTAGGCACTTGGGAGCTGTGACCACAAAGGTATTCAGTTTCAATTCTTTACTTCTAAAAATCCTCTGGTTACCCAGGACCTTAGTAAGTCAACGGCATCATCTGCTGGCTTGCGTATTAATCAACTTTCCTTAAATTAGCCTATAATGAAGGAATGACTGACTTTGTAATACGATCTTTGTGTTAAATGGCAGCTCCAAGCTGAGCCCCTGCCCTTGGGAAGGTAAGGGAACTACCAGCAATTACAAGAATAGGTCTTGTATGGAATCACCACCTGCCCCTACAGTCCCCTCCCCATAAAGAGGATGTATTTGTCGAATTCACACAGCTGAGTCAAGAAATTCATGCATGTTAATTCACCCTGGAGTATGATTCACTTGCATGGTTTAGCTCCAACCACAGAGAACAAATGATATAATTGTTACTAAATCCTCACCTTTGATTCTGCATAAAAGAACTTTGCACAGGATTTATGCATTTGTGAATGCATACACTGGTTTGATATATATCAGGTAACTATCTTCCTGCTTCGTATTTTACAAACTGACTCATACATAATAAAGCAGGAATCAAATCTGGCCCATAAGCTGAGAATGATTGTTACATTGTTAAGTGGCTTTAAAAAAATTAAATGAATAATATTTTCTTTGGAGAAAAATCACATGAAACTTAAATGTCGTGTCTGTAAGTAAGGTGGTTGAGACATGGGGGTAGCTTTGGTCCTTCAAGGGCAGAGGTGAACAGTTGCAACAGAGGCATTATGACTCATAAACCCTAAAATATTTCTGCCTGACCCTTTCTTGTCGAAGTTTGTCCATTAACTCAAAACTGACATTTCTATGGGTAAATATTTGCAAGATATGGGGGTGACAAGGGGAGTTGTTTATGGCATTGTTAATGTTGACATGCAACTAATGGGTAATTCAACCTAGCTTTTGAGATCAGAATTCCACTCAAAGAGAATCTAATTAAGAATAAGCAATATTTTTTAAGCAACAGCACAACAAATGTGGATTTCCGTTATAAAAATTTCAGTGAGTAGATGTAGGTGAGTGGGATGGATGTGGGTTTCTGAATCCAGAATTCACTTCTCTTAGGCATTGTCACTAATAGGCAAAAGGGTAGGTGACCTGTTTCGAATAAAATTTGTAATGTAGTCTGACCAGGAAAAAAAAAGTGAGGGAGGGAGCCTTCAAACAAAATATTCCAATGATTAAATGTCCCCTGGAATGGGTCATATCCAGCATCACTAGTCAGTACCACACAAATCCTAGCAAAGAGGCAGATCTGAGTAGTGAATTACCTCTTACAGGAGATTATTTCAAATAGCGACATAAACACTGTTGCGATTGGTTCCAGTCAAGGTTTGGCTTTTCACTTTGAATGGATGCTGTGGGTTTGTAAGCCTGAGAGCTGAAATAGAGTACCCTGACATCAAAAAGCTCGCCTGTATATTTCACTGGACGCAGCTTTTCCTCAAGGTAGCAGAGCTAGCAGGGATATGCTCTACATAGCCAGCCTGAAATTCTGGGAATAGAATACGGTTTCCAGCTCAAGCGGGCAGCGGTGGGCGCTCCAGCCCCAAAAGGGCCCTGCCAACTTCAGCTGCGAGGCAGTTTGTTCACCTCTGACATATCATCTGCATGAATAAGCATCACTTTGAAAATAGATTTGCAGCTGAGATGCAAAGTAACTCTGTGATACATAAGCGCATGCAAGTAACATCAAAATGCTTTGGGAACATTTACACGGCATCTGTATTGTCTCTTTAAAAACCTTAATATAGGTCTTTTCAAGTCCAGTTTACAGACTGGAAAACTGGGGTTCAGAAAGGATAACCCAAGGATATAATGTCTCAGTCAGTACAAGTGGAGGCAACACACGTCCATCCATCCATCTGAAGCACCCAGTCAGTGGTGGTCAGGCCACGGGCCAGAGTGGAACATGTCACGTCATTTCTAACCAGCCTGAAACATCCTTTACTCCATAATGACACGAAGCTGTCCACAGTTGGAAGTAAATTGCTCGTTTTTTCTGACAGCCAGAGTCCACCTTGGACATGGACTGGCTACTTTAAGCAGCTTAATCAGAGACTGAGTGTGTCTTATTTTGGAACATTTAATTTTGTCTAATATACTAACTGATACACGCACGAGGCATTTTGAACCTTTCTGACAGTTCTTGTCGCTGATTTCATAAACACCCTTCTTCTCTACTTCAGAAGGAAGGGCCCGGGTTGTGACTCTGCAGATGGACCCTGGTGACACTGGATGTTATCAGTTGTTTCAGTCACTTCAGGTGAAACAGAATGGCCAAGTGATCAAATACTGAAGGGTAGAATTGTATCATTTACGTATTTCTGTTCCTTTGGTAATTCATTATGATCCTGGTCCTGATAAGAAGAAATAAGAGCTCAAAAGAATATCAGCTCACTTAGCCATCCTTAATGAAGAAGAATCAAAATGTCCAATACTTGTGAAAGCCTTCATTCTATCAAGGATGAATGTGGTTTTTGTCTGAAGGCACAGGTGAAATCACCTGCAGCGCTTCAGGGTGCAGCACAGCTAACAAATGTGTCTGTTTCAGGTAACTCAGCATGCAGACGGCTGGCACTCACTTGTGAAGGCGGGTTTGAGATGGGGCATTTGTGAGGCTGGTTTACAAGGGAGCTGTTTTCATTCTCTCTTATAGGCTGACCGGCATGAACCTCCCTTCTCCTGTCATCAGCAGCAAGAACTGGTTGCGCCTCCATTTCACATCTGACAGCAACCACCGACGGAAAGGATTTAACGCTCAGTTTCAAGGTAAGAAGGCTTCATCTTATATGACAAAAAATAGCAGAAGATACTCTGGTCCTCTGGCAATGCTGAAATTTTAGGACTCTCTTGCTGAAGATGAAACAAGAGTTATAAACTTGAATGAAAATGGCTTCGATCTCTCATATGAACCGTTTACTTTGGAACAATTAGCAGCTTCTTAGTAAAGTTTTACTGTGGTGACAGTATGCTGTATATTTTATGGTTTTGCTGGAATTATTGCTAAGTTTTAACCAGTAAGTCAATGAACATATAATAGCACTCATTTCAATCACTATGCACCCACCCAGTAAGTAACAGTTTCTGATTATTTTCTTTATCTGCTTACTAAGAGGGATGTAGCATATGGGTTGTATGAAAGTGCATAAATGCATCATCTTATCACTTTTAGTCCTAAGATGTATGCGCACTCCACAAATGCAGCTACCTAATGATTAGTGATTTACACACAGCTGTCCAGTGTCGTGCTTAATTGTTTAGTTGTGTGTGACTCTTTGCGACCCCTGTACCAGAGCCTGCCAGGATCCTCTGTCCGTGGGGAGTCTCCAGGCAAGAACACTGGAGTGGGTTGCTGTGCCCTCCTCCGGGGGATCTTCCCCACCCAGGGATTGAACCCAAGTCTCTTGCACTACAGGCAGATTCTTTACTGTCTGAGCCACCACGGAAGCTCAGGAATACTGGAGTGGGTAGCCTATCCCTTCTCCAGGGGATCTTCCCAACCCAAGAATTGAACCGGGGTCTCCTGCATTACAGGTGGATTCTATACCAGCTGAGCTACCAAGGAAGCCCAGGGGACTGCAAAACAAAAATACCAGATTGTTTGTAGTTGGGTGAAACAGAGAGCTTGCCATCAATAGTATATTGGATTGATTTTAAATCTTTTTGTATCTAATTCTAGATACCAAAAAAAAAAAAAATCTTACCTGGCTAGCATGTTATCATTTCCTACATGTTTCCAATAATCAATAATTGTTATCAATACTATGAAAAAGGCAATAGAAACTGTTACGCATGCATCTGAAAAGAAAGCGAACTAGGATGGCTCTGTCAGAAAGCCAGATGCTTTCTCAAGCAAACTTCTCCAGCTTTCCCCAAACTGTGGCCAGTTCAATGAAGGCAGAATTCCCTGAACATTTGGCACATGCAAGCTGGAACCCTAAAATGAGGAAATGACAAAACCCCCATACTCCAGAAACTCGCGAATCACAAGGACAGTGTGCAGACAACTCTGTCTGTGAAGGATAGAACATAAAGTCATAGATGCCACTGAGCGAGGTTTTAGTAATGTTCCAGCCGGTGAGTCTGAATGCCACCTGTCTGAAACACATTTATTTTCTTTTTATAAATTTTATTGGAGTATAGTTGATTCACAATGTTACGTTTGTTTTGAAACACATTTTGAAATCCATAATGCCCTTACTGTGTCCTTTTGGGCAAGAAGTGAAAAAAAAAAAAAACTAACTAAAAACTAAGAGTGATTTTCAGGGTTTTAAATATAGATGATGCTGAGGAGGGTGCCTGTGGTAGGTTTTACCTGCCACTGGTCCACAGGCACATGGACCCTCACAGCACGTGCCTGACTTGGAGGCCAGGGACAATTTTGTCTTGCCTAAATGCATTTTATCTATAAGGAGCATTGTCCGTCTCTCAGTTTCTTCTGATGCTGCCAGAAACTTCTCAGACTGCAAATATACTGCCTTGAACTTGAGGAGATTCACACCAATTTGTTTTCACTAATCCCAGGACCCAGGCAAGGCCACTGTTTTTCTTCTCAGACCGGCCTCGATGTTCCTTGATTTTCCAAGGGCATGTATTCTAACCGCAGTTATAGGAGAGCAGGCCTGGAAAGCGCAGGCCAGTGGGAACTGGGGTCTCATGGGGATACAATGAGGGGAGCTGAGGAATACCCCACTTAGTCTTAGAGGAAATTCTGAGTTTTCTCCATATAATTTCCCATCAACAGATACATCTGTCTCCGATTTAAGACCCTCATAGAGCACTATTTAGAATCACAATTGACTGATCAGTTGGCGCATTATACAGTTATTGCTAAACTGGTGACCGATCTTCTCCAAAAGTCCTATTTAGTTGATGCATATGGAAATACAGAAACATTTCCAGGTGTCATCCTCTCAACCTGATCATTGAATCTGGCACCTGGACCAAAGACTGAAAGATGGAAAACAGAATATTAAGTTTGAAGATGCTCCAAACTGGTAGATACAAGAAGCAACTGCAATATTGCAACACCACACATCAGCCACTGGTTTTGTATGAATACCACATGTAACATGTTCATATATATTTGTATATATATAAAAGTGATGATTAGAAAAATTCATATGTAACTGGCCAGGCTCCTCTGCCCATGAGATTCTCCAAGCAAGGATACTGGAGTGGGTTGCCGTGCCCTCCTCCAGGGGATCTTCCCGACCCAGGGATCAAACCCACATTTGTTATGTCTCCTGCATCAGCAGGCAGGTTCTTTACCTGCCACCTGGGAAGCCCATATGAAAATATATTTGTATATAAAAGTGATGATTAGAAAGATTTGTGCATAAAACCAAAGAGTTGAAAAGACGTGAGAATACAAGGAGGGGTAAACATGGCTCAGCAGTGATGTGTAAGAAAATCTCTTCAGGCTAATGAAGCTCACGTCCAGGAATAAAGGGGGGCAGGGGCTGCTCTTCTTCACTGGCTGCAGGCCCTATATCACAGGAAGGGTCATGACATCACGACTAAGGCCGGATCTCAGCTGAGCATTCATGGACAGTCAGATTCAGCACTGGATGTCATCCTTTTGAAAGCAAAGGTTACAAAACAGAGAGGACCAGGATGATAGTAAGAAATGTTCCAAAACAGGAACTGAGGACGCTGAGAAGGAGCCTGGTGAACGCCAGGCAGGAAGGCATCACGTGTGGTTTTCTGGCTCCTGGGGGCAGAACTGTCACTCGTGAACACGAGCCACAGGTGGACCTTCCTGCCAACCCCAGAACTAGCCTGTGGGCAGCAGAAGGCAGGACACAGAGCACCAGCCTGGGCGGGCCTCTGGGAGCCCCTGGCCGCCCCGCTGACATCCCCGCTGGACACAGGGCTGCCTGGACACTGCAGGGAGGCCTCAGTATTTTCACTCTGAGGACAGATACTTCCTGTCTTAGAGGAAGGTATACTGTTCTTGTAAATTTTCTTTTTTCTTTTCTACCTAGACTGAACAGCAGGAAGCCCCAATTTATACTGTACTATATTTCAACTAAACAAATTCAAGGAAAAAAAAAATGCTGTTGTTATTACCTCCACACTTGCTAAGAAGAAAACAAAGTAGAAGAGCAATCTAGAAAACCAGCAAGAACAACAATAATAGGGAAAACAGTGTCTAGTGAAAGCTAGTTTAAAATCTATGTACATATTCTCTCAAAGAATCTGAATCTTGGGGTATTTGGTGGAGAAGGGGAACATGAGAAAACACATTTCTGTGCTCACTGCTTTCAACATTATTGTAGTCACGTTTATCATTTGCAGTCACTCTTATGACTATAAAATTTCCATCAGTGTTACGCAGAGTGAATGAGACAGCAGATTGTGTGAGATTCCTGTGAAAACTCTGTGTTCCTAAGCTGCCAACGTGGCCCCCTGCTGGCATCTCTGTCATTGAATCTGCCCCTCTGATGGGAGAATGAAGCCTGCAGAGATTTTTACAACTTCTAAAAACAAAGAATCCATTCCTTTTAACTTGGGGCTTTTCTTGGTCAGATAAACAGCCATCCACCAGCGTAGCATGGTCTTTCTTGTGTTCCTTGATGTTTCCACCTTTCATCCCTGTGTCCTCCTTTCTCTGAACCCTGCACTTGACTCTTTGGCTTTTCTCTCTTTGATCATGCCATCAAGTTATGCCAGAAGTAGAAGTAAGGTTGATTGACAGGAGAAACCACTCTGTAGTTGCTAAATATATTCACCTTTAAAATAGCATTATGAGCAAAAAAACTGTGGCAAATTCAATAAGAGCTACTTGATAGATTTGCAATATCACGTGTCTCTTATGGGCCCTCACAGAATGACAGATTTATGTAGGACATGCTATTCTTTCAATCAACTGAAAATTGAGCCCATTCTTTGTATGTTGCCTCCATCATTAATTATAATTAAATAAGTGCCTTCTTAGCACAATCCATCATGTAGACATTTCTGATGTCTAAAAGATGAATTTTTTTAAAAGATATATTAACCTTGAACCATAAGTGCCTCTCCAGTATGAAGTAGCTGTATATGTGTCAAGCTCCAGTTTTACGTACATTTATCTGACTATTTGTAAAAATACAGCTTTCACAAAATGAAATTCCCATTGATTTCTGTAATTGATCAATCATGCGGAAAGTATTTAATAAAGTTCCAGTTTATACAGAGAATACTCTATCTTTTAAATCAAGGGAAAACCTGACTAGATTTAAATTTTGCATTGGCACAAATAACTGGCATTCTTTTTATTTCATTTCATTCTCTACAACTCTTGGGTTTTCCTCTTTATTAAAAATGAAGAGCTTTGTAAAAAATGAAGACTTTTCTGTTGTTAAACACATGTTTGGGGGCTTCCCTGGTGGCTTGGTGGTAAAGAATCTGCCGACGCAGAAGACGTGGGCCTGATCCCTCATTGGGGAAGATCCCGCATGCTTTGGAGCAACTAAGTCTGGGGGCCACAAATACTGAGCTTGTGTTCCAGAGCCCGTGTGCCCTAGGGTGCGTGTTCCACGGCAAGAGAAGCCACCGCGATGAGAAACCCACACCCACACCTGCAGAGCAGCCCTCACCCACCCGCGACTAGAGAAAGCCTGCGCAGCAGCAACAATGGCACGGCCAGAAATAAATGAACAAAACGTGTTTTGGAAAATTGGAAGCTTCGCCTTTTGAGATTAATTCAAATTGAGGTAGAAATCACGCATTCTCCCTTCATTGTGCAGGGCTCCCCTTCGCTGTAACCTGAAATACATCCAGTCCCAGAGGCTCTGCCTCCGAGGTCAAGGGCCTGGATCCCGAGGCCCTTTGTATCTGTGTCTCTGTCTAGGACAGTAAACAGTAAGGACCATAAACTAGAACCTGGAAGGGGCTCAGCTGTCATATGTATTAAAGAAATGAAGGAAACTAAGAGCGCTTCCTCTTCCCGGGGTTTCTGGACCACTGGTCTGCAGAAGCGTGAGGGACCCCTAGGTGGCGCTCTGGCTCATTTCTGTGGCCTTGGGCACCGTGCACCCTTCCACTGAGAGGCGCTTTCAAGTTTCCTGGGTTTGTTGTGTGTGGTTTTTTTTTGTTTGTTTTTTACTTTATTTTCTTTACAACACTGTATTGATTTTGCCATACATTGACATGAATCAGCCACGGGTGTACATGAGTTCCCAATCCTGAACCCTCCCCCCTTTCAATAAAAATAAACGAGTGAAACCTTATCTTATAACCTCTAAGTAATTCTTGCTGTTTAGTAGCTAACTCGTGTCGGATTCTTTGCAATCCCATGGACTGTAGCCCCCCAGGCTCCTCTGTCCATGGGATTCTCCAGGCAAGAATACTGGAATGGGTTGTCATTTCCTTCTCCAGAGGATCTTCCCAACCCAGGGATAAAATCTGGGTCTCCTGCACTGTTAGGCATATTGTGTACCAATGAGCCACCAGGGAAACCATGCAATTCTTAAAACCTCAAAAAGGAAAAAAGAGTTTTTAATAAATATAAATTCACTAAAATCAGAAATACATACCACTTTCCTTAAATATATACTTTAACTTCTCTCAGAACCAGAGATTCCCGCAACTCTAGGACTTTCAATAATTCACAAAAGATGCCCATCTCTGTGTTTCCAGCTGCTGACTCTTGTCCTCTCCTTTTTCATTAAGTACTTTTTATTAGCCAATATCCTTTCTGCCTTGTGTATCTCACTATCTTAGTCTACAAAATGAGAATAATAATATCGGCCTCCCCAGATCATCATGGGTAGCAAATAAAATGAAAAGAAAGTGTGATGAGCGCTTTGTAAACAGCACTGAGATGTCAGAGCATTCATCACCCATCAGTAACTTTCCTCAAGCTTAGCGTCTTCCTCATCAAATTAACTAAAACAAGCAGTTTGTTCTTCAGCATTTTGAGGGATATTTTAAAACTTATAGAACAGACCGACTGTTGCCTTACATTGTTGGCAGTAATTTGGACAGGCACAGACCCTCTGGACAGCTGTTTCAAGGTAAAATTGGACCCCTGTCTTCTCTAGACCTGGCAATTCCACTCTGGGTACATGCCCACCAGAAATGAGCACAGGTGTGCAAAAGGACAGAGCACATGCACTGAAGATTCACCCATGATTGTCAGACACTGCATTAAACCTAAATGTCCAGCCACAGTTGAGCATATGAAGAAAGGGGGCATTCATCCAGCGGAACACTAAATAAAAATGAAAAAGGACAAACTCCCTCTACAAGTAACAACATGTGGAATCTCACAGACATACTGTGGAGTGAATGGACCCAGACAGACACATGCACCCTGCATGGTCCATTTACCTGACATCTGGGGATCTGCAAATTCATGGTTTACAGTGGTTGTTATTGATGTTCAGTCAGTCTGTCATGTCTGACTCTTTGTGACCACGTGGACTGCAGCATGCCAGGCTTCTCTGTCCTGTGCTGTCTCCTGGATTTGCTCAAAACCATGTCCATTGAGTCGGTGATGCCATCCAATCCAACCATGTCATCCTCTGTTGCCCCTTTCTCCTCCTGCCTTCAATCTTTCCCAGCATCAGGGTCTTTTCTAAGGAGTCAGTTCTTCACATCAGGTGGCCACAGTATGGGAGCTGCAGCCTCAGCATCAGTCCTTCCAGTGAATGTCCAGGGCTGATTTCCTTTGGGATGGACTGGTTGGACTTCCTTGCAGTCCAAGGACTTATTACTAAAGAAGAGCACCATGCTTTTTGCTTGTTTACATTTCAGTTTTAAAAGGGTCAGAACAATCCCCTTCCTCCAAAATGTGAATTTCTATAGAATTTTCTTACAAATAGGTGCAGGCAAAAATACCTAGAGTTTCCCAACTCAATGTCATGATGCTGTCAAAGGTCAACATTAGGAAGGGGCTCCCACCACACAGCAGAGAAGGGGACAGTAAGTGGTCGCCACATTACGCAGCCTGTAAATACGTGGCAGCACCAGGCCATCAGCAGAACCCTCTGTGTTCTCTGTTCATTGTCATCCTCTCAACTCTATTTCCTCCATAGTCTTGCTGCACTGCTTCCTTTGTTGCCAATCAGAACATCTTTCTTTGGGGAGCAGCGATTTATTTTTGTGAAAAGGAAATCCCAAAGAAAGGAGTGTCACTATAAGACAACTATAAGCGAGTGACAGCTTTATCCATTTTCACCTCTGCTGATGTCGGAGGGAGCAGAAGGGCTGTTGGAGACAGTTTCCCAGAGGAAGGACCACCTGGGTGTGTCCAGGGCGTCCAGGAAGGAGGAGGGGAGGGATCTGGGTAAAGGAGCATCGAATGCAGAGGGGCGTTCGGGCTTCTACAAACACAGCCCATCAGTCCTGGGGTCAGGGGGGAGACAGAAAAAGAGAGAGAGGTGAGGGATGCAGGGGAAAGGGAGGATTTATGCTACCCTTAAAAACTGTAACTGGGGGTAAACGGAGGATCTCCGGAGCGTTTGAGGAGTAGGATGGGAGAGCAGTGCACGCAACTCTATTGCCAAGGCTGCAGGGTGGTCCCTTTTGATAGCTCTTGGGGGCTGGGGGGCAGACAGCCTGGGGCATCTCAGGAAGAAGGGCTGCTGGGGGGACCCTCTGAGACACTGAGCACAGGAATAGGGACTGACCCTGAGTCATCATATTTAACAAAGAGGAAAACATGTGGCTGAGATAAAGACATAAGATGCCCTTCATCCCAAGGCTCAGCCAAGGGCCTCCTGGGTAAAGAACCAGCTGGTAAAGAACCCGCATGCCGGCGCGGGTGATGTGGGGAACATGAGTACAGTCCCTGGGTCAGGAAGGTCCGCTGGAGGAGGATGGCAGCCTACTCCAGTGTTCCTGCCTGGAGAATTCCATGGGCGCAGGAGCCTGGTGGGCTACAGTCCATGGGTCGCAGAGACTTGAGCACGCGCATCACCAAGGCTCAGCCACCACCACATTTAAAGCATCAGTATATTTGAGAGAGACCGTGTGCATCAGCGGGGAAGGTGTGTGCGCGTGCACGTGCAGTGGAGCTCATGGGAGATGCAAGCAGCGGCAGCCTGTGCTCTTCAGAGCCCAGCGAACCAGAGCTGGACAAGACACACGGAATAGATTCCAGGCTCAGTAAGCAGTGGCCTGGCTGTGACCCGCTTCATCCAGGGAACGCACGTGGGAGGGAGCTTGTGTTAATTAGCACCTCGTCAGATACTTGTGGAGAGCCCACTGGGTGCCCACAACGCCTCCATCTGTGCTGGGAAAGCCCCGTTTCTCCTGGGGAGGGAGACAGAAATCCATCAGACAAGTTGAGTGTATGCTGGTGGGGGAAACATTAGGGTCTCGGTCAAGAAAGCCCCTTCGGAGGGAACAGTGTCTGAGCCGAGATCCCAGTGACTTGTGACGGTTAGGAAAAGAGCTACGTGGGCAGTGAAAAAGGAGGAGCGACCGAGGAAGAACACAGGACGCTGTGGGGCAATAACTGCAGAGAGAGGTCAGGGGACAGTCCCGTGGGGCCCTGTGGGGTCTGCAGGGGCCGGTCAGGCTTATTTGATTTATAAGGCAAGGTTCTGGAATGTCTGGAAAGTGAGGAGGTAGGTGCGAGATCTGAGCCCATCATTTGAGCTTGTCTGTAGAGAAAGCCTCTCTGTAAACCATTATCCTGTCCCCTCCAAGGGCGACGGGGAGTCTTTACACGAATAGATGGCCCTGTCTTCTCTCCCATCTGGGTTCCTGGGCCCCAGTCCTGAGATACAGGTCATGTCACAGCACTGGCAAATTGTGCTTTCTCGTCTGCAGGGTAGAGTGCGCGGCTGAGCTCAGGTGATGGGCTGGGGCAACACACCTGGGGTCACCTGCCTGCAGGCCTCTTGTCCTGGCCCAAGTGACATACCCCTCGCCTGCTTCCGCCAGCCCAAACTCCAGCCTCAGTGTGTAGCTTCGTGTGGGCCAACTGTACATGACGTATTAGACCCACCCACTTAATCTTTGTAAAAGAGGGGAATCGGGTGTGATTGTGTGAGTGTGTGCCAGGACATTCACAGACCACAAGGTAAAAACCCATCGTGAACAGGACAGGACAAAGACAGTGTGCCTAGATTCAGGAGTGTTAATAATAGCTTCGACTAGACATCGGGCACAGGTTCTTACTAATGTTGGAAAAGAGAACATATTTCTTAAGGAAAGTGCATGGTTTTATGCATTAGAGATGTTAAATTAATAGATAGAAGGCTCACCTGGAGATGGCCTAATGGAGTAAATGAACTTTTGAGTCCGTTCCAGACTTTTGATTTAAGTCAGTGCATCTTCATGTATTGATCAATTTAAAACTTGTATTTGAAATATTCATGCACAGTAAATCATAGCCATTCCACATAAAAGCACTTAAACTAAAGCCTCCTTTTCCCTAAACTCCTAAGTGTGGTTCCCACTGGGCAATTGGGAACCAACAGAGTTATTCAGTAAATCACGGCTCTTTAGAATACATTAATATGTGAGCACAGGTAGATGTTAACGTTCTTATGCTTGGTGAGTATAAAAGCTTCGGGTGGTTATTACTCCCCCGGTAAACTGTCTTTCCACAATTTTTATTTACATGCCGTTAGATGGAAATTATTCTGGTTTTTGGTTTGTCGGTGCCTAACTGTGCTCTCTTCACGCTTTCGCTCTCTAAGCTGGCAGTTTAATCAGTCCAATCTGGAGGCTGTGCTTAGAGGGTTTTTTTTTTTAGCTAAATGTGCATGTCCATTTCTCATAAGGGATTCAGTACTTTGAAAGATAAGGCATCATGGTGTACTTGCCCCGTGTCACGGGGCTGCCAGTATTTCCACTGAGAAGCCCTTGCAGTCATCACCATGTGGAGTTTCTTCACTGTCCCCGCCCTGATGCTGATACGGCAGGGAGATGCTGGAGTTGCGGCTTACCCGAGGTAGCTGCTGCTCAGAGCTGTAGGGACATGGATAGTCAGTCAGAGCTGTGTGGAAGCCGGGAAGCTTGAAAAGGCACAAGCCATGTCACTTGCTCTCTTAATCGCCAGTCAGATGACTCAGATTGTACAATGACTCATTTGCTTGATGTAGCACAGATTTTAGGATGAGCCCAGGGAGGTTATCCCAGAGCTTGCCTCGTTTTAGCTAGAGCTTCACACCCCTTGTGAAAGGATGGTACTGTCACTTCTGAGGATAAACACAAGGCTCAACTCTTGTGTTGAGATCCAGCTCAGATCCACATGCGGGTTGAAAATGGGTTTTGAAGCAACATGGAGCAAAAGCTTATTTCTGGGCACCTGTGGAATCTGGTTTCCTCAAATTGCATCAGCATGCTTTGACTTGCATGAAGAACACCTATACTCTCCTAATGGTGTTTCTTTCTGCATTATTGAGTCATAATTGTCTAATAAACTTGTACATGTTCAAAGTGTGCACATGACAATTTGATATACACAAGGGATATAGGATTCTCACTATCAAGTTAATAAACACACGCATCACTTTACATATTTATCCTTTATTTTTGGTGAGAACATGTGAATTCTCTTCTCTTTGGAAATTTCGCCTGTTGTTACCATGGTGCACGTTAGGCCCACAAACCTTGGTCATCTGATTACTGAAAGCTTGTTCCTTTCACCAGCCTCTACCTGTTTCCCCCAGCTCCTACCCCTGGCTGCCACTTGTCTGTTTTCTAATTGACTCAAGTTCAAGAACTTAACCAAGTCAAAATTAGAGGTTTACCCTAGAAACGGTTATAAAGACCAGTGTCTCTTGCCTTCCTTAACCCAGATATTACCTGCCCCAGCTACAAAACTGCGACACTTAAGAGCTTTTAAAAAGCACTCTGAGATTATGATTTGTTGATTTAAGATGAGGACCAACATTGGTATTTTTTTAAGGCTTTCTAGATTATTCTCATCTGGAGCGAGAGTTAACAAAATGATGGAAACTATCTGTAAGTGCTCTGATATTTAATTTTACAATTTATACCACCAGTGATAATCTTCACTGCTCTAAAATTAAAAATGGTGACTCAGGTCAGTTCAGTCACTCAGTTGTGTCCGACTCTGCAACCCCATGAACCGCAGCACACCAGGCCTCTCTGTCCATCACCAGCTCCCAGAGTCCACCTAAACCCAATGTCCAGTGTGTCCGTGATGCCATCCAACTATCTCATCCTCTATCTCCAGTAGCATATTGGGCACCTACTGACCTGGGGAGTTCATCTTTCAGTGTCCTATCTTTTTGCCTTTTCATACGTTTCATGGGATTCTCGAGGCAAGAATACTGAAGTGGTTTGCCATTCCTGTCTCCAGTGGACCACATTCTGTCAAAAGTGATGACTATTGCTTAATATTTTGAAATTCAAGATTTAATTCCTTTTTGGATCTTCTACATAAAAAAAAATCATATATTGGGAATTACCCTGGAGTGTATCAGAATGAATACACAAAAACAAATCTATCATGATAGTAAGAAGTGAGATGTTTATCTCTTATTTTAGTTAATAGTCTATAGAATTGTAAAGCACAGAACATGCTATGTATTTATAAATATGTTTAATTGATATCTTTTGTAGGGAATTCAGTCTAGTCTTATAAGCTCTAATCGTTATTTTAATGTTTAGTCTTTAAAATGACTTAAAACATAACAGAATATATTTGTTAATTCAACTTTCAATACCAAGGTATGGAATTTGGCCTTTTGCTCAAAGCATTTTTGAGAATATTCTTTTCTTTGTTTGAAGTAATTTATCTTTTCTGTTCAGAGTAATTTTTAGGCAATTCCAAAGACAGAGACCAAAGTTTCTACAATGTGTTACATTGCTTAATGCCTGTATTGATTGCTATTGGTATTAAATGATAACATTAATTTAAAATTTAACTAGAACAAAGTTTTTCTGTCATATGTTGATTTCCATTAATTATATTAACCTGAGATGTATTGAACACCTACTACTAGCAAGACATTGCAACATTTAATATGAGATTGCAGTAAAGAGCATACATCTCCTGCCTGAAGTACTTTTTGGAACAACAGGAAAGACCAGGCTTGCTTACTTCTGCTGTTGTGATTCACATGTATTTTTTAATCTGTGTTTTTTGGGGATTGTTACCTCTGATCTTGGAATTGGACAGGATGGGCTCAAATTTAAAATATTAATATCAACTTTACCAATTTATTTGTTGAAGGGAAAGGTAATTATTAATTTTAACACCAACCTTTATCTTTATTTATTTTTTAATTACATATAATCACATAAAAATAGGTAGTGGTAGAATACTAATACATGGTAGCTATAAGTTTTCTCAATGTTGTATCAACCAATAATAATACATATTTTAAAGAATATATGAATTACATGATATATTAGGAATATATGAATCATAGTCGCAGGCATATTATAAGCATTGGATATGAGAAAGTGGTTAATAATTCACTGTCTCCACTTTCAGGAGTTTATAATTTAATCGGTAGCTCGCAATATATATTTGGGTCAGTTTCCCCATTGAAAATGTAATCTCTCCAGGCAGACTTCATGCATATAAACAAGCTTTTATTTATTTATTTTTGAACTTCATGTTTGCCTGAAATCCTAGGTTACAAGTAGACTTCAGGTAGAACATTCTGTCTAATCATAGAGAATACAGAGCTAGGATGATTGCTTCCAGTTATCGGCGGGCCGTAGAAGACTCACTTTATAGACAGAAGGCAGATACAGACAGATATTCAATACAGAGACAGGTCAACGAAGGGACAGATGGACAGGACTTCCGATGGGGATGGGAGCAGAGGATGCAAAGTGTGAAGTGGACAAAGACATGCTTGAGTGAGTGTGAGGCTGAGAAGAATGGGGGGAAATCCACACTGAAAGGACAATTTGAGAAGTACCAAAAAACAAACAAACAAACAAACAAACAAAAAAAACCCAAGCATTCCTGGACAAAGTTTAATTCAATTTGACATCTATGGAAGATCATGATAGAAAAGTATGCTTGGGCCAGAATGTGACTGATGCTATAAGGAACCCAAAGAGCTGTGTGTGGACACCAGGAGCTTCCTGAAGTTCACCTAGGCCGGCCTGACCCTCGAGGCTGGATAATAAAAGGTTCAGAGAAATCAGCGTGTCATTGCCACAAGGAACTCAGACTATTGTAGAGCATGTGGTTCTTTCTAAACTTGCCTACACATTCAGAGAACAGAAATGTGGCATAGTGTCCATTTCCCAATGAGATGCTTAGACAGTCCTTATTATTGACATATTTTTATCATGCCAGAAGGGATCCGTCTGCACTATTTACACTGAATAATTCAGGTTTTAACAAAAAGTTAATCCCAAAAGTCAAACAATGCATATCACAGGCATGCAGAAATAAGTCTGCCTACTGCAAACTCTGGAGCCAATGGGAATTGGATCACATTTTATTTACTGAGATCCTGGGTAAAAAGAGCATCATGTCTGTCATGAGATGTGCATAGCATGGTGATTAACTAGCAAGTCTGGACTAGACAATCTCACCTTATAAACCCTCTTGTGACACCATCTCCTTTCCCGTCTTTCACTGTAAAACCTCCTGAAAGGATGCCCTACAGAGCATCCTAACCCCCTGGCATTCTGCCTTGTGGTCCAGAACCTCTGAACTTCCAAGCCCTGTCCCATTCACATGTGACTTCTCCCACTTCTTGATAACCCACACATGAAGAACCTGGATTAGGTTTTGCCCTCATCCTGCTCTGTGCTCCTTGTATGGGGCAGCGTCTCCCTCCTGAGCCTTGGGCGCGGATGCTCAGATTAGGACACAGGAACCACTTACTCCTCCTTCCTTACTTCCTTTTGCACCTTCCTTGGGTACGGATCCCTGAGATTATTCCACCCCTCTTCCCTGCTACGTGTCATGGAGTCTACATCCAGATTCCCTGCACTTGTCTCTGCACCATTGCATCAGATCCCAACATGGCAACACCCACTGCTCCTTGTGTCTTTACTGTGCAGACACCCTCCCCCCTCCTCTCCATCCATAAACCACACCATCCTTCTCGGTGTGCCACCCACTTCTGAGAGCTCCTTCTTATGAATCTCTACCTGTCACATAGTTCTTGAATTGTATTGTAGTTCAGTCACCAAGTCGTGTCAGACTATTTGTGACCCCATGGACTGCAGCACACAAGGACTCCCAGTCTCTCATCACCTTCTGGAGTTTGCCCAAATGCGTGTCCACTGAATCAGTGATGCCATCCAACCATCTCATCCTCTGTCACCCTCTTCTTTTGCCTTCAATCTTTCCCAGCATCAGGGTCTGTTAATTAGTCTTTAAGTTTGTGCTGATCAGTAAGGTAGCCACTGGCCACATGTGAGCGCTCAACAGTTAAAATGTGGCAGTTTCAGAGATGAGCTGTAAGTATTAAAGGCCTTGGATTTCAGTGGCAATGTGAAAAAAAATGGCTAAGACATTACGAGTTGAAAAGATGATGTCTTTTTATCATTTTAAGTATTTTTAAACTTTTTGATGTGTCTATCAGAAAATTTTAAATTGCCTAAGTGGTCACATATGTGGCCCACACTATTTTACCAGGCAGCTCTGGTGTAAGATTAGGAGTCAAATATTTAAAATATCAACCTTGCCGATTTCTTCCAGAAAAGGATAATTATTATCTTTAATATCTACCTTTATATTTCTTTCTTTTTTTAAATAAATGTAATTATGTAAAAATAGGCAACACCTGGTAGGAAATTAATACATGATATCTATAACTTTTTGATAGTTACCAACCAATAATAATAGATATTTTATGTTTTTATTTTTTTCTTTCATTAATTTGTATTTATTAACTGTTTTTTTACTTCTTATTTTTTCTTTTTATTTATTTATTATTTATTTATTTTACTTTATTTTACTTTACAATACTGTATTGGTTTTGCCATACATCAACATGAATCTGCCACGGGTGTACACGTGTTCCCCATTCTGAACCCCCATCCCACCGCCCTCCCCATACCATCCCTCTGGGTCAATCCAGTGCACCAGCCCAGAGCATCCTGTATTATGCATCAAACCTGGACTGGTGATTCATTTCACATATGATATTACACATGATTCAATGCCATTCTCCCAAATTATCCCACCCTCTCCCTCTCCCATAGAGTCCAAAGGACTGTTCTATACATCTGTGTCTCTTTTGCTGTCTCACATACAGGATTATCAATACCATCTTTCTAAATTCCATATATATGCATTAGTATACTGTATTGGTGTTTTTCTTTCTGGCTTACTTCACTCTGTATAATAAGCTCCAGTTTCATCCACCTCATTAGAACTGATGTATTCTTTTTAATGGCTGAGTAATACTCCATTGTGTATATGTACCATAGCTTTCTCATCCATTCATCTGCTGATGGACATCTAGGTTGCTTCCATGTCCTGGCTATTATAAACAGTGCTGTGATGAACATTGGGGTACACGTGTCTCTTTCAATTCTGGTTTTCTCGGTGTGTATGCCCCACAGTGGGATTGCTGGGTCAAAGGCAGTTCTGTTTCCAGTTTTTTTAAGGAAACTCCATGCTGTTCTCCATTGTGGCTGTACTAGTTTGCATTCCCACCAAAAGTATAAGAGGGTTCCCTTCCCTTCCCTTTTCTCCACACCCTCTCCAGCATTTATTGCTTGTAGACTTTTGGATTGCAGCCATTCTGACTGGTGTGAAATGGTACCTCATTGTGGTTTTGATTTGCATTTCTCTGATAATGAGTGATGTTGAGCATCTTTTCATGTGTTTGTAAGCCATCTGTATGTCTTCTTTGGAGAAATGTCTATTTAGTTCTTTGGCCCATTTTTTGATTGGGCTGTTTATTTTTCTGGAATTGAGCTACAGGAGTTGCTTGTATATTTTTAAGATTAGTTCTTTGTCAGTTGCTTCATTTGCTATTATTTTCTCCCATTCTGAAGGCCGTCTTTTCACTTTTCCTGGAGTTTCCTTTGTTGTGCAGAAGTTTTTAATTAGGTCCCATTGGTTTATTTTTGCTTTTATTTCCAATATTCTGGGAGGTCATAGAGGATCCTGCTGTGATTTATGTCGGAGAGTGTTTTGCCTAAACCTAGGAGTTTTATAGTTTCTGGTCTTACGTTTTGATCTTTAATCCATTTTGAGTTCATTTTTGTGTATGATATTAGAAAGTGTTCTAGTTTCATTCTTTTACAAGTGGTTGACCAGTTTTCCCAGCACCACTCGTTACAGAGATTGTCTTTATTCCATTGTATATTCTTGCCTCATTTGTCAAAGATAAGGTGTCCATAGGTGCATGGATTTATCTCTGGGCTTTCTATTTTGTTCCATTGATCTATATTTCTGTCCTTGTGCCAGTACCATACTGTCTTGATGACTGTGGCTTTGTAGTAGAGCCTGAAGTCAGGCAGGTTGATTCCTCCAGTTCCATTCTTCTTTCTCAAGATTGCTTTGGCTATTCAAGGTTTTTTGTATTTCCATACAAATTGTGAAATTATTTGTTCTAGCTCTGTGAAAAATACCGTTGGTAGCTTGATAGGGATTGCATTGAATCTATAAGTTGCTTTGGGTAGTATACTCATTGTCACTAAATTGATTCTTCTGATCCACGAACGCAGTATATTTCTACATCTATTAGTGTCCTCTTTGATTTGTTTCACCAGTATTTTATAATTTTCTATATACAGGTCTTTAGTTTCTTTAGGTAGATATATTCCTAAGTATTTTATTCTTTTCGTTGCAATGGTGAATGGAATTGTTTCCTTAATTTCTCTTGCTATTTTCTCATTATTAGTGTATAGGAATGCAAGGGATTTCTGTGTGTTGATGTTATATCCTGCAACTTTACTATATTCATTGATTAGCTCTAGTAATTTTCTGGTGGAGTCTTTAGGGTTTTCTATATAGAGGATCATGTCATCTAAAAACAGTGAGAGTTTTACTTCTTCTTTTCCAATTTGGATTCCTTTTCTTTTTCTGCTCTGATTGCTGTGGCCAAAAATTCCAAAACTATGTTGAATAGTAGTTGTGAGAGTGGGCACCCTTGTCTTGTTCCTGACTTTGGGGGAAATGCTTTCAATTTTTCACCATTGAGGATAATGTTTGCTGTGGGTTTGTCATATATAGCTTTTATTATGTGGAGGTATGTTCCTTCTATTCCTGCTTTCTGTAGAGTTTTTATCATAAATGGATGTTGAATTTTGTCAAAGGCTTTCTCTGCATCTATTGAGATAATCATATGGTTTTTATTTTTCAGTTTGTTAATGTGGTGTATTGCATTGATTGATTTGTGGATATTGAAGAATCCTTGCATCCCTGGGATAAAGCCCACTTAGTCATAATGTATGATCTTTTTAATGTGTTGTTGGATTCTGATTGCTAGCCTTTTGTTAAGGATTTTTGCATCTATAATAGATATTTTAAAGAATATATGAATTATATGATATTTTAAGAATATATAAATCATATGTAGCAGCCACACCAATTACTACTGTCTGAAATCTTCATACTAAATCTACATCTTGGTTTAAAGTTTTAGTTTAAAAATTTAATAAACCAAAATCTGTAAGAATTCAAAGTATATGCTTTACTACCATTTATTCTTCAATCTGAATGAGTAGGTTCCCCCCACCCCTTGGAAGTGAACAAAAGATAGGGATTATATGACTCTCCCAGTGATTGAGAAAGAATTATACTATAAAACAGAAAATGAAGAAAAGAATATTTTTTAAAAAGAGGAAAAGATTTTAAGCAAAAAAGAGAGAAGAAAGAGTAAACAAATGTGGACTTTTTAAAATTCTCTAGATTGCTATGGACCAACCTTTGATATCCTGATTAAAACCGGAGTGTATGCTCCCAAGAGGCCTCTGTGCTGCTCAGTAGGGGAACTCTGAGCTCCGTCCTTGTCTTTAGTCTCCAGGACAAGGGCCAACAAATGTCCCAGATCCCACAATGGTGATAAAATGTCCATGTCACACGTGAGCAGCTCCACTCATTATGACCTTGGCCTGAAGGAAGCTAAATCAGCTTATGCGCCCCACACATTAGTTGCTTTGGGTAGTATACTCATTTTCACTAAATTGATTCTTCCGATCCATGACCTAATAATAAGTGACATCATGAGTTTTATTGGAATTATAAGTTTATTTTTTTTAATTTTTATTTTTACTTTATTTTACTTTACAATACTGTATTGGTTTTGCCATATATTGACATGTATCCACCACGGGTGTACATGAGTTCCCAAACATGAACCCCCCTCCCACCTCCCACCCCATATCATCTCTCTGGATCATCCCCGTGCACCAGCCCCAAGCATCCTGTATCCTGCATCAAACATAGACTGGCGATTCATTTCTTACATGATAGTATACATGTTTCAATGCCATTCTCCCATATCATCCCACCCTCTCCCTCTCCCTCAGAGTCCAAAAGTCCTGGAATTTAGAAAGATGGTAATGATGACCTGGTATGCAAGACAGTATAAGTTTATTTTTAAAAAATTCCTGTTTAAACATTTCCTGGAAAACCCCACTTGGATTACAATTTGCTTAATTGACAAAAATTCTCACAACCTGCATGTGAAGCAAGTGCTCTGTTGAAATAATTAAAATTATAATTTGCAGTTATTGAAAAAGCAGTGACTGTGGAGAACTAAAATAATGCAGAATTTAAATTCAGTGAAATTAATACCTTAATACCTTGGATTTTCTTTCTGTGCAAAGATGGTTCTATATTTTTCAAATTCCTTTATATTTAATTGATTCATTTAGTCATACCAGGAGAGTCCAGGAGAATTTTAATTACAAGTATACTGAAGATGAAAGAGAGTTCTGGCATTATTTTTTCTCTAATGTTTAGAGAAAAGGTCATCTCTGCTTAAAGACTTCTGTTAGCATTGTATACTTCTTACAGTTCTATTTACCTGCTTCTCTGAATGGCCACTAAGTTAAAATGTCTGCATCAGTTATTGCTAAAAAATTGGAAAAAAAAATAGTCAATCCCATTCTATCTCCACTGGTTATGAAATCTATTGCTTTTGTCTTGATAAGGGTGGATACATAATTTGGTATTTAATAATACTCTTTGTGTCCTTCAGACTCCTTTCAGAAGCAGGAGGCTTAAGTCAATGCTTCTTTTTTAATTCCTTTATAGGATTAGCAATTTGCAAATTGTATTTTCAGTCTTTTCTTATGAAATAAAGTTATAGCTCAGATGACCCTTTAAGGATTATTTCTTTATGGATTATTATCCTTTAGGCTTTATTTCATTAGCTAATTTAAATCTAATTATTTCTAGACAGGAAGCTTATAGTTTTGCCTGTTCCTATGATTTTCTTAGCAACAGGTACTCAAGAAATGAGTAGATGTGATCCTTTGTGCATTTTTGACTAGTTAAAGTTTAAATGTTAATTATTAAAACTTAAAAAAAAGAAGCCTCATTGAACTTCTAAAAATCTCACTCTAGCTCTGTTGAAAAACCCAAGCTGTCTTCTTTCTTCCTCTATAAATTGTCATGTCTTATAGACGATGAACAGAAAATTTCTTCAGAGCAAATTTAAAGTCATGCTCAAAACAGATTAGCCTATAAAACAGCTCTGGGAAAACACATCTGTAATAAATCCTAATTCAAATAGCTTCAGT
Organism: Ovis canadensis; assembly: GCF_042477335.2. Classification (NCBI taxonomy): domain Eukaryota; kingdom Metazoa; phylum Chordata; class Mammalia; order Artiodactyla; family Bovidae; genus Ovis; species Ovis canadensis. The sequence goes on along the minus strand of NC_091270.1, from coordinate 19,286,146 downwards.
AAAATATATTTCTATTCAAAAAACACAAAGCCTTCCTCCTGTTCCATAGTTGAGTTACACACACACACACACACACACACACACACACAGGGTCAGGAAGATGCCCTGGAGAAGGAAATGGCAACACATTCCAGTATTCATGCCTGGAAAATCCCATGGACAGAGGAGACTTGGAGGGCTACAGTCCATGGGGTTGCAAAGAGTTGGACCTGACTGAGCAACTAACACTGTCACCTTCGCTTTCACATGTTATTAAACTGAATCCAATGTAAGAACGTTTTCACATTTTAATGACTCCAAACGGAGGATTAGGTATTTGGCAGTGTTTTGTCTTGGTCCTTTTTCAGTGGTGTATACGATAACTCTGCATCCTAGTCGGTGGTGTCTTAGATGTGATGGGATTCTCTAACAGGGCATGATCTGATTGTAGGCACTTCTATTTTCTAGAAATTAAGACTCTTGTGATACAACTCTGTCCCATTTCCTGCTCACCACTCCATCCCAGGGCCCTGCTGCACATGCAGCGTTCTAGAAGCTTCTCCTATCTCTACATGTGACTGTCCTGAGGGAAGGAACAAAAAGAATAGGAAGAAAGGGAAAGGAGAAATACTGGAGTCTTGGGGGAGTTATAATTGGTATTAATTAAATTTGTAACAATAATATAAACAAGAAATCATCTAAAATTAATATCATACCATATGGTACAACCTTACAATATAAGAGTTTAAGCATTATTATATTTAACTATGGACTGCTATGTCCATAGTTAACTATGCAATGCAGGAGACCCTGGTTTGATTCCTGGGTCAGGAAGATCTGCTGGAGAAGGGATAGGCTACCCACTCCAGTATTCTTGTTCTTCCCTTTTAGCTCAGCTGGTAAAGAATCAGCCTGCAATGTGGGATACCCAGTTTGATCCCTGCATTGGGAAGATCTCCTGGAGAAGGGAAAGGCTACCCACTCCAGTATTCTGGCCTGGGGATTTCCATGGGCTGTATAGTCCATGGAGTCACAAAGAGTTGGACACGAGTGAATGACTTTCACTTTGACTTTCATGGACTGCAAGTAATCAGCAAACATATTCACTTTGAAACACTCCAATATGTTAATTGACAGAAAGATGAGTGTCACACACTGATTCCTTATTTATAAAGACAATGTCAGAACTTGGCCATAATATATGGCTGCTGGGGGAAAGGATGGGGGAAGGGATAGTTACGGACTTTGGGATGGACATGTACATATGGCTCTGTTTAAAATGGATAACCAATAGGGACCCACATGAGTAGCACATGGAACTCTGCTCAATGTTATGTGGCAGCCTGGATGAGATGGGGGTTTGGGGGAGAATGGATGTGTGTTTATATATGGCTGAGTCTCTTTGCAGTGAACCTAAAATTACCACAACATTGTTAATTGGCTATACCCCAGTACAATATAAAAAAGTTTAATTTCTTTTTAAATATGATAAGAAGATAAGACTGTCTAGAGGGAAAGGTGAGGGAAAGGGAGATGACATTCCTTATGGATCCAGCACCATATGCTTTAACTACACATACAGTTTAAAGCTGAAAACTGAAAAGTCTTTGTCACCAAAGTGTCAGGGGAGGAGATCCAGGCATCCATCCCCTAACAAAATCAATAACATACAATTATTCGTGAGCAAATATAGTTCTGGGTGTGCTCAGTGGAGCAAAAAGTCCAGGAATAACCACACAGGAGGGGGTAGGGAGAAGTTCTATATTGCCTGCATTATCCCACCCCCAGTCAGGCACTGCCTGGTGCAGGGAGTGAACTCTCACCAGAAGGTTCTTCTCAGGCACAGGAGCGCCTTTCCAGGCACGACATGAAGGGGGTGCCCCACCCTGGAGAAGCCAATATCCGGCAGATCCACAGTGACCCACCCACCCCTGTGCAACATTTGCTCCCAGCGCCCTGTGGATTTTTTTCTTTGCAGGCTCCAGCTGTCTGAGTTGCAAGCCCTCTGTCCCGGTTGCTGAGGCCCCAGCCAGAGCTGCCATGGGGACCCCAGCCCTGGCACCCCGAGCAGATAGAACACCACATGCAAGGCTGCAGCTAGCCCAGCCCTGTCTCAGCCCTCACCACCTCAGGTGTGCGACAGTCGGCTCTTGCCACCTTGCACACACTGGCAGCGGTCTCTGCTGTCACAGGCACACTCATGACCAGTCACCATCACCATTGGCCTCTGTCCCTTACTGCTGGACCCCGAGGTCTGCTGAGGACCCACCAGCTCCCACAGCCACCAGAGACTCAAGCTCCCAGCACTAAGGACCACAGGTCTGGTGACCTCACAGACCACAGCTATTAACAGAGCTGAGGCCCAGCCCCACAGCCCCGCTATGTGCCCTGCACCACCTGACCCGGGGCACAGTACATTCTAGCATGACCCCCTCTACCATGCGGAGGTCTTTCTCACTGAAATTAGTTTGTAACATCTGGAAGAGGTGACAGCTTCTTCAATGTGCAGCCGCTGTATAAGGTTATAGGGACCACAAAAACATCAGGGAAACATGTCACCGTCAATGGGATGCAGTAAATGCCCAGTCAATGGCACCAGTGGAATGGAGGCCCATAAACTGACTGGCAAAGAATTCAAACTGATTGTTCTAAAGAAGCTCAGTGAGCTATAAAAAAAAGACGGATAAACCATTTAATGAAATCAGGAAAATGATACCCCCCAGAAATGAGAAGTTCAATGAAGAAGAAGAGGTACAAAACATTAAAAAATAAATCAAACAGAAATTTCAGAGCTGGTGAATACAATGAATGAACTAAAACACTCAATAAAGAGCTTTGACAGAAGACCAAATCAAGAATCAGAAGTTTTCAGAAGACATCCATACAACTGATACATACATAGATTATCCTCAGCCTTACCAAACACCAGGGCAATCAAGTCACACCACGGTGAGATATCCTGACACCTATGCATGGTCTAAATGATGTGTAGAAACTGAAAAAAAAAGAAGTCAAAGTCATAGCCACAGAGTGGAATGGTGGTTGCCAGAGGCTAGGAACAGAAAGGGCACAAACTTTCAGTTATAACATGACTAAGCATGGTGACTGTAGTTAATAATAATGTGCTTCATACTTGAAATTTGGTAAACTAGTAAATCTTCGTATTGTTAGTCAATCAGTTATGTCCAGTTTTTGTGACCCTTTGGACTGTTGCCCACCAGGCTCCTCTGTCCATGGGAGTTCCCAGGCAAGGGAGTGGGTTGCCATGCCCTTCTCCAGGAGATCTTCCCAACCCAGGGATCCAACTCGAATTTCCCACATTGAAGGCCAATTCTTTACAACTTGAGCCACCAGGGAACCCCAGTAGATCTTAAATGTTCTCACCAGAAAAAAAAAAAAGTAACTATCTCAGGTGACATCAGTGTTAATTAGCTTATTGTGGTCATTTCACATTGTGTATACGTGTCAAAACATTGCATTATACACCTTAAATACGTTCAGTTTTTATCTGTCATCATAGCTCAAAAAAGCTGAGGGAAAAGACTTTGATTTTTACCTAAAAGCAAAACTAATACAATATTGTAAAGTAATTAACCTTCAATTAAAATAACTAAATTTCTTTTTTTTTTTAAAGTAACTTTATAGAATGCATGCATGTTAAGTCGCTTCAGTCATGTCTGACTCTATGAGATGCTATGGACAGCAGCCCACAAGGCTCCTCTGTCCACAGGATTCTCTAGGCAAGAATACTGGGGTGGGTTGCCATTTCCATCTCTGAAAACTTTATAGAATAAACCCTCACTATTCTGATATTAAACCTACAATAAGTGAAAAAATGCATCCGTATATATGGGCTTCCCTGGTGGCTCAGTAGTAAAGAATCTGCCTGCAGTACCAGAGATGGAATTTTGATCCCTGGGTCAGGAATATCCTCTGGAGAAGGAAATGGCAACCCACTCCAGTATTCATGCCTGAAAAATCCAATGGACAGAAGAGCCTAGTGGGCTACAGTCCCTGGGGTCAAAAAGTCAGGCACTACTTAGCAACTAAACCAGCAACAACATAAAAGATGAAAAAAGGAATACATATTAACATATATAGTGAATATATATATAGGAAAGACAAAGTTACATTATAATGAAATATACCTTTAGAAACTATTAGTCTTAGCAAGCTTTAAGAAGCCTTTAGTTAATGCTTATATATCCACTAATCAAGGGCAGAAAAAAGATTACAGAGGTTTCCCTGGTGGCTCAGTTGGTAAAGAATCTGCCTGTAATGCCAGAGACCTGGGTTCGATCCCTGGGTTGGGAAGATCCCCTGGAGAAGGGAAGAGCTATCTATCCCAGTATTCTGGCCTGGAGAATTCCATGGACTTTATTGTCCATGGGGTCGCAAAGGGTCAGACACGACGGAGCAACTTTCATTTCACTTCAGATCTTTAAAACCTGAAGTATTAATGTGGCAAACTTTCAAGGAATAAGTGTCATTTGTCAATATCTCTTTTGAATAATGAGAAAATAAACACCTTGCATAATAGCAGATCTGCAGGGTTTTCCAACATCCACACCATTTTCCTGCGTTACCGTGTTTAACACCACCTGATGACTCTGTCTTTGGAATCAGGGCTGATGACCAGCCTGTCTCCTCTTTCGAATCATCATCTGAGCTCAGCAGGAAGATCTTGCTGTGCCACAGTGTGGTTCTCTAAGGCCTGTTTTCTCTTAGTTGATGCTGCAGGTGCTTAGTACCATCTGAGGGCGCTTTGCTGTTTCCTGTGACTGGAGCTGACAGCCCAAGAAAGAGCAGAATCACTTTTGGCACTTGCATTTCTGACCATCATGATCAAAATTCAAACATAAATAATGTATGAGCTACAGGTGTTAGCTTGAAGTATGATTTCTACCCAGGTTTGAAAGAAATATAATGTGTGATAGCCATCATGCACATTTTGTGAAAAGAATGTAGAGTAATAGTTATTAAAGCCCAGGCCTTGTGTGTATATATTGCGAGAGGTATTGAAATATGCACAATGAGTATAAAAATACCTAACACTTTTCTCAACTTGCTAATGTGGCGTTTATTTTTCTTCTCGGTGCTCTTGCTCTCTGTTTTCTAAATACTTTATTATTTTGGAGTTGTTTTAGGTCCATAGCAAAATTCAGAAGGTACGCAGATTTCCTGGACACCCCCTGCCCCCACACAGGCGTAACACCCCTCCCCCATTATCAGCATCCCTACCAGATGATATGTCTATTATGACATATCATTATCACCCAGAGTCCGCAGCTTACGCTGTGTTTCACTATTGGTGTTTTACATTCTATGGATTTGTACACACGCATAATGACCTGTCCATCATGATGGTATCATACCCCTAAAATATCTTGCTCTCTAAAATATCTTGACCTCTCTTGCTGTTTTAAACATTGTAAAACGCACAGCTTCTTTGAATTTGTTTATATATGTGTTGAACTTGGAAAACAGATAATTCAGTTTTCTCACACATATCTACTAAATATACTTAATAAATGAATGTGTACATTAGAGTCTATATAATGATTCTGGAAAAAGCCCGTAGAGATGACTGACTTTAAAGCTGGAAACACATGAACACCAGCAAGGGAGACGTGGTTCACTCCCGCTTCATTAGTCACAGTCTTCTACAACCTCTTGCAGGTAATTTAGCTGTTTCTTATAGAAATTTCCCTTGACAGTCATCTACTTATACCGGTACAAAGAAAGTCAGAGTTCAAGGAAATTGTCACTCCATAAAGATTAAGTAAAGGCTGGCTTAACATGAAATTGATCAGGTTTCTGTAGCTTTAAAGACTACCATCCTGGCTTTTTGTGATTTTTCTCCTTTGATTTCAAACAATCGCATGCAAAAATAGGAGCTCAAGTGAATGCTGGCAGAGAATCTTTAATTAAATATCACTGCCTAAATTTGAAGTCTGAAACCTGGAGAGAAAAAGCTGTAATCAATTTTCCTGGACAGAGTATAGAGCTTGTTGGGGGGATCCAAAGTAGCTTAAGAAAAGCTTAGTAACCGAGAGGGTGCTTTCTGTTGGCAGAGTCTTGAGTCAACTTAAGAGCAAATGCACAGCCCTCCACAAGGAGGTTGGAAAGAAGAAACCTGTAACACTGCAAGTAAAAGATGTCACAATCAATAAAGGGAGTTTGGCCACAGACTGAGCAAAATAATTCCATTTAAAAAGTTATTTTAGTACAACCCTTTAAGTCTGAAACACTTTTGACTTCTTCATTTCTAAAATAATTCTAGAAATTAAAAAATAAAATTTTCCACAAGGACTGAGATTCAGAAGGTTGAAATGGGAAAATTAGGTACCTTTTTCTCCTGAATGAAAAATCATTTTGATCTACCTTAACACAGTAAACACACAGGTCGTTGCAACTAATTAGCTTATCTCCAGAGAGCAAGCATCCATGCTGGTTTCTCTAGATGGCCGTTGTTCATGATGAAGTAAAGGAAACACAGTTTTATTAAAGCAACAGTTCTTATTCTCAACCATGAAAGTTCTAAATCTAACATGTGACAACAGTAGTTACATGGTTACTTTAAATAAATTGATGCTGACTGTTGGTTTCAGTTAAAGCACTTTGAAAGCACAGTAAATATTCCACAGTTGAGTGTTGCATGCCATCTGTGAATCAGGTCCTAGGAGGACTTGTCTAGGATGATGATCTCATACTGAGAACAAACACCCTGATGGGACTTTGGGTACCTTCTCCATGTTGGAACTGTGTTTTCCCATGTTTATGTAGACAGATGGAACTCTCACCATCCATGGGTCACAGCCTTGTCATGGCGAAGGGGTGGTGGCCTGCTGCAAGGCTGGGGCACTGAGCATGTGCATGCATGAGGCCTTTTGAAGGAGGTTGCCATTATCTTCCACCATAGTTTGGTCTCAGGTCAAACAACAGGGCAGGAACACAGCCCCACCCATCAACAGAAAATTGGATTAAAAATTTACTGTGCATGGTCCCACCCATCAGAATAAGACCCAGTTTCCCCCACAATCACTTTGTCCCATCAGGAATCTTCAATAAGCCTCTTATCTTTATCCATCAGAGGGCAGACAGAATGAAAACCACAATCACAGAAAACAAATAAAATTGATCACTTGAATCACAGTCTTGTCTAACTCAGTGAAACTATGAGCCATGCCATGTAGGGCCATCCAAGACAGATGGGTCATGCTGGAGAATTCTAACAAAATGGTCCACTGGAGAAGGGAATGGCAAACCACTTCAGTATTTTTGCCTGGAGAACCTATGAACAATATGAAAAGGCAAAAAGATAGGACACTGAAAGATGAACTCCCCAGGTCGGTAGGTGCCCAGTATGCTACTGGAGATCAGTGGAGAAATAACGCCAGAAAGAATGAAGAGATGGAGCCAAATCAAAAACAACACCCAGTTGTGGATGTGACTGGTGATGTAAGTAAAGTCTGATGCTGTAAAGAACAATATTGCATAAGAACCTGGAAGTTAGGTCTATGAATTGAGAGAATTGAAAGTGGTCAAACAGGAGATGGCAAGAGTGAATATCAACATTTTAGGAGTCAGTTCGGAGAAGGCAATGGCAACCCACTCCAATACTCTTGCCTGGAGAATCCCATGGACGGAGGAGCCTAGTAGGCTGCAGTCCATGGGGTCGCACAAAGCCAGACACGACTTAACTGACTTAGCAGTAGCAGCAGCAAGAGTCAGTGAACTAAAATAGACTGGAATGGGTGAATCTAGTTCAGATGACGATTACAACTACTACTGTGGGCAAGAATCCCTTAGAAGAAATGGAGTAGCCCTTATAGTCAACAAAAGAGTCTGAAATGCAGTACTTGGTTACAGTTTCAAAAATGACAGAATGATGTCTGTTATTTTCCAAGACAAACCATTCAATATCACAGTAATCCAAGCCTATGCCCCAACTAATAATGCTGAAGAAGCTGAAGTTGAATGATTCTATGAAGACCTACAAGACCTTCTAGAACTAACAGGCAAAAAAGATCTCCTTTTCATCATAGGGGACTGGAATGCAAAAGAAGGAAGTCAAGAGACATCTGGAGTAATAGAAAAATTTGGCCTTGGAATACAGAATGGAGCAGGGTAAAGGCTAATAGAGTTTTGCCAAGAGAACACACTGGTCATAGCAAACACCCTCTTCCAACAACACAAGAGAAGAGTCTACACATGGACATCACCAGATGGTCAATACTGAAATCAGATTGATTATATTCTTTGCAGCCAAAGATGGAGAAGCTCTATAGAGTCAGCAAAAACAAAACCAGGAGCTGACTATGGTGCTGATCATGAACTCCTTATTGCCAAATTCAGACTTAAATTGAAGAAAGTATGTAAAACCACTAGACCATTCGGGCATGACCTAAATCAAATCCCTAACAATTATACAGTGGAAGTGAGAAATAGATTCAAGGGATTAGATCTGATAGATAGAATACCTGAAGAACTATGGACAGAGGTTTGTCACATTGTACAGGAAACAGTGATCAAGACCATCCCCAAGAAAAAGAAGTGCAAAAAGGCAAAATGGTTGTCTGAGAAGGCCTTACAAATAGCTAAGAAAATAAGACAAGTGAAATGCAAAGGAGAAAAAAAAAAGTTATGCCCATGGGAATGGAGAGTTCCAAAGAATAGCAAGGAGATATAAGAAAGACTTCCTCAGTGATCAATGCAAAGAAATAGAGGAAAACAATAGAATGAGAAAGACTAGAGATATTGTCAAGAAAATTAGAGATACCAAGGGAACACTTCATGCAAAGATGGGCACAATAAAGGAGAGAAATGGTGTGGACCTAACAGAAGCTGAAGATATTAAGAAGAGATGGCAAGAATACACAGAACTATACAAAAAGATCTTCATGACCCAAATAATCATGATGGTGTGATCACTCATCTAGAGCCAGACATGCTGGAATGCCAAGTCAAGTAAGCCTCAGGAAGCATCACTGCATACGAAGCTAGTGGAGGTGATGGAATTCTAGCTGAGCTATTCCAAATCCTAAAAGATGATGCTGTAAAAGTGTTGCATTCAATATGCCAGCAAATTTGGAAAACTCAGCAGTGGCCACAGGACTGGAAAAGGTCAGTTTTATTCCAATTCAAAAGAAAGGTAATGCCAAAGAATGCTCAAACTACCACACAACTGCACTCACCTCATATGCTAGCAAAGCAGTGCTCAAAATTTTCCAAGCCAGGCTTCAGCAATACATGAACCATGAACTTCCAGATGTTTAAGCTTGATTTAGAAAAGGCAGAGGAACCAGAGATCAAATTGCCAAAATCTTTTGGATCATAGAGAAATAAAGGGAATTCCAGGAAAACATTCCCTTCTGCTTCATTAACTGCTAAAGCTTTGATTGTTTGAATTACAGCAAACTGTGGGAAATTCTTCAAGAAATGGGAGAACCAGACCACCTTACCTGTCTCCTGAGAAACTTGTATTTGGGTCAAAAGCAACAGTTAGAACAAGACATGGAACAATGGGCTGGTTCCAAATTGGGAAAGGAGTACATCAAAGCTCTATGGCATCACACTGGTAATTTAGCTTATATGCAGAGTACATCATGCAAAATGCCAGGCTGGATGAATCACAGGCTGGAATAAAGGCTTCCAGGAGAAATGACATCAAACCCAGATATATAGATGATATCACTCTTAATGGCAGAAAGTGAAGAGGAACTAAAGAGACTCTTGATGAGATTGAAAGATGAAAGTGAAAAAGCAGGTTTAAAGATCATGGCATCCAGTCCCATCAGTGCATGGCAAATAGATGGGGGAAAAATGGAAACAGTGACAGATTTTATTTTCTTAGGCTCCAAGATCACTGCAGATGGTGACTGCAACCATAAAATTAAGACACTTGCTCCTTGGGAGAAAAGCAACAAGAAACCTAGACAGTGTATTAAAAAACAGAAACACCATTTTGCTGACAAAGTCCATATAGTCAAGACTATGTTTTTTTCCAGTAATCATGTGTGCATGTGAGAGTTGGACTATAAAGAAGGCTGAGCACTTAAGAATTCATACTTTTGAATTGTACTGGAGAAAACTCTTGAGACTCCCTTGGACTGCATGGAGATCAAACCAGTCAATCCAAAGAAATGAACCCTGAATATTCATTGGTAGGGCTGATGCTGAAGTTGAAGCTCCAATACTGTGGACACCTTATACAAAGAGCCCACTCACTGGAAAATACACTGATGCTGGGAAAGATTGAAGACAATAGGAGACAGGGGTGGCAGAAGATGAGGTGGTTAGATAGCATGATCAACTCAATGGACATGAATCCGAGCAAACTCCAGGAGATGGTGGAGGACATGGAAGCCTGGTATGTTACGGTTCATGGGGTCACAAAGGGTTGGGCATCACTTAGCAACTGAACAACAGCAACAGTGGAACTCTCACTGCCATCTCATGAAGCAGTCTGGTCACAGTCTTTCCTCCTGGCAGATGGAAAACTTATAGGTAAGGTCAAGTGGAGACATTTGCTCACAGTCTCCACTAGGTGCTGGTCATGAGTTGACCAGGTGTGGCTGACAGTTCCTGTATCCACAGTTTCATTCAGGCTTACCACAAGGTCACGGGGTAGGAGAAGGGTTCCTGTGCGAGTCTTGCAGTGGGTGGTCTGGAGATGATCAGACCCAGGGCCTGGGATGGAGATTGGTAGGAAGTAGACATGTCAAATGTAAGATGCTACTCAGACTTTAAGGACAAGGAATATGTCTACATCGTTACTCTTAACTGCTGGGTAATCGTCCATTTTTTGAATTAAGCATTCTTTATTCTCCCAGTCCCTTCACTGAGGAATGCTCCTGATTTTTGTTTCCTCAAAATGTTGGCTGAAAAGCAAGTTGTGTTAGTATACATAATTTAGTTAAAGGAAACCATTACAACTTGTTATTTTATGAATATGTACAGATTCAGTGATGTGAGGAGATTGTTTCAAGTATTAAAGTGATCTGTGTATGTGCTCAGTTGCCCAGTCATGTCTGACTCTTTGCGACCCCATGGACTGTAGCCCACCAGGCTCCTCTTCCATGGAATTCTCCAGCAAGAATACTGGAGTGTGTTGCCATTTCCTCCTCCAGGGGATCTTCCTGACTCAGGGACTGAACCCATGACTCACGTCTCCTGCTTTGGCAGGCAGGTTCTTTTCCACTAGTCCCATCTGGGAAGCCCTAAAATGATTATAAAATGCTTATAATAGTGTTTGACCATAGAGTTTGTATTATTGCCCTGATTTCACACCCAACTGTTGAAATACAAAGAGTATTTCTCTTTTTATTTTTTACCCCAAAATACTATTCTCACTGAAAACCTACACGTTCTACCCTTTACTTTTTCTTTATTCCTCTTCTTATCCTGGAAGGAATTCTATAAAAAATCAAATTTTTGTCATTTGTTTACAACTATATGTCTAGAACTTACAACAATGTCAGATACAGATTAAGCAATCAGTATTTAGTTTTAATAAGAGTAGTGATAGAAAATATCACTATAAACAATTGGCAAGGGTAGCAAGGAGCTTGCATTTTGTATATAATAACATCGGGAAGGATGACTATGTGCCCTGCCTTTTCCTACATGCTTTCTGTCATCCGTGTACTTGGACAAGCCTGGTCATGAGGTAGCCCATGCATGTAGACTGGACCAGGGCACCACGGTCAAAGCATGCCCTTGGAAAGGAGTCAATAATGAGTGAGTCAGGAGCTAAAGCGGTCCATTCTGACTCATATGAAAGAAGCAGTGTAAGAATTATCTGTGATTTGTAAAGCACAGGGCTTGTTTCTGTTACATCGTTGTTCAGTCGCTAGCTTGTGTCTCTTTGCAACACCATGGACTGACTGTAGTATGCCAGGCTTCCCTGTCCTCCACTGTCTCCCTGTTTGCTCAAACTCATGTCCATTGAGTCGGCGATGACATCCAACCATCTCATCCCCAACACCCCCTCCTCCTCTTGCCTTCAAGCTTGATGGAATCATACACCTGTGCACACATGAACATGCTCGTATTGACACAGATGCAGACTTTTAAAAACAAAATGTCTTCTTTGGAGAAATGTCTATTTAGTTCTTTGGCCCATTTTTTGATTGGGTCGTTTATTTTTCTGGAGTTGAGCTGCAGGAGTTGCTTGTATATTTTTGAGATTAGTTGTTTGTCAGTTGCTTCATTTGCTATTATTTTCTCCCATTCAGATGGCTGTCTTTTCACCTTGCTTATATTTTCCTTTGTTGTGCAGAAGCTTTTAATTTTAATTAGATCCCATTTGTTTATTTTTGCTTTTATTTCCAGAATTCTGGGAGGTGGATCATAGAGGATCCTGCTGTGATTTATGTCTGAGAGTGTTTTGCCTATGTTCTCCTCTAGGAGTTTTATAGTTTCTGATCTTACATTTAGATCTTTAATCCATTTTGAGTTTATTTTTGTGTGCGGTGTTAGAAAGTGATCTAGTTTCATTCTTTTACAAGTGGTTGACCAGTTTTCCCAGCACCACTTGTTAAAGAGATTGTCTTTACTCCATTGTATATTCTTGCCTCCACATACGGATGGCTAACAAACACATGAAAAGATGCTCAACATCACTCATTATTAGAGAAATGCAAATCAAAACCACAATGAGGTACCACTTCACACCAGTCAGAATGGCTGCGATCCAAAAATCTGCAAGCAATAAATGCTGGAGAGGGTGTGGAGAAAAGGGAACCCTCCTACACTGTTGGTGGGAATGCAAACTAGTACAGCCACTATGGAGAACAGTGTGGAGATTCCTTAAAAAATTGCAAATAGAACTACCTTATGACCCAGCAATCCCACTTCTGGGCATACACACCGAGGAAACCAGAATTGAAAGAGACACATGTACCCCAATGTTCATCGCAGCACTGTTTATAATAGCCAGGACATGGAAACAACCTAGATGTCCATCAGCAGATGAATGGGTAAGAAAGCTGTGGTACATATACACAATGGAGTATTACTCAGCCGTTAAAAAGAATTCATTTGAATCAGTTCTGATGAGATGGATGAAACTGGAGCCGATTATACAGAGTGAAGTAAGCCAGAAAGAAAAACACCAATACAGTATACTAACACATATATATGGAATTTAGGAAGATGGCAATGATGACCCTGTATGCAAGACAGGGAAAGAGACACAGATGTGTATAATGGACTTTTGGACTCAGAGGGAGAGGGAGAGGGTGGGAGGATTTGGGAGAATGACATTCTAACATGTATACTATCATGTGAATTGAATTGCCAGTCTATGTCTGACGCAGGATGCAGCATGGTTGGGGCTGGTGCATGGGGATGACCCAGAAAGATGTTCTGGGGAGGGAGGTGGGAGGGGGGTTCATGTTTGGGAATGCATGTAAGAATTAAAGATTTTAAAATTTAAAAAATAAAAAACTAAAAATTAAAAAAAAAATAATAAAAACAAAATGTTTTGGTCTTTCTATAATATATTTGTCAGGTTCTCCAGGGAACTAGAACCAAAAGGGGGTACATGATAGATAGGCAGTTAGATGATGAATAGATTGATAGATGGATGATGGTTAGATAGATGAGTATAGGAATTGGCTCACATGATCCTGAAGCCTGAGAAGTCCCAGGCTCTGCCATTTTCAAGCCGGAAAATCAGGAAAACCAGAGTATCCAGAGGCCTGGAACAAGGAGTGCTGGTATCTGAGGGCAGGAGAAGATGGACAGAAAATGGACACTGCATCTCAAGTAGAGGCAGCCCTCCCTTCACACTTTTGGAGGGTGAGGCCCCATATAGACTGGTTGATGCCCCCCATATCCACACTGGAGATAAAATCTTTGCTCCTTCTATCTATTCAGATGCTGACCTCTCTCAAAAACACTCTGACAGATACATCCAGAAATAGCATTTAACCAACTTTCTGGGCATCCCTCAGCCTGGTCAAGTGGACACATGAAATTAACCATCGCATACAAGTGTGAACTAGATGGATTCTGGAATCAAATTCCAAGATGACCAAGTCACTAACCATTGTAATCAGGCAAAAAAGAAAAAAAGAAGCTACTACAGAAACTTTGAAATGCTTCAGTTAACATGCTCCCCACTGGGGGGAACTCAGACCTGGGAATGTGTGGAGGGATGCTCTTTACTGACAAGAGTTTTGTGGGTGGCTGTATCTACATGGGCTTCCCAAGTGCCTCAGTGGGTGAAGAAGCCCCTACAGTGCAGAAGATTTTGGTTTGATCCCTGGAGAAGGAAGATCCGCTGGAGAAGGAAATGGCAACCCTCTCCAGTGTTCTCACCTCGAGAATCCCATGGACAGTGGAGCCTGGTGGGCTATAACCCATGGGCTTACGAAGAGTCGGACATGACGAAAGCAGCTGAGCATGCCTGCATGCACATGCATGGATCCACAGGGCCACTGTTGCTGGCTTATTTCCTCTCTTTCTCTACATTCATACCCATACCAGCTATTCTGAGAAGTAAACACATAATTTCCCTCCTCCTCCCCATATTACACACCACTGGGGAGTGACTGTTGTTCTTGGAAGGAGAACAGAGGTTATTCTGCAGGGCTCAGCAAAGAACTGGAAGAGTTATATCTCTAACTGGAAATATAAAATTGCCCACTATTGCATTACTGTTATTGTAGCAGCAGCTGCTTTAGCCACGTTTTCATCGCGGTACCAGGGGCAATGCATTGTTGTAAATATTGCCTCATCCCCCCAGTCTAGTGCCCTGGGAGAGCTGATTACACAATGAGCACCTGCCAAGGTACCTGAGTTACTATAGAAAACACATTTACATTGAACAGCATCGCCTGCGTTTGCTGTCAGAGTCAAACCTCTTCTTACATTATGATGTCCAAAGGCCTTTATCAGCGGGTTGAGTATCAGTGATACAGGGAATAGGCTGTAATGTGGCAGACTCAATATGTGAACACCCAGGGGAGATGGTAGGAGATAAGATACCCAGTTATGAGCGGAACATGAAGTCAGAGGCAGCAGTTCTTACCGTGAAATGCAGCCTTCCAATTATACACATCAATTAAATGGTTTAAGTGGTATATCACTAGAATACTAATCTTAAATAATTAAGGGCCTTTACTAAATATTAATTTAGTATGCTAGAACTCATACATTTAGTTTTAAATTCTTCATATTTTAAAGAACTTGTATGTATTTCTGTTCCTGGGGTTCTCTCAGCAAGGATACTGGAGTGATTTGCCATTTCCTCCTCCAGGAAATGGTTAAGCAGCATCACAGACTCATTGGACATGAATGTGAGCAAATTCTGGGAGATGTTGAAGGACAGGGAACCTGGGGTGCTGCAGTCCACAGGGTTGTGAAGATTTGGACATGACTGAACAATAATAATGTATGTCTGAGTTTATTCACTATCCCAAAGCGAAAACAACACCCAGTTGTGGATATGACTGGTGATAGAAGCAAGGTCGGGTGCTGTAAAGAGCAATATTGCATAAGAACCTGGAATGTTTGGTGCATGAATCAAGGCAAATTGGAAGTTATCAAACAGGAGATGGCAAGAGTGAATGTTGACAGTTTAGGAATCAGTGAACTAAAATGGATGGAAATGGGTAAATTTAACTCAGATGACCATTATATCTACTACTGTGGGCAAGAATACCTTAGAAGAAATGGAGTAGCCATCATATGCAACAAAAGAGTCCAAAATGCAGTACTTGGAGGCAATCTCAAAGATGGCAGAATGATCTCTGTTCGTTTCCAAGGCAAACAATTCAATATCATGGTAATCCAAGTCTATGCCCTGAGCAGTAATGCTGAAGAAGCTGAAGTTGAATAGTTCTATGAAGACCTACAAGACCTTTTAGAAAAAACAGCCCCAAATAAGGGACTGGAATGCGAAATTAGGAAGTCAAAAACCACCTGGAGTAACAGGCAAATTTGGCCTTGGAGTACAGAATGAAGCAGGGCAAAGGTGAATAGAGTTTTGCCAAGAGAACACACTGGTCATAGCAAACACCCTCTTCCAACAACACAAGAAAAGACTACACATGGACATCACCAGATGGCCAACACCCAAATCAGATTAATTATATTATTTGTAGCCAAAGACAGAGAAGCTCTATACAGGCAGCAAAAACAAGACAGGGAGCTGACTATGGCTCAGATCATGAACTCCTTATTGCCAAATTCAGACTTACATTGAAGAAAGTGGGGAAATGGCCACTAGGCCATTCAGGTATGACCTAAATCAACTCCCTTATGATTATACAGTGGAAATGAGAAATAGATTTAAGGGACAAGATCTGATAGAGTGCCTGGTGAAGTATGGATGGAGGTTTGTGACATTGTACAGGAGACAGGGATCAAGACCATCCCAAGAAAAAGAAATGCAGAAAAGCAAAATGGCTGTCTGGGGAGGCCTTACAAATAGTTGTGAAAAGAAGAGAAGCAAAAAGCAAAGGAAAAAAGGAAAGATATACCCATTTGAATGCAGAATTTCAAAGAATAGCAAGGAGAGATAAGAAAGACTTCCTCAGTGATCAGTGAATAAAATAGAGGAAAACAATGAAATGGGAAAAACTAGAGATCTCTTAAAGAAAATTAGAGATACCAAAGGAACATTTCATGCAAAGATGGGCTCAATAAAGGACAGAAGTGGTATGGACCTAACAGAAACAGAAAATATTAAGAAGAAGTGGCAAGAACACACAGAAGAACTATACAAAAAAGATCTTCATGACCCAGATATTCACGATGGTATGATCACTCACCTAGAGCCAGACATCCTGGAATACCAAGCCAAGTCAAGAAGCATCACTGCAATCAAAGCTAATAGAGGTGATGAAATTCCAGTTGAGCTATTTCAAATCCTAAAAGATGATGCTGTGAAACTGCTGCACTCAACATGCCAGCAATTTGGAAAACTCACCAGTGGCCACAGGACTGGAAAAGGTCAGTTTTCATTCCCATCCCTACAAAAGGCAATGCCAAAGAATGCTCAAACTACCACACAATTGCACTCATCTCACACACTAGCAAAGTAATGCTCAAAATACTCCAAGCCAGGCTTCAGCAATACATGAACTGTGAACTTCCAGATATTCAAGCTGGTTATAGAAAAGGCAGTGAAACCACAGATCAAATTGCCAACATCTGCTGGATCATCAAAAAAGCAGGAGAGTTTCAGAAAAACTTTTATTTCTGATTTATAGACTATGCCAAAGCCTTTGACTGTGTGGATCACAATAAACTGGAAAATTCTGAAAGAGATGGAACTACCAGACCACCTGACCTGCCTCTTGAGAAACCTATATGCAGGTCAGGAAGCAACAGTTAGAACTGAACATGGAACAACAGACTGGTTCCAAATAGGAAAAGGAGGATGTCAAGGCTGTATATTGTTGCTCTGCTTTTTTATTTATTTATTTTTTGGATGCATTTAAATTTTATTTTATTTTATTTTTAATATAAATTTATTTATTTTCGTTGGAGGTTAATTACTTTACAATATTATATTGGTTTTGCCATACATCAACAGGAATCCACCACAGGTATACACGTGTTCCCCATCTTGAACCCTCCTCCCTTCTCCCTCCCCATATCATCCCTCTGGGTCATCCCAGTGCCCCAGCCCCAAGCATCCAGTATTATGCATCGAACCTGGACTGGCGATTCATTTCATATATGATATTATACATGTTTCAATGCCATTCTCCCAAATCATCCCACAGAGTCCAAAAGCCTGTTCTATACATCTGTGTCTCTTTTGCTGTCTCACATACAGGGTTATCATTACCATCTTTCTAAATTACATATATATGCGTTAGTATACTGTATTGGTGTTTTTCTTTCTGGCTTACTTCACTCTGTATAATAGGCTCCAGTTTCATTCATCTCATTAGAACTGATTGAAATGAATTCTTTTTAATGGCTGAGTAATACCCATCACTTCATGGCAAATAGAAGGGGAAACAGTGAAAACAGTGGTTGACTTTATTTTGGGGGGTTCCAAAATCACTGCAGATGGTGACTGCAACCATGAAATTAAAAGACACTTACTCCTTGGAAGGAAAGTTATGACAACCTAGACAGCATATTAAAAAGCAGAGACATTACTCTGCCAACAAAGGTCCATCTAGTCAAGGCTATTGTTTTTCCAGTGGTCATGTATGGATGGATGTGAAAGTTGGACTTTAAATAAAGCTGAGCACCGAAGAATTGATGCTTTTGAACTGTGGTATTGGAGAAGACTCTTGAGAGTTCCTTGGACTGCAAGGAGATCCAACCAGTCATTCCTAAAGGAGATCAGTCCTGAATATACATTGGAAGGACTGATGTTGAAGCTGAAACTCCAATACTTTGGTCACCTGATGTGAAGAACTGAATCATTTGAAAAGATCCGGATACTGGGAAAGGCTGAAGGCAGGAGGGAAAGGAGATAACAGAGGATGAGATGGTTGGATGGCATCACGAACTCAATGGACATGGGTTTGAGTAAACTCCGGAAGTTGATGTTGGACAGGCAGGCCTGGCATGCTAGTCCATGGGGTCACAAAGAGCAGGACACGACTAAGCGACTGAACTGAACTGAT
This sequence comes from Ovis canadensis, assembly GCF_042477335.2. Classification (NCBI taxonomy): domain Eukaryota; kingdom Metazoa; phylum Chordata; class Mammalia; order Artiodactyla; family Bovidae; genus Ovis; species Ovis canadensis. The sequence continues at coordinate 19,267,562 of NC_091270.1, read as the reverse complement.
GCATGTATATGTGCATATAAACAAATGCATACTCATACATACAGACACAGGCTCACACACTTAATCAGAAATATGTTTTAAAAAATTTCCCACCAGCTGAACCAGATCGTGAGTAAAAACAAAAATTCTGTTATCCATTATGTATTTCTCAGTTTACAGTAAAATTTCATATAAATAAATTTGGATCACTTTATTGATCAACATCTGAGATGAGGCAGGATGAGACTGAATAGAAGGCATCTCTTACAATCCCTGGGACTCAGAATTTCAACCATAATGGTTCAGCTTTTGTGTTTTCAATTTTTATTCCTAAGGACTCCAGTCATCTGAGAAGCTTTTGTATCTTTTTGTTTCTGTATTTTTAAAAAAAATTAATTGAGGACTTAACTTTGCTCAAAGAAACAAACAAACTGGAAAGAGAAGCATTTCTGAAACAAAATCTTCATGGTGAGTTGCCCAAGAATAAAATCCAAGTCCTTTATTGAATAATCCAAGAAGAAACATGGATATTCAGTAAATATTTTCTACTTCTCACTGTTGGGTTTGAGTCTCTTTGTTTTCTTGGTTAAATGGATATCCTGAGAAATGACTTGATCCAGTAGAACTTGTTGGCTTTTAATTTCATCAAAAATAGCTGAAAAAGTCCTTCAAGAGACAACTCCTTGGCTTACTGATGGTGAGGACAGATTCTGAAAAGGTAAAAGGACTAACTCAAGTCATTTCTGATGTAAACTTTGAGGCGTTCTTCAGAGTGCAGACTCCTATCTAGTTTTTGCCCTGTGAGGTGGCCCTGGATAAAACTGCCGAATTGATAGCTAGCTGTCTCCTGAATGCTTTTGTTCCCAAGGCAACCACCCAGTGGCCCCTACTCAGAGTTTGCCTGAGCTCCTGCGAGGGATTCGCCCCTCCTTGGCCCTCTTTCCCTTGTCATATTCATTCCTCTTAAGTTTTTCTGGTTCCACAATGGGAACTCATACAACAACCTCAAGGAAACAGAGGGTTCTACAGGAACTGGTGCCATTTATCCAAAATTAATTGAAAGAGGGATATTCTGCCCCTCCCATAATATGGCTACAGCTCTTCAACCATCCACAAGCCACTAGAATTAAGGGTATGCAGGAGAAGGCAATGGCACCCACTCCAGTCCTCTTGCCTGGCAAATCCCATGGACGGAGGAGCCTGGTGGGCTGCCGTCCACGGGGTCGCTAGGAGTCAGACACAACTGAGCGACTTCACTTTCACTTTTCACTTTCATGCATTGGAGAAGGAAATGGAAAGCCACTCCAGTGTTCTTGTCTGGCGAATCCCAGGGACGGGGGAGCCTGGTGGGCTGCCGTCTATGGGGTCTCACAGAGTCCGACACAACTGAAGCGACTTAGCAGCAGCAGCAGCCGTCAGCCACCTGGTTTCAAAGCTCAGGTCTTCAAGAGTGGAGCTGAATACCTCTGGACAAATCATCTAGGCACTCTAAGCCTTAGTTTTTTCATTTGCAAAAATACACAGGTAACAATGGACACCTACTCATAGGTTGGGAGAAATAAATAAAACCTTGCATGTCCAAAATAAAATCACTCCTTATATCTTATTGCTGTTATTGTTATTATTAGGGATCACTTATTCAATCTCTATCCAGTATATGTAAATTCTGTACCTCATAACTGCTGCCCATTCCTAATTTCTGCTTCCCCAATTTTTGCTAGCCTAGTGATACTAAGGCTAACTTCTAATTCCATTCAATATATCTTTAAGCTTTAGGTTTTCTTCCTAAAGTTCATATTTTTAATAGCCTATATTAAATTCTGAAGTGCAATCAGATCAACCAGCTCTATTAGCTATATTGCACAAGTGCTTGTTTCTGATTTATTCATTGTGATAGGTTTTGGTTGGAAGGCATTATTATTACTGTATCTGCTAGAGAATCCTGAACATTGACCAAGACCTCAACATTCCTCTCTATGCAGGACTGTATTTCTACTGAAATGGATTTTCCATTATCAGCTTCCTTCAAAGGCAGGCATTCAGCAGAAATCTTTATGTGGAGATAAATCCTTGGATACAGATTGCAGACTGGTGGTGCCAGGGGCTAGGGAGGGCAGAGGGCAGATGGAGGAACTCCTTCATGGGCATAAGGAGTTTTACTTGGAAATGATGGAAATGTTTTGAAACTAGACAGATATGGTGATTGAAGAACATTGTGAACACACTAAATGCGGTTGATTTTTTTCACTTCTGAGTGGTCACTTTTATGTTATGTGAATTTCAACTCGGTGCTTAAAAAAACTATACAAAAAATTCTATATTTTTACAAAAACCTTTTGTAAAAAAAAGGACTAGAAAGACCCTTCCATATATTCTCACCAAAGAAAAACTGTTCTTCTTCTAAGTGACATAACAGCATGGTGATGTAGATAGAACTAGTAGATAGCATGATAAACACAGCTATTTGTTGGGGGAGGAAAGTCCCTTCCACCCTTTTATATTCTGTGATGGGGCCTGTTAATTAAAATCACAGGAGACAGATTAATTGGAGAAAAGCACACAGATTATACTTCATATTTTTACCTGCCCATTGGAGCCTCAATGGGAAAAATGAAGACCAAAAAAAGTGGTTATGACCAAGAACTTATATACCTTTAAAAAAAATGTGTAAAGAAGTGACAAGACAAAGGAAAAGGGATTTAATAAATTTTTAATTAAAAATAAAGAATTCCTTACATTTATCGCTAACAATAAAAGGGAAAAGGATTTAAGACCTTAAATGATAGCAAAGTGATGAAAATGTACAGGGAAAACTAATGGGAGGTGAGCAGCACTTCAGTGGGTTTGTCTGCCCAGCCCCATTCCAACCCTGACCCCCATCTCTGGTGACAAGACTGTTCTCTCCTCCTGGTGCTGGGTGAGTGCCTTTCTCAGGGGAAACTTCATGACCTGCTTTCAGGTGGGAAGGGGGAAGGCACGGGCCCCTCCTGCAGCTGCTGTTTCTCAAGTGTCTTCCCCACAAAATAACCAACATGCCAAAGCAGTGTGTTTGGGGTGGCGTGTTCTGAACCTGTTCATACACAAGACACTGTGGCAGTCAAGCTGGAGCTCACCTCCCCCCCAGGCCAGGAGCCAGGGCATCCCTCCACATGCGTGTAGAAGTCCTTGCCGGTGCCCACAGGCACCCTCAGCCTACCTCTGAATTTGCTGCAGCTGGGCCAGCAGTCCCATCCTCACCCCCCTCTACTCTCTGCGTCTCTGCCTAAGGACTCCTTGCTGTGGGAGCCCCTTCGGCACAGAGCAGCCTGGAAGTGCCAGGAGCATAAAGACCCCTCAACCAAGGTGAGGCAGGAGTTGGCGGGTAAGCCTGTCCACTTTTATCCCCCAAATGTTGGTTCTACATGGTTCCCTGGAAAGAACCCTGGGTGGATTGAGACCCAGGTGCCCAAATCAGCGCCCCAGTCATCAGTGAATATGTTTTCCCTTTCTCCTTTCACTTCCCTATTCCCAGGACCGCTCTCAGATAAATTTCATGCATCCATGTCTTTGTTTCAGCGTCGACTGGCCTTTGATCAGACAAAAACTAAGTCAATGCATTATCTCATAGAGTCTTGCAGAAGCCTTTGGAGGTGGATGCAAATATTATACCATTTTGCCTTCAAATACTAAGAGTAATAGAAATTTTAAGTGCTTTGCCCAAGGACCTACAATTATTAAGTGACAGAACCAAAATTTAATATTGATCTGTGTAACTCCCAAGCTCATATTCATAAGCCCGACACTGTATTTTATATAATTGAATCAAGTTGTAATAATATCTAGCTTGGCTAGAGGAAGAGTATCAGCATGTATAGGCCCTAATGAGATAATGGGCCTGGAGAACTGTCATCTATAGCTCCTGAAACCACAGAAAGAAAGGCAAACCTTTCTTCCTGTTAGAGATACAAAACATTCCTATGAGGAATTCTCACCAGGAAATTAAACCTGAATCTTACCAGGGCTCTATCTGGATGACGATTTACAGACAGTCAAAGGACAGAGAAGAATGCAAAACATCTTCCCAGTGATACGATGAACAAAATCTACCGGCAGGAATCTCTCCAAAACACTGCTCATTGTGTGCAAGTAATAAATTGTTGTGTGCGGGAGTGAGAGAAAAAACTGAAAGAGAAACTATAGAATTTTAAAAGAGATTTCAGAGACACATCAGCCAATAACAACATCAACACCTTATTTGAATCCTAAATAGATATTTAATTTTTATAATGAGATAACTAGGGGGATTTGAATCCTGCCTGGATGTTTGATGATCTCAAGGGATTACTGTGAGTGTATTTACATAAAATAATAGTATCCTAGGCATTCCTTTTAAGAAGCATCTTAATCTTTTAGAGATGTATACTGAAATATTTATGGACTTCTGAATTTATGGTCTGGCGTTTGCTTTAAAACAACCTGGGTATGGAGGGACATTTGGAAGGCTATAGATTTTAAAATAATAAACAATAGATATGAGTTGGTAATTATTGCAGTTGAATGGTGGGAATATGTGCATTCTGTATGCCTTCATCTGTAGTTTTGTTTATGCTGGAAATATTATTTTCATACTGAAAAGTTAAAGAACACAGCAACCATTGGCAAGAAACAAGACATTGAAGCAGTAAATTATTCTACCTATTATAATAGCTAAGCAGTTTTTCTTTATCACCTCTAACATATTTTTTTAATATCTGGCATAATATAAATTGTATTGTGTTTGAGCCTGTCATAATATTGGATTAAGAGCTTCATCACTGAGTGAGTTCCTGGCTACTCCCATCAACCTGGAACAGTAGATGGTTTTAGGTCCATAAAATGAAATAAGGACAGTGTCCTTGGTGAGGATAAATGCCAAGGTCAGTCCGTTAGAAGGAAATCTCAACTTTTTTGATGGTGGGGGTAGCAGAAGGTGCAGTTGTAGGTACTAAGAGCATAAAGTATATAAAATTCACTGGTGGTTGCAAATTGTCAAGTCAAATCGATCCCTACCATTAATGTACAGCCGTAACAGACATCAGGCGATTGAGGGAGACTGGGTCTGAGAGGCCATCACTGGTGGAATTCTTTGCTCTGAACACCCAGAGATTTGCTCTGTCAAATGCGATAGTGCTCAGGTCCAGGGAACCTGAATCCCATGGATTACGGTTGCCTCGGAGCCTGAGGAAACTCATGATGCTCCCATAACTGTACAGAGAGAAATAATTATCAGGGGCTGTGAATGCCAGGGAGTCCAAATATTTCTCCCTCTAATCTAACCTCTTGGGGAGCCAAAAATATCAGCTGGAAAACACATCATCCCCTCTCTGGTGGAATCACTGTTTCAGGGGATGGAAGTTCCAGAAGCCATCATGGTGCCTGCACGGTCTTCTCCTAAGTAGACACACTTGCAAACAGAAAAGTGTCTGATGGATGAAGAAAGAATCGAAGCTTGAGGGTCTCAGCGCCTTGGGCACAAACCCTTGAATCCCCCAAATCCAAAGACCTCCCCGCTGAGCTTTGATGACAGGATCCTGAGACAGGGATTTAGGAAAGTGCTCCCCTCTGCCGCACCAAACCTTCTGCACCAAGGTTCACTAGTGACTTAAACCAATCAGCGTGTTGCTTTATAAAGCTGCTGTGCTCTCTCTCTTTCCATCTCTCCTCTCTCTCTCTCTCTCTCTCTCTCCATCTCTCCTCTCTCTCTCTCCATCTCTCTCTCTCTGTCTCTCTCTCCATGCTTATTCTATAGAACGCTTTGCTGAGGATAACCCATTGCTCCTCTTTGTAAGTTTATGACGGCCATTTACACTACCTGCAAATGTTATTTCTGTTTTAAGATGCAGATAACTGGACCTAAGGACTTATTAAGGATCACTGATCTTGGGGCCAGCAAGTAGTGGCAGAATGAGCTTAGAAGGGCCCTGCTCTGAGGCCCACCAGGAAACATTGCCTACTTCCATGTCTCATGGATGCCAGTGGGCATTCCCCCAGCGAACACTGCATCATGTGACACAGGGAACAGTGAGCCTTCCCAACCTGAACTGGTTTTAAGACAGCAGTTATATCTTAAATGCAATAAATCTTGTCATGAAAGAGTTTGCCAGATAACCAACAACATGATTTTCTGAATGCATCCATGTTAGCTCTCAAAGTGCATTTTTCTGGTTGACTTGCTTAGATTACTTGCAGAATTATTAGTGCCAGATCTTGAATTAGAGGTTTTGCTGGTTGATTTTGAGATCAACCCCAAAGCACAGGCACATTATATTCTGTGACATTATATTTGCATGACATCATACAGGGGCTTCCCAGGTTGCACTAGTGGTAAAGAACCCACCTGCCAATGAAGGAGACACAAGAGACATGGTTCAATCCCTGGGTCGGGAAGATGTCTTCAAGGAGGGCATGGCAACCCACTCCAGCATTCTTGCCTGGAGAGTCTCCATGGACAAAGGAGCCTGGTGGGCTACAGTCTCATGGGGGTCAAAAAGAGTCAGACACAGCTGAGTGACTTAGCACGCACACACATGACATCACACATGGTCATTGTATTGTAAAGTAAAAAAATAATAATAAGAAAAAAAAATGTTGGTTTACTAAGTTAGATTTTCCACATCATTGGTGTCAATATCTAAAAAACTGTACAGTATCTTTAAAATATCACATGTGTACTCAGAAAAAAATCTCGAATTATTAGGAGATTTAAAAATTACAGAGACAGATGGGAGTTTTCCATAATGCTGATATTTACTTAAAAACTCAAATGTCATCAGAAAAAATATCATCCAATTACTTTTCCAGAAACAGCCGACTGTTTATTTTTAGGTAAGAAACAGCAAATACCCCAATGTGAAAACCTGAATATCTCAAGATGATAAGCAGAGTTCTAAAATGACCCTGATGACCCTTGACCTTGTCTGGTGCTCTGAGTTTGAGTGATATGTGATGTTCCCTCCTGATATTTGGCTATATTATAGGGCACAGTTGACTTTAAGAAATAGACATTGTCTTGGGAGTCCCCCATAGTCCAGTGGCTAACACTCCAGGCTCCTGGTGTAGGGGACCAGTGTTTGACTCCTGTTCAGGGGACTAGAACCCATTTGCCGCAACTAAGACCTGGCACAGCCAAATAAACAAATAACTACTAAGAAAGAAATAAAAAAAAAAAAGAAAGAAAGAAAGAAAAGAAAAATACAGTCTTCAGTGGCCTGGACCTAATAAAATGAGTCCTGCCAAGGAGCTCTTCCTGAAGAGTTTGTGTGTAAGAGATTCAACACGAATCTCTGCATTTCATTGATGATGCATGGGTCACATGGCAAGGAAAGGGGGGCTGGCCTCCAGGAACTGAGAGTAATCCCAGGTCATCAGCCTGCAAGGAGGTGGGGACCCCAGTCCAAAACCCAACAACCTGATTGAACCTGGGGGAAGATTATTCCAGGGCCCCCAGGGAAAGGGTCAACTTGGCCAATTCCTTGTGTGTTAGTGCCAGGCCAGGGCACCCAGCTGGGCTGTACTGGATATCTGACCTACACAATCATGAGACAATACATTCGTGCTGTTTTACGTCCTGTTGGTGGCACAGTGGTCCCTGTACCTGTGGGGGGTAGATTCCAAGACCCCTTACGATACCGAAATCTTTGGATGATCAAGTCCCTTTTATAAAATGGCTTGTAGTATCTGCATATAAACTATGCATGTCTTCCCATATACTTAAATTCATCTCTAGATTTCTTATAACACTTAATCCAAGGTAAATGCTATGAAAATAGTTGCCAGCACATCACAAGTTCAAAATTTTGCTTTTTGGAACTTTCTGGAAATTCAGAAAATATTTATTTCCAATCTGTGATTGCTTGAATTGAAGGATGTGGAGACTGCAGATACGGAGAGCCAACTAAGTACACTCAACGTGACTTCTTAGTTTTTCTTTTACTTAAAAGCAGTACTCTGAGAAAAAGCAGCTAGTTCATCTCTGAAGTCAAAGCATTGCATAAGCATTTCTCCTCAAGATGAACACCATTCTTTTTCGTGCAGCCAAAAGGCTATAAAAGGACTTCCCATTTCATAAGAAGAACATTAAAAAGTCATGCACTGAAGGCTGAGACCTCATAAAATCAGTTGTTTCCATTGCTGCATCCTTGGAATTCTTCACTAAAGCACCACGAGGAACAGGATGACTCTGGTGCCCTTGGTGCCCTGCCTTGATTCAGGCTGAGGCTCCAGCAGGCTCTGGCCCCTGCCACTACCTTTTTTTTTTTTTAATTGGACTATAGTTGCTTTGCTGTTGTTATTCAGTTGCTAAGTCATGTCTGACTGCGATCCCATGGGCTGCAGCATGCTAAGCTTCCCTGTCCTTCATCATATCCCAGAGTTTGCTCAAACTCATGTCCATTGAGTTGGTGACTCCATCTAGTCATCTCCTCCTCTGTCACCCCCTTCTCCTCCTGCCCTCAATCTTTCCCAACATCAGGGTCTTTTCAAATGAGTCAGCTCTTTGCATCAGGTGACCAAAGTATTGGAGCTTCAGCTTCAGCATCAGCCCTTTCTCATGAATATTCAGGGTTGGTTTCCTTTAGGATTGACTGGTTTGATCTCCTTGATCTCAAGAGTCTTCTCCAGTGCCACAATTTTAAAGCATCAGTTTTTTGGTGCTCAACCTTCTTGGAGTCCAACTCTCACCTCCATACATGGCTACTAGAAAAACCATATATGGACCTTTGTCAGCAAAGTGCTCTCTCTGCTTTATAGTTGTTGTACAATATGTTATTTTCCTCTGTGCAGCAAAGTGAATCAGCTATATGGATACACATATCCACTCTTTTTTGGATTTTCTTCCCATTTAGGTCAATACAGAGCACTGAGTTGGGCTCCCTGTGCTACACAGCATGTTCTCATTAGTTATCTGGTTTATACATAGTGTGTATACGTGTCGATCCCAGTCTCCCAGTTCATGCCACCCACCCTTCCCCCCACAACCTTGGTGTCTATATGTCTGTCCTCTACGTTTGAGTCTCTATTTCTGCCCCACAAATAGGTTCATCTGTACCATCTTTCTGGATTCCACATATGTGCATTAGTACACAGCATTTGTTTTTCTCTTTCTGACTTCACTCTGAATGACAGTCTCTAGGTCCATCTATGAGTGAAACAAGGGAAGAATATCTTGATGAGTAGGAAAGCAGTTCAGACCTAATAGGGCCCCCAGAAGGTCTTGGAGCCTTGGTATATGCAATAATCTTTGAGAACCGCTAGGAAAACTGATCTCATCTGTTTCCAGCCTTGCAGTTGCATCTATAAGCTGAGAATTCCCCAATGCAAATCTCTAACCCCAGTCTTCCCCCTGTTCAGGCACATGTAGCCAAATTCTTAGCTCCATGTCTAATAACGGACACACTGAACTCAGCACACACAAAACCGCCTCTTACTTCCTACATAGTCTAATTCTTTCCAGACCATCATATCACAGTGTGTGCAGGATGGTCTAATCAGGACACTTAACCTGAAAGGACTTCAGTTTATAATCGAGAATCCAGAAAAAGCAATTTCAGAGCAATTCACAGAATACTATGTTACAGCACATGCATTTCATGCCTGCACAGAAAAGTTCATGCCTTCTTTGCTAAGGTGAAATTAATAAAGTATTAATAGGGATATATTGGTAATATCGACAACAGGTAAGGTTTACAAATCAAATTTCAGAGAGAACAGCAGATTCTTTTCATGAAAGAATGGTCAGATCTCTTTTAGGTCAAGGCAAACACTGTCTTATGTTTAGTCAGGATCAGAAGCTTAAACTATGTGCTAATTCCTAAGCTCTGAGGCTTTAAACTTCAAGTTCATCTGAACTTAAATATTTTCTATCAGAAACTGTCAGCCGCTTAATGGCCCCTCAGTCTCTGCTATCCAGTCCTTCCTCCAACATCTCTTAAAAAATACAGTATTGTGAAGTAATTAACCTCCAATTAAAATAAATGAATTTATATTTTAAAAAAGAATATAAAAAAAAGAAAATGCACTGTAATTAATTTCTCAAAGTGGCTTCTGACAATTCATTCAGAGAGAAATTTTATTATTCCCATGTAAAGAGTTTACATTTTTGTCCCTTTTGTTCAGCACATTAAGTTTGATTTAATATACCAGTTAATGAAATTAATGAGGCTTTCCAAAACCATTGGGGGAAAACAGCAAAATAATACTACTTACAAAGTCATAATAATTGAAGTAAAAGTGGGGAAGAAGCAAATACTCTTCAATCAAAAATACTGTTCGAATTCAGAAACAAACAAACAAAAATCCAAAAGTCTGTTTCTTTCTCGTTCCACACATTGGAATACCACAAGCTGCCTCATTACCAGCAACTGGTGGGAAAATAATGAATTCAGCCCCTTGTGGGCCAGTTAACTTTTTGGTGCTCACGGTATAAACCTGGTGCATCATCCGGCAGGCCTGATTATACAAAGCTGAGCTAGAGAGCTTGTGGAATGAGCTCCCATCGGCCCTCACTACTGAGAGTCTGCAGCCCTAGACCCACAGATGCACGTATGACAGTGCACACACAGGTCCCCCGTCCAGGGCGGAGCTGCTGCTGACAGCAGAAACAGTGGCTGGACTCATGAGTGTCACCAGTGAAACAGCGTCTCTTTGAGAACCGCACAGAGGCTACAGAAAGAAATCGATGTGTGTGTATGTGTGTGTGCGCGCGCGTGCGCGCAGCCGGTCCTGCGGTTGTTCAAAAGTGCACTGTCAGAGCCTCATGCCTTGTAGGGCTGCTGTGAACAGGGTCAGCGTCTGAAGGCTTTACAACTCTGCCCCCTGAAATCAGTTTCCTGGGGCTCGGTTCACATGCCTACCACCAGACAGCATTTGAGCTTCCCCAGGGGTCACAGATGAGAAACATGCTTCTATTCTTTGCATGAAAGAATACAGACTGGGGCCATGGTTATGATGAGTTGTCGCCCACTGTGAAGTGCCGCCACTGCTGGAGAGTGTCAGGCGGTGAATACAATACACCTGTGAGGGGCATTGAATGGCTTACTTCTGCATAAACGCGATGACGGCCCTGGACTGTATTGTCAACAGTTCATCTCCTCAGCCAACAGGACACATGTGCTATCCTGGAGCTTATATTGCTTATGCAAACATTTTACATCAACTTAACCATAATGAGGGCTTCCCTGGAGACTCAGCAGTAAAGTATTTGCCTGCAATGCAGGAGACATGGGTTCAATACCTGGGTCAGGAAGATCCACTGGAGAAGGAAATGACAACCCACTCCAGTATTCTTGCCTGCAGAATCCCAGTGGACAAAGGACAGAGGTCGGTGACAGTACCTGGGGTCGCAAAGAATTGGAAATGACTGAGCAACTATGCACACGCAAGCAGCTCCTGTACAAAGTATTCTTCCAGCTCTTTGCACACCTTTGATGGACAGACATCACACATCAGGGCTTTTGCTTGTTATCTCACTCACTCTTCCCAGCTGCTCTGGGACATTGTCTTTATCAAACAGACCCGGGACCTGAGGTTTGGGGACATGATTAACCTGTCAGAGTGACATCTCCAATGAGCCACAGGATGATGATTGCATCTCACATTGAACCCCCAAAGCAAAGCTATGCATGTGTGAGCCTTTTCCTACTGAAAGATGCAAGACATGGGTAAATGTTCAACTGGAACTTCTCTCAAAAGGAGAAGGGTGCGGCAGACGATGAGATGTTTGGATGGCGTCACTGACTGAATGGACATGAGTTTGAGCAAACACCAGGAGATGGTGAAGGGAGGCCTGGAGTGCTGCATTCCATGGGGTCACAGTGAGTGGGACGAAACTGAGTGACTGAACAACAGCTGCCCCCAGTGTAAGTCCTAAACTGTTTGAGCTACTATAGCAAATTCTGTCAACTGGGTGGCTTAGAAACAAGAGACATTTGTTTTTCTTATGGTTCTGGAGGCTAGAAGTCCAAGGTCAAGGCCCAGCAGGTCTGGAATATGATGAGGGCCTCCAGAGTCATAGACAGCATTTCTCTTATGGTGTCCTCACCTGGCAGAGATGGATGGAGCTCTCTGGGGCCCCTTTTATCAGGGCACCAATCCCACTCATGAAGGCTCCACACTCATGACCTCGTCACCTCCCCAAAGGCCCCACCCCCTAACACCACCACAGATTTTCAACACCATCACCAGGTTTCAACGTATGAACTTTGATGGACACACCCATTCTGACTGTAGTGAAACAGGAGGGACTGAAAGGCAGCGTGAGGCGGTAGAAAGTGCATACATTGGTTTCCATCCTGGTTCCTGGCACAGAGCTCCTAAAACCCTTACACAGTCCTATAAGATGAGCACTTGGAGGATCTTTTGTTCCATGGAGGTGACTCTGGCTGGGCTGGGGACCTGGAAAGGAGCTGATCAGCAGAAAGACCAAGTCATGATTAAAAGCTTGGCATTTTCAATCCCACTCCATGGCAAGATCCCCTGGAAGAGTGTTTGGCAATCCACTCCATTATTCTTGCCTGAAGAATCCCATGGACAGAGGAGCCTGGTGGGCTACAGTCCGTGGAGTCACAAAAAGTCAGACAGGACTGAAGTGACTACCTCTCCACACGTCCACAGATGGAAGGAGGGCTAGAAATTGAGTTACAGGTCCATCGTGCCAGCCTGCGCATGCATGCTCAGTCTCTTCAGTCGTGTCCTACTCTTTGCAACCCCAGGACTGTAGCCCACCAGGCTCCTCCCTCCATGGGATTCTCCAAACAAGAATACTGGAGTGGGTTGCCATGTCCTTCTTCAATCTGAATAAGCCTCTATTAAAACCTCAGTGTTACAGGGTTCGGAGAGCTCCTAGATGGGCAAACATGCACACCTGGAGTGTTACCCCAAGTCCATGGGTACAGAGGTCCCTCCCAGACCTCACCCTGTGTATCTCTTCATCTGTATGCATGGCCTTTAATGACCTGGTGACTTGAGTAGGCATTTCTCCGAGTTCTGAAAACCACTCTAGCAAATAAACTAAACCCAAGGATGGGAGATTTAGAGGCTCTGATCTACCATTGTTTGTTCAGGAGCACAGAGGACAACCTGAACCTGGGACTGACATGTGATACGTGTGTGGGGGCGGGGGCAGTCCTACAGGACTGAACCCTTCACCAGTGGACTCAGACACGGTGTCCAGGAAGACGGCGTCAGAGCTGACTGAAATCCTAGGACACCCAGCTGCTTTCCCTGCATCGGTGACCAGAAGTGATGAGCTTTGAGTGAGGAAGGCAGGAGCCTGGACAAAAGCTAGGACATTGCTTCACAGCCAGTGACGTGTGTTTAATGCACACTGTTTGTCCCGTTTGAGGACCAGAGTGTGTTCTGTGTGAACAGTGGACATACAGCCTTCCCTGCCAGCCCTGCCCAGGAGCTCTCTCTGCAATGTGCACACTGTCTTGTGCATTCCCAGCAATGATCCTGCGAGTCTCCTTACATTTCAGAGGAAACAGCTGGAGTTAATTCTCTCAGCATCTGCCTTGTCACAAAGCAGAGAGGGAAGACTGGAACTCTGCTCTGAATTAAGTACTGACTTTCCTTCTTTATGCAGGATCAGCCTGGAATAAGAACGAGAAAACAGAATATCAGGCACCTTAAAATTCTAGCCCGTTAACTTAATCCATGAGACAGAAAGCAAAGCTGTGGCTCAAGAGTTCAGGAAATTTTAGGAGTGAGACTGGGGGCTCAGATTTCCAGGCTTGCTGGACAGCATCCCTCCCCACTCCCGCTGAACCTGACCTTGTTTATGAAACAGTTCCCCAGCCTGATAGCTCAGTCAGTAAAGAATCTGCCTGCAATGCAGGAGACCCTGGTTCAGTTCCTGGGTCAGGAAGATCTGCTGGAGAAGGGATAGGCTACCCACTCCAGTGTTCTTGGGCATCCCTTGGGGCTCAGCTAGTAAAGAATCCACCTGCAATGTGGGAGACCTGGGTTCGATCCCTGGGTTGGGAAGATCCCCTGAAGAAAGGAAAGGCTACCCACTCCAGTTTTCTGACCTGGAGAATTTCACGGACTATACAGTCCATGGGGTCGTAAACAGTTAGACATGACTGAACAACTTTCACTTTCACTTTCCCCAGCCTGAAGGATGGAATGCTTTCTGGTAGCTGGACTGGGAAAATTAAGGAACTTTGGTAGGAAATCTTTTCACAAGCGATACAGGCAAGAAGAGTGTGTTTAAGGGAAAAACATACACGATCTTTATTGGGAGTGTGTCAACTATCTAAGAGAATTCTACCCACAAGCCTCTGCTATTTCCTGGGCCTCAACAGAAGACAATGAAGGGGAAAAGCTGTTTTGGGGGCAGTTCACCTCACCACTGTGTTCCCCTTCTCCCTCTCCCCCAAGTTTCACCTCTCGTTTCTTGGTGCCCTCCACCACCACCACCCATTTTGGAGGAAAGTGCCTGAAATAAAGTGTGTAGAGTAACCCAACAAGTGATTGCAAGCTAAGTAAATCTTTTCTCCCAATGCGTTCCAAGTTAAATCCTGATGGTTCTCATTGACAAGGTGAAACACAGGGAACCATATTGTTTCCCTCAAGCCCATGATCTCTTGACCATGTGGGAATAATGAAGTTAATTGCCTTCCTTCCAATAAAGAATTTTACTGTAATTGCACTTTAAATTAGTAATGAATGCAGTAACCAAGTGTTTGGGTGTGTCCATGCCAGTCCTTCAGACATATTATTTGTGGTTTTAATTTGAAAGTGCTGTTCAGTGACATTTGATGAAAAGGTTCTGATACCCCACAACAAGGAGTATCAGCAACTTAAAATCGTGAAGCACAGTCAACACCTACCTGTGACTTTGCAGATGCAAATGATCTCTTCTTAACACCAAACTGAAAGAGGACAACTTTCCCAACCAAAGAAGGGACAACTGGCTGATTTAAGAATAAAAATGAAGTTTGAGAATCCAATTCCTAAAACTTGATCGTCAGTTTCTCTCAAGGGTCCATGTTCTAGACATCATAAAAGCTCATAAAAACTGTAGGAATTCTGAGTAAGGCTAGGCTAATAAGGGAGCTGCGGGCATGAAATAAGGTACAACAGCCCCATACCCCCCAATCCACAACCCACTGTTTCACTTTCCCAAATTTCAGTTGTCTGAGGTCAACGTTGGTCCAAAAACACCACATGGAAAAATTCCAGAAGTGAACAATTCAGAAGCTTTAAACATTGCCGTGGTCTGAGTCCAGTGAGGAAATCACACAAGCTCAGCTCCGCCAGCGCCACCGATGAGACTGATCAGGCGTCCGGCGGGCCGACCTTTGGTCCCACAGCAATGGCTCCTTTGTCAGAGGGGCTATTGGGCTGTCAGGTGACCCTCGTTTTACTGAACAATGACCTTCCGAAGTGCCCGATGTGATGGTGTTGGCTGGTCGTGGAAGAGACACCGGTGACCCTGGAGGAGTGACGCTGGCAACTGGAATATACTGGAGAGAAGCCAGATGGCATCTCTGGGGGCGTTCTTGAAGGAGGAAAGGAAGCAATGGCCTGCGGAGCTGGCTGAGGGCTGTGGTGAGAGCTCCTCGTCTCCTGCAACCTGACTGAGGAGCTCGGGCTGCGTCTGCTGTCGCTCCTTGGAGGGCCGGAGTTCCGCCTCTACAGGTGCTCAGTTAGGGGGGAAGGAGGTGGGAGGGGGGTGCAGGGGAACACATGTACACCTGCGGCTGATTCATGTCGGTGAAAAGCAAAAAACACCATAATACTGTAAAGAAAGCGAAAGTGAAGTGACTCAGTCATGTCTGACTCTGCAACCTCGTGGACTGTAGCCCACCAGGCTCCTCTGTCCATGGGATTCACCAGGCAAGAATACTGAAGTGGGTTGCCATTTCTTCCTCCAGGGGATCTTCTTGACCCAGAGATCGAACCCAGGTCTCCCACATTGCGGGCAGAGGCTTTAACCTCTGAGCCACGAGGGAAGCCTGATTTGAGCTGGGTTCAATCCCTGGGTCAGGAAGATCTCCTGGAGAAGGGAATGGCAACCCACTCCAGTATTCTTGCCTCCCTACCCCCCTCCACCCAAAAGAGGGCCTCAAAGAAACAATACTGTAAAGTAGCCTCCAATTAAAGTAAATTATTTTTTTAAAAAGAGAGGGAAACAGCAGTGTTAGAATAAGATGGTGTGGGAGCCAGAGCGGACTCCTCACATGACCGGGTCACAGCAGCATGCTATCCTGTTCTTATTATGCATCGTTATCATGGCTCTCTGACTGCACCCAATTTGATATTTCAGTTCTGTTGCAGGTGTGTGTGTGTGTAGGAGGGAGTGTTCTTTTTCTAAGATTCCATCCACCTGCAGCCCCAGGCAGCCCGGGGGGTTATGGGACACATCCCCTCTGGATGGGTGGGAGATATATAGACCATGAGAAAATAACAGGAGAATTTATCTCACAGAGTAAATGAATATGCACAATAATTGTTTAGAATGTAAATACAAATGAGATAGCATTTAAAAATTATCACATTGGTGAATATTTTCTTTTCTATGCTATATAAAATAGATAATGAAGAAGGACCTACTTACTGTATGGTAACTGGACTCAATATTTTGCAATAACTTATAAGGATAAAGAACCTGGAAATATACGTATTTCTGAATCTCTTTGCTGTGCACCTGAAACAAACACCTCAATGTAAATCAGTTACGTGCATTTGTGCTCTGTTGTGTCTGACTGTTTGAAACCCTATGGACACTATGGCTCTTCTGTCCATGGGATTTTCCAGGCAAGAATATTGGAGTGGATTGCCATTTCTTCCTCCAAGGGATTTTTCCAACTTAGGGATTGAATCTGTGTCTCCTACATTAGCAGGCAGGTTCTTTACCACTGAGCCAACTGGGAAGCCCCTAAGTCATCGTGACTCAGTGCATACCTTTTGTTATAACAGGATTAACATTAATCGATGTTGAACCTTGTTTAAGGAGCTAGCATACCAGTTCATTCAAAGATTTCTTAGATAACACTTTGAAGAGTCAATCAGATCATGATTTTGAAAACTTCAGTTTGATAATACATGTTTACTAACATATAATTACTTAAATATTGCCTTGTGTAATGCAATAACTGTCCTTAAAAAGAAAACTTAAATGTAAAGTGTGGTTAAAACACAGAGAAGGCAATGGCAACCCACTCCAGTACTCTTGCCTGGAAAATCCCATGGACGGAGGAGCCTGGTAGGCTGCAGTCCATGAGGTCGCTAAGAGTCGGACACGACTGAGCAACTTCACTTTCATTTTTCACTTTCATGCATTGGAGAAGGAAATGGCAACCCACTCCAGTGTTCTTGCCTTGAGAATCCCAGGGACGGGGGAGCCTGGCGGGCTGCCATCTCTGGGGTTGCACAGAATCGGACATGACTGAAGAGATTTAGCGGTAGCAGCAGCAGTGGTTAAAACAAGTGGCATTGTTTATGAAGGAAACAACAGCTCCTGGTAAACCAATAAGTTCTAGAATCAGACCAGCAGCTCCAGGACAGTGTTATCCTCACAAACCCTATGCTTGTGTGCTTACTAAGTCGGTTCAGTGATGTCTGACTCTGTGACCCAATGAACTATAGTCAGGCTCTTCTTTCCATGGGATTCTCCAGGCAAGAATAATGGAGTTGGTTGCCATGCCCTGCTCCAGAGAATCTTCCTGACTCAGGGATCAAATTCATGCAGTCTCTTTTGTCTCCTACATTGGCAGGTGGGTTCTTTCCCACTAGCACTACTTGGGAAGCCCCCACAAACTCTATCAGTTTAGTCGCTCAGTCGTGTCCAACTTTTTGCGACCCCATGAATCGCAGCATGCCAGGACTCCCTGTCCATCACCATCTCCCAGAGTTCACTCAGACTCACATCCATCGAATCAGTGACGCCATCCAGCCATCTCATCCTCTGTCGTCCCCTTCTCCTCCTGCCCCCAATCTCTCCCAGCATCAGAGTCTTTTCCAATGAGTCAACTCTTCACATGAGGTGGCCAAAGTACTGGAGTTTCAGCTTTAGCACCGTTCCTTCCAAAGAAATCCCAGGGTCAATCTCCTTCAGAATGGACTGGTTGGATCTCTTTGCAGTCCAAGGGACTCTCAAGAGTCTTCTCAAACACCACAGTTCAAAAGCATCAATTCTTCGGCACTCAGCCTTCTTCACAGTCCAACTCTCACATCCATACATGACTACTGGAAAAACCATAGCCTTGACTAGATGGACCTTAGTCAGAAAGTAATGTCTCTGCTTTTGAATATGCTGTCTAGGTTGGTCATAACTCTTCTTCCAAGGAGAAAGTGTCTTTTAATTTCATGGCTGCAATCACCATCTGCAGTGATTTTGAAGCCAAAAAAATAAAGTCTGACACTGTTTCCACTGTTTCCCCATCTATTTCCCATGAAGTGATGGGACCGGATGCCATGATCTTCGTTTTCTGAATGTTGAGCTTTAAGCCAACTTTTTTACTCTCCTCTTTCACTTTCATCAAGAGGCTTTTTAGCTCCTCTTCACTTTCTGCCATAAGGGTGGTCATCTGCATATCTGAGTTATTGATATTTCTCCTGGCAATCATGATTCCAGCTTGTGTTTCTTCCAGTCCAGCGTTTCTCATGATGTACTCTGCATATAAGTTAAATAAGCAGGGTGACAATATACAGCCTTGACGTACTCCTTTTCCTATTTGGAACCAGTCTGTTGTTCCATGTCCAGTTCTAACTGTTGCTTCCTGACCTGCAGACAGATTTCTCAAGAGGCAGGTCAGCTGGTCTGGTATTCCCATCTCTCTCAGAATTTTCCACAGTTGATTGTGATCCACACAGTCAAAGGCTTTGGCATAGTCAATAAAGCAGAAGTAGATGTTTTTCTGGAACTCTCTTGCTTTTTCCATGATCCAGCAGATGTTGGCAATTTGATCTCTGGTTCCTCTGCCTTTTCTAAAACCAGCTTGAACATCAGGGAGTTCACGGTTCACGTATTGCTGAAGCCTGCCTTGGAGAATTTTGAGCATTACTTTACTAGCATGTGAGATGAGTGCAATTGTGCAGTAGTTTGAGCATTCTTTGGCATTGCCTTTCTTAGGAATTGGAATGAAAACTGACCTTTTCCAGTCCTGTGGCCACTGCTGAGTTTTCCAAATTTGCTGGCATATTGAGTGCAGCACTTTCACAGAATCATCTTTCAGGATTTGAAATAGCTCAACTGGAATTCCATCACCTCCACTAGCTTTGTTCATAGTGATGCTTTCTAAGGCCCACTTGACTTCACATTCCAGGATGTCTGGCTCTAGATGAGTGATCACACCATCATGATTATCTGGGTCATGTAGATCTTTTTTGTACAGTTCTTCTTTGTATTCTTGCCCTATAACCTACAATATATTATTTAACTTCTTTGTAACTCAGTTTTTCTCTGTAATAAACAGCATATAACCTACAATATATTATTTAACTTCTTTGTAACTCAGTTTTTCTCTGTAATAAACAGCATATAACCTACAATATATTATTTAACTTCTTTGTAACTCAGTTTTTCTCTGTAATAAAAAGCATAAATCTTATAAAGTTGTGGTAAAATTAAGCAAGATGTTTAAAAGCACTTAGCACTTAGCAGAGTGTCAAATCTTCCCGTGAAACTCTGATGGTAAAGAATCTGCCTGCAATGCAGGAGATCCAGGTTCAAACCCAGGATCAGAAGATCCCCTGGAGAAAGGAATGGCTACCCACTCCTGTCAGTATTCTTGCCTGGATGAATCCCATGGACAAGGGAGCCTGGCTGGCTACAGTCCATGAAGTTGCAGAGTCGGACAAGACTGAGTGTCATTAACACTTTAAAAGTTATTACTCAATAAGAATATCATAATGCTAATAATATTTAATTAGATGTTATAATATTTCTAGTGGATTCAAGGGAGTACATGAAAAGTTTAAAAATATACTAATAAATGCCAATGCATCACATGGCAACATTCAGACTTATGAACAAGGAATGACCACTGAATTAGGGGAGAGCTGGAGAGTGTGGGATCTGGAAATGGGGGTGGGGAAGTGACATCACAGGCAAGGAGGAGCTGGAGAACTGACCACAGGAGGCAGCAACAGGCAGGGTGGTGACCGCTGTCTTTGATAATGGCTGTGTTCAGGAGAGAATGGGGACAGGTAAAAAGAAGATGATTCCCAGGAGGTGTTTCCTCTCTCTGCTTCAGGACAGGAGAGAAAAGGGCCAGGCAGTGCTGGGGGGTGTGGACCAGACCGTGTTTTGTCTAGTTGTTCTCTGCTTGCATGCTTGCTTTTTTGCTCATTTGCTTTGTCTCGGTTCATAAAGATGGAAAGTGAAACAACATGTTTGTGTAATAATGGAATCGATCAAGCAGAGAAAAGAAAAATGGTTATGCAGAAGGAGGAAAAATAATGGCACTGAAGAGATGAGCCCTAGTGCAGATTTGAAGGCTCTGGTCATAGATGGAAAATGACTTCACCATCTGTGATAACAGCCGTAAGATCCTGGGATTACACAGACTTTTACCAGCATCAACATGAACTTTGCATTTATAATAATTAACAGAGAATAGGAAAGTGGATCCAGATTCAAATATTTAGTAATTAAGTTATATAACTACAGTGATACTTTGATAAAGTTTTTAAAAATGTGTTTAAAATATAAAGTGATTTGAATTTTGATGATACTTCCTTAATATAAAACACAAAATCTAATGGAGAAATGTGAAACAGTTTGGATAAGGGGTTATATAATTGGATATATTAAAGAAGCAAATTAATATTTTGAAAGTGTTTCTAAAATATGATGGTATACACGCTTAGAAAAAGAAGTGAGCCTTACAGCAAGTGAAAGAATGCAAATCACTGGGATTCCACAAAATATATTATTTTTAAATCACTTATTTTTCTCTTGAGAATAAGAAAGATTAACAGAAATCTCTGAGGTAATCCAAAAGTTTAGATTCTTCCCCAATAATAAAGGAAAACAAAAAATTTTCCAGGTAGCCTATAAACCAAGAATATGTTTCTGAACGACTGCTACTTTTCCCAATTCAAGAATAAGTGAAGGCCCTGAAGAGCATATGCTCTAGAGTGTGATCTGGTGCTTCTCCATTTTTCTGTCAGAGAACAAAGCTTTCCTTTGCTTCTGAAGTGAACTCAGTCCTGTTCTATTGGCTCCAAGGACACCAAGCAGAAGGACTGTTCTTCAGAAGTGACTCAGGAGGGTTCATAAGGAAAGTCCTTGACTTAATAAGCAAAGTAAAATTTTATGCTGCAGTTCCTAAAGATCTCTGATTGAAGTTTAAACAAAGAAAGCTTCTTTGAAAGGCCTAAATAAGAAATGCCAAGCTAAGGAGGATGGAAATGGCCTGGGAGCTCTGTGCATTATCAGCTCTCCTCATGGTGGTGGTAATGGCTGAAGTCTGAAGACCTCAGCCCCGGAGCTTGGACCCCCACAAGCCTGCAGAAACTCCATGAAGTTGGAAGGACCCAAGACTGGTGGGGTCTGGGGAGAACTGAACTGAGTTTCTCAAGCTGGTCAGTGTGAGGGAACTGCAGAGATCAAGCCCTGAGCTTGTGGACTGGGAACACTGACTCCAAGACCCTAGACTACCACAGAACTAACCCTAGGGAGTATCAGATAGTAAGAACTCACACAAAGGAAGCCACTTGAATACAAAACCTGGCATCACCCAACCACCAGTAGCACCCTGTGCAGGACGCCTCATTCAACAGCAAACAAAACAAAAATACAAACCCAATCATCAGCAGACAGGAGCATCACCTCAGCCTTGCCCATCAGAGGAAAAACAAACAAACAAAACTCAGCATAAATCTCACCCTATAGGAAGCTTACACAAACCACTGGACCAACCTTAGGAGAGCAGAAACCAAAAGGAAGAAAGAATTCAACCTTGAAGCCTGGGAAAAGGAGACCGCAAACACAATAAGTTAAAAAACAGTAATGAAAAGGCAGAGAAATACTACACAAGTGAAGAAACAAGCTAGAAACACAGAAGTTCAAATAAATAAACTACCTGAAAAAGAATTCAGAATAATGATAGTAAAGATGATCAAAAACCTTGAAAACAAAATGAGGAAAATGCAAGAATCAATTAACAAAGACCTAGAAGAATTAAAGAATAAACATACAGAGACAAATAAAATAATTACTGAAATTAAAAGTACTCTAGAAAGAATAAATAGCAGAATGTCTGAAGCAAAAGAACAAATCAGAGAGCTGGAAGATAAAATGGTGGAAATAATTTCTGAAGAGCAGAATATACTTCTGAATAAAGTAAAAGAATGCCAAGAACTGAGGATAGTATCAGAGACCTCTGGGACAATATCAAACACACCAACATTCAAATTATAGGGATTCCAGAAGAAGAGAGAAACAAAGGGTGTGAAAAAATATTTGAAGAGATTATAGTTGAAAATTTCCCCAACATAGAAAAGGAAATGGTCAGTCAAGTCCAAGAGGCACAAAGAGTCCCATACAGGATAAACCCAAGGAGAAACATACCAAGACACATACTAACCAAACTAACAAAGACTAAACACAAAGAAAGAATATTAAAAGCAGCAAGGGAGAAGCAACAAGTAACCTACAAGGGAAATCCCACATGCTTAACAACTGATCTTTCAGCAGAAACTATGCAGGCCATATGGAATGGCAGGATATATTTAGAGTATTGAAAGGGAAAAATCTACAACCAAGATTACTGTACCTGGCAAGGGTCTCATTCAAAATTGATGGAGAACTAAAAAGCTTTTCAGACAAGCAAAAGTTAAGAGAATTCAGTACCAGCAAACCAGTTTTACAACAAATGTTAAAGGGACTTATATAGTCAAGAAATACAAGAGAAGAAAAAGATCTACAAAATCAATCCCAAACAATTAAGAAAATGCCAATAGGTATACATATATATATATATATATATAGCTACTTTAAATGTAAATGGATTAAATGCTCCAACCCAAAGACACAGACTGGATGAATGGATATGAAAACAAGACCCACATATATGCTGTCTACAAGAGACCCGCTTCAGACCTAAAGACACAAATAGACTGAAAGTGAGAAGATAGGAAAATATATTCCTTGCAAATGGGAAGCATAAGAAAGCTGGAGTAGCAATCCTCATATCAGACAAAATGGACCTTAAAATAGAGAAGATTGCAATAGATAAGGAAGGACAATACATAATGATCAAGGGATCAGTCCATGAGGAAGACATAACAATTGTAAATATCTATGCACCCAACATAGGAGACCTCAATACATAAGACAAACACTAACAGACGTAAAAGGAGAAATTGACAGTAACGCAATAACAGTAGGAGAACTTCAACACACCCCACTCACACTAATGGACAGATCTTCAAAACAAAATTAATAAAGGAAACACAAGTCTTAAATGGTACATTAGATGAGATGGATCTCATTGATATCTTCAGGATATACACCGTCTCAAGTATATGTGGAACATTCTCCAAGATAGACCACATCTTGGGTCACAAATCAAACCTCAGTAAATTTAAGAAAATTGAAATTATATCAGGCACCTTCTGTGACCACAATGCTATGAGGCTAGATATCAATTAAATGAAAAAAAAAAAAAACTGTAAGAAACACAAACACATGGAGATTAAGCCACACATTTCTAAATAACCAACAGGTTACTGAAGAAATCAAAAGGGAAATCAAAATTTTATAGAAACAAATGACATGAAAACATGACAATTCATAACCTATGGGAAGCAGCAAAAGCAGTTCTAAGTTCTGTTGCTTACAGCAGTACAGTCCTACCTCTAGAAACAAGAAAAGCATCAAATAGACAACCTAACTTTACACCTAAAACAGTGAAAAAAGAAGAATAACAACAACAACAAAAAAACAAAATTAGTAGAAAGAAATAAATCATAAAGATCCACGCAGAAATGAAATGAGAGAAACAATAGTAACTTTTGCAAGTTTCATGAAATAGTCTTTAATATTTCAGCAATAATCCTTTGCTACATTTATTTTAAGAAAGTAACTCTGTTCAACTCAAAAATTTACAGGATTTTTAAAAATCCTGTAATGTTGGGCCAGTTAATAAAGATGCAAAAAAAAAAAAAGAAAAACCAAAACCTGTTTTTAGAGACATAGAAACAATAGTCTGTTGTATAATGGATCTCATTATTTTTCTTTAAATTAAAAAAAAAGAGCAAATGAACTGTTCTCCTTGTAAAGCTAAATTCCCCATTCTGTCTAATAAAGGAAGACTGCAAAAATGGTTTTAACGAGCATGAATGGAAAGATACCAATGCTTTGAAGGAATAAATGAAATGTTAAAACATGGTTGATCCATTTGAAGAAAGAGTAGAAAAAATTAATCACCACTGTTTCATCTTTGTTTAATGTTTGGGTACTGATGATATCAATATGGAAGTCGAAGGTAAGGAGTTGTTTAGGAAAATATTAGCATCTATTCTACTTACATTATCATTTAAGTGTTTACACAGTTTTGTTCAATTACAAACATTTGGCCTTTTACTATGTTATTTTTATTTTGTATGAATACATTATTCTCCTTATTTATTTTTGTTACCTTTATTACTTATGTTATTTTGTTATGCATTTACAACTCCATTTTTAAATAAAGTGTTTCTGGAACTTTAAAAAAAAATAATAATTACTAAAACTAAAAGCTGGTTCTTATAAAATTGACAAGCCTTTAGCTAGAACCATCAAGAAAAAAAGAGAAAAGAATCAAATCAACAAAATTAGAAATGAAGGAGGAGCAGTTACAACAAACAATGCAGAAATATAAATGATTGTAAGAGATTTTATGAACAACTATATGGCAATAAAATGGATAACCTGGACAGATTCTTAGAAAAGTTCCATCTTCCAAGACTAAACCAGGAAGAAATAGAAATTATGAAAAACCCAATTACAAGCACTGAAATTGAAGCTGTGATCAGAAAGAAACTAAAAAAAAGTGAAGTTGCTCAGTCATGTCCAAGTCTTTGTGACCCCATGGACTGTAGCCTTCCATGCTCCTCCACCCATGGGATTTTCCAGGCAAGAGTACTGGAGTGGGTTGCCATCTCCTTCTCCAGAGAATCTTCCCAACCCAGGGATGGAACCCAGGTTTCCTGCATTGTAGGCAGATGCATTACCGTCTGAGCCACCAGGGAAGCCTGACCAAAAATCTCCCAAAAAACAAAAGTCCAGGACTAGATGACTTCACAGGAAAATTCTGTCAAACATTTAGAGAAGAGATAATGCCTATCCTTCTAAAACTTTCAAAAAATTGCAGAGAAAGGAACACTTCCAAACTCATTCTATGAGGCCACCATCACCCTGATACCAAAACCAGACAAAGACAACACAAAAATGGAAAGCTACAGGCCAATATCACTGATGAACATGGATGCAAAAACCCTCAAAAAAATCTTAGCAAACAGAATTTAGCAACGCATCAAAAAGCTCATACACCATGATCAAGTTGAGTTTATTCCAGGGATGCAAGGATTCTTCAGTATATGCAAATCAATCAATGTGATACACCATAATAACAAATTTAAAGATAAAAACCATATGATAAACTCTATAGATGCAGAAAAAGCCTTTGAAAAAATTCAGCACCGATTTATGATTAAAACTCTTCAAAAAATGGGCATAGAAGGAACCTACCTCAACATAGTAAAGGTCACATGTGATAAGCCTACAGAAAACATTATTCTCAACAGTGAAAAACTGAAAGCATTCCCCATTAGATCAGGGACAAGACAAGGGTGTCCACTTTCACCACTGTTATTCAACATAGTTGTGGAAGTCCTAGCTACAGCAATCAGAGAAGAAAAAGCAATAAAAGGAATGCAGATCAGAAAAGAAGTAAAGCTCTCACTGTTTGCAGATGACATGATACTGTACATAGAAAACCCTAAAGATAGTATCAGAAAATTGCTACAGCTAATCAGTTAATTTAGCGAAGTTTCAGGATCAATACACAGAAATCACTTGCAGTTTTATATACTAACAATGAAAAATCAGAAAAAAAATCAGAAACAAACTAAGGAATCAATCCCATTCACCATTGCAACAAAAAGAATTAAATATCTAGGAATAAACTTACCTAAGGAGACAAAAAAGAAAAAAACCTGTACATAGAAAATGTTAAGACATTAGTGAAATAAATCAAAGATGACATAAACAGATGGAGAGATATTCCATGTTCCTGGGTAGGAAGAATCAATATTGTGAAAATGACTTTACTACCAAATGCAATCTACAGATTTAATGTGATCTCTATTAAATTACCAATGGCCTTTTTCACAGAACTAGAACCCAAAATTTCACGATTCATATGGAAACACAAAAGACCCCAAATAGCCAAAGCAGTCGTCTTGAGAAAGAAGAATGGAGCTGGAAGAATCAACTTTCCTGACTTCAGATTATACTACAAAGCTATAGTCTTCAAGACAGTATGGTTCTGGCACACACACACACACACACAAATATAGACCAATGGAACAAGATAGAAAGCCTGGAAATAAACCCATGCACCTATGGGAACCTTATTTTTGACAAAGGAGGCAAGAATATACAATGGGGGCCAAGGCAGCCTCTTCAGTAAATGGTGCTGGGAAACTGGAGAGCTACATGTAAAGGAATGAAATTAGAACACTTCCTAACACCATACACAAAGATAAACTCAAAACGGATTATAGACATAAAGCTAAGACCAGAAACTATAAAAATCTTAAAGGAAAACATAGGTAGAACACTCAATGACATAAATCAAAACAAGATCCTCTATGACCCACCTCCTAGAATAATAGAAATAAAAACAAAAGTAAACAAGTGGGATCTGATTAAGCTTAAAATCTGTGGCACAGCAAAGCAAGCTGTAAGCAAAGTGAAAGGAGAACCCTCAGAATGGGAGAAAATAATAGCAAATGAACCAACTGACAAACGATTAATTTCCAAAATGTACAAGCAGCTCAGATAACTCAATGCCAGGAAAACAAACAACCTAATCTAAAAATGGGAGAAGGACCTAAACAGACTTTTCTCCAAGAAAGACATACAGATGGCTAACAAACACATGAAAATATGTTCAACATTGCTCATTGTTAGAGAAGTGCAAATCAAAACTACAATGAGATATCACCTCAGACCAGTCACTATGGCCATCATCAAAAAGCCTACAAACAAACGCTGGAGAGGATGTGGAGAAAAGGGAATGCTCTTGCACTGTTGCTGGGAATGTAAATTGATACAGCCACTATGGTAGATGGTATGGAGATTCCTTAAAAAACCACCATGTGACCCAGGAATCCCACTCTTAGGTATATACACTCAGAAAACCAGGGTTGAAAAAGACACATGTATCCCACTGTTTACTGCAGCACTGTTTACAATAGGTAGAGCGTGGAAGCAACCTAGAGATGCTCATCGACAGATGAGTGGATGAAGAAGTTGTGGTACATATACTCAAAGGAATATTATTCAGCCATAAAAATGAATGCTTTTGAGTCAGTTCTAATGAGATGGATGAACCTAGAATCTATTATACAGAGTGACATAAGTCAGAAAGAAAAAACATCATATTCTAATGCATATATACGGAATCTAGAAAAATGGTACTGAAGAATTTATTTACAGGGTAGCAACGGAGAAACAGACATAGAGAATAGACTTATGGACATGGGGAGAGGGGAGGAGAGGGTGAGATGTATGGAGAGAGTAACATGGAAACTTACATTACCGTGTATAAAATAGATAGCCAACAGGAATTTGCTGTATGGCTCAGGAAATTCAAACAGGGGCTCTGTATCAACCTAGAGGTGGTGGGATGGGGAGGGAGGTTCAAAAGGAATGGGGTATATGTATACCTATGGCTGACTCATGTTGAGATTTCACAGAAAACAAACAAACAAAAAATAATACCCCCACAAAAAAAGAAGTTAACATAAATAATGGAGTTTGAAATGTCATAGCTAGTAATGTGATAATATAAAAAGACAATGTAAATATAAAAGATAAATAGCTTATGGACTATAATTGCTTACTTATCAAGTGTAATAGAAAGCTTTGGTTAAATAATTATAAGGCAAATGTTAGATAACAAGAACATTTCTAACCATAAGAAAGCTCAATAGATTAATTTATGTACTTTATATACATAAATATTTTAGACTCTATTTTATAAAATAAATGTGTAAAATATTTAAGTGTGCAATAATAATATATAAAAGTACATATATGAGTACATAGTATACAATGTATATATAACAAATTATATAATATGAAACATAAATGTGAAAGTGTGTGTGTGTATGTAGTGAGCTCTTGCAATACAAAGCCTTTCCAAGGATTAGTGAATATTCTTTTGATAAGCCACTTGATGGAATTTTTTAGCCTGAAGAAATTTTAGTAAAATTACGATAATGCTCTGAGTTAATAATATGACCAATAAACAGGGGTTATATTTTTAATTCCAAACCATGGCTTCTTTAGATTTATCAGCAGTTGATATATATATTTGAAACAGTTTCCTCCATAGTTTGTGAGGTTTCTCAATGACTTCTGCCTCTGTGTTTAGTAACTTAGGATTTTTATGACTCAGGAAGAGTGTTTTACCACTGTTTCCAAGCTTTGAGAACCAGTTGTGTAGGCACTCATGGGAAAGAACAGGGCGATGGAGGAATTTGTCCTGGGTCACTGGTCTTTCTGAGGATGCGACTGCCTGAGCTACCCTCTCCCTCATGGCTGCTGCTTTCCGTGAAAGTGGAAATCTCTCTCTCCTGAGGGGTAGGGAGGGAGGAGGAATCTGGTGGACGACGGGAGGGGCCTCAGGGGGTGATGAGGGGAGAGACCCTTTGAAGAGGGTCTTTTCCATTTCTTTATGACATTGCCAAGAACCAGGGCTGTCCAGTAAGAGGATGTATTAAAACCAGCCAGAAATCAGGGAGGGGAGCAAGTACAGCAGTCTCCATCACACTGGAAAACGAAACCAAAAACAAAAAAACTTCCCTGGTGAATTCCCTAGCTTCACTCAGCTACATGCAGTTACTTGCAAGATTACAAAATTTATTAGACTCTCACTAAAGTCATATATTCAGATACTTTTATTGCATCCTGAAGGCTACTCATTTTTTTTTCTGAAAGCATCAAGTCTTGTTGGTTTTATCTGTTTATTTGGGGTGACATTTGTTTTGAGTTTTCTGCTCTTTATTATCTTGCATCGATTGCCGCATTCCTTACTTTGTGTTTGTCTTCCCTCTCCTGAGTAACTTCAAGATAGCTTTGTTTCAGCACAGAAGTTGGGTGTCATGGGAGAGACATCAAGGCTTGCTGGTTCAGAACAAGGCCCTGCTCTGGGGAGACCTGATGTGGAGACCACGCCTCCTCAGCGGGGATAGTGGGCTCCTGATGCGGCTTCCCTTTGCTGTGCTATCTGTCTCCAGGACATGGCGATGCGGATGAGAATGAAAGGCAGACGTGGCGGGAGCAGGGAGATGAATGGTTCTCTGGAAGGGTGTCCTGAGTGGACGGGAGCTGGGGATGCCCACCAGGGAGCATCCTGTGCAGTGACTCCTGTGGACGGGAGGAGACGGAGTAGCAGGGCCAGAGAGCCAGGGGGCTGCGTGGGGGTTCATCCAGATGGCCTCAGTGATGCCAGGGCCCTTGGAAACAGTTCTGGAACTATGGAGTACCCCATCCCAGCGACCATGGGGTGGTCCCTGACATGATCTGTCCCTGAAGACATGGGCCCCGGCAGTCTGTCCCTGAGAGTCCCCTGAGGGGCTGGCAGCAAGCAGCCGCCACTGGGCACTCCTTCCATGTGGGGCCATCAGTGAGGGAGCACCGCATATCTGCAGGAGTGTTGTCCATTCCAGGAGTCCGCGGTCTAGCCATGGTGCTGCTCAGAATGATCAGTTAGGACCACATTACCACACAGGACTAACTTCCTCAGTGAGCTCTCCAAGGTGTGTAAAGTCCCTTCACTGTTCCAATTTCCCTGGTGAAATGCGTAGCAGAAGAACGCATGGTCGTGTGCAAATACCCACATACACAACGTTTAAATGTTTTGTCAGGCCACATGACTAGATGAATGGGACCAGGATTCAAAATCCAAGGCCAGACCCTGTTGTATTATGTGAAGAAGGAAACATTCCACTCATCACTCCTGGGTTCAGCTAAACATGCAGAGCCATGGAAACAAAGAGATCATTCAAATAAGATTTGTAAAAATCAAGGATACTTTAAGTTTCTTTGACATTAATTTCTCATTTAAATGCTTTCTTCTCTGTAATCATCATCTGTGTTTTTTCAGTCTTTTAACCTTCTTGAGGCTTTCAATGGCTAAGTCAAAGATCTCTCTTGATAAATGTTGCACTGCACTTGAAAATATGTGAGATCTTTTCAAACATCATTTTATACTGATTTCTAACATCAGTTCAGTTCAGTCTCTCAGTCATGTCCAACTCTTTGTAACCCCATGGACTGCAGCACGCCAGGCCTCCCTATCCATCACCAACTCTTGGAGCTTGCTCCAACTCATGGCCATTGAGTTGGTGATGCCATCCAACCATCTCATCCTCTGTTGTCCCCTTCTCCTCCTATCATCAATGTTCCCCAGCATCAGGGTCTTTTCAAATAAGTCAGTTGTTTGCATCAGGTGGCCAAAGTATTGGAGCTTCAGCTTCAGCATCAGTCCTTCCAATCAATACTCAGGACTGATTTCCTTTAGGATGGACTGGTTGGACCTCCTTGTTGTCCAAGGAACTATCAAGAGTCTTCTCCAACACCACAGTTCAAAAGCATCAGCTCTTCAGTGCTCAGATTTATTTATAGTCCAACTTTCACATTCATACATGATTATGGGAAAAACCATAGTTTTGACTAGACAGACCCTTTGTTAGCAAAGTAATGTCTTTGGTTTTTAATATGCTGTCTAGGTTGATCATAACTTTTCTTCCAAGGAGCAAGCATGCTTTAATTACATGGCTTCAGTCAGCATCTGCGGTGATTTTGGAGCCCCTCAAAATAAAGTCTGTCATTGTTTCCACTGTTTCCCCCTCTATTTGCCATGAAGTGATGGGACCAGATGCCGTGACCTTAGTTTTCTGAAAGTCGAGATTTAAGCCAAATTTTTCACTCTCCTCTTTCTCTTTCATCGAGAGGCACTTTAGTTGTTCTTTGCTTTCTGCCATAATGGTGGTGTCACCTGCATATCTGAGGTTATTGATATTTCTCCCTTCAATCTTGATTCCACCTTGTGCTTCATCCAGCCCAGTGCTTCTCATGATGTACTGATTTCTAACGTAGTTCCACAGTGATAAGAGAAAAGAGTACATGATTTCAGCCCCTTTAGACCATGAAATTTTTAGACTTTGTTTTGTGTGTCTAGATATGTTCCAATATCTCCTGGTTTATAGTATATGGGAGCTTGAATATAACTTGTACCCTGATGTTGTGTGGACATTGTATAAATCTTAATCATGTTGAATTGGTTCATAATGCTTTTTAGGTCTATTGTATCCTTCTACTTCTCTCTGTTTCATACTGTTAATTTTTTAGAGTTTGATATAGAAACTCCAACTAAAAATCTTAATTTATCTACTGAAAAAAATAATTGTAGTATATAGCAGAACTATCTGTAATTTTGTTCTGCATTTTCCAAGTCTCCTACAAATATGTTATTATGCTTTCATAATTTAGAAAAAATAAAAATTAGAAAAAATATTTTGAAAAATAATCCAGTGGTCTTTTAGGTAGAAATAATGCCAGCTTGGGCTTCCCTGATAGCTCAGTTGGTAAAGAATCTGCCTGCAATGCAGGAGACCGTAGTTTAATCCCTTGGTTTGGAAGATTCACTGAAGAAGGGTTAGGCTACCCACTCCAGTATTCTTGGGCTTCTCCTGTGGCTCAGCTGGTAAAGAATCCACCTGTAATACAGGAGACTCGTGTTCAATCCCTGGGTTGGGAATATCCCCTGGAGAAGGGAAAGGCTACCCACTCCAGTGTTCTGGACTGTACAGTCCGTGGGGTTGCAAAGAGTCAGTCACGATTGAGCCACTTTCACTTTCAATACCAGCTTGCCACTATGCTTGTGTAATGGTTATGAATTGGCTCCAAAGCAAAGAGCATAACCCAGGATGAAGGCAGTCAGGCAGGAAGAATTATATCCTGCTCAGGAAAGTGTCAGTGCTGTGTTCTATTCAGATCTTCAGCTGATTAGATGAGATCCAGCCACCTGGAGAGGGGCAAGCCACTCTACTCAGTCTGTGGATTTAATACTTACTCTCTTCCCAAAACCACCTTCACAGAAACATCCAGGAAAACATTTGACAAGGTATCTGGGCACTCTGTGCCCTAGTCAAGTTGACATATCAACTAACCATCACACCCCTTTTACAGATAAATTGACAAGCTCTGAGTTAACTTACACAGGCAACGTAGATACCAGGTTGTGAGCAAAGATTTGAACCCAGAGCTTCATGGTACTCTAGGTCCATATATGTAAATCATATGTAAGCATGGAAATCATAAATATTTGCTATTTTTTAATTTAATAAAATATAAATTTGATGTTTAAAGCAAATTATTTCATATTAAAATTTCATTTTCTAGTTTCATCCCACAAATGACTTCCCACATTTTTTCCCCTCAGAAATGACCAGAGAAGTAGAATTTCATAAAATGTTTGATGTAGGGCTTAGAAAAATCAAGAAATATTTTCAGTTGAGAACTGTAATTTTAGAAATCAATACCATATATGTATTTTTATATTGCCTGTTGGTTATGAGAGTCTGGAAGTACTGGTGTCCTCTTATTTAACATTTTATTCCAAGCACTCAGAACAGAATTTCCTCATACTAGCTCCCCACCAATGAATATTTGTTAAATTTTGAGTGATTAAATGACTAGAGGAATAAACAAATAACTTTTATCTGTCCTCAAAATTTTTCATGAATGTAACAGAATTAGAAAGTGGTGGTAAGCAGGTTTGGATATAGATGATAATCTCACCACATATTATTTTTGCTTCTAACACTGTGATTATGAGATATGATCTTGCTGGTGGATAGCCTTGCATTAATTATTCACAAGCTCTTGTACTTGGTTTACTTTGCATCATTCACCCCTTAGAACATGTTCCATATTCCAGGGGTTGGTAAGAAAGCAATTATGACTGGAGATGCTGTGAAGATAAAATGCAGTTTCACGATACTGCTCTGAGTCTTAGCTAATAATTTTTCTTTTGTTTCTTCCAGTGAAAAAGGCGATTGAATTGAAGTCAAGAGGAGTCAAGGTGATGCCCAGCAAGGACAGCAGCCATAAGAACTCTGTCTGTAAGTCACCCTCTCTCTGTATGAGGATGGATGAGTCCATTAGAGGGGAGCGCTTCTGCAGAAGTGCTTCTCTAAACTGCCTTCCCCCTGCATCTCATTCTGCTTTCCTACCGTCAAAAGTATTTTCTGGGAGAGTCTGCACTCACTTCACTCTATTTGGAGAGAGCATGTGTTCATCTTAATTCTAAATGTATCTCATGCCTGCCTGTGCCTTCTGCCCTCATGGGCCACTGTCTGAGATCGGACCTTCCAGAGTTCTCTGTTAAGTAGCTGTTCCACCCTCAGGTGTTTTGATCGCAGTTTCTCTTTCCATTCCAGTATATACTCAAGTATATACTCCCTGTTTGATAATTATGGGCAGCATTATTCAAACTGAACTGGGCTTAATGAAGGAAGAAAACTACCGGAGGACAAGCAGAAAGCAAGTAATTATTTCAAAATGAAGGTTTAGTATTTTGCTGTTGTTAGTTTTTAGTTCAGAATGTTTCCTAAAATGGGGGATGTGGTGTTTATAATTATTTTGCAGTTGATTTTTTTTTTAATGGATAAAAACCTTGCAGAAGCAGCCCATAGGAACATAGAACTATGTATTGAGTGAACCCTTCCATCAAATTGACATGAGGTCTGAGGCCAGAACAGGCAGACATCAAATGCATCTCTTAGTGCCACATTCAAGCTTGAATGTGAAAAAGAAAATAAGTATGTCTGGGTCCTTATCTGAATACAAATTGAGAAATGAGTCATAACTCAGTGGTATTAGAAAGTGTTCCATCCTATCTCTCAACAGTATTATGCCACGTTTTTTGTTAGGCTTGAAAATTAGTCATTAGAGGAAATGAAGAATTGAGGAAACTGCAAGCCTTCTAAGATCAGCCTTGTAATAAATGGTAGTATGTTATTCACGCAGAAGGTGTGTCTGAGGAAACTAAATTAAGTGCTTCAGAGAAAAGAGGACACAGACTTTGAAGCTGCAGAGACAAGGATTCAATAGCTGTGAGAGTGTTGATTGTATTCAAATCCAAGTTGCATCATTTATAAAAGTAAAATGGTCGTGATTCTTGTTGAGTAGATGAAGCATCGTGTTTATAACTGCCTGTTCCAGTTTAGGGCAGGGAGCGGGCATTCTGCAACCACACCCATTAGGAATTTGCTGTACATAAAGAGAAGAAGGAACGATTGTACGTAGTAGGTCAGCCAAGAATTCAAACAACCTGGATCTTACTTGCCAGAGAAGGAGGCAGGGCCCAGAGCACTGACCTTGTTTTCTAAGATCTTAGGAAATAGTTTGACTCCTCACAAGAGGTGAGCCCAGGACACAGAGCCTCTAAAGCCCCATCCAGGATACAACCTTTTCCTGGGAAGCAGTGACCCCCTTCCCATTGTGATGGGGTAGAAGGGGGCACATGAAGGTGATACATGCATTTTATAGATATGGTGAGGCTTGCTGCAGGCATGTCAGTTGCTGACACTCTTATTAAGTCATTTACATACAGATCATCTGATTTATTTACATTCAGTATTTATATTAAACATTGTGTCTTTCATACTTGTCTCATTATTTTTTCAAGCCATTCAGTAAGCCACAGTCTCTATATTTCTGGGCTTCCCTGGTGGTTCAGAGGGTGAAGACTCTGCCTCCAATGCTGGAGATCCAAGTTTGACCACTGGATCGGGAAGATCCCCTGGAGAAGGGAATGGCAACCCACTCCAGTATTCTTTCCTGGAGAATTACATGGACAGAGGAGCCTGGCAGGCTACGGTCCATGGGATTTAAAGAGTCAGACATGACTAAGGGACTAACACTTAACTTTCACTTTTCTTCTCTTGTGGTTTACCCTGAGTGTGGGATTTTTCTTGGAGACTACTGCCTCTGATGTTCTTGAGGTTAAATCTAAGTATAGAGCCCTCTTGGGCACAGAGAACGTAGCTCACTCTGAACCTCAATTCCTTCCCCCTGAGGATTTGGGAAAGGATGTAAGGAAATACAGAAATACTTAGCATGGGATCTGCCAGCTATGGTTCGCTGTTGGTCCACCTCATCTGTGTGGACCTCTATTTTGATAGTTTTCTTTCCACCTGGACGTTTTTGTTTATGAGTCTGTCTTCTTCCCAAGACTCCTCACAGAGTAAGAAATGGGACAGCAGAGGCTCTGTGATTATCCATTGACCACCCCCTCCCTGTGCCCACCCCCTGATCAAAGCCTGCACCTGCTGCCCATCACAGGTGCAGAGCTAGTTTGCTTGCAGAATGACAGGACTGACTGACAAGAGCAGCTGTCCTCCTACTCTGAATGCTTACTTTGTATTAGAGTATAGTCAACTGACAATATTGTTAGTGTCAGGTGTAGACCAAAGTGATCACATTATGCATATACATGGATCTCTTTTTTTCAAATTCTTTTCCTTTTTGTGCAGAGTTCCCTGGTCTATACAATAGGCCTTTGTTGGTTATCTATTTTAAATACAGTAATGTGTATGACTCAATTCAAACCTCCCCATCTATCCCCCCTCCATCGCTATTTGCAATAGCCAGCACATGGAAACAACCTGAATGTTGACATATGAATAGATAAACAATTGGCATTTGTTTTTGTTCTTCAGTTGCTAAGTCATGTCCAACTCTTCGCGACCCCATGGACGGTAACTTGCCAGGCTTCTCTGTCCTCTACTGTCTCTCAGAGTTTGCTCAAGAAGTGGTTGTGCATACACAATGGGGTTCTGGGGTGGCTCGGTGTTAAAGATCCTGCCTGCAGGTGCAGGATATGCAGGTTCATTCTTGGGTGGAGAAGATCCCCTGGAGAAGGGAATGGCAACCCAGTCCAGTACTCTTGCCTGGAAAGTCCCATAGACAGAGGAGCCTGGTGGGCTACAGTCCATAGGGTTGCAGAGTCGAGCATGACTTAGCAACTAACACACACATACACACACCATAGA
The DNA here is from genome assembly GCF_042477335.2 of Ovis canadensis. NCBI lineage: Eukaryota > Metazoa > Chordata > Mammalia > Artiodactyla > Bovidae > Ovis > Ovis canadensis. Next base: position 19,231,280 of record NC_091270.1, on the reverse strand, counting down.
ATATATATTAAATGGAATATAACCCAAGCTAGCAAGCACTTAGCAAGTGTTTGATGATTAAATAAATGAAGAAGGAAAAATATCCATGTTGTGGAGCAAAAGCCCTACATATTTTCTCTTTTATGCCTCTCAATGAAATCTGATGAATCATTTGTGGATTTTGCCCTGAAATCACTACGTCAATTTGTTCCTCCATCCTGCCCTGACTTCATGTTACCAATTAAACCTCAGCAATTCACTCTAATCCTTAACATGCATCAATTTAACCATGTAAGGTGGAGTCACCTGAAAGGCTGTGTAGATATTTCAACTCATCTATATAGTGAAGGCCATTTTCTACAACATCTCTTAGAATGAAATGACTTACAAATTTAGTTTTTCACCAATTTCATTTATTATTGACTAACAATATTTGCAGAAAACCTCAAAGAGAATCAAGGTATTAATTCTGCAGAATGCTGTAAGTGTCTAGTTAATTAAAGCTTTAAAGGATCCCAGCATTACTGGGCAGCACACAGCAAGAAAGGGTACCTGGAATAACTCAGTCAGGGGCTCCTCTTTATTCTGGGGTTGGAAGCGCTTGGTACCAAAGGATTCTTAAATTCTTTCCCTTTTTACACGGTGGTAGCTGTAGACTTCAGAGAAGGCAGTGGCACCCCACTCCAGTACTCTTGCCTGGAAAATCCCATGGACGGAGGAGCCTGATAAGCTGCAGTCCATGGGGTCGCTAAGAGTCAGACACGACTGAGCGACTTCACTTTCACTTTTCACTTTCTTGCATTGGAGAAAGAAATGGCAACCCACTCCAGTGTTCTTGCCTGGAGAATCCCAGGGACAGAGGAGCCTGGTGGGCTGCCGTCTATGGGGTTGCACAGAGTCGGACACGACTGAAGCAACTTAGCAGCAGCAACAGCTGTAGACATATTTTCCTCTTCCTTTCCTTCTTGCCATTCTTGTCTACAGAATACAGTGCAACAGAATACAATGTTAGCAGCCCTAAGTGTGAGAGTCAGGAGGGTAGGTTATCCATTACTGCCCTTCTAACTCAAAAATGTAAAACTCTGTAGGGAGAAGGACAAACAAAAGCCTTGGTTGTTATTTTTCAGCTAGAGATTGTTCTCTCTGTGTAAAGTTAGACAAACGACTTTACAAATCCAATATTGATTTGTTGTAACTCACTCAGAAGAATTGATGGCACATGCTGTGTATTAAGCATCTGCAGTTACAACAGTTTATACCCAAGCAGGATAGGACATTTGGTTCAGAGCCATTATTTAATGTAAAGCTGATTGAAACATGGTGGAAAAATGGGAAAATATAATGCATTGTGTTAAAAACCCTTGGGAAAAAATAATAACAGCATACTATGAAATAAATGACCCCAAAATTCTTATACTTTTGACTATAAGCCATTTATTTCATTGCCTTCGTTACCATGGGCAATCAATTTTCTTCCACCTCTGAAAAAATATCTGAAGTGAAACAGAATGATATTTATTCAAAATTGCCAAATAGTCCTGTTAATGAAAGGCAATTGATCAAATATTGTCTTTTATAATATATTGTCTGTCTCTTTTGCCTCAGACACAGTTATTTGGAAGGGCACATTTTACCAGTTTTGTAGTTCCATTTTTTGGGCAACAGTGTAAATGATGCCTTAGCTACATTGTATAGTTAAAGATGCAGTTGTAACAATGTAATGTTTGATTTAGCTTCTTAACATGGTGTGGCTCATTAATCCACTTTCTAAAATACGTCCTTATAAATGACCATCCTAGCTGTGCTGGGTCACACTGTGTTATCCACTCATCACTAAAATTGCTACATTCAGTCCTTGTCTTCTTATGTTTGGGATAATTTAAGAGCAAATGGCATATATTAGAATGTAATATTCCATTTTTACTTACATTCCAGGGTGTTAAATGGAAAAAAAAAAGTTAATCTTGTCTTTCATAATTTCTTCCATTCCTGTCAGCCTCCACACTTAGCAACATAATCACACACAAAAATGAACTCCACCCAGAAAAAGACTCTCCTTTCAATCCTGTCTCTGTAAACAGGGATCAGTGCAAGCTGAGGAATGGGAAAAAAAGAAACCATTAATCCCTTTTTGATAGGGGTAAAACGAGAGATAAAGAAAGGCAAAGCATCTCAATAATAGTCACCATTTGGAAAGCAGTTTCAGTGTGATCCACTGCTGGAGCAGAATGGAGCATCTCTGATTAATGGCCTTAGACCTCTCTGTCCATTTCCACACTGGTGCATCCAGCTGCCCACCCAACATTTGCACACGCAAGTGTGATAAGCGTCTCTTTCCCTCTGAACAAAGGCCAGTGCTCTTCGCTGTTGAGGACCCAGAGCCTGGCGCCATCCCTGCCCCGGACACCAGCCAGCCTGCTGCCCCAGCTGTGTCAGAAGCCAACCTCATCTCTTCAGCCCGAACCGCCGCTGTTTTCAGGGGCATTACTCACCAGTCTCAGCCCAGATCCCTGTCTCCGCCTGTTTCCCTGCGGTCGAGACCCCACACTTCATCCAGAGTGATCTGTGGAATCTCATCACTCTTCTGCTAAGAACCCTTTGAAGCTTTCCCATCACCGCCCAAGTGAGTCCACGTCCCTTACAGAGACGCACAGGACCGCCTCACCCCTGCTCCCCTTCTGTTCTCCCCCAGCCCTTGTCCACTAGCTTTGGGGCTGGTTCTTAAAGCTCCCGCCTCAGTCTTCGTTCTTCTGTCTCCTCAGTCTGAGGTGGTTTCCCCAAGGCGCTTGTCTCTTCCTTCTTCACATCATTTCTCAGAGCTTACCTGCTCCCTAGGCTCTCACTGGTCACCCTGCGTACCTTTTGCAAACCTTGCCCAGGCATCACTTTACCCCTCTGGTTGCCTGTTCTGCTTTTCTCTGTATCATTTATCACAGTATGTCATACATATGAGCTTCCAGGTCGTGCAGTGGTAAAGAATCTGTCTGCCAGTGCAGGAGACATGGGTTCAATCCCTGGGTCAGGAAGATCCCCTGGAGAAGGGAATTGTCATTCCACTCCAGTAATCCCATGGACAGAGGTGCCTGGTGGGCTACAACCCATAGAATTGCAAAGAGTTGGACGTGACTGAGCACATACACACACACACCTCATACATATCAGCCTTATTTTCATGTGTTTATATGTGCATATTTAGCATATGCATTTATATGAATATGTGGAGGTGTATGTGAGGAATATTATATATTATATAATATTGATATAATAATATGTATTTTCTACATTGTGTATAAATTATATATAAATATATTAAATATGATATAACATGTATATTATATAATATATAATTATAATAGTATATTAAATACATATACATTATCATTTGCTTTCTCTCTCTTCCAATCACCCCATAGGAATACTGACTCTTTGAAGGAGGATATTTTTGTCCGCTGTCTTCACTGAGACTTACCAAGTGCCCAGCAGAGAGGCTCATGCACACAGCAGTTGCTCAATAAACACTTGTCCATTGAATGACTGAGTTTCCTAGTGTGTGGAGGCCTGAAGGAGCATGGCAAGGTGACGTCACACTCTCCTTCAGTGAGGTCTTTGTGCCCCATGTCATCTTCATGCCTTCAGCATGAAAACCTTGAGGAAAGACCAACAGCTGTCATGGAGATGTTTAAAATACATTCTTTTCCTAGAGGAAATTAGTCTCCTGGTCATTCAAGTCATATAAATGTTTATCAGACCAGGAGAGTTATAAGAAAGATAGCAACAGTTATTGAGCATTGAGTAAAAATAGAAATTTATCAGCTTTCAGAATAGTAGTAGGTCAACCCATAAAAATGTAAGAATCCATAGACAGGATGTTAAACAACATTAAATTATGTCCTTTGCAAGTCAAGACACCATGTTTTCTAAGACACTCTGTTTTCTATGTTGCACCTTGTCAATGACTGATTCCTTCGAATCTGTCATTTATAGACATGTGCTTGGCAATGGTTAAGAGAAAATCATTCTTATTACCAAAATTATATGTAGTATATGAATGAGGCACAACTAATTAAAAAACTGGTCAATTAAAATACCATAGTCTTAGAATCCCTATACCTTCTGCATGGAAGGAAACATTAAAACCATGAGGAGTTAGTCTTTTTCAAGTTTTTGTAACAAGGTGACAGCGTCTGGTAGTAAAACCTCATTGTCAGCCTGGATTCTGTGCTCTAGTAGGTTAGAAAATACAACAGTCTAATTTTCCACTATGCCACTGCTGGATGAATCCATTTGTTACTGAGTTGATGACTAGGACATGCTGGCTTTCAGAAAGGGCATTTGAAGAACCACAGAGAAAGCTAGCCCTGCCACTCTCCAGGTGCTTCTCTGGATTTGGAGCTTGAAGAGGGCTGTGGTCATGAGGCAGATGGGATGAAGAGAGGAGAATGGAGTGAGGCTGTTAAGAAACTCGAGTGACTCCCTTAATAGGGCTGCTAAGACAGGCTTCTCAAGGAGCAGAAGTCACACTATGACCCTCAATATCATCAGCTATGGGTAATGCTTTGTGTGGTTTCCACCTTGGAAACTATTCTAGAAATAACTTGCAGCTAGCATTTTCATCAGACCACACTTCTCCAGGTAACTGGATACATTATTGTTTTATGAATCCCCATGAGAATCATCTTCAAAAATTAACAGGATTTGCTTTATCCAGCTACAAGAAAGAGCACACGTTTAGTTTTACAATAATATTTTTATAGTCACTAAGCTTGTACTACATTGCTGGAAATGTCACCCATCATCAGGGTTTGTTTTTAGGGGGCTTTACTGCTCTGGTATTAATGGGTGATTTATTTGAATGGTGGTAGACCAAAGTGATTAGTAAAACTGCTGAAACAAGGCACATCTGCTGTGCTCTGTGCTGGATTTCTGGCACTGAGGGCTCTTGATCTTGCTTTAAAGCAGGTTTTGACAGTGGAAAAAATAATAGCTCCATTAACCTCTAACAGTTCTATCAAGGTTTAATAAAACACAAAGGATAATTGCCCCTATCTGCTTTGCTTCATCATAAAATGCAACAATATGAAGTTTTGCAATTGTTAAAGAACCTTGTTTTCTTAACAAAGATCCATTCCCATCTAGCATGAATATAGTAGGTTGTACAAATTGCTTCATAAATCAGGTAAGTAAATTATGCTTGCAGTTTCTAAATAGGCCTTTGTCACTGCAGGAGCTAAAATATCTTTTAAAATGCCAAGGAAAAACTTGCTGGGAAGAGAACTGCCATCTAGATACATTGGGAAGAATGGCAGCACTGGTAACTAGAAGCAAAGCTAGGCGGTTCATCAATTATTTATCACATCATTTACATATGTAATTTCTTAAGTAACCAGAAAAAAAGAATCTGTTACAATATGGGAAGCAAGATATAGCTTGGTTCAGTTGTGCTGTAAACCCAGCAGGAAGTAAAATCCTTTATAAATGGGTTCAGCATATAGTTACAGAGCATAATCAATTAACTAAAGGGATGTACTCACTCTGCAAAATGAGTACAGGTCTGTCCTTTTATTTCAAAAAGTGAACGGGAAACACCCTACAGATTATAGCAGACTTGAAAGAACAGTATATATCTCAGCAGTTCCATCACTTACCTTTTAGAAGCCCAACATATTACACACATTTTTATTAAACTGTATAAAATAACTTAATCTTCCCATGTAATTGGATAAAATACACTCTGAAACTGTAGAGAATTGTGGGACTGTTGGTGTTTGTGTGTCAACACAGGTACCTAATTCCAGTAGCTGTTAGGAGAGTAAATTGCTATTACGATTTCATCGTAATTTAATTATCTTATATGATCAAATGTTTGCTACTGAGCAACTTCAGTCAGAAGCTCTAAAGATTAAACTAATTAATCATGGTAGCTCCTTTATGAATTAAATTAAAACCTTCCATTCTATACACAAGGCAACTAAGTCAGCCAGTTAAATTAATTAGCCCTGATATAAAGATAGATAGGGAAGTCTGGACTTAAAAACCAAGAAGTACTCAGAACATCAAGGGGAATTCAGAAAAGACTCACATTCCTTAAGCCTCATCATTTTATTTCAAACACATTTTTAAAGGTGTGAGGAGAATACTGAAAATATTTTCAGATTAAGTCCTTTCATAGAATCACAGAATTGTAAAATTGAACTTGACTTTCAGCTTTCAGGGTGACAGTCTGTCCAGATTGATAACCCTGCCTCACTGAATTTCTCACAAGAAGAAATTCAGAGATAAATGAACTGACACTGATCAAATGGTGATAATGCTGATAATTTATGTTGATTTTAAGGGAAGTAGTTAGTGTGTTCATGGAAAAGGTAAGAAGAAGCATGGTTTCTGCCTGTTTATTTCGACTGAGGGAGGAGGGAAGATGCCGTCTTCATTCAGTTACTCAGGGAACTCTCAAGCACTCAGGTTCAGGTAAGAAGCTGGTGGACTCACACCTACCTGCATCACAGGTGACCCTCTAAAGACTGGCACACCTATCGTGTATCCTCCAGATTGTCTCTGGGTTGCCAGTCTCTTTTTTAACAAGAACAGCAACAACAACAAAAAGAAACTTTATTTTGAAAAGATCATAGATTTTCAGCAAACTAGTAAAATCTACAAGGAGGCCTTGTACCTTCACCCAATTTCCCTAATTGTGGGATAATCTCAAAACAGGAGAAATGACTTTGGGACAGTCCACAGAGCTTATTCAAACTTCACCAGTTTTACCTGGGCGCTCTCGTGTGTGTGTGTGTGTGTGCACACGCGCGCATGCGTGTACGTCTGCACACTTGTGTCACCTGCATGGAGTCCTACAGTCGACGCACAGAGCAGTGCCCCCTGCGAGGCTGCCTGCACTGCCCTCCTGGGCTAGTCCTCACTCGGTCAGTTTGTTGTTTCAAGAGTACCACACGCTTGGAACCGTACACCGTGTTGCCTCTTGCGACCGGCTTTTCCCCTTAGCACGACTCCTCTGTGAACCATCCAAGTGGTTGTGTGTATCAGGACTTGGTTCTTTTTCATTGCCATAGGATTCTCCACAACAGTGATATATCACTGTTTAACCACTGGCCTGTTGAATGACATTGGGTGTGCTTCCAATTTTTGCTCTTAAGAAAAAAACTGTTATTGCCATTGTGATATGAAGAGTTTTCCCATGAATATGGGTTTTCATTTCTCTTGAATAAAGTCCTGGGAGAGTAATTGCTGGATCATATGATAGCATGTCAGTGTTATAAGAAACTGTCAAACAGATTTCTGGAGCAGCTGTACCATCTTATGTCCCCAAAACAACATAGGCGTGATGCAATTTCTCAGCATGCTTGCCAGCGTTTGGTGTTAAGGCTTTTTTTTAATGTGCTATTTTGATAAGTAGCCATTGATATCTTATTATGGTCTTAAATTGCATTTCCTTAATGGCCAATGATGGTAAATATTGTTTTACCTGCTCATTTGCCATTTGTGTTAAATCTTCTCCAGTGAAATGTTAGTTTACGTATTTTGCCCATTTTCTTTTTCTTTTTCTTCCTGTTGAGTTGTGAGCATTTGTTCTGTAGTCTAGATACTAATCTTTTGTTGGGTATGTGGTTTGAAAATATTTTCTATCCATCTGTAGCTTGTCTTTTCATCCTCTTCAAAGGGTCTTTTGCAGAGCCAATCTCCTTTTTAGCTCATAGATTTCCATGTAGAAAGCATAGATTCTAGTTTCTTTTAAAAGCATGAAGGCTTGACAATGCTAGGTCTGCAGTCATGCCTGACATCTGCAGGGAAAGCTGGCTGGTGGCTGCCCTGTGCAGAAGAGGAGTGGGGAGGGTGGTGTGAGGGGAGTTCAGGGTTGGGAACTCATGTACACCTGTGGTGGATTCATGTCAATGTATGGCAAAACCAGTACAGTATTATAAAGTAAAAAAATTTAAAAATTAAAAAAAAAAGAAGAAGAGGAGTGAACCCCATTGACCAGAACTCTATGACCTGCTTACCTCCTGCAGGCCATTTCAGTTTATAATCCTAAATCTTAAATCTTGGCTACTTATGTGGCCTGTATATAGAAGGCAAAGAAACTGGGAAAATGTTCTCATTCATAATCTCAGGATTTATAAGATTTTTTATGGGAATTCAAATGAGCTGTATTAATCATGACATAAGGGAATTCAAATTATGGAAATAAAGCTTAATTCAAATGATGAAGAATGAAAGAAACATATTTTACAAATTCTTGTTTTTTCTAAGATTCTTAATCTTTTCTTTCTGATTTAGCATACATTTTTAGGTTTATAACGGACAATTTTGTTTCCCTTACTCACTCTCTTGTCTTGAATGCAAAATGGAACAGTCTTAGTATAAATCATCAATGATATATAATGATGATATTTAATTTCAGAAGTATTCACCAATTTTTAAAACTAATCTCTCCAAATTAATTGCTGCACTAATTGGATTAAATTAGATAATTTAATTACAGCAAATGATTCTGTTTATTTGTTATAGTACTTATTTGGTCACATCCCTTGGGTTCAATGCATTTCCATTATTTTCATAAAGAAAAAGCAGATGGAGAGAATTACTAACTAGTTGTTTATGCCAGAAAGAAAAGCAAGTTATGTTTTAAAATAAGTGAAAAATATATGGAAGCTCAAGGAGATAAGCTGAGATTAATTAGTAAAGTGCTTTGGAAATGGAAAGCACCATATTTTGTGAGCACTGTATATTGCAATTATTCCTATAATACTTTACAGGGACTTCAATTTTTCTGTTTACATCACCTATTTTATGGTTTGAATTGTCAGTCTGAAAGGCATATAAAAGTATACACCATGTGACATCCAAGCAAGATACTTTAATCCTGTATCTGGGAATGTCATAGCTTTAAGTAAAAATAAAAGTTTATGTAAGAAATTCTCCACACACACCTCCCCACCAGCCCCAAGAAAATCTTTACAGCTTTGTCATGCAGATGTACATATAAAAATTATTTCACAACTCTTTGTAGGTTTCTGAAATTGGAAAAAGTGATCTCATATAGTTATGTGTACTTTTTGTAAGGGCTAATTCATACATTATTTTTTAAGATCTGTAAGAATTAGATCTTACTTGCATTAAGTTAATATATCATGTAAAGAACACAGTGGTTCTGCCAATACAATATTGTAAAGTGATTAGCCTCCAATTAAAATAAATAAATTTAAATTTAAAAAAAAAAGAACACAGTGGTAATTTCTGTGAGCGACCCCATGGACTGTAGCCCGCCAGGCTCCTCTGTCCATGGGGTTCTCCAGGCAAGAATCCTGGAGTGAGTTGCTACGCGCTCCTCTGAGGATCATCCCGACCCAGGGATCAAATCCCCGTCTCTTCTGCTTCCTGCACTGGCAGGCAGGTTCTTTACCACCGGCGCCACTTGGGAAGCCTGTGAAGTAAACAGTGTCCTCTGATAAACTGTAGAGGAATTTGCTGATCGATCTACTGTTTACATCCGCGTCATCACGCATTCAGTGCACTAAGAACAGGGTTCAGCAGTCTATAGTCTAACCTTCCAGCCAAGCAAACAGCCAGCCTTTCTTCAGGCACAATTTTCTAGAATCCATAAAAAAGTCATTTATGACTTGGTCTGACCCAATTTTAGTTTTATGTTACATGCCATTTACATCACAATGGCATATTTAAGATTGCTTTAGTTGAAGGAATAACTTCACTTCTGTTTTCACTCCTCTTAGCAATGAAAATGACAAACAAAAAGTCTCTTCTCTGGATGTTCTTGTAAAATATGTGAACATTTTTCTCCAGTACTATCATCCTTTAAAATAATAATTTTCTTTTATCTGGTGGAAGACAAATAAATAGATACCCTGTTAATGTTTGCTTATATATCTGTGATATACCCTAATCATAATATTCTCATGATTTTTATGTTACTATTCAGTCTATTACGAGGATTAATTGGAGTGTATTTTGCTAAAATGAAGCTTAGTGTATGAGACAATCTGAGTAATTCCTTTTTTTGTTTTTGTTAACTCAGAATTTCTTATTGGACGTGAAGTGTGTTTGGTATAGGACATTAATTTGCAAATTCTTCATTACAGCTCTACAATTTTAATCCTTTCACCCTTGTTTCAAAGACTCCAGAGATTTCTTGTGCCTCAAATCTTCTTTCTGACAACATCCTGGAGGCTCTCTGTGGTCTGGTCCTCCTGTACTTCTCCAGCATCACTGCCTTGCACTTTAGCAACAACCACCCACGCATGCAGGCACACACACACGCATGCACACACACTCCCTTTCCGATCCCCTTCTTTCAAGTCTCCCTGCGTTTCCCTCAGGAAAGTTCCTTCTGAGGACTCTTTGGGTGGGTGGCATGAGGTCCACGGGAGCTGACAAGCGCCTTGAAGAGTGCTCGCTCTGAGTCAAGCCCGTGGGGATGTGAGAGTCAGTGCCTGGGGGCAGTGAGGACTCACAGCCACACGGCTGCTGGTGAGACCTCAGAGGCGGGCTCCAGCGGTCTTGGCCCAAACAACTGAACCCCGCTGTTACCGTTATGAAGAGGGAAAACAGGAACCAACAGATGTTGCAATTATTGATCATACCTCTCTCAGAGAGTCGCATAATGAATTACAAAGTTGATTTGAGGTCTGCTCCAGACAGAGAAGATTGTAAGTTATGGCTCTGCTAATAATGAGACTGAAACCCATTCATCCCAGCTTATGATCTGGGTGAAGACCAGCCTCCCAGAGAAATGAAAGAACAACAGAGTCAAGATAATTCCAGAGTGTATTGATCTTGAAGCCATATAAATTATAGATTCAAATTCCTTCTGATAATATTCAAGTTATATAGTGTCTTTAGCCATTGTTTTAATCACTATAACTGCCTCCTACCTTTTTTAAAATTAGGAGGAATTAGTAACCAAATAAAATAGTATTAAACTTTAATTTCCTAATATCTGAAATACTAATGACAATATCTACCTTCTAGGGTTGTTTTATTCACTTATTACAGTTCACATAAAATAGCCCAGGGCCCAAAGTGCACAAAGAGACACTTAATAGCAATATTCATTGTAATTATTTATTTTTGTTAAGACAGAAAATATGCAGACCTTTATCATAGTTACATATAAAATGAAGCCACCACTTCACTCAGGTAGACTGTGAACATTTTATTTTGAAATGTCAGTTTTTAAACACTTATTTATATTCAAAGGGAAATTATAAACTAGATTGCACACCAGAAGTTTTTAACCCCATTGGGACTGATACGGTGGATGAGACAGAACAGCCACAGAAGTACCATGACACTGAAGACGGCCCTTCAGCACCCTGCGCATGTGCACACATGCACACACGCACACACATGCACACACGCACACACACGCACACACGCACACATGCACACACGCGCACACATGCACACACGTGCACACATGCACACACATGCACACACACATGCACACACGCACACATGCACACACGCGCACACATGCACACACGCACGCACACGCGCACACACATGCGGACACGCACACACGCACACATGCGCACACGCGTGCACACGCGCACACACATGCACACACGCACACGCGCACACGTGCACACACATGCACACACATGCACACACGCACACACGCGTGCACACACACATGCACCGACAATGTAGCTGACTGTGATTTTATGAAAATGTGATAATCATTTTTTAAAATTAATGTATTCAAATAAGTCACCCACTTTAAAACCTCAACATTTGATAATTTATAAAATAAAAATACAGTTATCCATTTTTTTTAAGAATTTGAATTGCATCACATAGCAGGAAAGCATATTAAAGGCTGCTTTGTAGAAGCCCTAGCAAAGATAAAATCAGCTTTGGGCTACTATGTGTAATTCTCTTCACCTCCCTACAAAGGTATTCATCCCTTAATAAAACCAAATAAAATGAGATTTTGAGAGTGGCAGTGATGTTTTCAAAGAATAACCTTAAATCAAGTCTAGTTAATACTGAACATGGCAAATATTAGTTAACTTACAGGTGTTTGATTAAAAAAACCTATTTGGAACATGCCCCCCGCCACAGCTGACTGAGACATCCACTGGACTGCCCCCTCCCATTTGAAAACCCCTCCACAGAACTGTATTTACCCACATGCAATGCAAAGCACACTCCAGTATTTTGTCCAAGGCTAGCAAATTTGAGATTTCTGTTTTAAATTTATTATCATTTTATTTCCTAATGCAGGAGATCTATTAATCCACAGCCCACCATGTAAAATACTACATATAGTGTGGGAAGTTACTCATTATTGACATTTTATAATATTCTCATTATCTTTAAGTTTTGACAATTATGAATAAAGTGGCTATAAATACCCATGTGCAGGTTTCTGTGTGGACGTAAGTTTTCGGCTCCTTTGGGTAAACACCAAGAAGTGTGATTGCTGGGTCATATGGGGAGAGTGGGTTTAGTTTTGTAAGAAACCAGCAAATGATCTTCCAAAGTGGTGGTGCCAACCTGCATTTCCACCAGCAACGAAGGAGTTTCTGTTGCTCCGCATAGTCACCAGCATTTGGTGTTGCCCATGTTTTGAATTTTCGCCATTTTAATAGGTGTGCAGCGGTATCTTCTTGTTTAATCTGCATTCCCCTGATGACTTATGATGTATAGTATTTTTCCATATGCCTGTTTGTCATCTGTATATTTTCCTTTGGGAAGTGTCTGTCCAAATGTCTAACGCATTTTACTTGAGTTTTTTGATTTTCCTACAATTGAGGTTTTTTGTTGTTGTTGTTGTTGTTGTTGTTGTTGTTTTGTGGCAGGAGGGGGGAGATTTTATTCTTATTTTTTTTAATTTAAACTTATTTAGTTTTAAGAGTTCTTTGTATGCTTTGGATAATAGTTCTTTATCAGATGTATCATTTGTAAATATTTTCTTCACATCTGTGGCTTAGTTTCTTGTTCCCATGTTATAGAGCAGAATTTTTAAATTTTAATGAAGTTCAACATCTCAATTTTTACAGATTATTCTTTTTCATTTATATTTTAAAAATCACTGACAAACCCTAGGTCATTTAGGTTGACTCCTCTTACCTTCTAGGAGTTGTATAGTTTTGCATTTTACATTGAGGTCTTTGGTCCATTTTGAGCTAATTTTTTTGTGAAGAATGTAAGATCTGTGTATAGGTTAATTTTTTTTGCATGTGGATGTCCATTTGTTCCAGCACCATCTGTGGAAATGTCAGTCTTTTCTCCATTGTATTGCCTTTGCCCCTTTGTCAGAAAAGATCAGTTGGCTAAAATATTTGTTTGGGTCTATTTCTAGACTCCTATTATGTTGCACTCCTCTATTTGTATATTTTACCACTATCCCAAAGGCTTGATGATTGTAGCTTTAAGGTATTATTCATCTTTACAGTATGTCAGAATTTGTATCATGCTATAGTTTCACCTGGAACTTATACAATGTTAAGTGTTTTTTTGTTTGTTTGTTTGTTTTTTTAAATTGAGGAGGAAAGAAAATTCAGAGTGGCTTAGAGAAATCTTGCAGAAGGGAAACTAAATTTCAGTTCTCTCAAAACCTAGAATTTACATACTTTTCTCAACAGTTTTTTTCCCACCATTTCATTATACATATAATAATTATAAATAGTTGCTAAAATTTATTAGGCATGCACATTGTAAGAAAGCTTTACACATATAAGAAAGAGTAATTTTTACAATCCATCTAAGAAATTACTATGTCCATTTTACATTATGGAACTGAGACTCACAGCGGGGTACCTAGGTTCAAAAAGCAAATACCAAGTCTGGTATCTGAATGGTAAATTCCTCTCTGTAATAATTACCTTATCTTTCTAAATACTGCTGGAAGATCAATCTTTCTAATGGAATTTTGGAAAAAAAAAACTTGAAGACTTACCACATTTAAAGTTGGTGCTTTACATTTCTGTTATATTCCATTTCCAAACAAAAGAGACAATATTTCTGATTTTGGATAAAAATACTGTTGTACTCACTCACTTATGCACGCAACAAATATTCACTGTGCTCAACTGATGCCTTTTTATGTCCTTTTACTTAATCTCAACATGAAGGTGCTGCAGTTACTTTAGAACAGTTACACAGACTCAGTGTTCTGGGTCGCAACACACTGAAATCTTTGTAAACAGATTTAGTGAGCAAAGAAATACTTTTGGGTTTTATGAAAAATTTCAGAATCCCCACCCCCTGGTGGGCTACTGTCCATGGGGTCACAAAGAGTCAGATATGACTGAGCAATATGGCACAGCACAAAACTTTTAAGATATAAAAAGGAGAAGTACTAAAGTTCGGGTAAGCAATGAGAATGACCAGAAAGGAGGAATAAGGATTAGTGAAAGGGGGGAAATGGAATTGACCCCAAGGTCCACTGGTCTCTCATCACCATGGTAATGGAGACATCTGTCCCAGTGGACAGAGGACCAAGATGGATGGCCAAAGCTCCACCAGCTCCTCCTCTCTTGTAGAGCCTTAAGTGGAGCAGAAGTCAAGTGTTTTTACAGGTTGGACTTTACTATAACTCAAGGTCCTGCTGTCTTCAAGACAGCTGTTTGTTTGCAGAGGCCATCAGCCATTAATCAGAGAGATGGGGCCGAAGTTGCTGCCGGCCCAGCAGGCCCAGCATGTGTCTTTCAGAGCAAACCACCAGGTAAACAATACTGTGAAGTGGCTGAGCTCCTCAAAGCATTACCTAGAGACCAGTCTATTTAAGCAGGAAGAAAAATAGCACTTCTGCAGAGAATATCTGCAAGAAAAGTAGAGAAAATAAAAGCAGAAAAATTTCCCATTGTAAATGTCTTCAGTTTTATAGCTTTCTCAATAAGGACCCTGCTTTCATCATTTATTTTAAAGGTAATATTCATTAGGCTTCAAATAGAAGCAGAATTGATTCCCCCTTAAATATAGCTCCCCTGTTCTTCATCAGCTATGATAGTTGCTGTCTTGTCTTACCCATCTACAAACAGGAGACAGCCGCTGACAGTTCCTTCATCTGCTGTCCAAGGGTAACCATATACTTTATTCTCCAAACCTGGGACTTTTTTTGCTTGCTATAATTGTTAGACTGGACATAACAACAGCAGGTCTAAATTGGGACAGTTCCCAGGCACACCAGGACATAAGGCCCCCTACACCGTACGCAGTTACTTCAAGGAGAGAAGTGTGATTAGGTCACATTTGTAGTCACTGCTTTAAACCTAAATGGGATCCTGTATTTTTATTGGACTCAAATGGATATTTTATATTGTAATGTGCTTCAATATAATTCTTTGGCCCTTCACCCTCATTTCAGTGATTAATCTACTGTTCATACATTTGAATACATTTCTGCAAAATATGGAAAAGACACTTACATTACAAATTCCTCAGTATGCCACCAGATAGAAAAGAACCAGGCCAGAAAGCAATCTTATAATTTATGTGGTCTTTCCACCTGTTTTGCAAAATTAAAAACAAACTAAGGGACATCGAGTCTCTTCCCTAAGGTCACATTGCTACCTACAAAAGAGAGACCTTTTAGGAGTACCTTTCCAAAGCATACTCCAAGCCACTGTCATTATCCATGAAACCCAGAACTCAAACAGATGAGCCACAGCCGACTCTATAGAAACAAACCCAAACTTAGCACCAAATGGTAGTGTCACAATGGTAGAATTTCTACCCTGTAAAAGACAATTAGACTGCTGAGGCATTCAGTTCAACACAATGAGTGAAATTAGCCCCCAGACAACTTTATTTTGTACCCATCTTTTAGCTAAAAAAATAAGAATGATGGCTTCACTTATCGAGCTTGGAATCAGATTTTATCAGTCAAATTAAATGTCTCTGAAAAAATGTCATCAAAAGACTGGCTCCCAAAATTCATCTACATTTTCTGTAATGAACCTAACAAATTAATTTATAATGAATAGATCTCTTATTTTTGCTTCAGAAAGCAGGCTTGACTTATGTTGATCCTTCTTTCCATATTTATTCAGATATAATTGACATATGATGATGTACAAATACAAGACAGTGATTTGCTGTAGGCGTATTTTGCAAAATGATTACCAGTATAATGTTAGTTAATACATCCATGTTGTTGTTGTTCATTCGCTAAGTCACTTCCAACTCTTTGTGACCCTGTGGACTGGAGCATGCCAGGCTCCTCTGTCCTTCACTATCTCCCAGAGTTTGCTCAAATTCAGTCCACTGAGTTGGTGATGCCATCCAGCATCTCATCCTCTGTCACCCCTTTCTTCTTCTACCTTCAATCCTTTCCAGTGTCAGGGTCTTTTCCAAAGAGTTGGCTCTTGGCATCAGATGGTCAAGTATCGGAGCTTCAGTCCTTCCAGTGAATATTCAGGGTTTATTTTCATAAGGAATGACTGGTTTGATCTCCTTGTAGTCCAAGGTACTCTCAAAAGTCTTATCCAGCACCACAGCTTGAAAGCATCAGTGTTTTGGCACTCAGCATTTTTATGGTCCAACACCCACAACCTTACATGACTACTGGAAGAAACATAGCTTTGACTATACAGACCTTTGCTGGCAAAATAATGTCTCTTTCTTAATATGCTGTCTAGGTTTGTCATAGCTTTCCTTTCAAAAAGAAAGTGCCTTTTTAATTTCATGCCTGCAGTCACTGTCCATAGTGATTTTTTAGCCCAAGAAAATAAAACCTGTCACTCTTCTACTTATATTTGCCATGAAGTGATAGGACTGGATGCCCTGGAGTTAGTTTTTTGAATGTTGAGTTTTAGGTCAGCTTTTTCACTCTCCTCCTTCACCTTCATCAAGAGGCTCTTTAGTTCCTCTTTGTTTTCTGCCATTAGGATGGTATCATCTGTATATTTGACGTTGCTGATATTTCTCCTGGAAATCTCGATTCCAGTTTGTGATATATCCAGCCTGGCATTCCCCATGATGTACTCTGCATATAAGTTAAATAAGCAGGGTCATAATATACAGCCTTAATGAGTTCCTTTCCCAGTTTTGAGCCAGTCCATTGTTCCAGGTGAGGTCCTAACTGTTGCTTCTTAATCTGCATAGGTTTCTCAGGAGGCAAGTAAGGTAGTCTAGTATTCTCATCTCTTTAAGACTTTTCCACAGTTTGTTGTGATCCACACAGTCAGAGGCTTTAATGGAGTCGACGAAGCACAAATAGATGTTTACTTCTGGAATTCCCTAGCTTTCTCTTTTATCCAGTGAATGACAGCAGTTTGATCTCTGGTTCCTCTGTGCATCTGGAGGTCCTTGGTTCACATACTGTTAGAGCCTAGCCTGTAGTGTTTTGAGCATTACCTTTCTTGCATAAGAACAATTATACAGTAGCTTGAACATTCTTTGGCACTTTTCTTCTTTGGTATTGGAATGAAAACTGACCTTTTTCAGTCCTGTGTCCACGGCTGAGTTTTCCAAATTTGCTGATATATTGAATACAACACTTTAACAATATCATCTTTTAGGATTTTAAATAGTTCAGCTAGAATTTCCTTACTTGCACTAGCTTTGTTTGTAGTAATGCTTTGTAAGGCCCACTTGACTTCACACTCTAGGATATCTTGCCCTATGTGACCACACCATTATGGTTATCACTATCATTAAGACTCTTTTTGTACAGCTCTTCTGTGTATTCTTGCCACATCTTCTTAATCTCTTCTGCCTCTGTTAGCTCCTATTTCTGCCCTTTATCATGCACATCTTTGCAGGAAATTTTCCCTTGGTATCTCTAATTTTATTGAAGATATTTCTAGTCTTTCCCATTCTATTGTATTCCTCTATTTCTTTGCATTATTCATTGAAGAAGGCTTTCTTTTCTCTCCTTGTTATTCTCTGGAAATCTTTCTTCAGTTGGGTATATATTTCCCATTTCTCCTTGCTTTTCACTTCTTTTCTTTTCTCAGTTATTTGTAAAGCCTCCGTAGATAACCATGTTGCCTTCTTATATTTCTTCTTTTGGGGCATGGTTTTGGTCACCACCTCCTGTGCAGTGTTAAGAATCTCCATCCATAGTTTTTCAGACATTCTGTCTACCAGATCTAATCCCTTGAATATATTGGTCACCTACACCACATAGTCAGAAGGGACTTGATTTAGCTCATATCTGAATGGTCTATTTTCCAACACTTTCCTCAATTTAAGCCTGAATTTTGCAATAAGGAGCTCATGATCTGAGCCACAGT
The DNA here is from genome assembly GCF_042477335.2 of Ovis canadensis. Classification (NCBI taxonomy): domain Eukaryota; kingdom Metazoa; phylum Chordata; class Mammalia; order Artiodactyla; family Bovidae; genus Ovis; species Ovis canadensis. The sequence goes on along the minus strand of NC_091270.1, from coordinate 19,213,086 downwards.
CAGCTCCTGGTCCTGTTTTTGCCGACTATATAGAGCTTCTCCATCTTCAACTCAAAGAATATCATCAATCTTATTTTGGTTTTTACCATCTGGTGATGTCCATGTATAGAGCTGTCTCTTGTGTTGTTGGAAAAGGGTGTTTTTTATGACCAGTGAGTTCTCTTGACAAAACTCTGTTAGCTTTTGCCCTGCTTTATTTTGCAGCCCAAGGCCAAACTTGCCTGTTAACTCCAGGTGTCTCTTGGTTTCCTGCTTTTGCCTTCCCATCCCCTGTGTTGAAAAAGACATCATTTTGTGGTGTTAATTTTAGAAGGTCTTATAGGCCTTCATAGACCCGGTCTGCTTCAGCTTCTTTGGCATCAGTGGTTGGAGCATAGACTCAGATTACTGTGCTATTGAATGGTTTGCCTTGGAAATGAACCGAGATCAGTCTGTTAGAGATTGCACTCAAGTACTGCATTTCATACTCTTGTTGACTATGAGGCCTACTCCAAGTCTTCTAAGGGATCCTTGCCCACAGTAGTAGGTATAATAGTCATCTAAATTAAATTTGTTTCATTTAGTTCACTGATTGCTAAGATGTCGATGTTCACTCTTGCCATCTCCTGCCTGACCATGTCCAGTTTACCTTGATTCGTGGACCTCGCATTCTAGGTTCCTTGGCAATATTGTTCTTTATAGCACTGGACTTTACTTTCACCACAAGACACATCCACAACTGGGAGTCATTTCAGCTTCGGCCCAGCCACTCCATTCTTTCTAAAGCTATTAGTAATTATCCACACTCTTTCCCCGTTGGACACCTTCTGACCTGGGGGCTCATCTTCCAGCGTCGTATCTTTTTACCTTTCACTCTGTTCATGGGGTTCTCCTGGCAAGAATACTGGAGTGGTTTGCCTTTCCTTTATACAGTGGACCATGTTGTGTCAACCCTATCACTTTACACACTTACTGTTATTTTTGTGGTGAGAATTTTGGAGATCTCCTTTGGGCTTCCCTGGTAGCTCAGAGGTTAAAGTGTCTGCCTGCAATGCGGGAGACCTGGGTTTGATCCCTGGGTTGGGAAGATCCACTGGAGAAGGAAATGTCAACCCACTCAAGTATTCTTGCCTGGAAAATCCATGGACAGAGGAGCCTAGTGGGCTACAGTGCACCGGGTCGCAAAGAGTCGGACATGACTGAGCGACTTCATTTGCACTTTCACTTTCTCAACAACTTTCAAATAGACATTGTTGTTGGGCGCAGTCCCCATGCACACTGTACGCTCACTTTTTTTTCTTTTTCCATTCATTTCCATGCCGTGGTCATTGTGAATAGTGCTGCAGTGAGCACGGCGGTGCAGATTTACGTGAGTTCACTTCCTCGGGATGTGCACCTAGAACTGGGCCTGCTGGATCATGTGGTTCTATTTTTATATTTTTGAGGAGCCACCATACAGATTTTTCTGTGGCAGCTGCATCAGTTTACATGCTCACCATATGTTGATCCTTTTAAGTGAAGTCCGCCTGAATCTAGAAATGTGAGTTCCAAAAATGAACTGGCTTATTGCACTTTATTCCAAAGGTAGTTTAAGGATAAAATTTGGCCGAGTTCTTCTCTCCCTTGCTTTGAATCCAAATAAAGAATCTGAAACTGCTTAAAGTATATAGAAATAGTGAATGTAATAAATGTTTTGATGGAAATCCTAGAGTCAGCATGAAATATGATCTGTGTTATTCAGAATGAGGGTGGCTCTGCTTAGCTGCACTAATGTTATGACTCTACCATCTGTGCCATTATCCAAAACTGGACTTGAAAGAGATCAAAATATAGGAATAGGATAATGCAGTCTGATTTTGGACGGCAAGTAAGAGGATAGAATATATGCACATCATTTGCCAAGAAAGGGAAAACTCCAAAATGTACATTTAGATATGGATACGTATGAAAGAGTCACTAAGAAGAGAAAATATATAATTTTAAAGTTGTTTGTTTCTATATTTAGGACAAGTCATCATTAAGCTAAAATAGAGTAAACTTCAGGCTATTATTTCAAGCATGTTCACATGAGATTAGACCATGGTTTTCAATCACGTGAAATCAAACTTTACATTTTTCTAAATTTTCTAAAACACAGCATCCTAGTACTATCTGTCGCATATTAACTCAATAAATAGTATCAAATAAAATGAAGCAAACTTCTAGCTTAGTTCAGTTCAGTTCAGTCGCTCAGTTGTGTCCAACTCTTTGCGACCCCATGAATCGCAGCACGCCAGGCCTCCCTGTCCATCACCCACTCCCGGAGTTCACTCAGACTCACATCCATCGAGTCCGTGATGCCATCCAGCCATCTCATCCTCTGTCGTCCCCTTCTCCTCCTGCCCCCAATCCCTCCCAGCATCAGAGTCTTTTCCAATGAGTCAACTCTTTGCATGAGGTGGACAAAGTACTGGAGTTTCAGCTTTAGCATCATTCCCTCCAAAGAAATCCCAGGACTGATCTCCTCTAGAATGGACTGGTTGGATCTCCTTGCAGTCCAAGGGACCTTCAAGAGTCTTCTCCAACACCACAGTTCAAAAGCATCAATTCTTCGGCACTCAGCCTTCTTCACAGTCCAACTCTCACATCCATACATGACCACTGGGAAAACCATAGCCTTGACTAGATGGACCTTTGTTGGCAAAGTAATGTCTCTGTTTTTGAATATGCTATCTAGGTTGGTCATAACTTTTCTTCCAAGGAGTAAGTGTCTTTTAATTTCATGGCTGCAGTCACCATCTGCAGTGATTTTGGAGCCCCAAAAAAAAAAATCAGCCACTGTTTCCACTGTTTCACCGTGTATTTGCTATGAAGTGAAGGGACCAGATGCCATGATCTTCATTTTCTGAATGTTGAGCTTTAAGCCAACTTTTTCACTCTCCACTCTCAATTTCATCAAGAGGCTTTTTTAGTTCCTTTTCAGCTTAAATTCAATGAATATCCTGTACATATTAAGATTTGGGGCAAAATATTTTGATATCCAGCTAAGTAAAGCAGATATAATTTATTTGAGGAAAAACAAACAAACAATAAATCAGAAGTCTGAAGTCCGGGCTTTGAATCTAATTTATGTGTTGTGTGTTTTTTGGTAATTTATCAGACTTCTTGCTCAATAATCTCAAGGAAAAATGATGACAATCTCACAAAATAATTATATATATATTAGAGTAAGAGAGTATAAAAACATTTTCATTAGAAGAAAGACAAAGCACAAAATTGATATTAAAAAAATGCTTTAAACTATTTAATCTTTCTTTCAATCCTTTGACACAGTGCTCAAATGCCCCCCGATCTGGAAGAACACTGACACTTACATATGAGTACTCGTGGAAGAGGTGACGTTAGAATTTTCAGTTTCCTTCAGGCAGATAATTTCACACCATTACATGCAATTGCTTTAGAAAAGAAGCAGTAATGATGCAGTCCCTAGAATAAACAGCTCACTTGTGATTTTGTGAAAGACTCAGTAAAAGAACAAAATGAAAGAGCTCTGTCTCTGCTGATCCATGCCTGTCTGGGTCTACGTCCCAGGGATTACCATTATTAACTATGCACGGATGCTTTAAAGAGAGGTGTGTGCCCAGTAATCTGGTGTATCGATGCAGCTTTCCTGCTCCCCAAACTCATTCCCATCTTCTTTCATCCAGTAAAGAGTGTTCCTTTACGGGAAGATATTTGATAATAGAAGAAAAAGATGGAGTGGATAAATCAAAGTTGTTCTAAAGTAGATAATTTAATTGAAATACAAGTTTTGCATTATCTACAAAAGGATAAGGATAAAGGATATTTATCTGCATAAGGATAAAGAAGAGAAAAAATAATTGACTCTCCTTGGAGTGGAGTGGCTGGTAAAGTCTTCTTGAAAGTGAAAACTATGGAACTGATTCTGGAACTGGAGTGGGTGTTTTCTTTAGTTCTCTTAAACTCAGTTGTATGCTGGTAAACAGTTAATAGCCAGTTGGGTAGAGGAGCTTAATTTATAGCATTCTCTAATCTGCTTGGTCTAAACTCCTCCACGCTGACCAATGCCTACCTATCCACATAGCGTCACTGGATATGACATTGGGAAGAGATGGGCATTAGTGCTTTCTTTCGTAATATTTCCACCAGGCAATACTTCGGGAGTGCAGAAGAATGCCAAATACAGTAAAATAATTAGGAATGTATGAGACCGGGGTAGTTATTACCTCTATTTTTAATATAATTGCTTTAATTTTAAGTATATGTAATTTAATCACTAATATTGACTATTTTTAGCAATCAGCTTGCAACTTTCCTGAATATTTAGCACTGGTTTCTCACTTTCAATTTTTCACACTCTTTCAGAGATATGGTAACCAGAATGTAAGGGCGTATTCTAAATGCTGACACATGCTATAATTTAAAGAGCAGAAGATAATTATTTGCCAGCCCTTGAGGGCAAGAGTTATTAGGAAGACCTTAAGATTCTCCCTGTATTCTTGAGGTATGGTTTGAAATCCTTTAATTGATAGATAAAGTTTGGGTTTTGGAGAAGGGAATGGCAAACCTCTTCAGTATTCTTGCCTTGAGAACCCCATGAACATTATGAAAAGGCAAAATGACACTGAAAGATGAACTCCCCAGGTCAATAGGTGCCCAAGATGCTACTGCAGAAGAGTGGAAAAATAGCTCCAGAAAAAAAACAAAGAGACTGAACCAAAGCAAAACAACTCAAAGTTGTGGATGTGACTGATGATGGAAATCCAATGCTGTAAAGAACAATATTGCATAGGAACGTGGAATATTAGGCCCATGAATCAAGGTAAAATGGAAGTGGTCAAACAGGAGATGGCAAGAGTGAACATTGACATTTTAGCAATCAGTGAACGAAAATGGACCAGAATGAGCTAGTTTAATTTAGATAACTGTTATATCTATGACTGTGGGCAAGAATCCCTTAGACGAAATAGAGTAGCCATCAGAGTCAACAAAAGAGTATGAAATGCAGTACTTGAGTGCAATCTAAAAAAGACAGAATGATCTCAGTTCGTTTCCAAGGCAAACCATTCAATGTCACAGTAATCCAAGACTATGCCCCAACCACTAATGCCACTATGCCCCAACCACTAAGAAGCAGAAGTTGAACAGTTCTATGAAGAGCTTTAAGACCTTCTAGAACTAACACCAAAAAAGATGCCCTTTTAATCATAGGGCAGTAGATGGAAAAAGTAAGAAGTCAAGAGATACCTGGAGTAAATAACAGGCACATTTTCCCTTGGGGTACAAAATGAAGCAGGGCAAAGGCTAACAGAGTTTTGCCAAGAGAACACACTAGTCATAGCAAACATCCTCTTCCAAAAACACAAAAGATGACTGTACACATGGACATCACCAGATGGTCAATACTGAAATCGTATTGATTATATTCTTTGTAGCCAAAGATAGAGAAGCTCTATAGAGTCAGCAAAAACAAGACCAGGAGCTGGCTGTGACTCAGATCGTGAATTCCTTATTGCCAAATTCACTTGAACTGAAGAAAGTAGGGAAAACCACTAGACCATTCAGGTATGACCTACATCAAATCCCTTATGATTATAGAGTGGAAGTGACAAACAGATCCAAGGGATTAGGTTTGATAGCCTGCCTAAAGAACTATGGAGAGAGTTAACAAAGTTACAAACTGTACAACGCCTGTAGTACAAAATTGTACAAAGTACAACTGTACAAAGACAGGTGTACAAAGTACAATGACAGTTCTACAAAGGTACAGTCGCAGAGTTACAATGACAAAGTTATTTACAAAGACAGTTGTACGCTATGTAGAACTATGGACAGAGTTACAATGACAGTTGTAACAAAGTTACAAACTGTACAATGACAGCTGTATAAAGCTGTAAAAAGTACAACTGGACAAAGGTGTACAAAAGTACCACAAAGTTGTGCGAAGTACAGCAGAGTTGTACAAAGCTGTCTTTGTACAAAGACAGTTGTACAAAGTACAATAGCAGTTGTACAAAGTCAGGCAGATAGACTGCCTGAAGAACTGTGGACAGAGTTACAATGACCGTTTGTACAAAATTACAAAGTGTACACTGACAGTTGTACAAAGTTACAACTATGTAACATTGTACAGGAGGCAGCAATCAAAGCCATCCCCAAGAAAAAGAAATGCAAAAAGGCGAAATGGTTGTCTGAGGGGGCCTCACAAATAGTTGAGAAAAGAAGAGAAGCAAAAGGCAAAGAAGAAAAGGAAAAAATATCCATCTGAATGCAGAGTTCCAAAGAATAGCCAGGAGAGATAAGAAAGCCTTCCTAAGTGATCAATGCAGAGAAATAGAGGGAAACAATAGAATGGGGAAAATTAGAGATCTCTTCAAGAAAATTAGAGATACCAAGGGAACACTTCCTGCAAAGATGGGCAAAATAAAGGATAGGAGTCACATGGAACCAACAGAAGCAGAAGATGTTAAGAAGAGATGGCAGGAATACACAGAAGAACTATACAAAAAAAGTTCTTAATGGCCTGGATAACCCATGATGGTATGATCACACACCTAGGGCCCAACATCCTGGAGTGCAAAGTCAAGTGGGCCTTAGGAAGTATCACTACAAACAAAGCTAGTGGAAGTGATGAAATTTCAGTTGACCTATTTCAAATACTAAAAGATGATACTGTGAAAGTGCTGGCACTTGGTATCCCAGCAAATATGGAAAACTCAGCAGTGGCCATGGGATTGGGAAAGGTTCATTTTCATTTCAATCCCAAAGAAAGGCAATGACAAAGAATGTTCAAACTACCACACAGTTTCACTAATCTCACATGCTAGTAAAGTAATGCTCAAAATTCTCCCAGCTAGGCTTCAACAGTATATGAACCGTGAACTTCCAGATGTTCAAGCTGGATTTAGAAAAGTTAGAGGAACCAGAGATCAAGTTGACAACATCCGCTGGATCACTAAAAAAGCAAGAGTTCCAGAATACATCATATGAAATGCTGGAATGGATGTAGCACAAGCTGGAATCAAGATAGAAGGGAGAAATATCAATAACCTCAGATATGCAGATGACACCATACCTATGGCAGAAAGTGAAGAGAAACTAAAGAGCTTCTTGATGAAGGTGAAATAGGAGAGTGAAAAAGCTGGTTTGAAATTCTGCCTTCAAAAAACTAAGATCATGGCATCCAGTGCCATCAGTTTATGGCAAATAGATGGGGGAAAATTAGAAACAGTGATAGACTTTATTTTCTTGGTCTCCAAAATCACTACAGATAGTGACTGTAGCCATGAAATTAAAAGACACTTGCTCCTTGGAAGAAAAGCTATGATGAACCTAGACAGCATATTAAAAAGCAGAAATATTACTTTACTGATAAAGGTCCATATAGTCAAAGTTATGGTTTTTGCAGTAGTCATGTGTAGATGTGAGAGCTGGACCATAAAGAAGCTGAGTGCCAAAGAATTGATGCTTTTGAATTCTGGTTCTGGAGAGAAGATTCTTGAGAGTCCCTTGGACTGCAAGGAGATCAAACCAGTCAATCCTAAAGGAAATCAGTTTTGAATGTTCATTGGAAGGACTGGTACTGAAGCTGAAGCTCCAAAGCTTTGGTCACCTGATGTGATGAACTGACTCATTGGAAAAGACCCTGATGCTGGGAAAGATTGAAGGCAGGAGGAGATGGGGATGACAGAGGATGAGATGGTTGGATGCCGTCACTAACTCAACGGACATGAGTTTGAGCAAGCTCTGGGATTTGGCGATGGACAGGGAAGCCTGGCATGCTGCAGTCCATGGGGTCTCAAAGAGTCTGACACACCTGAGCGACTGAACTGAACAGATGAACGTTATGTAAATTTTATGAACTTATTTTCTGGAATCAAGATTCCCAGGAGAAATATCAGAACCTCAGATATGCGGATGACCAACTCAATGGACGTAAATTGAGTGAACTATGGGAGACAGTGAAGGACAGGGAAGCCTGGCATGCTGCAGTCCATGGGGGAAACAAAGACTTGCTTAGAAACTGAACAACAACCACATGGACACATCAGGATTTTTTCTGTCTGTTTTCTGTCAGTTTCTACAAACATTGTAAGAAATCTTGTCCTTAGTAAAATATATTCTAGATTGAGATTTTTTAATACATATTTGATTGCAATGCTTATTGAATAATAAAAATCACTGAAAAAGGTTTTCCTTATCATTTTTTTTCTGGTTTTATTTAATCAATTGTATTTTTATTGTTGAATTATTGTAGTTTCATTCTCATCAAAAACACAGTGAAGCTAAAAATGTATCATCATAAAATTTCTGGTGTAATTGGTGCCATAAGAAAAGAATGAAAATAAATCATCTATACAAGCTGAAAACTTTGTTTTATATACACAAAGTAAAAATTTATGATTTCAAAAGCACCAGAAAAAAATAGTTAGAATGCTTTGTAAATGCCCAAAACTAGAATGCAACATCCTGTACAAGCTGGCCGTGTGTTGTAACACAGCATTTAAAATGGCAGGTCCCATCTTCTGAGGTGTGGGAGACACAGCCCAACATCAGTAGACAAAGCTGTGTATGTGCTGATATTTGGCCAGAGACTGACACAGCAAATGGTCTCTTCTCTATGGCTCTTACTTTGTGGAAACTATGGTTTAAGATCTGTGTAAGGTTATTCTCTTCCCCAGTGCCATCTTTTAGGTTGAAATGCAAAAGAAAATAATAGTAATAGTAATAGTGCTTACTGTCAACCTTGCATTGATTTCAGTCCATTTATGAGCAAGTTATTTTCCTGACAAGCATGGCTCTCTAAGAAAATGAGAATAAACTAAAGAGGAATGCACAGAGAAGGACAGCAGGGAGCCTGCACTCTTTTTATGGCCTTCAGCACTTTACCCGGCCCTGGCCTGATTGGAACACATTTCTTCTAAATAAAGTACCTGATACAGTTTTAGGAAAATATATAAGTGCATCAGTTTTTTTCCTTTTAGAAGATTCAGAACCTTGCTATGTTTTGAGAAAATACTAGATATAAAGAAAGACTCATAAAACTAAAATTTTACAATTTGAACTATTCATTCTGATGAAATAAAAATCCTAGGAGAGTTTTAGAAGCTGATTATTCTTGTCAGTGCTGATCCTTGTAATTTTCATGGAATAACTATATCATACCTGAGATTTTGTGAAATGTTGTTGTGCCTACAGCTGCTTGGCATCCTGGAAAACTTGTCATGTAATGTAGGGAGGGTGCCATTATTGTTTCCATTTGCCCTGGAGGAAACTGAGGCTCAGGATTTCAACTAAATTTATTCACCTGGACATTCATTCATTTACTCAACAGATAGATAAGCTGATGATCATGCACCTTATTTATTTATTTTTTTGCTGAATATATTAGATAACAGTCTAGGCATCATGTCAGACTTTCCCACCTGGGGATCTGGCAAAGAAACTGGGAACTCCCAGGGAATCTGAATTTTGAGGACAGTGAGATTTGGTTACAGAACTTCTACAGGACTGGGGAAACAGAGACTCTTGGAGGGCACACACAAAACCATGTGTGTACCAGTACCCACAGGAAAGGAGAGGTGACCCCACAAGACACTGAGCTAGACCTGCTTGGGGTCAGTTTCCTGTGGAGGTGTGGGCTGGCAGTGGCCTGCTGCAGGGACAGAAACAGCAGTCCTGGGAGGTGTGTGTTGGCACACGCCATCTTGCAGGTCGCCAGTAGCCCTGCCATAGAGCCTGTAGAGGGAAGGAGCACAGCCCCACCCATCAGCAGACAATTGGATTAAAGGTTTATTTAAAAAAAATAAAAAAGGGTTTATTGAGCAGAACCCTGACCAGCAGAGCAAGATCCAACTATCCCCACAGCCAGCCCCTCCTATCAGGAAGTCTATACAAGCTTCATCCCCCTCCATCAGTGGGCAGACAGAAAAAACACAAAGTAGAATCCATAGGGTCTAGAATAAAACCACAATCAGAGAGAGCTAACCAAAATGATCACATGGCCTTATATAACTCAATAAAGCAACACGCCCTACCATGCTGGGCCACCAAAGACGGACGGGTCATGGTGGAGAGTTCTGGCAAAACATGGACCACTGGAGAAGTAAATGGGAAACCACTCCAATATTCCTACCTTGAGAATTCCATGAACAGTATGAAAAGGCAAAAAGGATATAACACTGGAAATGAGCCCCCCAGGTCAGTAGGTGTCCAATATGCTACTAGGGAAGATCAGAGAAATAGCTCCAGAAAGAATGGAGAGGCCGAGCCAAAGTGGAAACTACACTCAGGTGTGGATGCGTCTGGTGGTGAAAGTGAAGTCCTATCCTGGACTTTACCCCAGTCTGTACCCCAACCACCAATGCCAAAGAGACGGAAGTGGACCAGGTCTATGAAGACCTACAAGACCTTCTAGAACTAACACCACAAAAATATGCTGTTTTTATCATACAGGATAGGAGTGGAAAATGTAGGAATTCAAGAGACCTGAAGTAACAGCAAATTTGGCTTTGGAGTACAAAATGAAGCAGGGCAAAGGCTAACAGAGTTTTGTCAAGAGAACCCACTGGTCATAGCAGACACCCTCTTCCAACAACACAAGAGAAGACTCTACACATGGACATCACCAGATGGTCAATACTGAAATCAGATAGATTATATTCTTTATAGCTGAATATGGAGAAGCTCTATACACTCCAGCAAAAGCAACACCTGGAGCTGAGCAGGTTCAGATCATGAGCTCCTTATTGCAAAATTCAGGCTTAAATGGAAGAAAGTAGGGAAAACCAGTAGACCATTCAGATATGACCTAAATTAAATCTCTTATGACTATGCAGTGGAGATGACTAATAGATTCAAGGGTTTAGATCTGGTAGATAGAGTGCCTGAAGAACTACAAATGGAGGTCCATAACATTGTAAAGAGGTGGTGACCAAAATCATCCCAAAGAAAAAGAGATGCAAGAAGGCAAAGTGGTTGTCTGAGGAGGCCTTACAAATAGCTGAGAAAAGAAGAGAAGAAAAATGCAAAGGAGAAAGGGAAAGAGATACAGCCATCTGAAGGCAGAGTTCCAGGGAATAGCAAGGAGAGATAAGAGAGCTTTCTTAAGTGAAAAATGCAAAGAAATAGAAGAAAACAGTAGAATGGGAATGTCTAGAGATCTCGCCAAGAATATTGGACACCAAGGGAACATTTTATGCAAAGAGGGGCACAATAAAGGACAGGAAAAGCAAGGGCCTAGCAGAAGCAGAAGAGATTAAGAAGAGGTAGCAAGACTACACAGAAGAGCTATACAAAAAATGTCTTAATGACCCTGAAAACCATGAGGGTGTAGTCACTCACCCAGAGTCAGACATCCTGGAATGTGAAGTCAAGTGAGCCTTAGGAAGCATTAGCAGGAATAAAGCTAGTGGAGATGATGAAATTCCAGCTGAGGTATTTCAAATCCTAAAAGATAATGGTGTTAAATTGCTGGACTCAATATACCGGCAAGTTTGGAAATTTGAGCAGAGGCCGCAGGACTAGAAATGATCAGTTTTCATTCCAATCCCAAAGAAGGGCAATGGCAAAGAATGTTCAAACTGTTGCTCATTTCACATGCTAGTTATGTAATGCTCAAAATCCTTCAAGCTAGGTTTCAACAGTATGTGAATAAAGGACCTGAAGATGTACAAGCTGGATTTAGAATAGAAACGGGAACCAGAAATCAAATTGTCAACAGCCTTTGGATCGTTGAAAAAACAAGAGAATTCCAGAAAGACATTTACTTCTGCTTAATTGAGACCATGCTAAAGCCTTTGATTGTGTGGATCACAGCAAACTGTTGAAAATTCTTAAAGAGATGTGCCTGTCAGACCACATTACCTGTCTCTTGAGGAACCTGTATGCACGTCAAGAAGCAACAGTTAAAAACTTACATGGAACAAGGGACTGGTTCAAAATTGGGAAAGGAGTAAGTCAAGGCTGTACATTGTCACTCTGCTTATTTAACTTCTATGCAGTGTATATCATATGAAATCCTGGGCTGGATGAATCACAAGCTGGAATGAAGATTACCAGGAGAAAGATTAACAACCTCAGGTGTGCACATGATACCACACTAATGGCAGAAAGTGAAGAGGACCTAAAGAACCTCTTGATGAAGGTGAAAGAAGAGAATGAAAAGCTGGCTTAAAACTCAACATTCAAAAGACTAAGATCATGACATTCTGTCCCATCTGTTAAGTCACTTCAGTAGTGTCCAACTCTGCACGACCCCAGAGACGGCAGCCCACAAGGCTCCCCCGTCCCTGGGATTCTCCAGGCAAGAACACTGGAGTGGGTTGCCATTTCCTTCTCCAATGCATGAAAGTGAAGTCAGTCAGTCGTGTCCGACCCTCAGCGATCCTATGGACTGCAGCCCACCAGGCTCCTCCACCCATGGGATTTTCCAGGCAAGAGTGCTGGAGTGGGGTGCCATTGCCTTCTCCATCACTTCATGGCAAAAATGGGGAAAAAGTGAAAACAATGACAGACTGTTTTCTTGGGCTCCAAAATCACTGCAGATGGTGACGGCAGCCATGAACTTAAAAGACACTTACTCCTTGGAAGAAAAGCAGTGACAAGCCTAACAGCATATTAAAAAACAGAGACCTAAATTTTCCATCAAAGGTTCATATAATCAAAGCTATTTTTCCAAATAGTCATGTGTAGATGTGAGTGTTGGACCATAGAAATGACTGAGAGCTTAAGAATTGATGCTTTTGAATTGTGATACTGGAGAATATTGTTGAGAGTCCTTTGGACAGCAAGGAGATCAAGACAGTCAATCCTAAAGGAAATCAGCCCTGAATATTCATTTAAAGGCTGATACTGAAGCAAGCTTCAATAATTTGCCCAGCTGATGTGAAGAACCAACCCATTGGAAAAGACCTTGAACCTGGCAAAGATTGAGGGCAGGAGAAGAAGGGGGTGACAGGATGAGATGGTTAGATGGCAACCCTGACTCAATGGACTTGAGTTTGAGCAAACTCTGGAGATAGTGAAGGACAGGGAAGCCTGGTGTGCTGCAATACATTGGTTCACAAAGATTCAGACTTGACTTAGAGACTAAACAACAACAAATATTTGACATAAATATGAAACACCTCATGAATTTGAACATCATCCATTTTTAGGGTCCATGCTAACCTTCTCTGTCATTTGAATTTCAGTGTCTGCATTACTAAACCAGCACCAGTATATACTTTTATATGAACAGATATTTCACTGACATAATTTAATGGTTTTTGAGGCATATTCTTCAATCTGTTCTTATGAGGATGAGAGAGAGGAGTGAAGAGAATGATTCTAAAGAAAGGAGAGTAGGGTATAGAGGCAGGAGCTCTTTCCAGCATGCTGAATAAAACAAAAGTAAAAAGCAAACCCTCAGAATCTCAACACTGAATTCATAGATTAGAGAGAAGCTGAGTCTCTGCTGATTTTCACATTTCTAGGGTTGCTCTAAGGGACATTTAGGATATCAAGCTGCTTCCTTCGATAAATACCTCGTTGTACCTCAGTGCTTACTTTAATTCATTTTAGATAAGATCTATAGCCTTGTTTCCACACACCCTGAGACTTTGTGTTTATTCCATTTAAGTGATTTTTCACAATATTTCCCCCAGGGGTTATTTAGAACCCTGTTGAGTCAATTATTTGATTAAAATTAAGTTTGGTAACAAACAAACAAGATACTGATTATTTCCCTAACAAATTATATCTTATTTGGTCAAGACAATACATAAGTAAAGGATACACACAAACTAATATTCTTGCAGTAATTTTAAGTACAGTTATTAGTATTCAGGATGTTAAATTTCAAACCAAGTAGAAAATTATTTTTCTAAGTGTTAACCCCTTAGATTGTATATGTTCCTTGGATTTTAAAAAATATCAGATGGGTAACTTTATACATATGTGTGTGTGTGTGTGTGTGTGTGTGTGTGTGCGCGCGCGCGTCGGGAGAGGGGGGCCTTCCCTGGTGGTTCAGCCAGTAAAGAATCCGTCTATAATGCAGGAGACCTGAGTTTGATCCCTGGGTTTGGAAGATCCCCTGGAGGAGGGCATGGCAACCCACTCCAGTGTTCTTGCCTGGAGAGTCCCATGGACAGAGGAGCCTGGCGGGCTACAGCCTATGGGGTCATAAAGAGTTGGACATAACTGAACAACTTTCACTCCCTATATTTGCTTTACAAATATAGTGTTATTTGTAAGTTTGTATAAAGTTGTGTATATAGTTGTGTTAGTTTCTACTATATAGCTATTTGTTACATGTTTGAACTGTGGTGTTGGAGAAGACTCTTGAGAGTCCCTTGGACTGCAAGGAGATCCAACCAGTCCATTCTGAAGAAGATCGACCCCGGGATTTCTTTGGAAGGAATGATGCTGAAGCTGAAATTCCAGTACTTTGGCCACCTCCTGTGAAGAGTTGACTCGTTGGAAAAGACTGTGATGCTGGGAGGGATTGGGGGCAGGAGGAGAAGGGGACGACAGAGGATGAGATGGCTGGATGGCATCACTGACTTGATGGGTGTGAGTCTGGGTGAACTCCGGGAGTTGGAGATGGACAGGGAGGCCTGGCCTGCTGTGATTCATGGGGTCGCAAAGAGTCGGACATGACTGAGTGACTGAACTGAACTGAACTCCCTCTATTTTGGATTTCCTTCCCATTTAAGTTAAATATAATATTTTTTGTGGACTTTTAGTCATGGAAATTTAGTCTTCAGAGTGTGTGTTGTGTTGCCTTCATGACAAGCTCTTGCCTACTTTGACCCTGACTTTTTCCATAAGCTTTGTGGATAGTTCTAATGGTGCTAGAATCAGGCTCCCTATTTTCCTTCTGAATCTGGGTATCTTAGTTAAAAATCTATATATAGCACTGTGGTAAGATGAAGGTCCAGACATTCCTCATATAAAGATAATACAGAAAATGGTCTTGATTTTTCTATTTTCATTGAACTGGTGTAGTGGCAGGTAAAATAATACAAGGCAGGTAAAAATCAGATTTCTTACCTTAGTTGATTTTTCCTCATGGGGAAAAAAACTCAGTGCTGTTGACCACCATCAACATGACCCCAGTAAGATATTTTGCAAATCGTCCCCTAAGGAATATTAAGCCATCTGTACTTTCTGACTAGTTTCCATTTTGTACAGACTATCGCAGTTTTGGAAGAGAATTGATTCAAGTAATTAACATGGAACTGGAGGGGAAAGCCTTCTTTGTGTAAAGGTATTTTAATTTTGAGATATAAACTTTGATTCCTTGACCCATCTGATGGCTGGAGATTTGCAATCAGCATCAGTGAAGTTTAAACAAAGCTTTATCTCAGTGGCAAAAAAGGCATGGCTGAATCCCATCCTTTCTGTGGAGCCCTAGCCATGTGTCTTATAACTGCTTACAGAAAACTTCTGCTTCAGGGTCTCTTAATAAAGTCAGACTTGGCTGATCCCAGACTGAATGGCTGAGCTTCACCTTGCAGACAGCCTGGTGTACTAAAAGTCTCTCCTGGAGTCTTAACAAATGAACAATAACCACGAGAGACCAGATTCATAGAGAACTTGTGGGGTGTCAGGCTCCATACAGATTGCTAGTATGTTTAATCTCCTTAGTAATCCCATGAAGTTGACATTAGGACCATGCTCTCCTACGAATGAGGTAACAGACAAACTCAGAGGTAAAGGAACATATACAACATCCCATGGCTCATATATATCCGAGGAGAATTTGATCTTAAATATTCCGACTCCAGAGCCCAAAGTCCTAACCACTACCTGAGACTCGTCTTGTGTTATTAAATCAAAGAATACAGATGAAGGTATTTACAGATGAGCTGTAAAATGTCAGGTAGGTTTGTTGATAATATAGCTTATTTCCAGGGGCACATTGATGAGCATACAGTCAGTCCTGAATAAAACTTGATTATTAGTGTATTGTTCAAAATGAACACCGTGTGACTTGGTTTTGCTCTTACCAGTTTGAAATTATTGCTATTCTTTTAGATTACACAATCAAGACAGGCTCTGACTTGGAAATTTTATTTTCATATTTTAGATTCACATGACACTGTTTCTCTAAAGAAGTTAACATTTTATAGTCCACTTGGGAATGTTATTTTATGCTGTATGATTTTTCTCCCTATTTCTATTGCATATTGGTAACTCAAGATATTTACTGATATTTTTTATGAGAGTGTTAAGGGAATTAATATAATAGAGTTTGTAATTGATTTGCACTTGTTTGAAAAGCCCATGCTGTTAATAAAAACAGCACTGCTTTCCTGTTATCTGTTTTATCATGTGAGCATTGCCTTTCTCCTGCAGTGGGAGATCCAAAGGGATTGATTCATGGTTTATTCCTCATTGCAAAGAAGGAAAAATTGGGTTACCCAGGAGTGGTTGGTAAAGAGAAAACCTACTAACTGTGTTTCAAAGATTTGAATGCTACATGGAGTTCCAGTTAACCATAGGGCAAGTGACCTATTTCCCAAATTAACAACAACAAAAAAAAATGTCAGGGTAATGTACTAGACTAGAGCCCAATATTATATTATTTTTGTCACAGCACCTACACAAGAAATCAACAAAAAAAGGGTCTGTCTGTAATAGTCTTCATTATCCACTTCTCACTTCTCCAACAGCTATAGGAGAAAATAGAAATCGTTTTAGTTCCCTGAACTTCCTTGCTATGCCACAGAAATCGGTTGCTATGAATATTTAGCACTGAGTTCCTAGAACTGGAACAACTTGCATGTTATTTCAAGAATTGTGTGCTATTTATATAAATTGTTCCTGAATACTTATATTAGCATTTAGGAAATTAGACTAATTTAAAGTTACCACTCCATGTTCAGTTTAATGACAATGTTCTGAAGACCTAAAATTAAGAGAATAAGCTATTTATATTAGATTATCTACCGTATGAGAGGGCTTCCCTGGTGGCTCAGATGGTGGAGAATCTGCCTGTAATGCAGGAGACCTGAGTTTGATCCCTGGGTTGAGAAGATCCCCTGGAGAAGGAAATGAAAACCCAGTTTAGTATTCTTACCGGGAAATTCCCATGGACAGAGTAGCCTGGAGGGCTACAGTCCATGGGGCCACAAAGAGCTGGACACGACTGGGTGACTAACACTTTCCACCGTATGAAGTATATACATTTAATATATATTACTTCATAAGTCTAGAATGACATTGTTAATACAAACAGCAAAACAAGTGGCACAGAAAACAATGCCTTCAGGATTAATAGGAAATCCTTAAATTGCAGGCACAAATTCAAATAAATTTATTGAAAAGATTTAATTAAGAAAACTGTTATGAATGCATACTCATTTCAACATGACTGAAATTCACTTTAAGGTCAAAATGATGCAAAAAAATATTTAGAATAATTTCCACTAAGGAAAGTTATGGTTGTAAATCTGTGCATGAGATCAATCTTTCATACACTGAAATGCAATCATCAATAAGACAGAAGTTCTTTCCTCTCCAATAATTCACACATTGACCATTTGATTTTAATGAAATAAACATCATCTTCAAACTAAGCTTACATGCAATTTGGTTTTGGTGTTATATTGTGAGAGAAATAACCTACTGAAGGTTTTGAACCCCTCTTTTATTTGAATAGGACCCTGGTGGCTCAGATGGTAAAGCTTCTGCCTGTAATTTGGGAGACCCGCGTTCAATCCCTGGGTCAAGAAGATCCTCTGGAGAAGGAAATGGCAACCCATTCCAGTATCCTTGCCTGGAAAATACCATGGACAGAGGAGCCTGATAGGCTATAGTCCACGGGGTCACAAAGAGTCCGACAGACTAAGCAACTTCACTTTCACTTCCTTTTAATAACAATAAGGTCATTATTGTTATGATATCACTATGACTTACCTTTACACTACCTCTGTGTTAGTTTGGATCTGGGTATTTCTAGGTAGGAAAGTCATTATTCTTGTTCCTAATCCAAAATTTTTCATTGTATAATGTATAATGTATGTATTTACCACTAATCAAAAATTGAGAGAGAGAAAGAAGAGAGGATGGAAGGAGGGAAAGAAGGGAGAGAGGGGGAAATAAAGAAGGAAAATTCCCTGTGATTATAAAGGAAATTTTCTTTATTGTTTGTACCGCTGCATTTCTACATTTAGCATCCCCAGATGACCTATTCCTATTGATGTTTGTGTCCTCATCTCATCGAGAGACTTTGCTACAATTCCTGAGAAACAACCTATGAAAGTTCCTTTGATTCATCTTCAATGCTCCTGGCTTTGTCTAGCTTCAGAGCCTCAGAGTGTCCTGTACCTGAGGCTGAGTAGGGCTTCAGTTTGGGTTATAAATCACTAGGTGGCTACATTAGGGGTTGAGGTGGTTTAGGTGGGTGACCCACTAGAACGCTTGTAGGAATATAAGCCACCTGAAATTCCCTTCCTGTGTTTGTACTGTACTGTGAAAGTTGCTCAGTCGTGTCCGACTCTTTGCGACCCCATGGACTGCAGTCCATGGAATTCTCCAGGCCAGAATACTGGAGTGGGTAGCTGTTCCCCTCTCCAGGGGATCATCCCAACCCAGGAATCACACCCAGGTCTCCCTCATTGCAGGCAGATTCTTTACCAGCTGAGCCACCAGGGAAGCCCAAGAATACTGGAGTGGGTAGCCCATCCCATTTCCAGCGGATCTTTCCAACCCAGGAATCAAACGGTGGTCTCCTGCATTGCAGGTGGATTCTTTACCAGCTGAGCTACATGGGAAGCCCTTCCTGTGCTTGGAAGTTCCCCAAATCTATTATTTGAACCCAGTTTCTTTAGTGTTTAAAGATATTTCTGTCCTTACTAAGTGCTCAGTAAATAATTTAAATGAATGGGTAACTTTTGCAAAGCATTCACAGAACTTATCTTCTAAAAATGTCTGCTATTTTATGTCCAATATGCTTTTCAGCATATTAGATAAGTATTAGATAAGAGTGAACCAGGCTCATAAAATTAGTGTTTACTCTACTTAGTAGGATAACCTAGTTGAAATGTTTTATCTTTGTAGTGCCTTTTAAGAATATAATACTCTGGTAGGGGGAGCATTTTGCATTAAACATTTTAAATTCCATTCTGATGTTTTATTTTTTATTTATTTACATTTCTAAAGAGCCTTTTCAGAGAACCTATTGCATATTCATTCCTGAGGCTGAAAATGTGTTTGTGTGCTTTATGATGTATGCATAAGAAAACTGATAACGGTATTTGTAGTTCTTAATCCCATTCAGCTAAAGTATTATTATTATAACACAACTTGTTTTTTAAAGTGAAATAGAAGTTTGAACAATTTTTAATTTTCTCTGTGTTGCAAAGCACAGTGATTTTGAGGGCAGGCAGAAAAGTGTGGCTCAGAGGGAGGGCAGAGGTGGACAGGAGACAGTGGGGGCTGTGGTCGCCTCGCTTCCATATGACGCCTGGACAGGTGGTGTGTGTGTGAGTCACAGCATCCAGGGAGGGTGAGGAAGCTAAGAGAGGATGAAATGCAGAGAGCAATAAGATGGCATGCGGAAAAATCACATTACAAACATTAAGGAAGGGGAGAGATAAGCAAGGCAAAGTGTTAAAAGTGCCAAGTACCAGAGGGTCAGCTGTGTCCACTGAGAAGAGGGCCACAGATTTGGTATTAATGAGAAAAGGACAGATGCAAACTTTGAACCAAAATGACATTTCTCCTTAGAACTCCACTTTCTCACTTTTCATTGTTCTTTTAGTCTCTTCACCAGAAGAAAGTACTTCTTGATGTTCCAAACTCCTTTTTTTTTTCTTTGCTTGCAAGTAGGTTTAAGTTGCATCCATTTTAAAAGAACTTGGCATTAAAATTCTGAGCCTATAAGACGCCAGTCAATATGCCTGCTTTCCAGATTACTATTGAAGGGAATATCCAGTTTTCAGAAGGACCTCACTTGTTTATTTAAAAACAAAAACAAAAACAAAAAAAGGTTATCACAAGTGAAGTGTTTAAATAGTGACCTAAATTGTCTTAAATATGTTAATTTTAAAAAATTGTTGGTCATACAAATGTTTAGTGTTGTGTAGACCCTTCCTGGATATGAATGATTTTGCCATTTACAATTGATTTTAATGCATTTTGAGCGAGCATGGAAGAGAAGAAGTCCATGAATGAAAACAGGACCACCGCGTAGTTGCTGGCATTAGCATCAACCAGCAGCTCAACCAGTTTGGAAACCAGCTCACGTTCAGGTGACCTTAGGGCACATTACTGCAAGAAAGGGTCATCTTAACCCCAGAACACCAGAAATGGAAACCCCAGAAATGGAAAAGATGAGATTTATAATAGGAAAGCAAACACACACACGCAACAATTGTGCAGCCCCAGAAACTGGGTTGCTATGATTATCTGACCTACTTAAAACTGTTTTCCCTTCTTTTGTTGGCTGGTATCCTAAGGCATAAGAGAACTAATTCGCCTGAAGCAGGAGCTACCTTCAGGAATTATGTTTACTTTTTGGTGGTCAAACACTAGGGTTAGAATTGTCTGTTCTTATAAAATCACATCTCCAGAAATTTTTGTAAAAGCCTGAAGGCAAATTTTTCCGCTCAGTACACAAATGTCAAATGGTTTTATTCTAGCCTGTGGCACACTTATACTTATTAATTATGTCTTTTCCTTTCTTTGGAAGATTTATGTATTTACTTCATATGGATTTATATGATGCAGATTGCATCATATATTTCATATTTTTTTACATAAGAATAAAGCTACAAAACAAACAAAATCAACACTGTAGTCCAAACAAATGAAAACATGAGAAGAAAAGGAAGAAGCAGAAAACTTAGACCTTTGAACATTTGCTCTAAAAGTAATCATACTTACTGCCAGTTTGAGGAGGGCTTCCCAGGTGGTGCTAGTGGTAAAGAACCCACCTGCCAATGCAAGAGACATAAGGGATGCGGGTTTAATTTACCCTGGGTTGGGAAGATCCCCTGAAGGATGATGTGACAACCTACTCAAGTATTCTTTCCTGGAGAATCCCCTGGACAGGAGAGCCTGATGGGCTACAGTCCATGGGGTCACAAAAAGTTGGACATGGCTGAGCAAATGAACACTCACAGGAGGAGGGTGACTCCAGATTCAGAACATACTGCTTCTCTCTTCTGGGTGGTTTCCATTGGTGGTGGGTAGGCCCAGGAGGGAAGACCTCTGGCGTGACCTCTGAGATGACACCTGTCTGGCTCCAGCCCCCTCAGTACCTTCACCCAAAGAGGCGTATTAAGTTGCTGGACTTAGGCATCTTAATGCCCAGTCTGACAACCTGGTGAGTGAGTCTTCCTGGACACACTTGGCATGCTCGCTCACTAAATCATGTCTGACTTTGTGACCCCATGGACTCTCCAGACTCCTCTGACCATGGGATTCTCCAGGCAAGAGTAGTGGAGTGGGTTGCCATTTCCTCCTCCAGGGCATCTTCGCGACTCAAGGATTGCTCCTACGTCTCCTGCTGTGTCTCATGCATTATAGGCAGGTTCTTACCCCGGGCCACCTGCAGGCCTCTGCAAGACACAAGGGTTTAATTTGGCCATCAGCATGGATTAGGCCCAGGCTTAGCTAGGAATTCCACTACCATCTGTGAAACACACAGGCCTACCCTGCAAATTCCTTGTCCTCTCTACGCAGTATTTTTTGTTTCTCCTCCATAGCACTTACCCGGATCTGGCAAATTCAACTTTGGCTTGTTTACGTGTGTGCCACCCACCTCTCTCTAGTAGATCACAAGAGATGGATATTGTGCACCACAGTCGCTGAGGCACCACCCCAGGTCAGCAGCAGCAGCTCAGCCTTCAATAAGGACGTGTCTGCTAGACTCTGATTTTATAGCTGAAAGTGCCTTGGCCTGCATTTGGGTTCTGGATTTGAACTTTATACAAACCGAGACATCTTTTCCACCAGCCTTCTTGGGGGTGATGAAGAGACTGCTTCTGAAGGCCGATTTTCAATACATTCAAATGTGAATCCATTCCTCTTCATCAAACCGTTATTCATGGTGAAACACAAATGCTTCTGAATTTGAGCAGTGATATCCCAGTACACATTTTACAGACACATCTTTTTTTATTACCTATTATCTCCTCATTCAAAAATACAATAAAGGCACTAAGATTAAAATAAGACACTGACAAAACTAATTCAAGTGATATTTCACTGTTTCCCATATTGTATTTACATATATGTTTGTAATATGCCTCACGGTACTTTCATGACCCTTTACCAAATCCAGCATTACTTTAAAATCATATAGATTTATATCCTGCATATAAAAAGAATCTGTTTCATTACATAAAATATTAGCAGAAGACAGGTTGCTCTTTTTAAAATCATAATAGTTAATGTCATGTTGGCCTCATTTTAAACTAAACATGGCATAAAATGTTTAAACAATAGTGTGATAGCAGCTCCCCTTTATCTTATTCATTACATCTACTTTGGTCAAATTCTTTATCACCACAAAAGATCACAGAATAAGCAGGCTCACACACACAGAAAATTTCTTTCTGAGGCAAGAAAAATAACCACATCACATAACACCATGCGCCACAAAATTTCTGCTATTGTCAGCAAAAGCATGCAGCTCAAATTCTCGGCAATGTTTGCTTGAAACAAAAATGTCACATTGACCTCAAGGCTAGAAACTCTAAGAACTGGAAAAAGGAAATCTAAAAAATAACACCTTTATCCAGTGTTCACCAAATTTAGTTTTTAAAGTTTATTTTAAATTGTCAGAGAAAGTGTTTTTCACTGTAAATTTTAATTGCAGAAAAGCAAAAATATATTATTTTCTGAAGTGTTTTTCAACAATGTGTGTGCATGTATATATATATGTACACATATATGAATATGTATGCACCCCCTTAAATTTCAGTCCATCCCCACACTCCCAGGTGTGACCTCTGACGACAAGGTAGTGCTTATTGTTCCACATGTAGGACAGATTCATTGGCCACATTTGTGTTTTATATTTTTTGATCCTTCGTCCTAATGACTGCTTTCTATTGCTCACTCCAGGCCCTCATTAAGGTGCTACTCTTATTTATACGTTCCCTTGTATTGTGCTGCTTTAGGAGTGACTCTAAATGTTAAGATGGTTGTAAATATGTTCTTGGGAGTAAAGTGCACGAGGTCCTTATATGGTTTCTGTGCTCCCATTCATAGGCCTGTCTAGGTTGTCTTCTGAATACTACATTTCCGATGTCTGTGTTAATGGCCTATTTCTTCTTTATTTTTCTGCTGTCAGAGTTAGGAGTTTCCTGCTGAAAGTAGCAGACTATTTGAGTGAAAGTGGCTGAAACCACAGCGTTTTGTTTCTCTCAATGTCAGGAAGTGTGAAGATAGGGATCCAGTGTTGTTATCATAGCTCAGTCAATCCCCTAGCCTCCCGGGCGAGGCACAAACGCAGTGGAGAGAGGGAGCGGGGCACTGTCTCCCCCAGAAATGCCACACACACCTTCCCCACATCTTACTGGCTACGATTAGGTCATGTGTGTGCACATGCTCAGTCATGCCTGACTCTTTGCCACCCCACCCCTTGAACAGTAGCGTTCCCAGCTCCTCTGTCCATGAGATTTCCCAGGCAAGAATACTGGAGTGGGTTGCCATTCCTTTCTCCAGGGATCTTGCCTCCCGACCCATGGATGTCTCCTGCATCGGCAGGTGGATTCTTTACCAATAGCGCCACCTGGGAAGATGATATTAAGGTATATCAGTCAGTCAGGTCAGTCACTCAGTCATGTCCAACTCTTTGCAGCCTCATGGACTGCAGCACGCCAGGCTTCCCCATCCATCACTAACTCCCAGAGCTTGCTCAAACTCATGTCCATCGAGGCGGCGATGCCATCCAACCATCTTGTCCTCTGTCCTCTTCTCCTCCTGCCTTTGATCTTTCCCAGCATCAGGGTCTTTTCCAATGAGTCATTTCTTCACATCAGGTGGCCAAAGTATTGGAGTTTCAGCTTCAGCATCAGTCCTTCCAATGAATATTAAGGACTGATTTCCTTTTGGATTCACTAGTTTGATCTCCTTACAGTCCAAGGGGCTCTAGAGAGCCTTCTCCAACATATAGTCACCCCTTAAACACTACTGACTGGCAGGTAAAGTGGGTCTCCAATGCTTAAAGTCATTCTTACAGAAAAATAACTATGTTAACAATGAAGAAAGAAGAGAAAAAAGGCTCCTTGGAGCAACCCAAACTCTCCACTCTCTATTCCTACTTGAACATGTAAGATTTTTTTGGAGATTAAAAGATTGAAGCTCGCATCGTTGCCTAGTAAACACTTCCAGTGCAAATTTTTCTCCACTGAAGACTTCATTTTACTCATGGAGATCTGAATCACTGTGTATAAGTCATCCTCAGACAGGGAGAAAGAAACAAGGAAGAGCACAGACCATGTATAAAGGGAAGACTACTGCTTAGAAAGGTTTTCTGAGAAAGCACTGCTGGACTTTTGTGACTGGAGCCTCATGACCCTTGGCCATTTGGGGGGATGTTTTAGACTGAGTGCACTCTGGCTTTTCCCTTCCCCTTCCTGATCTCAGTGGTGACCCACATTCTCTCCCTCACTAACTGTGGGAGGGAACAGTCCCACTTGGGCTGTAGGCATTGCCTTCCTCAAGAGACCTTCCCACCCTCCACCCACTCTGTGCTGAACCCACCCACCACCAAATCTGGGAGTAATTGTGTTCATGGCAGGGAGATTTGAACATGGGTTCAAATACATCACATTCATATTTCCCAGAGAGATTTCCAATTTAGGTTTTTGTTTTAATGACAGAATAAAAGTTCTTTACCAACCCTGCAAGGAAAGGGATTCTGGACTTGGTGGAGTCACTGTTGGAGTACCTGGGGCACCTGGTCCTTGTTCTGGGGTGCAACCTTGATCTTGTTGCTGGCATCGCAGGGAGAAGATGATGCCTGACTTTTCTCTAGTGAAGTCTGGAGCACCTTCCATGTGTCTCTCTTGGTTCAGTCTTGAAAAGACTTTATCTTCTTTTGTGCTTTTAGAGCCATCCTTTCTTGTTTTCTTACATAATAGGCAACTGCCTGACTGCAACTTTATGTGAAGTTATAAATGATTCAGAATGGACATAGAGTAGAAATGTGTGTGTGTTTCCACAAAAGACACTTAACTTGTAGGATTAACTGGCTCTTTTAATGATTCCTGATGGAGGCACCTGGCTGGCTAGCTGTCATCACTAGGGGGTTCCACCTAGTACTTTGCAAGGTTGGGCTCCCCAGCAGGTGTGATGTGTGTACATACAGAATTTGGTTGTGTATTTGTGTCAAAACTATTTCTGTCAGTTTATTTGACATCATAATAATGTAATTTAATAAAATCTCAGATAAACCAATGCTACATGAGTTTTCAAAAAGGGAGTAATCCTGTCTATAGAAAAATAGCTAAAAATGAAAATTGCTACCAAATTACCAGTAGGGAAGATGACTGAAAAACTTGTGGGGAAGAACTTTTAATATTGTAAAAGTAGTTAACCTCAAATTAAAACAAATAAAATTATATTTAAAAAAAGAATAGAAGGATTATGCACTCAGATATTCTTCAGGGGTCCTGAGTTCTTTACTTTATAGTCACCAAACACTGAAAGCTTCAGATCATCACTGATGAGTTTAGTTTAGTTCGTTCAGTCCCTCAGTCATCTCCGATTCTTTGTGACGCCATGGACTGCAGCACGCCAGGCTTCACTGTCCATCCCCAACTCCCAGAGCTTACTCTAACTCATGTCCATCCAGTCGGTGGTGCCATCCAAACGTTTCATCCTCTGTCATACCCTTCTCCTCCCACCTTCAATCTTTCCCAGCACCAGGGTCTTTTCAAATGAGTCAGTTCTTCGCATCAGGTGGCCAAAGTATTGGAGTTTCAGCTTTAGCATCAGTCCTTCCAATGAATATTGAGGGTTGATCTCCTTTAGGATGGACTGGTCTCCTTGCAGTCCAAGGGACTCTCAAGAGTCTTCTCCAACACCACAGTTCAGCAGCATAAATTCTTCGACGCTCAACTTTCTTTATAGTCCAACTCTTACATTCATACATGACCACTGGAAAAACCATAACCTTGACTATACGGACCCTTGTAGGCAAAGCAATGTCTCTGCTTTTTAATATACTGTCTGCTGCTGCTGCTGCTAAGTCGCTTCTGTCATGTCCGACTCTGTGCAACCCCATAGACGGCAGCCCACCAGGCTCCCCTTTCCCTGGGATTCTCCAGGCAAGAACACTGGAGTGGGTTGCCATTTCCTTCTCCAATGCATGAGAGTGAAAAGTGAAAGTGAAGTCACTCAGTTGTGTCCAACTCTCCGCGACCCCATGGACTGCAGCTCACCAGGCTCCTCCGTCCATGGGATTTTCCAGGCAAGAGTACTGGAGTGGGGTGCCATTGCCTTCTCTGAATATGCTGTCTAGGTTGATCATAACTTTTCTTCCAAGGAGAAAGCATCTTTTAATTTCATGTCAGCAGTCATCATCTACAGTGATTTTGGAGCCCAAGAAAATAAAGTCAGTCCCTGTTTCCATTGTTTCCCCATCTGTTTGCCATGAAGTGATAGGAATAGATGCCATGATCTTAGTTTTCTGAATGTTGAGTTTTAAGCCAACTTTTTCACTCTCCTCTTTCACTTTCATCAAGAGGCTCTTTAGTTCTTCCTCACTTTCTGCCATAATGGTGGTGCCATCTGCATATCTGAGGTTATTGATATTTCTCCTGGTAATCTTGATTCCAGCTTGTGCTTCATCTAGCCCAGCAGTTCTCATGATGTACTCTGCATGTAAGTTAAATAAGTAGGGCGACAATATACAGCCTTGACATACTCCTTTTCCTATTTGGAACCAGTCTGTTGTTCCATGTCTAGTTCTAACTCTTGCTTGTTGACCTGCATGCAGATTTCTCAGGAGGCATGTCGAGTGAGCTAGTATTCCAATCTCTTTAAGAATTTTTCAGTTTCTTGTGACCCACACAGTCAAAGGCTTTGGTGTAGTCAGTGAAGCAAAAGTAGATGTTTTTCTGGAACTCTCTTGCCTTTTTGATGATCCAATGGATGTTGGCAATTTGATCTCTGGTTCCTCTGCCTTTTCTAAATCCAGTTTGAACATCTAGAAGTTCTCGGTTCACATACTGTTGAAATCTGACTTGGAGAGTTTTGAGCATTACTTTGTTAGCATGTGAGATGAGTGCAATTGTGTAGTAGATTGAGCATTCTTTGTCACTGCCTTTTTTGGGGATTGCAAAGGCAATCCTGGAAACCTTTTCCAGCCCTGTGGCCACACTAGTGAGTTTTTCAAATTTGCTGGCATATTGAATGCAGCACTTTCACAGCATCATCTTTTAAGATTTGAAATAGCTCAACTGGAATTCCATCACCTCCACTAGCTTTGTTCATAGTGATGCTTCCTAAGGCCCACTTGACTTTGCAATTCAGCCTGCCTGGCTCTAGGTGAGTGATCACACCATCATGGTGATCTGGGTCATGAAGATCTTTTTAGTATAGTTCTTCAGTGTGTTCTTGCCAACTCTTCTTAATATTTTCTGCTTCTCTTAGGTCCATACCATTTCTATCCTTTATTGTACCCATCTTTGCATGAAATATTCCCTTGGAATCTCTAATATTCTTGAAGAGATCTCTAGTCTTTCCCATTCTATTTTTTCCTCTATTTCTTTGCATTGATCACTGAAGAAGGCTTTCTTTTCTCTCCTGGCTATTCTTTGGAACTCTGCATTCTAATGGGTATATCTTTCCTTTTCTCCTTTGCCTTTTGCATCTTTTCTTTTCTCAGCAATTTATAAGGCCTCCTTGGACAACCATTTTGCCTTTTTGCATTTTTCCCCCCTTGGGGATGGTCTTGATCACTGCTTCCTGTACAATGTGGTGAACATCTGTCCTTAGTTCTTCAGGTACTCTATCAGATCTGATCCCTTGAATCTATTTGTCACTTTCACTGTATAATCGTAAGTTGTTTGATTTAGGTCATACCTGAATGGTTTAGTGGTTTTCCCTACTTTCTTCAATGTAAGTCTGAATTGGGCAATAAGGAGTTCATGGTCTGAGCCACAGTCAGCTCCTGGTCTTGTCTTTGCTGACTGAATAGAGCTTCTCCATCTTTGGCTGCAAAGAATATAATCAATCTGATTTCAGTGTTGACCATCTGGTGATGTCCATGTGTAGAGTCTTCTCTTGTGTTGTTGGAAGAGAGTTTTTGCCATGACCAGTGTGTTCTCTTGGCAAAACTCTATTAGCCTTTGACCTGCTTCATTTTGTACCCCGAAGTCCAAATTTGCCTGTTACTCCAGGTGTTTCTTGACTTCCTACTTTTGCATTCCAATTCCCTATAATGAAGAGGACATCTTTTTGGGGTGCTAGTTCTAGAAGGTCTTGTAGGTCTTCATAGAACCGTTCAACTTCAGCTTCTTCAGAATTACTCATCCGGTCATAGGCTTGGATTACTGTGAATCCAAGTATTGAAAGGTTTGCCTTGGAAACACTGATGAGTTAGTGTTGCAGAAAAAAAAAAAAAAAAAAAAAAACAAAACAAAAAAACACTGTGTTGCCTATGGACAAGTATTGGAAAGAAAATGTGTTAGCTCTAGAGCTGACGTTAAGGAAATTGATGTACATTTTCACACTTGGAATTTAAATAGCCTGGCTGAAAGAAGCTAGGGCATTTTTTAAAATAGTTCCCCTCTTTAACTGATTGTTTTAATTAAATAAAAATATAAAGAAAGATTTTCCTGTATCACTCTCCCTACTCATGGCATTTTGTGCTGCAGAATCTTGAAGACCCACATGGCAGCAAGTGCCAGACGAGAAGCTCATGCCATACCGTGTAGAGGCCAGCTCATGTCTCCTGGTCCAGCACAGAGCCCGTCCTTTCTCCAAGTCTTGTGGATGTGTTGGAGCAGGTGATGAGACACCCAGTGGTGCCCTATGGAGTCTGGCACCCCTGATAGCCACTGAACCAACTGGTAGACCCAGTGGAGGTGCCGTGTGTTGAGTTTATTCATTTGGGCTCCAGGCCCAGAGCTCTGTTACCTGCATAGATGCCCAGAGCCCTCTCTGTCAGCTCTAGCCTGAGATTCAGGTAGTCCTGCCTAGGTTTCCCCAGATAGTCTCTCAAGCCCAGCAAAGGAAAGGCCAGCTTGCTTTGAAAATACTATGCAGGTTCTCTGAGTTTACACATAAACTGAGTTCTTCTTCGGCACTCTCCACTTGTGTATGTGTGTGGTCCAACTCTGCGACCCCATGGATTACAGCCCTTGAGGATCCTCTGCCCATGGGATTCCCCTGGCAAGAATATTGGAGTAGGTTGTCATTTCCTCCTCCTGGAGATCTTTCTGACCCAGGGATCAAACCCGGGTCTCCCACATTGCAGGCAGAGTCTTTATTGTCTGAACCGCCAGGGAAGCCCATACATTCCATGTAGTCATGGAAAATTCCTATTTTCAAATTTAATTTCTCTTCACCTTGCAGATTTAGACTTTTGTTTCCTCTTTATTTTCTGAATGCTATATACCCTGTTTCCAATAATTTCTTTTCCTTAAACACATATCATGCAGCCACCCACACCTTCTTTTACACACACATCTAACACTTGCACTTGGTCTAAGACAAAAAGGTTTCAGCTGGCCATCAAATATGTATCTTTCCATATCCTACCATAAATTCTTACATTATTTCACAAAGCTTTGCATTTTGATGGTATCTAAATTCTGACTAACAATGTCATTTTCAATCAGTCTCTACAAAAGCACAGTTCAGTCAAGCTGGAGGTAAATACTAAAACATCCTTGCATAGTAGGCTGCTCTTCAGTGGTGTGTGAGTGTATGGGTGGTAAAAAGAGGGTGGGTGGTAGCACTGTTTCCTTCAAACACCTACAACTCTAACACAAATAAGACACCGTTATGATTATAGTGATTTCTGCCTAGCCAGATGCTGTGTACTCAGCCCATCTTGGCAATACTGGACTTTTCACAACAGTAATCCAAGTTCACATCACACTTTCTTATATGACAACTGTAGGTTGTCGTGGGTGAAATGAAACTATCAGTTTCAGACATGAGAGCAAGTGCTGATTTTTTAACACTGATGCTGTCAGAATCAAGACTGTCATTTCTGGGTTTAAGAATGCAGAGAAATATATAATTACATCTTTGAAATATGTGTTGGCTACTAAATGTGTTATTCTTTAGAGACAAGTCATTTCAGCACTCTCGTGGAGCAGCAGTGAGGAGTGGCAGGCCCTTACTGGGGTCTTCATAGCTGGAATTCTGCAGCTGATGTCTAGGGGTTGGTAGAGAGCTGGCTGCCCCAGGCTGGAGGGTGGGGGTGGGGGGGTGGTAGATAGAGAAATACTTGAAATCACTCCACATCATTCTTTTTAAACCATTTCCAATGTAGCTCCCTTCTACCTGCATGAGACACAACTGAATAAGGAAGCTCTGGTAATAGACTGATTTAAATACATATATATAGTCTTAAATTTTGAAATATATGACTTTACAGTGCTTTCAGTTGATCAAGCGTAAATACATGCATGGCAAAATGAAGCTTTCCATTGATGAATGAATCTTAGCCAAGAGCTGTTTTCTGATAAAAAGTATTTTTAAGTGCCTTTTATTGACTTTTAATCGAATTTGAGTGTTATTCATAGCACCAAGAGAGCTAATTATGCTTTTATGTAGTTAAAATAAAGGGGGCTTCCATCTTCAGTGGTGTTAATTTATCCCTTCAATGAATATTTATCAAGTTCTGACTATGCACCACACTGTTTGAGGTTCTGAGAATACAACAGTGAACAAAACTGATAAAACATCCCTGTCCTCCGAGAGTTTACATTCCAGTACAGGGGAGATGGGGGAAACGGCTGAAAACAAGCAAGGAAAGATACAGTGTATCAGATGAGAGTAACCTCTCCCGGGGAAAATGAAGCCCAACAGGGGAGTGCTGAGGATCAGTGCTGGTCCAAGTATTTTATACACAGCGGTCAGCAAAGACCTCATTTTCCATAAGGTGACCCTGAGGAGAGTCCTGAGTGGATGAAGTTAGGGACTTGCTGTGCACCTCAGCAGAGGAAGCATGTTCCAGGTAGAGGGACAGAATGTGCAAAGGCCCCGAGGCATTAGGTCCCAGGCAAGTTCAGTGTACACCAAGAGGGGCAGAGACGCATACTGGTGGAATCAGAGGGAGACTCAAGATCAAGGGGACCTCTGCTGAGTGGGAAGGACTAGATCATTTTCAGTCTTGTGGATGACTGTAAGGATTTGGGCTTTGTCTCCAAGTAATAGGGGAATCGTTAGAAGGATTTGGGGAAGGAGTGACATGCCTTGCCTTACTCATTTAAAGGAGCTCACTGGCTCTGTTGGGAATGCTGTCTAGGGAATAGCAGGAGGCAAAGAAAAAGTAGAAAAAGCAGCAAGGGAGCTACAGCGGTAATCAAGAGAGTAGTGGAGTGCGGCAGTGGATGGTGAGGTGGGGCCGTGTTATCCATGCATTTTGAGATAGAGCCAACAGCATTTTCCCATGGGTGAGCTATAGGAGGAAATGAGGCAAAGCTGACTCAAAGATTTGGGGTCTAAAGATGGAAGGATGGAGCACTTACTGGAGAGAAAATGTATGGTGGGAGCAGCTTGGAGGTAGAAGTGGAAGATTAGAAGTCTGATGACCGAGACATTCAAAAGGAGACAAGGACGGGACTCCCTGTGGTCCAGTGGTTAGGACTCAGCGCTTTCATGCCGAGGGCGCAGGTTTAGTCCCTGGTCAGGGAACTAAATATTATAAAATCATTTTCTAATGATAACTGTAAAAGCTTGAATCTCTCTCATCAAACAAGGTTCATAGATTTTTAAAGGTAAGAGAATAACTGAGTAGAATATACAATTAAATGTTGGATGAGGATGTCACCAGCAGAGAAAGGGGATATATTCACAGATTGTTTCTATTGCGTGTCAAACACAAAGTGACACTGCCCACTTTTAAAGGAGGCAAATGGACTGCAGAGTCTGTGCACTCATTCCGCTTAATTCACGAGAAATAAAAGAAAGGAGACAGGGGATGTGAAGAACAGAGAAAGACAAGCCGGGGTAGTCAGGAGTGAAATCACAGTTTCCAGGGGTGGAAGCAGAGACCCAGAGCAAAGCTGGGAATCCCATTCTTGGTAGAAACCTACTTGCAGGGAAATCGTATCACACCTCTGTCCTCTGCCTCCAGCCATGTGCTATGTCTGGCCTATTGATCAGCTGCCCAGCAAATAGGAGAATGTTTGGCCTCCTTGCAAAGCACCACTGTTTACAATAGGTTTTAATACTTTATGAAGAGATATATTTTCCTGCAAACAAACCAAGTATAACATTTTACTTTAAAATTATTCCCAACTTACAGAATAGTTACAAGACTAATACAAAGCATTCTTCTCTCAGATTCACCAACCTTACGCATTTTACACTTGTTCTTTTTTTCCCTCTCTCTCCCTCCCTCTTTCTCTCTTCCCCCCAAACAATACTTTAATACTTATTTCCCAAGAACAAAATCAACATCTGACAATAACACCACTATAATTTTCAAATTCAAGAAATTTAACCTAGCACTTTTATCAAATACCATTGTATCAAATTTCAAGTATCACCAGAAGTTCCAACAACGAACGTTATGGTATTCCTTCCTGACCTGAAATCCATCCCGGCTCAGCCGTGGCATTGGATGGATCCTTTAATCAGGGACGGTTTCTTCCCCTCGATGCTTTTGAGGAGTTCAGGCCATCTTAGGACCCTGTCTGCAGCCCCACGTATGAGTTCACGTAAACATGGTCACTCTCGTCAGCCTCAGCTCCCATCCCAGTGGTGTTACTATATTAAGGGCTGGACGCAACTTCTACTCCAGAGAGGATGCCAGGCTCGCTCCCATGAGTACCAAACCTTCTCCATAAGAGGAAGGATAAAGATGCTGAATCGCTGTGAAAAACTCACATTTGAAAGTGAAAGCATCAGTCACTCAGCTGCAGCCGACTCTTTGCAACCCCATGGACTATAGCCTGCCAGGTTCTGTCCATGGAATTTTCCAGGCAAGAGTAGTGGGCCAGATTGCCATTCCTTTCTCCAGGGCATCTTCTCAGCCCAGGGATCGACCTGTGAGTTGAGAATAATTATAAATGATGATGTACAGTTATCCAGATATGAATATGATTTCTTATCTGCTGTACCCACCCTACCCCCAAGGCAGGGACACACACACCAAATTAAGTCAGAGGGGAGTGAAGCTGGCCTGTGGGAAGGGCGGGCAGGCCGGCAGGGCTGGATCAATAAAGAGAAGACTGATGACAGTGGTTCTTATCCACGGAAAACATCCTCCCCCTCCTGCCAGGTTAAAAGCTCTGTTTAAAAGAAGTGCTAATGAGGTATGAAAACCAGGCAAATCGGGCCCTTTGAGTATGCCTTTGGCAGGAACCTAGAAAGTCACTCATTTTTAGTGGTTTCCTAACTGCTATTTTGGACAGTCCTACTGAGTCTCAGGGAAACAAATTCATACGTTAGGAAATGTTACTTCTCCCCTGAATCCCAACTACTAATCTGCCAGATTCTTATTTACATTTCAAAAGGAAATGATTATTTTCTTAATAGATGCAATTTTCCCTTATTTTCAAACAACTTACTTAATTTTTTTTAATTGAAAAGAGACTTTTGTTTTGATTTCTTATTACAAAGCAATGCAGGCGTAGACAAAAATTGGATAATGCAAAGGAAAAAGCAAACCTTTTAATAAAAATCTCTATTCTTAAATGCAAAAGAGTATGCAGTCAGCATCTGGGCATATAACCTTGCTTTTATGTCTGTATATATGTTTTTTCCCAACATGACAGAATTTTCCATAACAGGTTTTGTTTTTCATTTCATATGTTATAAATATTTTTCTTTCTTTAATAAAATCATTTCATTTATTTAGCTGCACTGGGTCTTAGTTGCGGCATATGGGATCTAGTTCCCTGACCAGGGATCGAACTTGGGTCCCCTGCATTGGAAGCAAGGAGTCTTAGCCAGTGGACCACCAGGGAAGGCCCTGTGAATATTTTTCTGTATTGATAAACATTCTTCCAAATATATTTTACTGGCTGAAGAGTTTCCCATTTTGCAGCTGTGCCACAATTAATTTAATCCATTTCCTTTTGTTGGGAGTTTAGGATGTTTTCAACACTTTTAATATTACTATATGGAAATTGTTATAAATAGTATTATTGCCAGTAATTTTTAAAGAAGTTTTCTTAAATATTCCCTTTAGGATACATTTTAGTGGGCTTCCCAGGTAGCTCAGTGGATAAAGAATCTGCCTGCAATGTAGGAGACTCAGGTTTGATTCCTGGGCTGGGAAAATCCCCTGGAGAAAGGCATGGCAACCCACTCCAGTATTCCTGCCTGGAGAATTCCATGGACAGAGGAGCCTGGCAGGCTACAGTCCATAGGATTGCAAAGAGCAGACACAACTGAGCGACTGAGCTTGCACAGGATACATTTTGTTACAAAGAATTTAGTCAAGAA
This sequence comes from Ovis canadensis, assembly GCF_042477335.2. NCBI lineage: Eukaryota > Metazoa > Chordata > Mammalia > Artiodactyla > Bovidae > Ovis > Ovis canadensis. Next base: position 19,178,526 of record NC_091270.1, on the reverse strand, counting down.
GTTAAGGAAGGCATATTTCAAAGACAACTGTATTCATGCTAAAATTGCCCGATACATGCTTGGTGGTGGTGGTGGTTTAGTCGCTAAGTTGTGTCCGACTCTTGAGACCCCATAGACAGTAGCCTGCCAGGCTCCTCTGTCCATGGGATTCTCCAGGCAAGAATACTGGAGTGGGTTGCCATTTCCTTCTCCAGGGGATCTTCCCAGCCCAGGAATTGAACCCAGGTCTCCTGCATGGCAGGTTCTTCACCAGCTGAGCTATGAGGGAAGCCCTCATACATCCGCTAAACATTGCAGTTAATCCTCTCTTGTGCCTTTGTGCGCTTTGACATGTCTGACGCTTTGACTGTTTGTGACCCAACCAAGCTCCTTTATCCATGGGATTTCCCAGGCAAGATTACTGCAGCAGTAGCAGACTTCTTTCTTTCAGTATGTATTTAATTTTTTTCTTAAAACAACATAGCTCTGTCTCTGTAATCTTAGGCAAGAAGAAGCCTCCATCTCTTTTGCAAATTAAAATAAAGCTCTCAAGATCCAGCTGCACATCCTTTTGACTGTCTGAGGTCTCACTGAGGTGTCTGCATTTGCAGGGGGCTCCCCAGGAGAAACAGGTTTGATCCCTGGGTCGGGAAGATCCCCTGGAGAAGGAAATGGCAACCCACTCCAGTACTCTTGCGTGGAGAATCCCATGGAGAGAGGAGCCTAGTAGGCTACAGTCCATGGGGTCACAAAGAGTCGGACACAACTTCACTTTCACTTTCCCCTTCTCAGCATGGCCTCTGTCTCCCCTGGGACCACCCTCCTCTCCCATCTAAGGCCAGTCAGGGTCTCCCTTCATCTCTTGCCAGCCCTTCCCTTCCTGTGAGAGCAGAAGGCAGAGATGCCTGACGCCCAGCTTCTACCAGCCGGGCTGTCAAAGCCTTTTCCTCAGTAAGGAAGGGTGTTTCCTCCAAGGCCCTCGCTCCGGCCTCTAAGAGAACGCCTGTGTGTTCATCTGCGTTCTTTGTGTTGGAACTTCCAGAGGCAAATGCGTTGTGCTGATCATTGCTGGCCTGGGAGAGCTTCTGACTCTTGCTGACGTTGATTTTGTGCTCTTTCCCTGACCAAGCAGAGCAGGAAGCCAACTCGGGCAGTTTCGTGTCACGTTATTATAGATCTCAGGATTCAGACTGGTCCATGCCTTCAGGACGGAAGCTTTGCAACTCAGTGTTGTCACAAGTTGCTGGCTTTCCCCGAGCCGCATGAAGAGACATGAGGAGACAGGGAGGAGCACAGACAGGGCTGTGATAAGTGATTGCCTTTCCCTTTAGAGACTGAGCATCAGAAAACCCGCAGTTCCCAGGAAACAGCTATCCTAAGGATGTTTTTCCTCTGTCCACCCTCACCTTTACTCCTTCTTTGTGCCTCCCATAGCCTGTGATCCTCCAGTTCAATCCTAACCTTTCATTTTTACCTGCTTGCCCTTTCTTCAGTGTCTTTTGCTGACAAGAAGAGAAGCATGGTCATCCAAAGGAAAATTGCCTGGTTTATCTATTATCTTCTTACCACCCGATTTTAAGATGAGGAAAATGCAGCTGCAGTTATCAGACCCTCATCTACCTCTCATCTCAGCCGTCATCTGTATGTTTCTGGAGCTCTCAACACAACTCGAAGCCAGGAAGCTTCACACCCTATGCTTCCCGCAACACACTGATCACAGAGGATTGCTGCTGATGCTGTTGTTTAAATTCCCCAAGAGGAACGGGGCTGGAATTTCACCTGCATCAGACCCACCTGGAGAGTTTACTAGGACTCGGGTTGCTAGACCCAGCCCTGGAAGTCCGGGTGCAGTAGGTCTGGGTGGGGTCTGAACTTTCGAGAATGTGTATTTCTGAGCTCCCAGGTGATGCTGCTGATGCTGGTTCAGAGCTCATCCTTAGAAAAAAGTCAGATGCTCTGATGCCACCAGCACTTTCTTTTTCTAATATACTTTTTTTTTTTAATTTTTGTATTAGGGTATAGCCAATTAACATTGTTGTGATAGTTTCAGGTGGCAGCAAAGGGACTTAACTATATATATATATATATATATATATATATATATATATATATATATATATATATATATATATATATATATATATACATGTGTCCATCCTCCCCCAGACTCCCTTCCCATCCAGGGTACCCCATAACATTGGCTCCCTGTGCTCTTCAGTAGGTCCTTGTTGGTTATCCATTTTAAATTTGGCAGTGTGCACATGTCCATCCCAAACTCCCTAACTATCCTTTCCTCCCTCCCTCTCTGTTTTGCAAAGAAGTTCATTTGCATCAGTAGTTTCCAGTGTTTGTGTCCAGTTGTTTTTGAAACAAAGCCCCTTTGACATGTGTCTCCTCTGTCGGGGACCTCACTGCTGCCTCCTTCCTAGAACCAAACATGCAGGCCTTAGGGCTTGTGGATCCCATGCCCAGACGCCAGATCCAGGTGATCTGAGTCACTTAGCTTAGCCGCTCTCCAATGAAAATTAACTGATTAGGTTGATTGGCCCAGTGATTAACTTAGTCCCCTGAATGCCATGAGGGCTGCCCCTTCCTCTCTGTGGTCGGTGGGAGAGCAGTGCAGAAAAGGGCCCCAGGGGCTTCTGCCAACTGGTGTGGAAGAAGCTGAAGGGTCAAAAGGGGTCCTCAGCCAGTGAACCCCATCCTGAGTGCTCTGGCCTCCCCCTTCTCTCCCCTGCCCCCAGTGCAGACCTTTCACTGTTGAAAGATCCTCTCCTCATCTCTGCTGTTCGGGTGACCCGCCCTGAGGATGTGGATCTCACACCCCGTAGCTGTAACCATTGCATCTTCCTGACTTTGAGGCCGTCTCCTGAGACTCCAAGACGGCCTGTGCAGATCTTCTCATCCTCTCCCTTGTGCCCTTAGACTTTCATGTCCACCAGCTCTTATTATTTTTCACTCTGTGCCAAGTTCTGAATATCTTCTTAAGGTCTATTGTTGCATGTGTTAATTTTGGTTTCTGCCAGTCCTAATCTTTAGGTTATAGCAACACAGAGTGTGTTCTTAATGTACGTGTTTGGTTTCCAGAGGCTCTCCTGGGTCAGTCTACAGCCTCTTAGGGATTGTCTGCTCCTCCTGGTCCCCGGTCACATGGTCAGTCTTTCTCTGACCTGCAGAGACACTGAACAGGCATCTCCCCCAGGGGCTCTGTAAGTCCACTTCCTGGAGTCTGGACTCTCCCGGTCTGTGCTCACTAAATCCTCATCTGATGTTGTACTTGTCTTATTTATGGTGAACTCATGTTCCCCGGATCACTGGCGGCTCTTTGAGACTCTGATGAAAGCCCTGCTCCCCGACACAGGACTTGTGTTTGCTTCTGACAATTTTCAGTGGTCACTGCTGAAGAATATCCTTGAATTCTGGTTCCACCTTGAGAGTTGTAGGGACACATGGGTTCTATAAATTTAGGTTATGAACCCATATGAATGCTGACTTAGAGTCATAAATTCTTGGCAATGATTTCTTCTTCTTCTGCACTGAACCAAGGCTGAAAAGGGCAAGTTGTATTTTGTTTTAAAATTTGTTTTCCAACCCTTTTTCATGGTAGGTTTATTCCTTGTCAAATCTTTCACTGTGAGTGACTCTCTAGGGGTGAGGTATCACAGAGTTGTATCTTTACCTATATCTATATTCTGTATAAAGAACAAAAATATACTTAAATAGAAATAATACATATAATACTATATATCATATATAATAAACTATTATGTATGATGTAAGTTACATTCTTAGTATAATATATTGGGCTTTCCTAGTGACTCAGCAGTAAATAATCCACCTGCCATGCAGGAGACCCGGATTTGATTCCTGGGTTGGGAAGATCCCCAGGAGAAGGGAATGGCAACCCACTCTAGTATTCTTGCTTGGAGAGTCACATGGATAGAATCCCATGGATATTATTCTTGCTTGGAGAATCCCATAGGATAGTCCTATAGTCCATGGGATCACAAAGATTCAGACACAACTTAGCAACTAAACTACCACCACCCATATAGTATATTTTGTGTAATACGTATCAACTGTGATATATATGTTTATGAAAGTAGAAAGTGAAAATTGTGTCTGACTCTTTGTGACCCCATGGACTAAGCTCACCAGGCTCCTCTATCCATAGAATTCTCGAAGCAAGAATACTTGAGTGAGTTGCCATTCCCTTCTCTCAGGGATCTTCCCAACCCAGGAACTGAAGCCGAGTCTCCTGCATTGCAGGCAGATTCTTTACCATCTGAACCACAGGAGAAACCCATATTTGTGTGTATAATACACAGACACACAGATATATATATGCAGATGTATATGTATATATACAAATAGAAATAATGCATATATTATCATATATGTATGATATTTATGCAACTAATATTTGCATATATACAGATTATACATATATATACAAATATGTGTTACATTATACAAATAATACATAGGTCTATGGATCTGTCTAGGTTGAGAAGTCCCCCACTCTGTGGACCCAGGCTTTATTCCTATCTCCTGGGTCCTGAATGTAGTTACAAAGAGGGGGTTCCAGGCAGCCAGGCTTTGCAGCTCCTGTTAGGGAGACTCCTGTCTTCTGGGACTGCCTGTGTCCCAGGATTTCTGATCTCACCTCCTCGTGCAGGAATTCATTCGGCATTTATGTTTCTTCTTCACCTTAACGCAAGCTTATCTGCGCACACTGCCTATATCCTGAGACTTGACTGCAGTGAGCTCTGCCCAGAACAGGGCAGTCAGGGCACTTTGCAGGGGAAACTTCGCAGGGTGCACACGGCTGTAGGGCTGTGACTCATCTGGCAGTTGTGTGGCGGCAGCGGCCGGAGCCCTGATGGTGGATGTTATGCCCGAAGTCCGAGTCCCCAAAACTAAGAGAAATAAGACGTCCATGGCAATGCAAAAGCATAAAGCGGTTTATTGCTAGCTCGAACTAGGGCTCCCACCGGCACCGACGCAGCAGCTATAGGGAGGGAGCCCCGAGTCTTGGGCTGCACTGCTTTTATAGGGAATTTATTCAGGTAAAAGGGTACAAAAGGGGGTGTTCAGGCAAGAGGACAACTGATTGGCCACTTTAGGGGGTGTTTAAGTTGACAGATAACTGGTTAGTTACTTCCATCCATAGGATTTGTATGTAGATTCTTGATTGGTTTTCACTTCCAAGGTAAATCACAAGCTCCTGAACGTGTCAGAAGGTTTAGCCTAGGGGCCGATTAGCTTGTGTACAGTGGGGCCAGGTTAGGTAATCTGAGGGTTGATTGGCTATGGGTAGTGGGCTTAGGTTGGGTAATGTCCAAAGTTCTTTTGCCTGCGACCTTGCAGGATGGAATTCTTTTACAAGATGGAGTAGCTCAGGCCCTTCATCCTAGGGTGAGTGGGACCCTCCTAGGGGGTAGTCTCCCGGAATCATGACCCAGGTTTACAAGAATTCAAAACCTAGGCCTAGTGCAACCTGTCGAGCCTGCCATGGCTCCGGTCTGGTTCCCCAACAGTGGAGAGGGAAATGCTGGTCTCCTGGTTTCAGTTTAGCCCGGAATCCATCCCAAGGTATGCCTCCCTTTTACAAGCAGAAGATACACCAGGGATTCTTACATGAGCCTAAGGATTCATATCGTCTCAGGAATCTCAGGACGGCTTATGGAGGCATCAGAAGTGTTTCATAACAGAGATAAAATCGTGTTTTGTTTTGTTTTTTCTTTTTTAAAGGATTTCCTCCGTGTTCTGTGCTCCTTCATTTTGTACTGTGATAACAATGTTTACCCAAATGACCAACTTATTGTCTACTCTAACGAGTGTCTGCACATCCTGCCAAACAAAGCAGAATCACAAGGAGCCACTTAATAATAATAAAGTTAGGAATCTGTGCACTTCCAGAAGAACCAGATCTTCATCCTGCTTCTGAGATCTGCTCAGTCTGAAGTCATTACTGGAGGCAGTGAATGAAATGCCCCCACTGGGGTTCTGGGTGCTATTGTTAGCAACTCATTGTCTCTCCATCTGGAGGAGAGAGCTAGTAATTGCTAGCACTTACTACCCTGGATTTGCGTGGGGATTAATGACTCACACAGAAGAATCCAAATGTAAAGTCTGAAAGAGGCAATTTACTCCAGCAAAGCGATTACCCATTCCCTGTTAAATGTGCGATTCTGAGCATCAATCTATCTGCAATAGCGAAGTCCACAGGCCTGGGAGGCCGATTAATGACAATCTGTAAGGTCACGATTCACACACACACACAAACACTACCCACACACAACTGAAGGAACATGAAAACAAAACAAAGACTTTTCAAAGGTGATACAAGTTTCACAAATCTTATTTAATGTATGATGATGTTGCCTTTCTTTTCCTTCATGGACAAGGATGGATCAAGCACACCATGGTTAATAGTAAACATAAAGCCTGAGAGCACATGCATTTTCTAAAATTAGTTTGGAATGTGGTTTGGGGTCTCCAATACAGGCCTCAGGTCCAACAACCCCCTGGATGGACTCACAAAGCTGTTCTACACACAGTTATGGTTTATTTCAGAAAACAGAGTGGATCATGGTCAGAACAGGGGAAGGACACTGGGGCAGAGTCCAGGGGAGACCAGGAGCCAGCCCGCAGTGTTGGCTCCCAGGGGAGCTGCGGTCTCCGAGCAATGGCCTGTGGCGACACGTCTGCAGTCCTGCCAGCGGGGGAGTTCCCGAGCCTGGCGGGGCAGGGGTTTGATGGGGTCAGTCGTGGGGCGTGTCTCTCCATAGTCTCCAGCCCCTGCAGAGCTCCAGCTGCCTGGGCTCCCACCATCACCACGTTGAAGCTTAGCCTCCCTGCTCTGGTCCAAAGGCTCCCAGATCATCAAAGACAGTCTTATTTATCAGGCGGGGCTTAAGGATGGATCTTTTGCTATGCAGATGGGAACACCCCAGACATGCTGCCTCCACAGAAATGGTGATAAAATCATAGGCAAACTATTGAAATGTTTTCAGTGAGGGACACACATATTCATCATCATATTTTATACTGAAGTCTCTTGAGATGAAATGATTCAATGCTAAGTGTTTTAAATATGTAGAGAGTTCTGAATGAATGTATCTGTTTTCTTTGTTTCACTGCTCTTTCACCACACTGTATTTTATTTTTTTAATTTTTTTCTGTATATTTGAAATATTTTATTTAGAAGTAAAGTAACATGTATCTAAGTATGGGCCCATTTGCAGTAATTTTTCAGGAACTAAAATGAATCACTTCAACTGACATTTAGAGATTTTTTTCAGTTCAGGGATTCTTTCTTCAATTATATTTTTCATTGCTATATTTTTGCAGACACTCTAAGCTCTTCCTTAGGAATATCTATCAATTGGGGACAGCATCTCTGTTGTCTGCTCTTTTTAGTGTTGTCCTCTTTCTCATTTTAAAGTCCTTTCAGTCTTTCTTTACATCATTCAGATCCCTTTTCATTGCAATATATTGTCTTTATAACTTACTGTGTTGTCTTTTTATCTGCATAGTATCTCTTCATGACTTTTTTTCTCCCATTTAAGAGAAGTCATAAAATCTTACACTTTATTGATAATACTTTAAAAATATCTCCTGGTTAGATGCTGCTGCTGCTGCTGCTAAGTCACTTCAGTCGTGTCCAACTCTATGCGACCCCATAGATGGCAGCCCACCAGGCTCCCCCGTCCCTGGGATTCTCCAAACAAGAACACTGGAATGGGTTGCCATTTCCTTCTCCAATGCATGAAAGTGAAAAGTGAAAGTGAAGTTACTCAGTCGTGTCCGACTCTTACCGACCCCATGGACTGCAGCCCACCAGGCTCCTCTGTCCATGGGATTTTCCAGGCAAGAGTATTGGAGTAGGATGCCGTTGCCTTCTCCATAACCACACAGTATTTTAAAGCATGTAGCTGTTTGTGTGCTCTGGGTCAAGTAGATCCTAGAGAAATAGGATCTAGTGGTTACACCACGATGCTACATGGTTGCTGTAAGCAGAGTAAATGTCTCACATGAGGTTTCAATTTTTATTTTAAGTGCAATTGAAGGTTTTCAAATGGATATGCAGTATTTTTATCCAAGTTTGGAAAATTTATACCTTTAATATTTGGCTCGGATGGTAAAGAATCAATCTATCATATGGGAGACTCAGGTTTGATCCCTCCAGGGGAAGATACTCTGGACTAGGAAATGGCAACCCACCCCAGTATTCTTCCCTGGAGAATTCCATGGACAAAGGAGCTTATCAGGCTACAGTCCATGGGGTCACAAAGAGTCAGAAAAAACTGAATGATTAACACCAACCAACACCAATTAGGAAATATACGTACAACTTTTCAAGGTTAGAATGGTTATCAGTGTCTAAGAGTGAATATGATTTCCGCATGAAGGGACAACCGGTGCAATTCTCTACTTTATTTTGATCCCATTACATTGGTTTTTGATTATGAATTGGGAACAGGCTTAGATTTACAGATGTCAAATTTTATTTGCATCATGCAGGGGGAAGAAACACCCATTCACTGTCAAGTGTCACTTAGTTTTCCATTTTGTCCGTCTGAAAGAAAATACGGCATTGCCGATGATACTTTTTAAGCAATGTGTCTCTGCATCTCTCCACCTCTGGACTTCCAGGCTATAGATATAAACATACACTGGGGTGGCATATTTCACTGTCATTATAATTTATATTATACTTTACATAGACTTTTTAAGTTGTGTTTTATGAGAAGTGTTCTTTATAAGTTGTCTTCAGGAATATATTAATCTGTAATTTCTTTAGTTGGTGTCATGCTCTTAACCTTTGCCCTGAGTTTTGCTAACCAGTTTAGCCAAGAGTACACAATGGTTATAGCAAACAACCTCTTCCAACAACACAAGAGACAACTCTACACATGGACATCACCAGATGTCAATACCAAAATGAAACTGATTATATTCTTTGCAGCTGAAGATAGAGAAGCTATATACAGTCAGCAAAAACAAGACCGGGAGCTGACTGTGGCTCAGATCATGAGCTCCTTATTGCAAAATTCAGGCTTAAATTGAAGAAAGTAGGGAAAACCACTAGATCATTCAGGTATTACCTGAATCAAATCCCTTATGATTATACAATGGAGGACAAATCTATTCAAGAGATCTGGTAGAAAGACTGCCTGAAGAACAATGGAAGGGGGTTCGTAACTTTGCATAGGAGGCGATGACCAAAATCATCCCAAAGAAAAAGAAATGCAAGAAGTCAAAGTTGTTGTCTGAGGAGGCCTTACAAATAGCTGAGAAAAGAAGAGAAGCAAAAGGGAAAGGAGATACGGAAAGAGACATCCATCTAAAGACAGAGTTTCAGAGAATAGCAAGTAGTGATAAAAAAGCCTTTTTAAGGGACAATGCAAAGAAATAGAGAAAAACAATAGAATGGGAAAGACTAGAGATTACTTGAAGAAAATTGGAGATACCTAGGGAACATTTAACGGAGAAGGCAGTGGCACCCCACTCCAGTGTTCTTGCCTGGAGAATCCCAGGGACGGGGGAGCCTGGTGGGCTGCCGTCTATGGGGTCGCACAGAGTCAGACATGATTGAAGCGACTTAGCAGCAGCAGCAGGGAACATTTACAACCTCAGATATGCAGATAACACCACTCTGATGGCAGAAAGTAAAGAAGAACTAAAGAGCCGCTTGGTGAAGGTGAAAGAGGAGAGTGAAAAAAGCTGGCTTAAAACTCATCATTCAAAAATCTAAGATCATGGCATCAGTCCCATCACTTCATGGCAAATAGATGGGGGAAAAGTGAAAACAGTGACAAATTTTATTTTCCTGGGCTCCAAAATCACTGCAGACAGTGACTGTAGCCATGAAATTAAAAAACACTTACTCCTTGGATGGAAAACTATGGCAAATCTAGTCAGAGTATTGAAAAGCAGAGACATCACTTTTCTGACAAAAGTCCTTATAGTCAAAGCTATGCTTTCTCCAGTAATCATATAGAGATATCAGAGTTGGGCCATAAAGAAGACTGATTGCTTGATAATTGATGCTTTTGAACTGTGGTGCTGGAGAAGACTCTTGAGAGTCCCCTGGCCTGCAAGAAGATCAAACCAGTCAATCCTAAAGGAAATCAAACTTGAATCTTCATTGGAAGGACTGATGCTGAAGCTGATGTTCCAATACTTTGGCCATGTGATACAAGAGCTGACTCAATGGAAAAGACCTTGATACTGGGAAAGACTGAGGGCTGGAGGAGAAGAGGGCAACAGAGGGTGAGATTGGTGAATGGCATTACTGACTCAGTGGACAGGAGTTTGAGCAAACTTAGGAGATGGTGAAGGATAGGGAAGCCTGCAGTTCATGGGATCACAAAGAGATCACAAAGGGGTCATGACATAGCAACTGCACAACAACAATTTCTTTAGTAATAGAAACTTAGAAGAAGATAGGAAAAATATAAGCAATTATTAAATAAATTAGTGGTTTGGCACAGCAGGGCACAGGGTTTAAAACTGAATGGACAGAGGAGCCTGGCAGACTATGGTCCATAGGGTCGCAAAGAGTCAGAAATGACTGAAGTGGCTTTGCACGCACCAGATGATAGGATATTCACTAAGGAAAGATAGTGCTGGCATTTGAAAGAACACACTTTTCAAAGCTTCTTTTTTCCTTTTAAAGTAAAATTTGTACTTCTGAAATGATAATTGCATTTTCTAAAGCCTCTTGCTTCATTTCATCATCTGCCCCTCTCTGAGAGCTTCCTCCTTGAAGCGGGTTACTGTGGAGCAGTACAGTCACTAAGCGGGGAGGACATTAGACAGAGCCCTCTTTGTGCCCTAAAAGCGAAAGCAGAGAGGGGTGCAGAGGAGTGACAGGAGACTTGACCTTACCTGTGTTTCTTGCCTTTTCAATTGAAATCATTTCCAGGCTTAAATATCCTGGAAATGAGTCATTTGCATTAAAATCATTTTAGTTATTTTTTTTTTAAGAAATTCCAAGAGATTCAGAATCAGCTGAATGTTTCATGCATTGAAAAGAGGCATCATCCTGCTTGCCCTAATCCATCTGCAACCCCCATCAAAAGGTGAGAATTAATCACTGCAGCTTGACTGAGATATATCTAGAAGTTTCTGCTACTTCTTGTTTTTAATTGCTAAGTCATGTCCTACTCTTTGCAACCCCATGAACTGTAGCCCACCAGTCTCCTCTGTCCATGGGATTCTCTAATCAAGAATACTGGAGCAAGTTACCATTTCCTTCTCCAGGGGATCTTCTCGACTCAGGGATAGAACCCAAGTCTCTTGCATTGCAGGCGGATTCTTTACCGTTGATCCATCAAGGAAGACCTTTTGGTATTATCTCTCACTAAAATAACCTCTTATTAAGACGGAAATACCCCAGGAGCAGTCTTTAGTTTGGGTCCAGTAACTCAATGAGGGTAAATTGGGAGTGACTGGTCAGGAATGAAGTCCAAGGTGCAAAGTGGGGCTCTAACTGATGAGATGAAGATGCCTCCAGCCAGCTCTGCTGACCTAGGTCTTGACCTTTCCATGATAAAATGGCTATATCACCGTATACTTAAAAGCTAGCACTGCATATCATAGCCTTTTCAAATCACCTGAGTACCTTTCATCTTGGGATATCTTTTTGCATTTCTATTAGATTAGTTTTCTGTGCTGAGAACTTTAAAGAAAAAGCTTATTACTTTTCTCCTGGTAATGAAGAAAACTGTAACAAGATCTGAAGGAGAAATACTTGCATTCTTATATAAAAAATGAGAAAATGGACAGTGCATTCACTCACAGTGATAGAATCTATATTCTCTAAGTGTGCAGTCAGTAACTTTAGGGTGACTGAGATGCAGTACGGAAGGCCGTGAAGAGGCATCTTGCTCTGAGTGCTACAATTTTGGCCTACTGTATGTGAAGTCAGATTATCTCTGGACAATTCAAGTTTTAAAGAGAGGCTAAATTTTAAAGATAGGTCAGTTATTTAACTGTTAGTGTCTAAGGCAGAAAAATCTCCACTTTCTTCAAGATAAATCCTTTGAGAATCTTTTGTTTTCTCAGGAGCTGTAACTAGAACATTTTCTTTTTTGAACTGTTAACCTCCTCCTTCCATCTGAGATCTTTAGTCTTTCTTTATTCAACTCGTATTGAATTTGCTAAAATCACTAATAACCTCCAGTGTTGCCAAATCAGTGAATATGTTTTAACTTCCTGTTTACTTGGCTTCTTAATATTGTTTCAAACCATTTTCATCTGGGAATTTCTCTTACCTTGGCTTCCACATGATATGGCCTGCCTCCTTACCTGCTCCTCCTCAGTTCCTTGGTTGTTTAATCTGCCTGTTCTTGACCTCAAGATATTAAAACTACTGTAGACTCAGCTGGGGACTGGCTTCTTGAATTTCTCACATCAGTCTTCAGCTAACCTAAATTGTTTTCCTACCGTGTGCTGGTCTCTACAGATTCTGGGGATAGACTAATGAATAATATAGAAAATGATCTACCAAAAGGGGCTTGCATTATGTAAGAAGGGGTCCCAAATAAATAACTGGTATCAATTCTGATAGCGTTAGTTGCTTTCAAGAAAATAAAATGAACAGTAAGATAGAGAAGACTCTTGAGAGTCCCTTGAACTGCAAAGAGGTCAAACCAGTCAATCTTAAAGGAAATCATCCTTGAATATTCATTGGAAGGGCTGATAATGAAGCTGAAGCTCTAATACTTTGACCACCTGATTCGAAGAGCTGACGCATTGGAAAAGACTCTGATGCTGGGAAAGATTAAAGGCGGGAAGAAAAGGGGACCACAGAGGATGAGATGGTTGGATAGCATCACTGACTCAGTGGACATGAGATTGAGTAAACTCTAGAAGATAATGGAACCCAGATGTGGCTGTAGTGTTGCAGTCCATGGGGTTGCAAAGAGTTGGACACAACCTAGAGACTGAAAGACAGCAACTAGGATAGAGAACAGTGTGGACAGGCTGCTGGTTTAGCTGAGGTGTTCACAGAAGGCTCCTCAGGGGAGACCTCGGGCTTATCTCCTTGTGCCAAGAAGGCAGTAATACAAAGATGTGGCTCAAGGGCATTTTAGGCAGAAGGAAAAGCACATGCCAGGAAACGTGTTTGAATTGTCCCAGGGCAAGACGGTGATCAAATCTCATTGAAGATCTATCAGTGGTGTCCTTGATCGTCAATACCACCTGTATGACAAGTCCCGTACTTCTGTAAAATGGTATGTCTCCTGACCCAGCAAACCAGCTGACCTGCCCACTGGGCTTGTCTATTGGCATCTTCAGTGTAACAGTTCAAAAGGGAATGTTTCCCCTTCCAAGCTTAATCCGTTCTCCTCTTGCTTTCCACACCCCTGAAATGATGGGTTCCTTGAGACAGATAACTCCCTGTCTCCCAGGCCTTCTAACCTAACCAGCCACAGAGTCGCTTCCATTTCATCTCCAGCACAGTGAGACGCTGTAGACTGCACTCCATCTCCCGGTCGCCTGCCGGTCCAAGCCCCCATCATCCTTTATGTGGACAGCGTCTACAGCCTCCTCCCTCTCTCTGCCCAGTTCTCTAGAGTAAGTCAGACCTTCCCACCTGAGCATCTTCAGTGGTTTCCTGTTTGGTTATCACTTCTCGAGCTGCACTGAGATGGGTGACTGGGCCTTCATTTCTCGGTTCTGTATCTTCCCGTCGGAGAAGCTTGACTTCTGTGTTTTACTGAGCAGGGGGCTTATTCTGTTCACCCTGCCCTTAGCTAACTCCACTGCCCCTTTAAGTGCCAGCAGAGGCCAGTGCCGCCCCCATCCTAGATGTGGTCTTCGCCCCTTCTGTCCCTTACTTTCTAATGCCATTCTCTTCTTCTCTCCGCAGCACCTTTCAGTTGTGATGGCGACTGATGCTCTAGGGTTGTATCGTCTGATGCTTTCTCTGTGAGGTCTTCTCCCTAAACCTTCTGGATGCTAACCCAGAGGACGCCCTGTACTGGGCGTTCAATCAATACTTTGCTGAGTGGATAGTAAATAACTAAATGGGATTGGCCGCAATTAACTTGCTATTTCTATTTCCAAGTGTTATTTCCATGGTGATTTTGATTACTCAAAATATCAAAAAATCATTTGAATTGTTTGCTTCTTATGAATAAAAATGCAGAGTTTGTTCAAAAATAATGTTAACATCTATTGTGGGCTTTTAAATGTATCACAATAGCACTGCAAGAAACAAGTGTAAATACTGTGAAAACAAAATTTCAAATCCACTTACTGCCAAGTTGAAAGGCACAATTTCCAATACAACCAGTTTGTTTGAGAGACACTAAGACCTGTGTTCTTGAATGACAGTTCCATTTGTGTCTCTTGGCCTCTGGTTGTACTACTCAAGTCATGTCTTTCTCTTTCTTTTTCTTTTTTTACTTTATGAAAGCTTTTTTTTTTTTATGTTGCTTTCAGTAGAATATCATTTTACCTGCATTGTTTCTGTGTCTATCATGGGATATTTTCCATTTCCTTAGTCTTTTATAAAATAAACTTGTGTTATAACAACACTCAATGAAATTTCACTGAGGATGGAAATTACAGAGACAGACTCATGGAATATTAGAGTTGAAAGAAAACACAGAAATAATTTAGCCCAAGGAGTTTACAGCAAAAAAAGAGAGAGGAGTGAATACTGGTAGAACTATTCTTTTTGTTAAGAATTGCTTGGCATACTGCAAAGCTAAGACATTAAAGCCTCACAATAATGCTTCATGGCAGATATTTCAGGTGAGAAGATGGAGGTTCATAAAGGCTCAACAGCAAGCCTGCCCAAGGTTCCATTGGCATTAAAGCATCTGTGTTTGACCCCAGCTCTACCACCCACCACACCTTGAAAGTCACTTAACCTTTCTGGGTTTTACTCTCCAGAATGAAAAGTGAAGGACTTGGCTATATTTTTTTTTTTAATTTTTCATCACTAAATTTCTGTGATTTTTCTAAGACAAAACTTCCATCTTATTTTTCAGTTTACATCCTGTAATAATGAAGCCAGTCTGCTTTCCCTTTTCTTAATCCCAAATTATGTTTGTTTCAGCATGAAAGATGTTGCCAAATTAGCCTAAATGCTATTCGTTTCACCATTTACCATTTGTAAGAAAATGTAAAATGTTGATTAAGTGTAGTCCTGTGGTATTTACTATTTAAGAAAGTGAAAAATCCAGAGTTCAAAGAAAACATTTCAAAGTCAATACTTTTGACTAACTGTATACAGATCTTCCTTGACAGACAATGGGCTCATGTCCTGATAAACTCATCATAAATTGAAAATATGGTTAAGTAGAAATGTATTTGGTGCACCTAACCTACTCAACTTTGTGGCTTAACCCAGCCTACCTTCAACATGCCCTGGACACTAGCCTTGGGTAAAATCATCCAAAATAAAGCTTATTTTACAGTGAAGTGTCGAATGTGTGTGCTAAGTCACTTCAGTCATGCCTGACTCTTTGTGACCCCATGGACTGTAGCCCACCAGGATCCATGGGAGTCTCCAGACAAGAATATTGGAGGAGGTTGCCATTTTCTCCTTCCAGGGAAATCTTCTCAACCCAGGGCTGGAACCCACATTGGCAGGCAGGCTAGCACCACCTGGGAGCCCATGTCGTTTGTTGAAAAGGGCACTTAAAGAAGAAAAAACAGAACAGCTGCTGGATCCAGGCTCTCTAAGTATATGGGCACTTGACTCTCATGATTGTGTGGCTGATGGGAAACTGAAGCTGCTGCTGCCAACCAGCATCACAAGAGCTGAACTGACCACACACTGATTAACATGCATCTCTTCACATCACTATAAAGTCAAAGCATTTTAAGTCAAGTCAGTTGTGAGGTGGGGACCATCTCATGTAGTTCATACACATTTTAGGTTTCAGATGATCAGCACATGTAACTAAACACATCCACATGTACATACACACGATGAGGAAGAGATCGGAATGCCGTGTGGCATGCATACATGAAGTAAGTGAGACTCCTCCTCAGAGGGGAGTTTGGAGGAGAGTGGGTACGTGTGTACGTATGACTGAGTACCTTCGGTATTCACCTGAAACAACACAACAGTATCTGTTAACCTGCTTTATTACTGTTGTTCAGTCGCCAAGTCACAGCCAATTCTGTAGCCCCATGGACTTCAGCTCACCAAGCTCCTCTGTCCTCCACTGTCTCTGGAAGTTTGCTCAAATTCATGTTACTTAGCCAGTAAATGGGCTATACTCCAATACAAAATAAAAAGGTTTTTCAAAAAAGAATCTATAGTGGAAAAGAATCTAATTTGAATCACTTTTCTCTATACCTGAAATGAATAAAACAGTGTAAATCAACTATACTTCAATATTTCTTTCTTTTTTTTGGAAATGAGGAATCTCAGTCAAACGCATTTTCACGGTTTGACATCTGCCTCAGTTCTGGACTTGGGTTCTCTGTATTTCTGAGTCCTCCATGTCTTTGCTCACATGTTCCCTTGCCTGGTGTCCCCCCTCCCGACCAGTCCCTCCACTTCTCCAAAATAACTTGAGGCTGTGTGTGTTTTCAAATGACCGTTAATATCCTGTAAGAAATGTTCTATAGTAGTCAAAAAAATACTGCTGTTTCTTAATTTTACATTTGCAAAACATCTGATTAAGGTTCAGAGTTAAATTACACATATAAATTTCTAAGATAGTGAGAATTTTAGGAGTGACCAAACTAGTTTGATTTACCAATATATTAATGCTAAACTCTACGTTTCAAAAAATCATCAAAGAATTTGAGTTCTGCCCGCCTGGAATTCATAAAGATATTCTAAGCATTCTCTTATTATATAGTATTATTGTAAACACACATTAATAATGTATAAGAGATTATAAAAATATATGGCAGATAAACTATTTGTATTAAATATTAATTAAATATTGTCAATATTTATATATTTAACTATTTTATATAAGCAAATATGGGTTATTAACATATATTTGATTGAATATTATATCTTTAATATTTATTTAATTAATTTAAAATTAGTAACATGAAAGCATATATATGCATAAGTGAAAACTAAATAATTCATAAAATGTATGATACATGCTGATGCTATTTACATTTACTGTATTAGTCAGTATTTACTTATATACAAGCTTCTAAAATCACTTATACTCTACTATGAGAAAGAAATTTTCTATGGGTGCTCATTACTAGATAATAAATATTTCCTATTTTTTAAACCTAGTAATTGACAAATAAGGTCTTACAATTTAAATGTATTACCTTTAAAATAAAACCTTTTATTACCTTTAAAATAAAATAAAAATAAGTAAATATCAGTTCAGTTCACTTCAGTTCAGTCACTCAGTCGTGTCTGACTCTTTGCGACCCCATGAATCGCAGCACACCAGGCCTCCCTGTTCATCACCATCTCCCAGAGTTCACTCAGACTCACGTCCATCGAGTCCGTGATGCCATCCAGTCATCTCATCCTCGGTCGTCCCCTTCTTATCCTGCCCCCAATCCCTCCCAGCATCAGAGTCTTTTCCAATGAGTCAGCTCTAATTTTATATATTTTATATATTCATATATATGTATGTATATAGTCCTGAAATCAATTATACTGTACATTGACTTCGAGCTTTTTCCCCCTTTTCTCTCATATTTCAGGTTTATTATGCTAGTATTTTAGATGCTATGCAAAATAGTAATATTAATCGACCTGGTCACATGCTGTCTTTCCTGTTAGAAGACCAGCAATGATTAGGTATCCTTTAAGACATCTCTGAGTAGGTCTTAAACATTATTCATGAGTCCTAAGTCCAGAGTGCTTACATTTTCACGAAGACCAGCACAGAAGTGACAGGCAGGAGACCCCAGGCTAAGGCAGCTTGGTCCTCAGGTGAGGGTCACTCTGCACTTGTGGGGCTAGAGGAGGTCTCCTGTGGGGGCCAGTGGAGGTCTGAGACAGCTCCTCTGGGTGCTTCCAGGATACATCCTAGTAAAAATCTTGGAGGAAGCTGTGGAATTGTACAGAGATGAGGACCACTCTCAGGGATATTATAAAAGCTTCAATGCTGTTAATTTGTACCAATTTTGTACTAGCATATTATTATATTTATTTTTATTTGAATAGCAAATAAACACCTTGGTTTAACTGGAAAATGCATAAATGAAATAATCCCTCTCTGAATATTTATTGGCTGCCATAGTGATTGTAGCAGTTGGAGGATAATTTTTAATATTATATCACATATAAGAAATTGACTTGGTCTTCCCTCTGTCAGAAAAGCAATTACTTAAAAGAAGTGTTAAATGTTCAGTGTTAAAGAGAAATAAAAGCTTAACAGTGAGAGAATTTGGAGTATCTAAGATCACCTGGAATATCAGATCCTTGCAGGTGGTAGTTGGAATAATATTAGAAAGACAGAAGGTTTTGAATGCTGGCCAAATAGTCTATACATATTGTACAATAGAAAGCAGATAAACATTGCTTGAAAGAGCTTCTCAATAATGCATTTATTATATTAGCATGGTTTATTACATTATGATATAGAAATAAATTACAGTAAACCAAGAGAGAGTTTAAGATAATGGCCTTAACTGGAAATAAGAGAACTCAGGTAAGATCAAAACATAAAAATTATGCTAGTGGACATTCAATTTCTAGTGTTTTAAAAGTGAAAGAATTAAAGTATGCCATGATGAAAGATAGAGAGCACCCAGGTAAAAATGTCCAACATTGCGTTAAATTAAACACCTTGAAAATACAGCCAAGATGCTCACAGATAAAGGCAGTTGTATGTGGGTGTTTCATTCAGTTCAGTTGCTCAGTCGTGTTTAACTCTTTGAGACCCCATGAACTGCAGCACGCCAGGCCTCCCTTTCCATCACCCGCTCCCGGAGTCCACTCAAACTCAAGTCCATTGAGTCAGTGATGCCGTCCAACCATCTCATCCTCTGTCATTGCCTTCTCTTCCCACCTTCAATCTTTCCCAGCATCAGGGTCTATTCAAATGAGTCAGCTCTTCACATCAGGTGGCCAAAGTATTGGAATTTCAGCTTCAATATCAGTCTTTCCAATGAATATTCAGGACTGATCTCCTTTAGGATGGAGTGGTTGGATATCTTGCAGTCCAAGAGACTCTCAAGAGTTTTCTCCAACACCACAGTTCAAAAGCATCAATTATTTGGTGCTCGGCTTTCTGTGTATGCCAACTCTCACATGCATACATGACCACTGGAAAAACCATAGCCTTGACTACATGGACATTTGTTGGCAAGTTTGGTCATAACTTTTCTCCCAAGGAGTAAGCATCTTTGAATTTCATGGCTGCAGTCACCATCTGCAGTGATTTTGGAGCCCCCCAAAATAAAGTCTGCCACTGTTTCCACTCTTTCCCCATCTATTTGCTATGAACTGATGGGACTGGATGCCTTGGTCTTTGTTTTCTGAACGTTGAGCTTTAAGCCAACGTTTTCATTCTCCTCTTTGACTTTCATCAATAGGCTCTTTAGTTCTTCTTCACTTTCATGGCCATGAGGGTGTTGCCATCTGCATATTGGAGGTTTTTGATATTTTTTCTGGGTTCTTGATTCCAGCTTGTGTTTCATCCAACCCAGCATTTCTCATGATGTACTCTGCATATTATAAGCTAAATAAACAGGGTGACAATATACAGCCTTTTCCTAGTTGGAACCAGTCTGTTGTTCCATGTCCAGTTCTATCTGTTGCTTCCTGACCTGCATACAGATTTCTCAGGAGGCAGGTCAGGTGGTCCTATATTCCCATCTCTTTCAGAATTTTCCAGTTTGTTGTGATCCACACAGTCAAAGGCTTTGGCATAGTCAATAAAGCTCAGTTGTGTCCGACTCTTTGCAACCCCATGGACTGTAGCCTATCAGGCTCCTCCGTCCATGGGATTTTCCAGGCAAGAGTGCTAGAGTGGACTGCCATTTCCTTCTGCAAGGTATCTTCCCTATCCAGGAATAGAACCTGGGTCTCCCACGTTGCAGACGGATGCTTTGCCATCTGAGCCACCAGGGAAGCCCCTAACACAGCAGAGGTGGGTGTTTTTCTGGAACTCCCTTGTTTTTTCAATGATCCAGCGGATGTTGGCAATTTGATATCTGGTTTCTCTTCCTCTTCTAAATCCAACTTGAACATCTGGAAGTTCACAGTTCACATATTGTTGGAGCCTGGCTTGGAAAATTTTGAGCATTACTTTACTAGCATGTGAGAGGAGTATAAATGTACGGTAGTTTGAGCATTTTTCGGCGTTGCCTTTGTTAGGGATTGGAAAGAAAACTGACCTTTTCCAGTCCTGTGGCCACTGCTGAGTTTTACAAATTTGCTGACATATTGAGTGCAGCACTTTCACAGCATCTTCTTTTAGGATTTGAAATAGTGCAACTGGAATTCCATCACCTCCACCAGCTTTGTTCGTAGTGATGCTTCCTGAGGTCCACTTGACTTCACCTTCTAGAATGCCTGGTTCTAGGTGAGTGATCACACCATCATGATTATCTGAGCCATGAAGATCTTTTTTCTATGCTTCTTCTGTGTATTCTTGCCACCTCTTCTTAATATCTTCTGCTTCTGTTAGGTCCATACCATTTATGTCCTTTATTGTGCCCATCTTTGCATGAAATGTTCCCTTGATGTCTCTAATTTTCTTGAAGAGATCTCTAGTCTTCCCCATTCTGTTGTTTTCCTCTATTGCTTTGCATTGATCACTGAGGAAGGCTTTCTTATGTCTCCTTGCTATTCTTTGGAAATTTGCATTCAAATGGGTATATCTTTCCTTTTCTCCTTTGCTTTTTTTTTTAAATTTTTTTTAATTTTAGTTTTTTTATTTTTAAAATTTTAAAATCTTTAATTCTTACATGCATTCCCAAACATGAACCCCCCCTCCCACCTCCCTCCCCATAACATCTTTCTGGGTCATCCCCATGCACCAGCCCCAAGCATGCTGCATCCTGCATCAGACATAGACTGGCGATTCAATTCACATGATAGTATACATGTCTCTTCTTTTCACAACTGTTTGTAAGGCTTCCTCAGACAGCCATTTTGCTATTTTGCATTTCTTTTTCTTGGGGATGGTCTTGATCACTGTCTCCTGTGCAATGTCACATACCCCCATCCATAGTTCATCAGGTACTCTGTCTATCACATCTAGTCCCTTAAATCTATTTCTCACTTCCTCTGTATAATTGTTAGGGATTTGATTTAGTTCATACTTGAATGGTCTAGTGTTTTTCCCAACTTTCTTCAATTTAAGTCTGAATTGGGCAATAAGAAGTTCATGATCTGAGCCACAGTCAGCTCCTCGTCTTGCTTTTGCTGACTGTATAGAGCTTCTCCATCTTTGGAAGCAAAGAATATAATCAATCTGATTTCAGTGTTGACCATCTGGTGATGTCCATGTGTAGAGTCTTCTCTTGTGTTGTTGGAAGAGGGTGTTTGATATGACCAGTGCGTTCTCTTGGCAAAACTCCATTAGCCTTTGCCCTACTTCATTCTGTATTCCAAGGTGAAATTTGCCTGTTACTCCAGGTGTTTCTTGACTTCCTACTTTTGCATTCCAGTCCCCTTTAAAGAAAAGGATATCTTTTGGGGTGTTAGTCCTAGAAGGTCTTGTAGGTCTTCATAGAACCATTCAACTTCAGTTTCTTCAGCATTACTGGTCGGACATAGACTTGGATTACCATGATATTGAATGGTTTGCCTTGAAACAGAGATCATTCTGTCATTTTTGAGATTGCATCCAAGTACTGCATTTGGACTCTTTTGTTGACTGTGATGGCTAATCCATTTCTTCTAAGGGATTCCTGGCCATAGTAGTAGATGTAATGGTCATCTGTGTTAAATCCACCCAGTCCAGTCCATCTTAGTTCACTGATTCCTAGAATGTTCACGTTCACTCTTGCCATCTCCTGTTTGACCACTTCCAATTTGCCTTGATTCATGGACCTAACATTCCAGGTTCCTATGCAATATTGCTGTTTATAGCATCAGACCTTGCTTCCATCACCAGTCCCATCCACAACTGGGTATTGTTTTTGCTTTGTCTCCATCTCTTTATTCTTTCTGGAGTTATTTCTCCACTGATCTCTAGTAGCATATTGGGCACCTACTAACCTGGGGAGTTCCTCTTTCAGTATCCTATCATTTTGCCTTTTCATACTGTTCATAGTTAGTTCACTAGCCACCCATTAATCTGAGGTCCAAAATACTTCAGATCAAAGCAATGTGTTTTTGACAACTTATTTCTATGTAACCTATACATTTGAAACCCTAATGTTGTGATAATAAGAATTTGTTATCAAAAACGTCAGCAATTCTTGTTTCACCTACTTCTATGTTGTTCTTCAGTCACTCAGTCATGTCCGAATCATTGTGACCCCATGGACACAAAGTCGTGTCCAAATCTTTGTGTCCTTCACCATCTCCTGGAGCTTGCTCAGACTCATGTCTGTTGAGTCAGTGATGCCATCCAACCATCTCATCCTCTGCTGTCCCCTTCTCCTCCTGCCTTCAGTCTTACCGAGCATCAGGGTATTTTCCAAGAAGTTGGCTCTTCAAATCAGGTGACCAAAGTATTGGAGCTTCAGCTTCAGCATCAGTCTTTCCAATGAATATTCAGGATTGATTTCCTTTAGGATTGACTAGTTTGATCTCCTTGCAGCTGAAGGGACTCTCAAGAGTCTTCTCCAACACCACAGTTCAAAAGCATATTATCTTTGGTGCTCAGCCTTCTTAGCGGTCCAACTCTCACACCATACATAACTATTTGTAAAACCATAGCTTTGATTACATGGACTTTTGTTGGCAAAGGAATGTCTCTGCTTTTTAATACACTGTCTATATTTGTCATAGTTTTTGTTCCAAGGAGCAAGTGTCTTTTAATTTCATGGCTGCAGTCAGCATCCACAATGATTTTGGAGCCCACCAAAATAAATAAAGTCTGTCACTGTTTCCATTTTTTCCCCATCTATTTGCCAAGAAGTGATGGGACTGGATGCCATGATCTGAGTTTTTTGAATGTTGAGGTTTTAGCCAGTTTCTTTACTCTTTTATTTCACCTTCATCAAGAAGCTCTTAGTTTCTATGAAGTTTGTCAGTATATGCTTATCATTCTGGGATCAAAACTGACAGCTGGTAGAGAAGGTGCATATATTCAGTAGAAAGAAAAAAAATATCAAAAATTCTATTATGCATATGAAAATGTCCCATGTGATGCTGTTTAAGTGAAAACAACCCTGTTATAGCTAAATGAAGGAAATTACTACAATATGAAATATTGTTGAAATGAACTTTTAATCAAGGTATTGGCTTTTGAGGAAAGAGTAATATGGATGCTTCATTCTTACTGTGATACAGCATCTTGCAAATCAAAAAAGGGAAGTGCCTTAAAAAGTAAAGACTGAATCCATTAAATGTGAAAGAACAAATGTCAGTGTTGACTTATTCAACCTGATTATCGCAGAAAAGCCTGAGGTTCACACTATCCAAAAAACACACATGCCTAGCATGGGGTTTTTGACATGTAAAGGTCATTGATACAGTGGAGATATTGCTACCTGAGGAATTTTAACTAGAATGTGTTTTGTGTAACAAGGTTCTTGATTGTTATGCAACTAGAAACATATGTCACCTCTCTGAAAGTTTAAAATGGTTAGAATTAGTCTCAAAATTAATCCAGCTGAAATATGTCTTTAAGTTTCTGAAGAAATAAATATCAACAATAAAAATATGCTATAATTCACAGGAGCAATATCACTAAAAAGTGTGAGTTGACTTAAATGACTTCTATTTTGGATTATTGATCCAAAGATCTATTAATATAAACCAAATTTTAACTTTGAAAAATGGCATCTTACATGAAGGTTTAATATTCCAGTCAATTCGTTGTTCTAGTGCTCTGAAGGTGGCTAATGGTCTCATGTGGAAAGCCTGTGAATCTGGTCTTTTTTACTGCAGGAAAATTGCCACCAGATGGCATTTGAACTAAAGCCTCGTGGTTGGGACCATATGGCTTCCCATGTGTATGCTTGACTGGGAGATAACACATGAATACACCTTTTTCCTTTACTTTTTGGTTCATTTTTACAATAAAATGAATTTTATTATTAAGAATTTAAAAATTATTTTTAAAAGCCACACTTTAATTTGCAAAGGCCTTTAATATACTATCTCACTAGCTCACTGGAGCAAATGTAAGAAAATAAACTTGGATCTATAATCAATTGAGTGGTAACTCTGTCCTCAGTTCTTTCTTGGAAAATGGGTTTGACGTTATCTCCTCATGGAATGGTTGTAAGGATTCAGTTTTAAATGTGTATAAATGATACTTGTAGTTTCTAGCCAAGATTAAATTGGCTTTAATTTAATCTTAAGTAAAGTTTAATTTTACATTATCATCATCATCATTCTTAGTACTTTATTTCTAATTACTTTTGATTGTTTCACTAATCTAAATCTTGTCTCTGCCACTTTATTTGTTTACGATATCCTTTTTCATAGAAGCAATTTGTGTATACTTCTTTTGTGTTGATTGCTTCCTTTACTGAGGCACCAATCTAGCTATATAATTTGTTCAAAAAACAAATTTGTGTTGAATTTGAATTGACGATCACAAGACATGTCCTCAAAGACCAGGATAATTTTCACTACTGAACAAATCTTCTGTCCACTCACCCATATGAGGTAAAGCCAAACTATTGACACTGTGTTATGGTGAAGGAGAGTGTAGCATTTATTGCTGGTGCCAAGCAAGGAGTCCTGATTGCTAGTGCTTAAAAGGCCTGAACTCCCCAAAGTCTTTCATGAAAAGGTTTTTAAAGACAAGGGGAGGGGAGGGGGGTTGCTGGGCGTGTGATCAACTCATGGACATTCTTCTGGTTGGTTGGTGGTGAAGTAATTGGGAGTCAGCATCATCAGCCTTCTGGTTCCAACCAGTATGTGCCTGTGGTCAGGATGCAGTTAACCTCTTCCCTCTGGTGGGTGGAGCTTTCAGTATCTTCAAAGCAGCTCAAAGGACATGGCTCCAAATGTTATCTGTCTCTTAGGAGGAACTGAAGGTCCTTGACTTTGTTTAATGGCTAAAGCATTATAATTTTGCCTTGCTTGACTGTTTTCCTTTCTTTCTACATTTTCTCACTTCTCTAATTTAGTTTATTATTTTGAACTTGGGGAAGACTTAAGAGGCTCAAGTATTCTATGGACAAGAAGAAAGCAGAGGACATGGGGGAATCTGTCCTGGGAAAGCCTTGTAGGACCTGGCTCGGTTACAATTTAATGGGAAAAGCATGCTCCTTACTGCTCTATTTACTTCATAGGAAACTTGTGAGGGTCTAATGAGATAGCATAAAAACCAACATGCTGTGAAAGAGTAATTTGATTATGTATACATTAATATAATTTCCACAGTTTAAATCTAAATTCATTCAAAGTCTTTTACAAACTATCTGATTTGTATCTCTTCATCCACATGTATAATTTTATATCTTACATTACTATTAGTTAATGATGGGTCATCAAACTACCTACTGAATATTCCAGTTTTGATTTTAAATTCTAAGGTTTTGACTGAAGTGTCGTATATTTGTTAGTATTTATGACATGTGTCCTGTGATATTTGGTTAAGATATAATTTGACAAAATTAGAGTTAAAATGATAGTAAGTCCAGGAATTCCTCTCTTTTGGAAATGTTTCTCTCCAGCATCAGGATCCTGCTTGAAGCAAATATATCACCATCATTCTTTGCAAGTTTCAGATTCAGTTTTGAGACCCATTAATTGCTGATGATGCTAATGGAATGAGTAGTTGAGTTTGAAAAACTAGTTTTCTTGTACATAAAGTGTCACCATGGATTTCTATCATTATCCTGTTACGCGCCTATCTCTGTTTCAGAAAATCAAACATATTTACCATTTATCTCTCATCATTTTTTTGTTATCTTCCTGCCATCTGCAAACTATTCAGACTTAACTATTTCATTCAGTGCACTCGGAGAATTCCAAATAAGCACTCTTGTTTTGAATAAGTAAGCAGCTTTGACATTATCTTTAAAAAAGACCCAGAATACTTTGAGTTGATTTGTGTGGGTTCCTTCAATTTGTCGTTAACTTTTTTGCTACTATTCCATGTGAGAAAAACAGAGACGATATTGAGGTAGATCTTTCTAAGCCTTTAAGTTGTTGATAGCTCAGTTGGTAAAGAATTTGTCTGAAATGCTGAAGAGCCCAGTTCAATTCCTGGATCGGGAAGATCCACTGGAGAAGGGATAGGCTATCCACTCCAGTATTCTTGGGCTTCCCCTGTGGCTCAGGTGGTAAAGAATACACCTGAAATGCAGAAGACCTGGGTTCTAACCCTGGGTTGGGAAGACCCCTGGAGAAGGGAAAGGCTATCCACTCCAGTATTCTGGCCTGGAGAAGTCCATGGACTATATAGTCATGGGGTCACAAAGAGTCGGACACGACTGAGTGACTTTCACTTTCACTTTCACTTTAGACCAGTGTGATATGCTAAAATAGTGCAGTAAGAACCACCCTACTGTGGACTACTTCCTCTATAAACAGTGATAGCCATTCACCTTGAGGAGGATGACTTGACACAGTAATAACTGTTTCACTTGAGCAAATGTGGGAGTTATACAGCGGATGATGGCAGAAAAAATATGGTAGAAGTTAAATTCTTTATTGAGGCTTGACAATTTATTAAAGCTAGAACAGTTTTAGAAAATAAATTTAGAGATGTTTTAGTAGACCACTGACTACAGATTTAAAAACCTGTACTGTAACAAGATGGTACCAAGAGTTACGAATTTGAAATTCAAACATGATAAGGTCCAGAGTGAAAAAGAGATGATTACTACTACCTAACAGGAAGGTCTTCCCAGAAGCATTCCTGCAGGCTTCCTCTCATGTGTCATTGAACTGAATTGAGTCACAAGACCACTATTGAAAATTTCTGGAAAGAGAGCATGTCGCCTTGATTGGATTAGACTACTCAGATAGTGGGATGGTTACTGGAGTAGTGGCCACTCTAACAAGCAAATGACTCTAACAAGCAAATGACGCCTTTAAAAACTAATCTGTGATTGTAAACCATCCTAGCAGGAGGAAAGACTCTTTATACACAGATTCAAAAAATAAATCAGCACACTGCACAAGAAGATTGTTATTTGTTTAACTTAAATGATAAGCATTTTTCATGTTTATAATATAATAAGTAACTTTATGTGAAATATCTGTTGTATAGATCTTAATAGATAATTAACACTTCCATTTCATCCATGGAAATGAATGAAAGCTATCTTCTATATAAGCTAAGCAGTTTGTGGCATGATGCTCTTTTTTTTCCCCCATCATGCTATTAATTGTTAGTTGTCATTAAATTGATCTTAATGAGAAAATGTTAATCGTATGAAGACTTCGTTAGTAGAAGAAAGAGTTCCAACCGAAGATTTTTGGCCTCCTCTATAAAAGTCTGTTTTTTTAAGAATAAGAGTAGATTTATTTTAATCTAACTAAACTGTCTGAATTCCTAATAGAAATCACATGTTAAGGCATCATCATTAAAGAGCCAAATCTGTCTAATATAATGTCATTATATGGATATTTCCTGAGCAGTATCATCATATTTCTTTCTATTACAGTAACGCAAGGAGGTGTTGCTTTGGTCTCCGACATGTGTCCAGATCCTGGGATTCCAGAGAATGGCAGGAGAGCGGGTTCAGACTTCAGGTAGGAGAGAAAGTATTTATTTCCATAGCATGTTATTTTCTAGCTCATTATAATTTCACCCTGTAGTTTTAATTATCTTGCCTTTTGATTTAAAGGTGCAACTTCTCAGTTATCATGCAGCTATAATATCTGTAGAATTCTAAAACACATTGTGGTGGAAAATTCCAGATACTCCAGAGTCTGTTCCTTTCAGTGTATAAGCCACTATTAAAAATCCAACTTGATGGGTCTGATCAAAATTTGTGTACAAGATTTTTTCTGGTTTTAATTTTCTACCTTCCCATATAGGCTTTCCTGGTGGTTCAGTGGTAAAAAGAATCCACTTTCCAGTGCAGGAGACACAGGAGATGTGGGTTCTATTCCTGAGTCAGGAAGATCCCCTGGAGAAGGAAATAGCAATCCACTCCAGTATTCTTGCCTGGAGAATCCCATGGACAGAGGAGCCTGGTAAACTATAGTCCATGGGGTCACAAAAGAGTGGATACAGCTGAGCAACTAAATGACAACAACACCTTCCTATGAAAAGAAAATTGTTAAGTGTTAGTCACTTAGTTGCCTGACTCTTTTCAACCCCATAGACTTTAGCCCTCCAGTCTCCTCTGTCCATGGGATTCTCCAGGCAAGAATATTGGAGTGGGTTGCCACTTCCTTTTCCAGGAGATCTTCCTAACCCAGGGATTGTACCCTGGTCTCCTGCATTGCAGGCAGATTCTTCACCATCTGAGCCAATTCTAATGCAGTTTAGTTATTGTTTTTAAAAATAGATAATGAAAAATTTAGCTATAGTCTTATAATTATTTCATTAAATAAACTTTTATAATAATTAATGTGAGTGGCAATCAATGCAGTTTATGAAGAAAATGTTATGATTCATTTTATTAGATTATGATTATTAGAGTCTGCTTTATAGTTGATACATTATGACTAAAGTAATGATTATAATAGTGATTTCTTTTTAGATTTTTGTCTTTAATTAGTTCAATTAATTGAACATTCTCTAGCTTACAAGATGAATACTAGTATTAGAAGTAAGCTGCAAAGTCACAGTAAAGGGGAGCAAGAGCAAGTTTTTATTCCTTATAATCTCATTATTTTTGAAAAAGAAACAGGAAGAGAGAATTGAGGCTGCTAAAGTGAGCTGAAAATTGAATGAAAGCAGTGATACATTTAGAGAAGGAAGAAGAAATATTACTCGGTGAAACTGAAATAGCAGTGTCTTTTTTTATGACTAGAGGAAATAATAAAATTGTCTGTAGAGTGGCTGTAATGAAATTGGTAAAATGAAATAAATATATATATATGTGTGTGTGTGTATATATATATATTTACATGAAAAGGAAACATAAGTATAGATGTGCTACTGAAATGCTTTGGACAATAGCATTGTTCTTATTTTAAATGGAATAGACAACTGGAATGGTTACAGTTGTTGGCTAAACACACACACAACTTGACAGCTGTGAGTTAAGTTTTATTTGGGGCAAAATGAGGACCGCAGCCTGGGAGACAGCACCTCAGATACCTCTGAGAGACTGCTCTGAAGAGGCAGTGGGGGAAGGTCAATACATAAGATTTCAGTGAGGGGGGGAGTTCAGTGCAATCAAATGCTTACTTTACAAAAGGTTCTCTGTTAGTCACAAGGAACTGATGGCACCATGAAGGGATTTAGCATTTTTCTAGATATGAAGAGATGCAAGGACTGGGATTGTTAGGAGAGTGTGTAATTTCCTCACTTCTGTCTCACTGCAGCAAAAATTTGAAGCAACAGATGGACCAGTGTTATAGCTCAGCTTTATTAGGAAAAACAAAGGATGGTTCATCCTCTGAGGAGTGAGGGCAGGCAGACCCAAAAGACAAGAGAAGAGAGGCCCCCAGCTCAAATTTGGCTCCTCCTTTTGTATGTTGTTTCTCCTCCCCCTGGGCCTGCCCTGTGTAAACCAGGCTAGCCAGGAGGGCCATCTGCTTTACCCGAGGTCCTCACTCTGGTCCTTGGACCTTCCTTTGTTCTATTTTTGTGGGCTTTTCCCTTCTTTGTCTTTTAGCCATTTTGGACTCCTTTTCCTATTCTAATTGCCTAACAGGATCATGAAATCAGTTCCTGAAAATATCTAGCTCTCTAAAGACCAGTTCCACGGGGTGCCCTGGAGCACAGAGTGCCTCACTCCACCTGAACCCCTCAGGCAGCGGGGGTGCTGAAGACCAGCTGCAGCACAGGGCTCAGTCTCCACAGAGGCAGGTGGCAAGTGCCCATGCGGCTGCTGTTCAGCTCCTGGCGATGCTCTTGGCACACGCCAGTTTGTAGCTGACACAATTTAAATGTCCCAAATACTGAATATACCTTAAGGTGGTGGTATTTTAGTTCAGGTTCCTTTGGAGAAGAGCTTCAGATAGCAACTCTGAAGTGAATTTTTTTTGTAAAAGGGCCCCCTGGTTATGGGGAACAGAGAAAACGGGATAAAGAGAATAGAAGGTTGAGCAGGAAGTTGATTTTAACTACAGGTTACCTTCCACCTCAATCCAGGGGGAATTCCAGGGCAAAATTATCCACTTTTTTTGCCCATTGCCCTTGCCTTTCATCATTGGCTTCCTACATTAGTGTCAAGGAAGTTCCTGGAACAAAAGTAGGTTATGAGCAGTTATTAGCACCCCAGGGGGTTTGCTGCATCCTTTACGTGGTGTCTTTATGGCTGTGGTGGTCAGCTAAGAAAGAAAACTACTGATTTCAAATGTAAAACAGCCATCAGTGGAAGGCACTCAGGAACATGATTAATTTTTAAATGATGCAAATGGTTCTAACTTGCAGTCTTGCTAGAACCCATAGAGCATATTTGTCCTCAGGATTCCCTTCTTATCTTAGAAGTAAACTTCTTCTTTCTCCCTTACCTGGAGGTGGGGGTGGGGGTGGGGGTGGGGGGTTGGGGAAGTGTTTTCCAGGCCTTGCTTCCAAAAAACCTTATACATCTCTCCGCTGGGTTGGAGCAGTAAATCTGCATTATTGTTTTACACACTGTCTTCCCCTACCCAACTGAAGGATAGTTAGTCCCTTTTTGTCTCTCTCTCCTTGGTGACAGAAAGGGTGGTGGATACAAAGGAACTCCAAGGGTATTTTCCAAAGCACTTGTGTATGAGAGGAATTGCCCATTCAATACTCTGTCATCCTTCGAACCCAGAAACTTCCTGGGTCTATTTGGTAGAGCTCTACTTTAAAACAAAGCAAATTATATGACAATGTCAAACTGTTCCAATTAGCAAAATATGGTAAAGAGAGCCAGAGAAACTGATGAATTTTCAAAAGTTAACAAGGAATTCAGAAACATCCAGGGCCAGTATCGATTTGCCACAAGGGCAGGAAGAGATTTACTTAGCATGTAAGGTGACTGTGCTGGCCTCTGCTCTGTCTCATCCTGAGAACAGCCTTATTCCTACGGAAGCTTACCTGAAGATGAGCCTTAGCTGCTGGAGTTTGTTGATGCGTCTGGACTGGAAGCCAGGCTGGGTGTATGCCTGGCAGGTCAAAGCAGGGGTGCAATGGCTCCATCTAAAACTGTCAGCCTTTCATATTCTTAACTTTCTGGGGAATTTCTACTATGTTTAATTAATTAATTAGTTTACCTGTCTCTGAGTTTATGGCAGTCAAATAATATAACAGCTGAGAAAATTATTTGAAAGATTAAATTTTCTATAGAAGTGCATGTGTGTGCATGCTAAGTTGCTTCCGTCCTGTCCAATTCTGTGCAACCTTATGGCCTGTAGCCCACCAGGCTCTTCTGTATGTAGGATTCTCCAGGCAAGAATACTGGAGTGCGTTGCCATGCCCTCTTCCAGGGGAAGCTTCCCGACCCAGGGATCAAACCCGTGTCTCGTAAACATCTCCTGCATAGGCAGGCAGGTTTTCTTTTACCACTAGTACCACCTGGGAAACCCCAATAAAACACATATTATTGATTAAAAAATATAGTCACAACCTGAAAGTAAAGAGTTATTTTATTCGGTGGGAAATTTGGGACTCCAAGCCTGGGAGAGAGAATTCAGTAGCTCTGAAAAAAAATGCTCCAAGGAGGCAGGAGGGGGAGTCAGGCCACATAACAAGTTTGCAACTAAGGGAGCAGGCAGACTGAACATCAAAGATCAGGAATCAAGTTAAGGAATTTAGCACTCTCTATATGGGAAGATCCAAGCCCCTGGGCTGACTGAATTCCTTCCTCTTAGATGCACCTCAGCTGTCTGGAGCCAATCTTGTTTCCTTGTTCATCTTTCTTCTTGCATTCCCCCAGCCCCTCAACAGTCCTGTTTTGGGGGTGGAGGGGTGGCAGCATCCCCTGGATTGCAGTTTTGAGAACCCTCAATCACATTTGGAGGCCAGAAACCAGTGGTGGCTGTGACATGTCTTGTTTATTAATATGACAGGAGATATTTTCATTTCACTGTCCTTCCCCATGGTCATAAATTCTACTACATTTGCAAGACATTTCATGACTTTTTTTTTGATCCCAGGAAACTTGGGGGTTCATCCCAGATCAAGTGAATGTCCTCATTGAAATGTCACTCTAAGTGTTAATTTCTGGATTAGGCCCATTGAGAAATAATAAAAGATTCTCAGATTCCTCTATCTTCTAACCTAATAGGATCCAGGAGATATTTCCCTTGTTACCTCTTCCCATAACTAGAATCACACTATTACAATTATTCTAAGTTATAAATCTGATCTATTTCTTGGTTATACATCATATAATACAAAAGAAACAATCTTATAAAAGAAACAGATTATAAATAATGCAGCTAATAAGGTGATTAAAGTTACACATAGGGATTTATGCCATGAGCTTTCAGAACCAAATCATCTTTTAAAACATCCCCCATTACAGGATCCATCTGGTATGTAAACACAACCTTCAGTTCAAATTATAGCACAGGTGCCCTCTTGAGATGCTGTAAGGATATTAAGGACCATACGATTTTGTAAGACAGCTTTTCTTATCATAGAGATCTCAGAATTTAGTAGGCTAATAGCCTAGTTGCTATCATTTAATGCCTACTGAATGAGTTTTGTCAAGGCTTCAGTGTGAGAAATAACATTTTCCAATCCTACTGAAGGTGCAAAAATAGTTCAGTGATCATACCAGTGAAACACAGGTCTCTTGGCCCACTGAGCTGGTATTGATGGTAAATTTGCTGGAGTCACATCTAAATTTGCATGTAAGTGGTCTTGAGCCAAAGGGAATCCTGAAGTGTGCCTTCCTAGCCAGCCACCAGGGTCACAGATTGGACCCACAAAGCCTTTGAGTCCTGTTAGGTGCCAGCCAGTATATTTCTGGTCTTCTGATCCAATTGGTTTCATATCAGTCACTGGCTTTAAGAAAATGGTACTTTGGTAGGTTTCATAAGACACCCAGCCAGATTTTCTAGTGTTATTAGGTTGATTATCTTTGGTATGATTTAATTGTTCCCAACATAGGGGGGCCTTTAGGTTTAGACCACCATATCCTGGTATTAGTCAAATAAATCCATCCCATACTGTTTACTTTTTTTTTTTTTTAACACCTGGAATTTAGCCAGTTGCTTTTATTGAGCTCTAGCAACCTTAAGGGAAAATTCATATTTATGGCCAGGGTCAGATTAAGTATGTTTGATTGGCCAAGTGAATGGGCCCCATCTAGTGATATCAGTAGTAGCCATGAAAGTGAAGTCGCTCAGTCGTGTCCGACTCTTTGCAACCCCGTGGACTGTAGCCCACCAGGATCCCCCATCCCTGGGATTCTCCAGGCAAGAATACTGGAGTGGGTTGCCATTTCCTTCTCCAGGGGATCTTCCCAACCCAGGGATCAATCCCAGGTCTCCCGCATTGCAGGCAGACGCTTTAACATCTGAGCCACCAGGGAAGCTCTAAAAGTACACCTCGAGCCAGCCAGGAGTTGAACCTAGAATCTTCTGATCCGTAGTCAGACGCGTTATCCATTGCATTCCTTTCTTCCAAGATAAACTTTTTAGATCCATCCAATCAGAATCTTGGAGGGGAGAAACCCATCCAGGTAAACCAGAAGCACTGAATGTAGGTAACTGACCATAAACCCAACAATTGGACCGATTTCTAAAATTTAAATAATATCATGACAGTGATAGAAAAAAAAGTTTTTTTTATTCACTTGTAAGAGTCCAAGAGACCAAGAATAAAACGTATGAACAGTCATATGGGTCAGGTCTGGCACCCTGGGCCAGCTGTCTACTTCTGATCTGTCTTCTTCTCTTCCTGGTGTTGGTGTGTCCGTATTATCAGTGTCGCTCTAAGGTGAGTGTGAGGTGAGCAGTTCTCTCCAGAGACGAGCCTGGTGTGGGACCCCATTTTTAGGTGGGAAATATGACTCTAAGAGTCAGCCCCCTTCAGTTTTGCTGTGCATGAGCTAGTCAAAAAAAAACCTGGTAACGTCTGTTCCATTTAGCTTGCAGGGGGCGGAGTCCTTTAAATTATGTCTTTTTAAAAATACATAGTCTCCTGGTTGTAAGTCAGGGGATGTCTGATCTTCATCTGAGGATAAATTACTATAATAAACTTCAGAAACAAGTTTAGAATGACTTGTCAATAATTTGATTAAACCCTTGCAATAATACAGTATATCTCCCTTAAGTAACATAAGATCATATAGTCTTTTATGCAATCTCATTGGTCGCCCTGTAATAATATCAAAGGGAGACAAATTATATTTGTCAAAGGAGTGGATCTATGTTGAGGAGAACTGATGGATTGGCCTTGGGCCAAGGGAAGAAATGCTGCTGCTGCTACTGCTGCTAAGTCGCTTCAGTCGTGTCCAACTCTGTGCGACCCCACAGACGGCAGCCCACCAGGCTCCCCCGTCCCTGGGATTCTCCAGGCAAGAACGCTGGAGTGGGTTGCCATTTCCTTCTCCAAGGGAAGGAATAAGCACATGTAATTTTAGCACATGTATTTGTCCTTTCCATTAACCCAGAAAACTGGGAATTGTAGTCACAGTGGAAATGTTGCATCATCCACCAGATTTTGCAAATTTCTTTAACAATTAGATCAGCAAAATAGGTCCCTCTGTCACTATGTAGTTCAGAAGGAATTCTCCAGATGAGAATTACCCTTTATAAAGCCGATTCCCTACCAATTTTGCCTTGGCCCTTCTGCATGTTTAAAGATTTGAGTACAATGCAGTTAGGAAACTTGGATATTCTGCAGCATATAACATTTTAGTATAACCACTAGAATTACAACTCACAAAACTTTATCAGCATATGTCAAATGTTAGGGATTCCATATAAATTTTGGAATATCTATATTAATAATTTATCTATATATTACAACCTAAAATGTATATTCAATCACTTGACAATGTTTTTGAATTAAAAATACCAAGTAAACTTAGCTTAACATTCATCCCTGAGATTTCTCAGAGGTGTTTCTTTGAAGCATCCATCCAAGAGTCAGCTGGAGGCTAAAAAACACAGTTAGAATTTGACATTTTTGAAGTTTGTTAGAAATATCAAAAAGATTTAAAAAAAAAAGGATTAGAGGTCACTGAAACAATACTATCCATTTAACCAAGGTCACAAAGAAAATAAATATATATCATTTAAGGGCACAGAAATTCACAGAATGTGTTATAAAAAGGAACACTTAAACAGAAATAAAATCCCCAGTCTTGTATTAGCTTAGTTAAATTCAATCTAAATTTAATTAATCCTGACTATGCATAAAATTTTTTCCTCAGAGTTCCTCTTCACAATCTCTAATGACTTTTTGTATCCATCTTGTCTTTCATTTTTCATCTAAATGAAATTAATGAGCCCTTTTTTTAAACTAAAATAAAATTTCATTTCTCATAACTTCTTTACTTAAAACATACATTTTATTTCCTATTGCATCCTGAAAAGTTACTGTATTATTTTAATAGCTTTAATTACATGTTTAAACTAGAATCCTCCACCATAAAAACTTAATTTTAGTAAAACTAAAGTAAGTAATTAATAGTAAAGAGCTCTATTTAATTTTAATAATAGAGTAAGTAAGTAAGTAAGTACTTACAAGTAAGTAATTACATACTGTCTTTACATTGGCATTTTATAGATTGGTGACCTTAAACATCAGTGATAATTTTTTAACCTTTTGTTTTCTGAGAAAATCTTAGATGATACCAATATTTTCATTAATATTTTAAATACTCTTAATTTTTAAAAATAATTGATGTGTCAATATCTTTTAAATAAATAAACTTTCATCACTTAGCTTAAATTGGCATAGCTTTAAAATCTTAAATTACCAAACATCTGGTAAGATCATTTTAGACATTTCTAAAATATGATTACTTAAAAGTCTTAATCCCAAAGCTTTTATCTCGTTCACATTTGTCTTGAAGTTTCATGTCCAGTTATTTTCTTGCACAAGATTAGTTCCTTTTTATTAAACTTAGGTATAATAAACTATTATACTTAATTTTGATGCCTCTGAATGAGACCTATATTAATTTATGTCAACAAAGTTAACCATTGATATTAGGTATCAACAACATTAAATATTTCCCAATTCATGTGAACCTGAAAGTCATCTTGGCCAATTTTCTTTATTTCTTTTTTTTTTAATTTTTTGTTTTTTTAAATTTTAATATATTTAATTCTTACATGCGTTCCCAAACATGAACCCCCCTCCGACCTCCCTCCCCATAACATCTCTCTGGGTCATCCCCATGCACCAGCCCCAAGCATGCTGCATCCTGCGTCAGACATAGACTGGCAATTCAATTCTTACCCAATTTTCTTTAAATGTAAGCACTTTTTATTAAAATTAAATAGAGCTCTTTATGGCAGAAAGTGAAGAAGAACTAAAGAGCCTCTTGATGAAAATGAAAGAAAATAGTGAAAAGTTGGCTTAAAGCTCAACATTCAGAAAACTAAGATCATGGCATCTTGTCCCTTCACTTCATGGCAAATACATGGTGAAACAGTGGAAACAGTGGCTGACATTATTTTTTTGAGCTCCAAAATCACTGCAGACAGTGATTGCAGTCATTAAATTAAAAGACGCTTACTCCTTGGAAGGAAAGTTATGACCAACCTAGAAAGCATATTAAATAGCAGACATTACTTTGTTAAAAAACGTCCATCTAGTCAAGGCTATGGTTTTTCCAGTGGTCATGAATGGATGTGAGAGTTGGACTGTAAAGAAAGCTGAGCACCAAAGAATTGATGCTTTTGAACTGTGGTGTTGGAGAAGACTCTTGAGAGTCCCTTGGAGTGCAAGGAGATCCAACCAGTCCATCCTAAAGGAAATCAGTCCTGGGCGTTCATTGGAAGGACTGATGTTAAAGCTGAAACTCCAATACTTTGGCCACCTGATGCAATTCTTTTACAAGTGGTTGACCAGTTTTCCCAGCACCACTTGTTAAAGAGATTGTCTTTACTCCATTGTATATTCTTGCCTCACTTGTCAAAGATAAGGTGTCCATAGGTGCGTGGATTTATCTCTGTGCTTTCTATTTCGTTCCATTGATCTATACTTCTCTTTGTGCCAGTACCATACTGTCTTGATGACTGTGGCTTTGTAGTAGAGTCTGAAGTCAGGCAGGTTGATTCCTCCAGCTCCATTCTTCTTTCTCAAGATTGCTTTGGCTATTCGAGGTTTTTTGTATTTCCATACAAATTGTGAAATTATTTGTTCTAGCTCTGTGAAAAATACTGTTGGTAGCTTGATAGGGATTGCATTGAATCTATAGATTGCTTTGGGTAGTATACTCATTTTCACTATATTGATTCTTCCAATCCATGAACGCGGTATATTTATCCATCTATGAGTGTCCTCTTTGATTTCTTTCACCAGTTTTTTTATAATTTTCTATATATAGGTCTTTAGTTTCTTTAGATATTCCTAAGTATTTTATTCTTTTTGTTGCAATGGTGAATGGAATTGTTTCCTTAATTTCTCTTTCTATTTTCTCATTATTAGTGTATAGGAATGCAAGGGATTTCTGGGTGTTGATTTTATATCCTGCAACTTTACTATATTCATTGATTAGCTCTAGTAACTTTCTGGTGGAGTCTTTAGGGTTTTCTATGTAGAGGATCATGTCATGTGCAAACAGTGAGAGTTTTACTTCTTCTTTTCCAATTTGGATTCCTTTAATTTCTTTTTCTGCTCTGATTGCTGTGGCCAAAACTATGTTGAATAGTAGTTGTGAGAGTGGGCACCCTTGTCTTGCTCCTGACTTTAGGGGAAATGCTTTCAATTTTTCACCAATAATGTTTGCTGTGGGTTTGTCATATATAGCTTTTATTATGTTGAGGTATATTCCTTCTATTCCTGGTTTCTGGAGAGTTTTTTTTATCATAAATGGATGTTGAATTTTGTCAAAGGCTTTCTCCGAATCTATTGAGATAATCATATGGCTTTTATTTTTCAATTTGTTAATGTGGTTTATTACATTGATTGATTTGCAGATATTGAAGAATCCTTGCATCCCTGGGATAAAGCCCACTTGGTCATGGTGTATGATCTTTTTAATGTGTTGTTGGATTCTGATTGCTAAAATTTTGTTAAGGATTTTTGCATCTATGTTCATCAGTAATATTGACCTGTAATTTTCTTTTTTTTGTGGCATCTTTGTCAGGTTTTGGTATTAGGGTGATGGTGGCCTCATAGCATGAGTTTGGAAGTTTACCTTCCTCTGCAGTTTTATGAAGACTTGGAGTAGAATAGGTGTTAGCCCTTCTCTAAATTTTTGGTAGAATTCAGCTGTGAAGCCATCTGGACCTGGGCTTTTGTTTGCTGGAAGATTTCTGATTACAGTTTCAATTTCCATGCTTGTGATGGGTCTGTTAAGATTTTCTATTTCTTCCTGGTTCAGTTTTAGAAAGTTGTGCTTTTCTAAGAATTTGTCCATTTCTTTCACATTGTCCATTTTATTGGCATATAATTACTGATAGTAGTCTCTTATGATCCTTTGTATTTCTGTGTTGTCTGCTGTGATCTCTCCATTTTCATTTCTAATTTTATTGATTTGATTTTTCTCCCTTTGTTTCTTGATGAGTCTGGCTAATGGTCTGTCAATGTTATTTATCTTTTCAAAGAACTAGCTTTTGGCTTTGTTGATTTTTGCTATGGTCTCTTTTGTTTCTTTTTCCTTCATTTCTGCCCTAATTTTTAAGATTTCTTTCCTTCTACTAACCCTGCGGCTCTTCATTTCTTCCTTTTCTAGTTGCTTCAGGTGTAATGTTAGGTTACTTACTTGACTTTTTTCTTGTTTCTTGAGGTATGCCTGTATTGCTATGAACTTTCCCCTTATCACTGCTTTTACAGTGTCCCACAGGTTTTGGGTTGTTGTGTTTTCATTTTCATTCATTTCTATGCATACTTTGATTTCTTTTTTGATTTCTTCTGTGATTTCTTGTTATTCAGCAGCATGTTGTTCATCCTCCATATGTTGGAATTTTTAATAGTTTTTCTCCTGTAATTGAGATCTAATCTTACTAGATTGTGGTCAGAAAAGACGCTTGGAATGATTTCAATTTTTTTTTTTTTAATTTACCAAGGCTAGATTTATGGCCCAGGATGTGATCTATCCTGAAGAAGGTTCTGTGTGCACTTGAGAAAAAGGTGAAATTCATTGTTTTGGGGTGAAATATCCTATAGATATCAATTAGGTCTAACTGGTCTATTGTATCTTTTAAAGTTTGTGTTTCCTTGTTAATTTTCTGTTTAGTTGATCTGTCCATAGGTGTGAGTGGGATATAAAAGTCTCCCACTATTATTGTGTTATTGTTAATTTCCCCTTTCATACTTGTTAGCATTTGTTTTACATATTGTGGTGCTCCTATGTTGGGTGCATATATATTTATAATTGTTATGTCTTCTTCTTGGATTGATCCTTCGATCATTATATAGTGTCCTTCATTGTCTCTTTACAGATAATTTCTTTAAATATAAGTTTATTTATTTATTTTACAATATTGCATTGGTTTTGCCATACAAATAATTTTTTTATTCATTTGAAGTAACTCACTTTAAAAAGAAAAAAATACTCATTAAAATAATCATTAGACCTTTCCCCCTACTTTTTTGTTGATATTCCTTATTGTTCTAATTAGAATTTGTATGAAAAGGCAAAAAAAAAAAAAATGAGATGGAAAGAGGAACTCCCCAGGTCAGTAGGTAGGTGCCCAATATGCTGCTGGAGAAGAGTGAAAAACTAGCTCCAGGAGGAATGAAGAGGCTGAACACAAGTGGAAACAACGCCCCGCTGTGGATGTGTCTGCTAGTGGAAGTAAGTCTGACGCTGTAAAGAGCAATGCGGCATAGGAACCTGGAATGCTAGATACATAAATCAGGGTGAACTGGAAGTGGACAAACAGGAGATGGCAAGAGTGAACACTGACATTTTAGGAATCAGTGAACTAGAAAGGACTGGAATGGGAGAATTTAGTTCAGATGACCATTATATCTACTACTGTGGGCAAGAATCCCTTAGAAGAAAGGGAATAGCCCTCACAATCAACAAAAGAGTCTGAGATGCAGTATTTGGGTGCAGTCTCAAAAATGACAGAATGATCTCTGTTCATTTCTAAGGCAAACCATTCAATATCACAGTAATCCAAGTCTATGCCCCAACCACTAATGATGAAGAAGCTGAAGTTGAATGGTTCTTTGAAGACATGCCAGACATTCCAGAACTAAAACCAAAAGGAAGATGTCCTTTTCTTCATAGGGGACTGGAATCCAAAATTAAGAAGTCAAGAGATACCTGGAGTAACAGGCAAATTTGGCCTTGGAGTACAAAATGAAACTGAACAAAGGCTAACACAGTTTTGCCAAGAGAACACACTGGTCATAGCAAACACCCTCTTCCAACAACCCAGGAGAAGACTCTACACATAGACATCACCAAATGGTCAATACGGAAATCAGACTGATTATATTCTTTGCAGCTGAAGATGGAGAAGCTCTATACAGTCAGCAAAAACAAGATCAGGAGCTGACTGTGGCTCAGATCATGAACTCCTTATTGCCAAATTCAGACTTAAATTGAAAAAAGTAGGCAAAACCAGGTATGACCTATATCAAATCTCTGACAATTATACAGTGGAAGTGACAAAGAGACTAAAAGGATTAGATCTGATCAACAGAATGCCTGAAGAAATAAGGACAGAGGTTCATAGCATTGTACAGGAGGCAGTGATCAAAACCATCCTCAAGAAAAAGAAGCCCCAAAAGGCAAACTAGTTGTCTGAGAAGGACTTACAAATGGCTTAGAAAAGAAGAGAAGTGAAAGTCAAAGGATGAAAGGAAAGATATGCCTATCTGAATGCAGAGTTCCAAAGAATAGCAAAGAGAGATCAGAGAGTCTTCCTAAGTGATCGGTGCAAAGAAATACAAGGAAACAATAGAATGGGAAACATTAAAGAGATGTTCAAGAAAATTACAGATACCAAGGGAACACTTCATGCAAAGATGGGCACAATAAAGGACAGAAATGGTAAGGACCTAACAGAAGCAGAAGATATTAAGAAGGCGTGGCAAGAATACACAGAGGAAATATACAGAAATGATCTCAATGACCTGGATAATCATGATGTGTGATCACTCACCTAGAGCCAGACATCCTGGAATGTGAAGTCAAGTGGGCCTTAGAAAGCATCACTACAGAATGCCAGCTGAGCTATTTCAGATTATAAAAGATGATGCTGATTAATTGCTTTACTCAGCATGCCAGCAAATTTGGAAAATGCAGCAATGGACACAGGACTGGAAAAGGTCAGTTTTCACTCAAGTCCCAAGGAAAGGCTATACTAAAAATATTCAAACTACCACACAATTGTACTCATGTCACACACTAGCAAAGTAATGTTCAAAATCCTCCAAGCTATGCTTCAACAGTACCTGAATCAAGAACTTCCACATGTTCAAGGTGAATTCAGAAAAGACTGGATTTTTTTATTTAGAGGGACCAGAGATCAGGTTACCAACATCCGCTGGATCATAGAAAAGTAAGAGAATTCCAGAAAAATATCTTCTTCTGCTTCACTGACTATGCTGAAGCCTTTGTGTGGATCACAACAAACTGTGGAAAATTCTTCAACAGATTGGAATACCAGGCCATTTTGCCTGCCTCCTGAGAAATCTGTATGGTCAAGAAACAACAGTTAGAATAGGACATGGAACAATGGACTGGTTCCAAATTGGAAAAGGAGTACATCAAGGCTGTATGTTGTCACCCCGGTTATTTAACTTATATTCAGAGTACATCGTGTGAAACACTGGGCTGGATGAAGCACAAGCTGGAATCAAGATCACCAGGATAAATATCAATAATTTCAGATATACATATGACATGACCCTTATGGCAGAAAGCAAAGAAGAACTAAAGAGCCTCCTGATGAAAATGGAAAAGGAGAGCAAAAAAGCTGTTTTAAAACTCAACATTTAAAAACTAAGATCATAGCATCCAGTCCCATCACTTCATGGCAAATAGATGGGGAAACATGGAAACAGTGACTGACTTTATTTTGGGGTCTCCAAAATCACTGCAGATAGTGACTGCAGCCATGAAATTAAAAGACACTGACTCCTTGGGGTGGGGGAAGCTATGACAAGCCTAGACAGCATGTTAAAAAGCAGAGTCATTACTTTGCCTGCAAAGGTCCATCTAGTCAGTGCTATGGTTTTTGCAGTAATCATGTACAGATGTGAGAGTTGGGCCATAAAGAGTGCTGAGCACCAAAGATTTGAGGCTTATGAACTGCGGTGTTGGAGAAGATTCTTGAGAGTCCCTTGGAGTGCAAGGAGATCAGACCAGTCAATCCTAGGAAATCAATCCTGAACATTCATTGGAAAGACTGATGCTGAAGCGGAAGCTCCAATACTTTGGCCACCTGATGCGAAGAGCTGACTCATTAGAAAAGACCCTGATGCTGGGAAAGATTGAAACAGGAGGAGAAGGGGACAACAGAGGATAAGATGGTTGGATGGCATCGCTGACTCGATGGACATGAGTTTGAGCAGGCTCCAGGAATTTGAGATGGATAAGGAAGCCTGGCATGCCACAGTCCATGGGGTCTCAAGGAGCTGGGCACTACTGAGTGAGCAAAAAGCAGCAACAGTGGTTTTTCTCGTAAGACCCGTTGAGAAGAAGCCCTCAATGGAGCTTCCTAAGTCAGTTTTTCTCATTCCAATAAATGTTCTTAGGTTAATTTGACCTTTGTTTTATAGGTATCAACAAAACAGTTGTTTGCAGTGAGAGCACTCTAGATTTAATAGTTTTTTTAGTTTTTTTTTTAATTTTCAAAGGATCCACCATCTGGCCACCAATAAATTAAAGCTCCGTGGTGATGAAGATGATTAAGAATGCTAAAAGACCTCTTATAGGCCGAAGAGCAACAAGCGCACAATAAAGCAACCTAGGAAAATCAGATAGAACATTTGTATCTCAAAGTCAAAGAGAAATCTAAGCTTGCCCTTAGAAGGCCTTGCTGATTCATGCCAATGTATGGCAAAACCAATACAGT
The DNA here is from genome assembly GCF_042477335.2 of Ovis canadensis. Lineage (NCBI taxonomy): Eukaryota > Metazoa > Chordata > Mammalia > Artiodactyla > Bovidae > Ovis > Ovis canadensis. Next base: position 19,135,280 of record NC_091270.1, on the reverse strand, counting down.
ATTGTAAAGTAAAATAAAGTAAAAATAAAAATTAAAAAAAAAAGATTTTACTAAGCCAGCTTTTAATTTTTAACTGCAGTACACATCATTTTGTGGCATATAGATTAAGAAACAATGGTAACAGTGACAGACTTTATTTTCTTGGGCTCCAAAATCACTGCAGATGGTGACTGCAGCCATGAAGTTAAAAGATACTTGCTCCTTGGGAGAAAGGATATTATAAAGCTAGACAGCGTATTAAAAAACAGCATATTAAAAAGCAGAGACATTACTTTGCCGACAAAGATCCACATAGTCAAAGCTACAGTTTTTCCAGTAGTCATGTATGAATGTGAGAGTTGGACCATAAAGAAGGCTGAGCGCTGAAGAATTGATGCTTTGGAACTGTGGTGTTGGAGAAGACTCTTGAGAGCCCTGAACTGCAAGGCGATCAAGCCAGTCAATCCTAAAGGAAATCAGTCCTGAATATTCACTGGAAGGACTGATGCTGAAGCTGAAACTCCAATACTTTGGCCCCCTGATGCAAAGAGTCAGCTCATTAGAAACGACCCTGATCCTGGGAAAGATTGAAGGCAGGAGGAGAAGGGGACAATAGAGGATGAGATAGATGAATGGCATCACCAAGTCAAAGGACATGAATTTTGGCAAGTTCCAGAAGATGTGAAGGACAGGGAAGCCTGGCATGTTGCAGTCCATGGGGGTCACAAAAAATTGGACCTGAGTGACTGAATAACAACAATAATGCAACAAAGAGCCCCCTCAATATTTAGGGCAAGATTTAATTTTTCCAGTTAGTTATGTACTTACAAGTATGAGCTCCATTCCTTGTTTCCTTCTATGATGGAGCCACCTCAGGATCTTTCAACCAAGCCCCAGGTATTCTTCGTTAAAAGTGAGCCTGCCCCCATCCATACCTTTCCATGGGTGCAAATTCTCTAGGTATCTCCCACCTGAGCCCCATTGACTATCTAGACTCTAAATGTGTATTTCCCGGTGTCTTCCCACCACCCCTCTCCCCAGCACCTTACTGAGAAGGGGCAGATACCTGCTATCCCCCACCAACTAAACATTCAGGGCCTCAACAAATACGGGAAACCCAAGGACCAGGAGATGCATAATAAAAGCCGTCCTGAGTTCCCAAGAAAGCGGATGCGTACAATGGGCCTCTGCTGGTACCATGGCTCCAGTTTCTTGCAGAGTTCAGACAGAGGAGTGAAACATGCTCTGGGTCCTTCCTTTTGGTCACCAAAGCTGTCAACTAAAAAATACAGTCACAACCTGAAAGCAGAGAGTTATTTTATTTGGTGGGAATGTTTAGGACTCTGAGCCCAGGAGACAGCGTCTCAGTAGCTCTAAGGATACTGCTCTAAGGAGGCTGGTGGGGAAGTCAGGCTGTATACAAGTTTGCAACAAAGGGAGCAGACAGTCTGAACATCACATGAACTCTCATTCACATTTGGAGGCCAGAAATTGGTGATGGCTGTAACATTTCTGGTTTATTAATATGTTAACAGATATTTTCATTTCACAATACCAATGTAAATATTATTTTTGCTGTTTTTGAGTGTATAGTGTTTGTTTATACAGAAATATAAGCTAGTTTTAGGAGCTTTATTTTTATAGATTTCCTAGGACTTTCGTCCTAGTTGATCCTGTAAACTACAAATAAAGACAATTTTATTTTCTTTTTTTCCACCTGAATGTAGTTCATTTACTTTTCTTTCTTGGAGGAACTGGCTAGTACCAACATTACCAGGTTGAATAAGATTAGTGAGACATTCTTGTTTTATTCCTTTTCTTAGAGGGAAGGCATTCTGATTTCATCAGTAAGAATGATATTAATTATACATTTTTTTCATAGATTCCTTTTTACCAAATTGTGGAAGTATCCTATTTTTAGTGTTGGGAGTTTTTACAGAAATGGGCGTGGGATCTTCTTTGTTTGTTTAGTTGTGAATATGATTAATTACATTGATTGATTTTTAATATTAAACCAGCCTTACATTCTGAGATAACCTTAATTTGGTCATAATGTTTTATCCATGTTATATAATGTTGGATTTGCTATTTTTAAGGTTTTTTTTTTTCTTGGCCTGTATGGTCACAAGACATATTGGCCTACAGTCTTTTCTTGCAATGACTTTGTCTGATTTTGCTATCAGAGTAATAATATTATTCTTATAAAATTAATTAGGAAACATTCTATCCTCTGAAATATCCTGGAAGAGTTTGTGTCAATAATACATCTTTCTTAAGCTTTTGAGAAATTTATCAGTGAAGCCACCTGTAGTTAAAATTTTCTTATGAGTTTTTTAAAAATTATTACTACTTAAGCTTCTTTTCTACCTACACACCTATTCTAGTTATCTATCTCAATTCAAATGAATAGATTTGATCATTTGTATCTTTCAAATTTAAAGGAATTTTTTCAGTTTAATCTAAGTTGTCAAGTTTATTGGCATAAAGTTATTTATAATATTCTCTTATCATCTTTAAATCAACAGTGATAGTAAATTTCCAATTGCTGATGTTGGTAATTGTGTTTTTCTATTTTACCTTATTATTTGTTTATGGATATGTCAGTGTTAATGATCTTCTCAAAAAAAGTACATTTGGTTTTACTAATTTTTCTGTATTAGGCTTATTTTTCTTATATTCCACTGATTTTGTTCTTGTTATTTTCTTTATTCTGATCACTGTTGGATTAATTTGCTCTTCTTTTCCTAGTTTCTTAAGATTGAAGTTGTAATTTCAGATTTTTTTTCTTTTCTAATATGGGTGTTCAGTGCTATAGATTTCACTCTTAGAACTACTTTAACTTCATCCCATAAAGTTGATATTTATCTTTTCCTGCAATTCAAAATACTTTTCTACTTTCTCTTGTAATTACTTCTGCTAATTGTGGGTTATTTCTAAAGCATCCTATTTAGTTTCCAAATATCTAAGGATTTTCCCAGGATCTCTGTGGTCAGAGAGATACTTTTATGGCTTGAATCCTTTTAAATTTATTATAATGATTTTATGACCTAGCATATGCTCCTACTTGGCAAAAATTCCACGTACCCTGGAAAAGAATGTATGTTCTACTATAGTTGGGTAAAGTGTTCATTAAAGGTCAATTAGGTCAAATTAGTTCTTAGTAGCATTCAAGTCTTTAATAATCACTAAAAAGTGATTTTGTGATCACTTGTTCTAGCTGTTTGTGTGAGAGGTATATTGAAACCTTCTACTACAGTTGTCAGCTTGTCTATTTCTTTTTGTAGTTTTATCAGTTTTTGCTTCATGTGTTTTGAAGCACTGTTATTAGGTACATATGTGTTCACAATTTGCTATGTATTTTAATGAATTTTGATCTTATGAAGTGACCCACTTTATCCTTGGTCCTGTTTTATACTCTTGGTAATATTTTTTGCATTCTATTAGCACAGCTACTCCAGCTTTCTTTTGATTAGCATTAGTATGGTAACCCTCCATATGGATCAGTCCATCTGCTTCTGCATTTAATCTGTTGCACTAGGTTGTTTTGGATAAAATATTAAAAAAAAAAAAGAAAAGAATACTGCCTCACATATAGTTGAAAAAGAAATGGATATTTTAATACTTTTTTCAAATAATTATTTATATTATTTTATACTGTAACAAAAATAATAATTATATTTTCTAAATTATTAGCTGCTCTGTGAAATATGAAACCATAACAATAAATGTGTCCTACATTAAAAGCTGTTGATCTAGCTTCCTTCTTGAATTAATATTTTATATCTGTATGATTTTATACCACCATGCTTTGATCATTTGACAAATAATGACTCATTGAGTTATGAGTTCTTCCACATTTTGATACATTTCACTATACAATATCAAAGATATCACAACTATTTAATGTCATTACATATGTTATCAGAATAAAATCTTTAAGCAATGGGAAATTGTCAAACTCATGGTGTCAGATACAAATTTTAAAAAATTTAATATTTTAGACAACTTGAATTGTATCACAGAAAAAGGAAGATCTTAGTATTATTATAAAAATACAAGACCCTCTAAAAGTGTCTCGCTACTCACTACAGGCATTTTCACATCTTGAAAAGAGATGCACTAGAAATACTGGTGACTCTATCCAACATAAAAATTAATGTTGGGATTATGGTGAGAAAGAACACAGGAAGATAACAATATGCTATTCAGATATTTGTTATGATATCTGATAATATAATATAATATAAATTAAAATTCCATGTCAACCCTACTGGTAGTTAGGGACTGTAGAGATCATGTGGGCTGGTGGCTCAGTAAACAATCTGCCTGCGTTGCAGGAGACTGCCTGCAATTCACTAGTCCCGGATTTGATCCCTAGATCAGGAAGATCCCCTAGAGAAAGGAATGGCAACCCATTTCGGTATTCTTGCCTGGGAAGTTCCATGTGCAGAGATGCCTGGTAAGCTACAGTCCGTGGGATCATAAGAGTCAGACACAACTTGGTGACTTAGTGACTAAACCACCGTCACCTCTAGAGATCATTGACATTGGATGTGCACCATCTTTGTTTGTTTATTGACTGCCTCCAGTCATGTGATGGGCTTTCTTGGTGGCTCAGAGGTTAAAGCGTCTGCCTCCAATGCGGGAGACCCGGGTTCAATCTCTGGGTCAGGAAGATACCCTGGAGAAGGAAATGGTAAACCACTCCAGTATTCTTGCCTGGAGAATCCCATGCATGGAGAAGCCTGGTAGGCTATAGTCCATGGGGTCGCAGAGAGTCGGATACGACTGAGCGACTTCACCTTCAGTCATGTGACTGTAACATCTATGTGTATTCATACACAAACTGGAAGATCAGAGTTATGTGAATACATCTGACACTCATTTATTGAAATGGCATATGAATGTGCTTAGCATAAGCTCACTGTAAACGCTCACTTTTTGATCAGAGAAGAGGGGTATTCTAATTGTTTGAAGTCTTTTCAAGACTGTTTTTAATGAAAGGCAATTCAGTTCTTTCTAAATTCTTATAATCAAAATGAATGACTAACATATAATCCAAACTAATAACCAACGTTGTCAAGATGAGTGGATGGAATTCATTTGTAGTTAGCACTGTAATTATGTATAATTTGGAGCTGTTTTTGTTTGAAAAGAGTACACTTTATTAGGTTGGTAAAATATTCCTCATCTGATTTTATTTATACTATTATTCTTGTTTCTTTGGAAATCTTTTGTTTTCCTTAGACAATCTAAATATTCATTCCAGTATTATCTATAAAGAATTCTAAATAATTGAAGCCTAAAATAAAAAGCTTTTCTGTTTGAATTTAGATCAACTGGTGAACAATTTTCTGACAGCTTTCTTCACCATCAGTTGCTCTCTTAAAGACAAAGTATACTTATTAGAACTGAATATTAATGAATTGGATTGATGGAACAGTTCAGATACTGCTGTATGGAGCTGGAGCTGGAGTGGGGATGGAGAGCTTATGGACGGGTTCTGGCATTTATTATTAATCCATTTCCTATGCTAGTAGAAGATGTGCCCTGTGCATAGGCAGGTATAAATACCACTATTTTGCAAATACAGCTCTTGAAATTCAGAATGTCAACATTATAAGGTATCTAAAAGTTGGCCTAAAGCTCAACATTCAGAAACAAAGATAATGGCATCCGGTCCCATCACTTCATGGGAAATAGATGGGGAAACAGTGGAAACGGTGTCAGACTTTATTTTTTGGGGGGCTCCAGAATCACTGCAGATGGTGACTGAAGCCATGAAATTAAAAGACACTCCTTGGAAGAAAAGTTATGACCAACCTAGATAGCATATTCAAAAGCAGAGACATTACTTTGCCGACTAAGGTCCGTCTAGTCAAGGCTATGGTTTTTCCTGTGGTCATGTATGGATGTGAGAGTTGGACTGTGAAGAAGGCTGAGTGCCGAAGAATTGATGCTTTTGAGCTGTGGTGTTGGAGAAGACTCTTGAGAGTCCCTTGGACTACAAGGAGATCCAACCAGTCCATTCTGAAGATCAACCCTGGGATTTCTTTGGAAGGAATGATGCTAAAGCTGAAACTCCAGTACTTTGGCCACCTCATGCAAAGAGTTGACTCACTGGAAAAGACTCTGATGCTGGAAGGGATTAGGGGCAGGAGGAGAAGAGGACGACCGAGGATGAGATGGCTGGATGGCATCACTGACTCGATGGACATGAGTCTGAGTGAACTCCGGGAGACAGTGATGAACAGGGAGGCCTGGCATGCTGTGATTCATGGGGTCGCAAAGAGTCGGACACGACTGAGCGACTGAACTGAACTGAACTGAATCACAGTTAGAGCTGAGATTTGAAATGATCTTATTGACCTCAAAGTTTGAAATGAGCAACTCAGCACAAAGGAGACCTTCTTTCATTTGATTCCTGGCAGGGGAGGTGTCACGTACTGATTTGCAAAGAGAATCCACATATCTTGACAGCAGACTTGCTACTCACTGCTAGATATTATAGCACCATTATGTATATATGACATAAACATAATCCATTTATATAAATATTATGTGCATCATGTTGTAAGTTCTTTATGTACATTTAGGTTCCTAAGATGCATAGTTAAAATCTTTTATTGTATATAAGTGAAGTTTCTCAGTCGTGTCTGAATTTAGGAACATCCTTGATGTCTCTCCTTTCCTGAGCTCCTCTCACCAACCTTCATGACCAAACTGCATTTAGCAGCAGTCCCAGGTTGATATGAGCTGCGGTACCCATCCTAACCACTCCCCACTTCAGAGTGCCCTCCACGCCCTCAGGTTCTGTCTTCCTGTTTTTTTGCACCCCTGCCACATCCTTCATCAAGGATGGTTTTCCATCCCCTGACACCCGCACCGCCATGACAGTTGTTCTCAGTTGACAAGAGATGCAAGCACGGTAGGGCAGGCTGGCACAGAGCAGCCTCAGAAGCATGTTTATTTTGTTAGCTGCTGACTATCCTCATCTTCCCTGTGTGTCCTGATCTCCTCTCCATCCGCACAGCTGACTTCCATTTTACAGGCCACTCCCACATCACTTCATCTTGCTGTTTCAGCTTTTCCCAGTGCTTCTGACACCTATTTATGCTTCTATCATCTTAGACTCATCTTCGAATAATAGAAACATATGTTTATGTTAGATGTCTGTTTCTCTCACATTAGATCTCAAGATCCCAAAGGAAAGAGGAAAGATTATTGATTTCACTTCTTATTACTGTGTCCACCACAGAATAGACACTATTTTCCTGTTGAATTGCATTAAATTGAAACTAACAAGCCTATCCCTAGGGATGTACAATCATAGCCTCATTAGTACTCAGCTAAACCAATTAAGTTAACACCCTTGGTCAGAGAATAGATCAATGACATTTTCTTAAAACATGACCTATGCTCAGAATGGAATTTGGGAGTTGAAAAAGTGATAATTATGACTTCAAAACTAAGTATTTCAAAACAAGTATTTATATTATTGATATTTTTGTGTCATCACTCAAGCTAACAATGTTTTAAAACCAAAGTATAGTGGATTTACAATGTCTTATTCATTTCTACTGCACAGCAAAGTGATCCAGTTATATATATACACACATTTGTATATATTGTTTTCCATTATAATTTATCATATATACTGAATATAGTTCTCTTTACAGAAGACCTTGCTCATCCATTCTGTGTGTGTGTATATATATTATATATATATGTATATGGAGAAGGCAATGGCAACCCACTCCAGTATTCTTGCCTGGAAAATCCCATGGACGGAGGAGCCTGGTAGGCTACAGTCCATGGGGTCGCTAAGAGTTCGGCACTACTGAGCAACTTCACTTTCACTTTTCTCTTTCATGCATTGGGGAAGGAAATGGCAACCCACTCCAGTATTCTTGTCTGGAGAATCCCAGGGATGGGGGAGCCTAGTGGGCTGCCATCTATGGGGTCGCACAGAGTCAGACACGACTGAAGTGACTTACCAGCATATATGTATACATAATACATGTTGCATAATACATGTTATGCAATTAGGAGGTCCTAGATGATTATACAATAGAAGTGAGAAATAGATTTAAGGGCCTAGATCTGATAGATAGAGTGCCTGATGAACTATGGAATGAGGTTCATGACGTTGTACAGGAGACAGGGATCAAGACCATCCCCATGGAAAAGAAATGCAAAAAAGCAAAATGGCTGTCTGGGGAGGACTTACAAATGGCTGTGAAAAGAAGAGAAGCAAAAAGCAAAGGAGAAAAGGAAAGATATAAGCATCTGAATGCAGAATTCCAAAGAATAGCAAGAAGAGATAAGAAAGCCTTCTTCAGCAATCAATGCAAAGAAATAGAGGAAAACAACAGAATGGGAAAGACTAGAGATCTCTTTAAGAAAATTAGAGATACCAAGGGAACATTTCATGCAAAGATGGGCTCGATAAAGGACAGAAATGGTCTGGACCTAACAGAAGCAGAAGATATTAAGAAGAGGTGGCAAGAATACACAGAAGAACTGCACAAAAAAATCTTCACAACCTGGATAATCACGATGGTGTGATCACTAATCTAAAGCCAGACATCCTGGAATGCGAAGTCAAGTAGGTCTTAGAAAGCATCACTATGAACAAGGTTAGTGGAAGTGATGGCATTCCAGTTGAGCTATTTCAAATCCTGAAAGATGATGCTGTGAAAGTGCTGCACTCATTATACCAGCAAATTTGGAAAACTCACCAGTGGCCACAGGACTGGAAAAGGTCAGTTTTCATTCCAATTCCAAAGAAAGGCAATGCCAAAGAATGCTCAAACTACCACACAATTGCACTCATCTCACAAGCTAGTAAAGTAATGCTCAAAATTCTCCAAGCCAGGCTTCAGCAATACGTGAACCGTGAACTCCCTGACGTTCAAGAAGGTTTTAGAAAAGGCAGAGGAACCAGAGATCAAATTGCCAACATCTGTTGGATCATGGAAAAAGCAAGAGAGTTCCAGAAAAACATCTATTTCTGCTTTATTGACTATGCCAAACCCTTTGACTGTGTGAATCACAATCAACTGTGGAAAATTCTGAGATAGAAGGGAATACCAGACCACCTGAGCTGCCTCTTGAGAAATCTGTATGCAGGTCAGGCAGCAACAGTTAGAAGTGGACATGGAACAACAGACTGGTTCCAAATAGGAAAAGGAGTACGTCAAGGCTGTATATTGTCACCCTGCTTATTTAACTTATATGCAGAGTACATCATGAGAAACGCTGGACTGGAGAAAACACAAGCTGGAATCAAGATTGCCAGGAGAAATATCAGTAACCTCAGATATGCAGATGACACCGCCCTTATGGCAGAAAGTGAAGAGGAACTAAAAAGCCTGTTGATGAAAGTAAAAGAGGAGAGCGAAAAAGTTGGCTTAAAGCTCAACATTCAGAAAACGAAGATCATGGCATCTGGTCCCATCACTTCATGGGAAATAGATGGGGAAACAGTGGAAACAGTGTCAGACTATTTTTTGGAGCTCCAAAATCACTGCAGATGGTGACTGCAGCCATGAAATTAAAAGACACTTACTCCTTGGAAGAAAAGTAATGACCAACCTAGATAGTATATTCAAAAGCAGAGACATTACTTTGCTGACTAAGGTCCATCTAGTCAAGGCTATGGTTTTTCTAGTAGTCATGTATGGATGTGAGAGTTGGACTGTGAAGAAGGCTGAGTGCCGAAGAATTGATGCTTTTGAACTATGGTGTTGGAGAAGACTCTTGAGAGTCCCTTGGACTGCAAGGATATCCAACCAGTCCATCCTAAAGGGATCAGTCCTGGGTGTTCTTTGGAAGGAATGATGCTGAAGCTGAAACTCCAGTACTTTGGCCACCTCATACAAAGAGTTGACTCATTGGAAAAAAACTCTGATGCTGGGAGGGGTTGGGGGCAGGAGGAGAAGGGGACAACAGAGGATAAGATGGCTGGATGGCATCACTGACTCGATGGATGTGAATCTGAGTGAGCTCCGGGAGACAGTGATGGACAGGGAGGCCTGGCGTGTTGCGATTCATGGGGTCGCAAAGAGTCGGACACTACTGAGTGACTGAACTGAACTGAACTGAGATGGAGTTACGTGTCATCAGATGGAAAGAGAAACTGGGGTACATAAAGGAAAACTTACATAATCAGTGAGAAACGGGAAAAAAAATCTTTTCCTAATACCTTGCATTTGATTTCCAGCACCAAAGTCCCCTGACAGGATTAAAAGTGCTTTTAGATTTTTTTTTTTTAATTGAGGAACATAATACTATTCTATGCCATTTGCTGGCTGCAAGCACTTTACTTTCTACTGAAATTTCACTAATACTCAGAAACTGAAGTAGTCTAGAAAAAATATTTGCCAGTGACTGCTGCCCTTTCAAGGAGCACTGACTGTATTTTTAAGAACTACTTAAAGGAATACCACAACCAGTATTTTTCTGTTCACTCTATTTGAAACCTTTTTGTCCCTTGGAAAAAGAGCACACTGCAGTGTTTCAGATCCCATTTATCTGGCTAAAGCTGTTTCTAATGAAGAATCCACTGAGTAGAATTCATGGAACATTCTCCCTCTGTCTCTCCCAGTCTTCACAGTGTCTGTAATAGCAAATTAATTTTTGTTAAAATGTCCGTTTAAATAGTTTTCTGGGAGAATTGTTCATTGTTATTGAAGCATGCATCAATTTCTTAATTCCAAAATGTAATAGATAGTTGATTATTTTATTAGCCACATTATTATGACTGCCAAAAATGAGATTTTAGAGATCATTTAAATATTAACACTCTTTACAATGATCTTGTTTTACATTTCTTCTTCTTCCCCCCCCCCCATTGAAGGATAATTGCTTTAAAATATTGTGTTGGTTTCTGCCATACATCAGTGTGAATCAACCACAGTTATACACATGTCCCCTCTGGAAATTCCCTAAAATGACCTTCTTTACTGTAGATTGTTTCTCTGTTTGTTGGCTTCCTCATCTGTAAAGAATGAACAGAAATAGAATATGATAATTCCCATGGTCCACCAAAGCTATAAAACTCTGTGTCTCTTAGTCATGCCTTTGCCAAAGACTAATATGATTCTACAGAATGTGTGCAGCTCCCTTTGAGTTCTGATGCACTTGACACTTGCTGACAATTGCTGGTTTAGACATCTTCTATGTTTCTGTATTTATTTTTAAAATTAATTTTTTTATTTTAATTGGAAGCTAATAAATACCTGTTTCTGTATTTATATTCTAGGGTAGCTAGTTAGTTAATGAAAGTAGTGTTAATCTCTCACTGATGTCTGACTCTTTGCAACCCCCTGGACTGTAGCTCACCAGGCTCCTCTGTCCATAGCATTCTCCAGGAAAGAATACTGGAGTGGGTAGCCACTTCTTTCTCCAGGGGGATCTTTCCAACCCAGGTATCAAACCCGGGTCTCCTGCATTGCAGGCAGATTCTTCACCATCTGAGCCACCAGGGAAGCCAGCTAGTAATACAGAGAGTAACTTGTTAAGTGGTTTTTGATTTGACTGTTCTGCCCACTTCACCTGTCAGTTGCATTCTTTTCATACCACCCTCCTAAATTTGATCCAGAGCGCTTCCTAATCTTCCTGTTTGTAAAAGTGTGGAGGAGAGAAGGACAGGAGAAATGCAAGTGAACAGACATGTGGGAAGATTAGGAACCTGAGGATTCATCAGTTTTTAGCTTACTGATGCCATCTACAGTTTTTTGCATGTGTTTTTAAATTAATTTCTCAGCTCTCTTTATAGAGCAGACTTCTGTTAAGCGTTCAATAAGAACTAGAACCAATGCTGCCCTTTGAGGGAGGCAGAGAGGGTGCCCACCTGGTGGGGGGCCCTCCCCTCTCCTTGACTTTTGAGGGATTTTAGGGACCAAGGTGTTGCTCTGCCACTTCTTGCTCTGATGAACTGGAGCTGCCTCTGGGTGGGCAAGACAGCTCACCATCTGGTCCCATCACATAGTCTGGTGTAGGGACATTACATCAAACATTGCTCAGAGCAAATCTGGATAGCAGGCAAGAGACAAGGAGCGGGAGGTCCTTGGGCCTGGAGCAAGGACAGCCTCGAGAAGAGAGGCAGGGCACATGTGAGGAGAGCTGGAGTTGGGGCCCTGATGGAGCCGAGCACTGAGGCAGCTCCACACCTGCGTTCCTCTGCTCATAGTCACTCCTCCAACAGGAAGTGGGGAGAGGAAGCTCAGATCACTATCGGGGGCCACAGGTTGGGAGGTGCAGGACCCATCCCTGTCATCCTTGTACTTATTAATTCATGAGTTTCCTTCCTTTCCAAAATGTGCTGAGCCCTCAGAATCATGACATGCTCCAGAGATACTAGGACAAACCAAAACACTGAGCAGGAAAGGCATTCTTCTTTTGAAGAGGCTCCAGGGAGGTGACTTCAGAGCTACACTCAGAGAATAATGAGGAGTGGGTCGAAGCCTGTAAAGTAGTGGGGTGGGACCAGCCCAGGCAGAAGGAGACCCAAGCAAACACTCCGAGATGGGACAAACCTCCCACCTCTCTGCCCCAGAGGTGAAAGTAATCATGAGGCGCTTAGTCCATATGAAAAGAAGGTGAAGCAAACACACTGGCCAGCAAAGCCACATCAGCACAGAAGAGATGGTGTATGGGGCAGCCAGGGAACACTCATTTGTGCAGGTGCTGTTCATGGTGTGACTCTGAACATCTACACGGCCTGCTGTGGTTTCAGCATCACCCGCCCCAAGATACCTTTTCTGCTTTCCCTAGGATCTCTGATCCACCCTTTTCTCAGCTTGGCTTGGTCCTGCAGCCATGAAATTAAAAGACTCTTTCTCATTGAAAGAAAAGCTATGATAAACCTAGACAGTGTATTAAAAAGCAGAGATGTCACTTTGCCAACAAAGGTCCATCTAGTCAAAGCTATGGTTTTTCCAGTAGTCATATACAGATGTGAGAGTTGGACCATAAAGAAAGCTGAATGCTGAAAAATTAATGCTTTTGAATTGTGGTGCCAGAGAAGACTCTTGAGAGTCTTCCTAAAGTCAATCCTAAAGGAAATCAGTCCTGAATATTCATTGGAAGGACTGATGCTGATGCTGAAGCTGAAACTCCAATACTTTGCAAAGAGCCAACTCATTGGAAAAGACCCTGATGCTGGGAAAAATTGAGGGCAGGAGGAGATGGGGATGACCGAGGATGAGATGGTAGGATAGCATCACCAATTCAATGGACATGAATTTGAGCAAACTCCAGGAGATAATGGAAGACAGGGAAACCTGGTATGCTACAATCCATGGGGTTGCAAAGAGTCAGACACAACTGAGTGACTGAACAATGAAAGCCACCTATGTGAAATGGGTGGGTGTGGATCTTAATTTCATGTTTCTACTTGGTCAGATGAAAAAATCTTCTTGTTTACTGAATAATGGACCCCCATGAACTTAGGACATACTCAGAAGATGCAAATTAAATTTTCTCATGGGAAGATTCACAGGAAAGCTTCATGGGAAGACTCTTCTAAATGCTGTACACACACATCTGAGATCTCTCAGAGTCTGCAGGTCCCTGTCATTTGAAGCCCTGTTCACAGCATTATTGTTGCTTGCATTCAGATCTCTGTCAGGGGCCTTTGTTGTGCTTTTATTAACATATAGTATCTAAAAATCCTATGAAATATTAGATTCTTTTCTTTCCTTAGGCTAGAGAGTTCCATCTACTCTCTAATGCATTTTTAGTGACACTAAATTGCCTTAAGGCTTGAAGAGACGAGTGTAAAACTTGTCACTATAAGAAGAAAAATGACCCAGAAATGACACATAATGTGTGACAATCAAAAGGCTAATAAAAGGATTGTGATATTCACAGCAGCCACACATGCATCTCTCAATGATGCCATTGTCTGCAAGGCTGTGCACACCTCTGATGATGCCTTAGGAGGGAGGGGCTGGTTTCCACAGACCGTCTTGCAGCCTGAAGTCAGTCTGGATGTATTAGGGCCAGGTCTTGCCATCAGTGGAGCATATACAGTTGAGCATCAGAGTTCCTTTCCCCAGTGCAGTATGGTCAATTTATCACAGAATCAGTAGGCTATCCAAAACAGCTTCTTATGAAATAGAGGCACGTGATTGCAGACATAGGCTAGCAAGGTGGCTCTGGAGGTGGGTTTCACTCGCTACCCTTGGAATTTACTCCTGGAGTCTTGCACTGTGGTGGCTGGTTGCACATTTAGTGCGAGGTGCAAGGTGCCTGAATTCGTGTCTTTGTCTCCTGTTTGTCCTGTGTAGTCATCTACAAGTATCTATCTCAGGGATACTGTAAATACAACAAGCTTTGCTGGAGGTGGTGAGGGATTTCAAGGTGAATGAAATGTAAGGCATTCTCTTGGGGAGCCTTCTCCTAGGAGCTGCCTCTCTGTGGGGCTTCTTTTCCCAGCTTTTCCCAGCTTCAGGTTATTTCTCCAGTGAAATATTGTGTGGAGCAATGAAAGAGCAAAGCTTACCTCAAAGAGAGGGGAAGGAGGAGGGGAGGAACAGGAGAGCACCCAGAATCCTGGAGTCTACAGGGGAAAACCTCTGGAGCAGAAAGGAATGGGCACCTTTTTCGAGCAGCAGTCTTCAGGACAAACCCGGCTACTTGCTGTTCCCTGAACAAATCACCAACTCTGAAACCAACAGGGCTTTCTATGGTGGGTTTCACTCTAGTATGCAGGTACTCAATTAGAGGAAAGTGAGGAGATCAAACCAGTCAATCCTAAAGGAAATCAACCCTGAATATTCATGGGAAGGACTGATGCTGAAGCTGAAGCTCCAAAATGTTGGCTACCTGATGCGAAGAACTGACTCATTGGGAAAGACCCTAATGCTAGGAAAGATTGAGGGCAAGAGGAGAAGGGGGCAATAGAGGATAAGATGGTTGGATGCCATCACTGGCTTAATGGACATGAATTTGAGCAAACTCCAGGAGATAGTGAAGGACAGGGAAGCCTGGAGTGTTGGAGTTCATGGGGTCACAAGAGTCAGATATGACTTAGCAACTGAACAACAACAACTTAATTATATGAATCTTTTAATATGCAACACAATTTTCAATTTCTGGCCACCTTTTCACCAAAGGTAAAATCATTTTTCCCCATATTAATTTATATTTATTTACCTCATTGTCCAATAGTTGTTTGATGAAGTATCTCCTGCCCCCATTAGCTCAACAATGCATTCTTATGACTAGCAGGGCACCTCATCCTAAAAGCCAGACCATAACCAGTTGTGAACCAATGCAGGTAAAAAATGTTATTTTCTCTCTTCTTCTCTTCTATTTAAAATACAAAATCATTCTGCTTCAACTATTTAACTTAAAAGATGCCATTTGGATATTTGTTATCAATCACTGTTTATCTTGAGATTACACAAAATCAGTTTTCTAAATTATTTGTGCTAATTTCCAACTATACACAATTGTCAAAATTGTTTGACAAAATTAATCTAAGGAGTTCTGAATTCATTTGCCAGTGGGAAGGTACTAATAAGTTTTTCTGTTATTTTCTTCTGAGTACTTTCCAGAAAACCAAATTAGTTTTCCTAATGTTATAGTATGCCTTCAAACATAGTAATCATAAAATCTAATCATAAAAAAGCTTAGTTTATTATGTATTTGAAGTTGAAAGTGTGCATGGATTTTAAATCGGACTAATTTATGCACTAAATAAAACTAAAACAAGAGGTTGAAATAATAAATTAGAAGTTGGGTCATCATCAGTTTCGAGCGTCGCCTTATTCATCACAATGCAGAATTTAACCATCGGTGGCTCTGTTTTCCATTGCACAGTCAAGAACAGAGGTTGCTTATTAGTGATTTTTATTGTTTGAAAGTAGAAAAGCCTCACTATTTTATCAGTTGTTATTTTCAATCATTTGTCAAAAGGTTTCAGGCCAGAAATTAAGGAATGGATTCTGTACATACTTTGAACAGATTTTCCCAGAACATAGATAGAGATTTCTGGACTAGATCTTCTGTGGTACCCTATGGTGATTATGGAACGTTGGAAAGAATCCTCACCTCTGGTAGAAGAGCTTCTTTAATTTTTGTCTGACAAAAATCAGAGGAGGGTATGAACTCTGTTAGGTGTGAGAGAGTTCTGTCTCAGTAAGTGAGAACAAAGGGGCAATCTAATAGTAGGATCTTAAAACATTTTAAAAGTTAGCTTGTAATAAAATCAGAAGTGGTACAATTATTGTAATATAGAAACAAAAGTGTACTTGTGATTCTATTATCACTCTAAAAATAGCATTACGATGATTTTCCCTGATACACAGATTCAGATACTTATAAAGCTAAGAGTTACCTGGGGTAACAATTTTGTAGAAAATCTCTTTCTTCTCTGTATTGCTACATATTTTGCTCATTTTGTAGAAACACTGTATTCTTTAAAATGCATATGGAATAATATAGTCTAATCATATTTCTATTAATGGATACTCTCATGACTTCCAAAAAGCAACTCTGGCAATATTTTCTCCTACTTTGGAAAATAAATCCAAAATATATAATATATTGCCAGAAGTGAGATTTACCAGTCAACATTAACAGGATTCACTAAGAATGCCTTAAGTTGATCAGATGTATGAGAAGCATGTATGAAAAAGATAGATACTTTGTTGGGGTGGAGTGCATCCATTAGAACTATGAATGACAGGCTTTGGAACTGAAGTAGATGGATGCTAGGGGAGAACAATAATATCATTTTCCTTCCTTTATGTTTGATTATACCCCAAATATTGTGTGAAACACTAGCACCCTAGTTTGAGAGGATCAAAAAAATATCGACACACTATATATATATATATATATATATATATATATATATATATATATATATGTATAATATACTGTATTGGTTTTGGCATACATTGACATGAATTCACCACGGGTGTACATGAGCTCCCAAACATGAACCGCCACTCCCACCTCCCACCCCACATCATCCCTCCAGATCATCCCCATGCACCAGCCCCAAGCATCCTGCATCCTGCATCGAACATAGACTGGCGATTCGTTTCTTACATGATAGTATACATGTTTCAATGCCATTCTCCCAAATCACCCCACCCTCTCCCTCTCCCTCAGAGTCCAAAAGTCCGCTCTACACATCTGTGTCTCTTTTGCTGTCTTGCATACAGGGTCATCATTACCATCTTTCTAAATTCCATATATATGTGTTAGTATACTGTATTGGTGTTTTTCTTCCTGGCTTACTTCACTCTGTATAATTGGCTCCAGTTTCATCCATCTCATTAGAACTGATTCAAATGTATTCTTTTTAATAGCTGAGTAATACTCTATTGTGTATACGTACCACAGCTTTCTTACCCATTTATCTGCTGATGGACATCTAGGTTGTTTCCATGTCCTGGCTATTATAAACAGTGCTGCGATGAATATTGGGGTACATGCATCTCTTTCTATTCTGGTTTCCTCGGTGTGTATGCCCAGCAGTGGGATTGCTGGGTCATAAGGCAGTTCTATTTGCAATTTCTTAAGGAATCTCCACACTGTTCTCCATAGTGGCTGTACTAGTTTGCATTCCCACCAACAGTGTAAGAGGGTTCCCTTTTCTCCACACCCTCTCCAGCATTTATTGCTTGCAGACTTTTGGATCGCAGCTATTCTGACTGGTGTGAAATGGTACCTCATTGTGGTCTTGATTTGCATTTCTCTAATAATGAGTGATGTTGAGCATCTTTTCATGTGTTTGTTAGCCATCTGTATGTCTTCTTTGGAGAAATGTCTATTTAGTTCTTTGGCCCATTTTTTGATTGGGTCATTTATTTTTCTGGAATTGAGCTGCATAAGTTGCTTGTATATTTTTGAGATTAGTTGCTTGTCAGTTGCTTCATTTGCTATTATTTTCTCCCATTCAGAAGGCTGTCTTTTCACCTTGCTTATATTTTCCTTTGTTGTGCAGAAGCTTTTAATTTTAATTGTTTATTTTTGCTTTTATTTCCAGTATTCTGGGAGGTGGATCATAGAGGATCCTGTTGTGATTTGTGTCGGAGAGTGTTTTGCCTATGTTCTCCTCTAGGAGTTTTATAGTTTCTGGTCTTACATTTAGATCTTTAATCCATTTTGAGTGTATTTTTGTGTGTAGTGTTAGAAAGTGATCTATTTTCATTCTTTTACAGGTGGTTGACCAGTTTTCCCAGCAACACTTGTTAAAGAGATTGTCTTTACTCCATTGTATATTCTTGCCTCCTTTGTCGAAGATAAGGTGTCCATAGGTGTGTGGATTTATCTCTGGGCTTTCTATTTTGTTCTTTGATCTATATTTCTGTCTTTGTGCTAGTACCATACTGTCTTGATGACTGTGGCTTTGTAGTAGAGCCTGAAGTCAGGCAAGTTGATTCCTCCAGTTCCATTCTTCTTTCTCAAGATTGCTTTGGCTATTTGAGTTTTTTTGTATTTCCATACTAATCTTGAAATTATTTGTTCTATTATGTGAAAAATACCTCTGGTAGCTTGATAGGGATTTCATTGAATCTATAGATTGCTTTGGGTAGTATACTCATTTTCACTATATTGATTCTTCTGATCCATAAACATGGTATATTTCTCCATCTATTAGTGTCCTCTTTGATTTCTTTCATCAGTGTTTTATAGTTTTCTAGGTATAGGTCTTTAGTTTCTTTAGGTAGATATATTCCTAAGTATTGTATTCTTTTCTTTGCAGTGGTGAATGGAATTGTTTCCTTACTTTCTTTTTCTACTTTCTCATTATTAGTGTACAGGAATGCAAGGGATTTTTGTGTGTTGATTTTATATCCTGCAACTTTACTATATTCATTGATTAGCTCTAGTAATTTTCTGGTTTTCTATGTAGAGGATCATGTCATGTGCAAACAGTGAGAGTTTTACTTCTTCTTTTCCAATTTGGATTCAGGAATAGAAGGAACATACCTCAACATAATACATGTATATATGACAAACCCACAGCAAACATTATCCTCAATGGTGAAAAATTGAAAGCATTTCCCCTAAAGTCAGGAACAAGACAATGGTGCCCACTTTCACTGCTATTATTCAAAATAGTTCTGGAAGTTTGGGCCACAGCAATCAGAGCAGAAAAAGAAATAAAAGGAATCCAAATTTGACACACTCTTAAATCCCAGAGCTCCCTAACCTATTATTAATCAAGCCGCTTGGTTTATTTTGCTCACAGTACTTATGACACTTTCATTTTCTTCTTATTTTATTTTTATTTTTGCCCTCCTTTAACTAGATTGCTATCCCTATGAGACTTTGTCAATCACAATTTCTGTATCCTTGGTACCTGGAGTAGTGTGTGGCACATAGATTCAATAAAAATGTATTGAAAGAATGATGAGAAGTATGAGAACTGAAATTTAGGTAAATAAGGAGGACTAAAGACTGGGACCTAGCATAAAGAACAGAGAGATAAAATAGTTGTTTTCAAACCAAATATTTAGATTTTTTGCCTTTTATTCAGTCTGTTCTCAGAAATCTAAACAATGACCAAAAGCCAATGAAATTATGAAGGGATGTGCCTAAAAAGTATAGCTATTTTAAATAACTGCTATAACCACACACCGAAAATTAGAATAATGTCTATATTTTGTTTTTTAAAAGATAATACATATTATGTCCTTAGTATGCAGCTTTTCTCAAAATTACCTCAGAATTCTAGTTGCCCTGGATACTTTGTGCAAAAGGGTTTCTTAATCAGATAAATTTGGAAAGTTCTACATATTTTAAATTTTCTTAAGTAGGCAAAGCTCATTTTGCATATTAAATTTTAGTAAGCTGAGAGTCCTCTTTGGACAAGAAAGATTCTGAATTGTGTTTAATCCAGAACTTTTCACATTGATTTGACCCGGATTTGATTATTTTTAAAGACATCTGTGATAATCCCAGAATGTTACATTAAAGTGTGAGAGATGCTCTTCAGTTCAGTTCAGTCACTCAGTCGTCTCCGACTCTTTGCGCTGCAAGAATCGTAGCACGCCAGGCCTCCCTGTCCATCACCATCTCCCGGAGTACACTCAGACTCACGTCCATAGAGTCCGTGATACCATCCAGCCATCTCATCGTCGGTCGTCCCCTTCTCCTCCTGCCCCCAATACTTCCCAGCATCAGAGTCTTTTCCAATGAGTCAACACTTTGTATGAGGTGGCCAAAGTACTGGAGTTTCAGCTTTAGCATCATTCCTTCCAAAGAAATCCCAGGGCTGATCTCCTTCTGAATGGACTGGTTGGATCTCCTTGCAGTCCAAGAAACGCTCAAGAGTCTTCTCCAACACCACGGTTCAGAAGCATCAATTCTTCAGCACTCAGCCTTCTTCACAGTCCAACTCTCACATCCATACATGACCACAGGAAAAACCATAGCCTTGACTAGATGGACCTTAGTCAGCAAAGTAATGTCTCTGCTTTTGAATATGCTATCTAGGTTGCTCATAATTTTTCTTCCAAGGAGTAAATATCTTTTAATTTCATGGCTGCAGTCACCATCTGTAGTGATTTTGGAGCCCCCCAAAATAAAGTCTGACACCATTTCCACTGTTTCCCCATCTATTTCCCATGAAGTGATGGGACCAGATGCCATGATCTTAGTTTTCTGAATGTTGAGCTTTAGGCCAACTTTTTTGCTCTCCTCTTTCACTTTCATCAAGAGGCTTTTTAGCTCCTCTTCACTTTCTGCCATAAGGGTGGTGTCATCTGCATGTCTGAGGTTATTGATATTTCTCCCGGCAATCTTGATTCCAGTTTGTGTTTCTTCCAGTCCAGCATTTCTCATGATGTACTCTGCATAGAAGTTAAATAAACAGGGTGACAATATACAGCCTTGACGTACTCCTTTTCCTATTTGGAACCAGTCTGTTGTTCCATGTCCACTTCTAACTGTTGCTTCCTGGCCTGCATACAGATTTCTCAAGAGGCAGCTCAGGTGGTCTGGTATTCCCATCTCTTTCAGAATTTTCCACAGTTGATTGTGATTCACACAGTCAAAGGCTTTAGCATAGTCAAGAAAGCAGAAATAGATGTTTTTCTGGAACTCTCTTGCTTTTTCCATGATCCAGCGGATATTGGCAATTTGATCTCTGGTTCCTCTGCCTTTTCTAAAACCTTCTTGAACGTCAGGGAGTTCACGGTTCACGTATTGCTGAAGCCTGGCTTGGAGAATTTTGAGCATTACTTTACTAGCGTGTGAGATGAGTGCAATTTTGCGGTAGTTTGAGCATTCTTTGGCATTGCCTTTCTTTGGAATTGGAATGAAAACTGACCTTTTCCAGTCCTGTGGCCACTGGTGAGTTTTCCAAATTTGCTGGTATATTGAGTGCAGCACTTTCACAGCATTATCTTTCAGAATTTGAAACAGCTCAATTGGAATTCCATCACCTCCACTAGCTTTGTTCGTAGTGATGCTTTCTAAGGCCCACCTGACTTCACATTCCAAGATGTCTGGTTCTAGATTAGTAATCACATCAGCATGACTATCTAGGTCGTGAAGATCTTTTTTTGTACAGTTCTTCTGTGTATTCTTGCCACCTCTTCTTAATATCTTCTGCTTCTGTTAGGTCCATACCATTTTTGTCCTTTATCGAGCCCATCTTTACATGAAATGTTCCCTTGGTATCCCTAATTTTCTTGAAGAGATCTCTATTCTTTCCCATTCTGTTCTTTTCTTCTATTTCTTTGCATTGATCGCTGAAGAAGGCTTTCTTATCTCTTCTTGCTATTCTTTGGAACTCTACATTTAGATGCCTATATCTTTCCTTTTCTCCTTTGCTTTTTGCCTCTGGATTAATGTCCACTGCGATGTTGCAGACCAGAATTTTTTCCATAAGCAAGAAAGACAGCATTTGTTTATTTTTTCCATTAGCTTTTACCTATTAATAACTTTACATATTACATGGACAACTATTCATATTCTCTAAAGGACTGTCTTTCATTCCCATTTTTGTCAGCCTCAACCTTGGAGCTTGTCAAATGGAGGGCACAGGCAGAATTTCCTCTTATAACAACAAGCTTGTACCATTATAAAGCAACACTGCACTCAATTCAGTGTCAGACAGCAGGCTTAGAAGACGGGATCAGGGATCGGGTGTGCTCAGACCCGAGGTATGCCTCTCGCATTTCCTCATGCACCTGCTGAGTTGTGATGTTGAGATCACATTCCGTTACTGCTCCCAGCCTTACGTCTTCGTGTTTCCTGAGGCAGCTCTGGAGCCAAAACAGTTTTCCATCTGACTCTAGGCTGGATAGGTCACTTTTTTCTAAAGCGAAGTATCTTTTCCTGTAAGATGCATTTCTGAAATATGATAGCAGCAGCCTTCCTCTGAGTATAATTAACATATTACAGTGTAACAGATTCTTTGCATCCAAGTGTGCTCATTCACTTCAGCTGTGTCCGTTTCTGTGTGGCCGCACGGACTGTAGCCCACCAGACTACTCTGTCCTTGGAATTCTCCAGGCAAGAATGCTGGAGTGGGTTGTCATGCCCTCCCCCAGGGGATCTTCCCAACCCAGAGATCGAACCTGCGTCTCCTGAGGCCCCTGTGTTGCAGACAGATTCTTTACCGCTGAGCCACCAGGAAAGCCCCAACAAGTTCTTTACTGAGACATTTTTTCCCTTGTTTTTCATTGGAAGCAAGTTTTATATGATGATAAGAACACTTAACTTGAAAAGTATCTTTAAAAAAATCTTAAGTGCACATTGCTATTGACTAAGCTACAGTGATGTTTTGCAGATCTCTAGAAATTATTTACCTTACTTAAATTAAACTTTATGCCTTTGAATTAATAACTTCCCATTTTCCCTAGACCCCACTAGCCTCTGGTCACTACCCTTCCAGTTTTTTAATTTATAAATTTGACTATATTTGACACATCATATAAATGGAATCCTAGAGTCCTTGTCTTTTTGTATACTGAGACTTTTCTTAACCTGGGATTTTTCTTTTGTTGTTTTTTGGTAGGATGTTTATCCACATGGAAGGACATCCAGCTTTGTTTTGATTCCAGGGTTTACTTCTTTCAGATGCATTTCTTACTTAAGCTGCAACACCTGGTCCTGCCATGTCTGTTATTGCTTAATTTTAGAGAAGATGCCTTAAGGATCATATATTTATTTAAGATAAGTTGGCAAGATGGGAATTTGAACCCGTCTTGTGCTGCATTAAAGGGTTTATCTGTGAATAATTACTAATGGGTCACTTAATGTTTTTATATTGTTTTGATGGCATTACATGGTAGCAGCACTGTGATGATTTCTTTTAAAGATATCTTCCATGAGTAATCCAGGTTGTTTTTGGTTTTGTAATTGCTCAGGGTTGGTGCAAATGTACAGTTCTCCTGCGAGGACAATTACGTGCTCCAGGGATCCAAGAGCATAACGTGTCAGAGAGTCACAGAGACCCTGGCTGCGTGGAGCGACCACCGGCCGATTTGCAGAGGTGAGTCGGGGTGGTCACGTTTGCCCAGATTCTCTTTCCTTATAGCTGAATACACAAGGAGGTCCAAGTGCAAAGTCCAGTGTTTAGACAGCAAAACTTGGCGATGATTTATGCTTTTGTGGTGATGTCGGTTAACAAGAAATAATTTTTTTGAAATTTTTTAGGAGACAAACATTTCTAAGGATATTTGTGTTTTTTAAATGTCAGGAAATGCACGAGCAAACCTAATCATTCCAATGCATTCTATATAACTTGGTATCCATCTATCTATACACACAGCTTGCATATGTACAAAAATATGTTATATAACCAGATGCTTTGGAAAACAGAATGCAAGTCCCTGTAAATCTAAAGATGCTCACTTTGCAATAGCAGTGACGTTATTTTTTTTGAATTTTGACAGTATCAGTGATAAAGGGAGTTTGTTAACATGATCTGAAGCCCTCATTTTATTATTAAACTAATCCTGGATATAGAACAAAATGTTGCATTATCATCATCTTCTTCAGTGAGGTCAAATATTTGTTGCATCCATGAAATATGTGAAAAATCCTACCAGAATTATAGAAGCCATAGTGAAACCAGCAGAAAATTGTTTTGGATATTTTACTCAGGAAAAATTAATAAAATTAAAAGAAAAGCTAGCTGTTTTGTTTTGTTTTGTTTGCATTGTGTGCAGCAAATAATTTATGCAAGGGGGTAGTTTTAAAGGAAGAGGAAAAAAGTACTAAGCTGAATAAGGAATAAAAGGGGAAGTTTCATATATAACAATATCTTTTCCCTCCTTATAGTCTTTTTCAGATGAATGGATTTATAATTTTTTATTTAAAATGTTTTGGTTGTAAAAATGTATGTATAATGCAAAATGAACCATGTCAGTTACATCCTGTGAAATGAGGTAGTTGTGAAATACATGGCTAGTTTCATCAAAGCTAAAATACTAGATTGCCTGGTTTGCTATAGAGTGTCCTTACCTTTTCACATGTAGAGAACACACCTTTGTAGCATCTGTGCACCCTGAGGGCAGAGTGGGTGTGTGGGCTGCCTGCAGGTGACCCTTCCCTGTGAAATGCTTCCCTTCCTGGAGGAGCACCCGCTCTCGTCAGGAGGAGTGTGTGGCTGTGCCCTCCCCTGTGTCACTAGACTATCTGTACACTAATATTTACTAATGCGATATCATTAGGCTTTCAAAGGAGCTCTAGCAAAATCCGTGTTCCCACCACACAGCGGTAATGCTCATTCTCCCAGTGACAAATGAAGACCAAGCCTCAGGTATTAGCTTTCCCTCTAAGGAGGAACAATGTGCTTTCATTTTTTAATGTTTTTCTTGCATTTCTAGATCAGGAACATACAGCATTATTTTAAAAGCCCATACTGGGATGACCCAGAGAGACAATATGGGGAGGGTGGTGGGAGGGGGGTTCAGGGTTGGGAACTCATGTACACCTGTGGTGGATTCATGTCAATGTATGGCAAAACCCATTCAGTATTGTAAAGTAAAAAAATAAAAATATAAAATAAAAGCCCATACTAGATAAAACTAGTAAATGTACATCTGTTTCAAATTGATATTAAAAGTAACATAAAGGGAATATCGACCAGGATATTATTTGATTCTTACCTTATTTATTAATTCAGAAGTTTTCCTTGTACCCACTTTGGGCCAAACCTCATCTAGACTCAAAACACTTTCACTGCATGTTGGCCCCTAACTGTGCCCTGACTTGGTACCAAACACTCAGAGGCGCTTGTCTCAGCCGACAGCTGCTACAGCCAGGCTAAGGGAGGACAATTCCTCCACCCCCCCGAGCCACCAGCTGCTCACTCCCAGAGGCCCCCAGAGGAGAAGTCATCTGACTTCCTGTCCCTATAGATTCTCGCTTCTACTTTATCACATTTGAGAAGAGATGTTCCTCCAGGGGGTGTTTGTCTGTTGTGTAATTCTTGGTCTGGTTATCGTGGACAGCTTCTCCCTCTCTCCAGCATCTACTTCTCTCCTTCACACCCAGATTTACTCATCTCATCCCCTCCACCCCCGACTCCCAGTTGATGACTCAGCTGTTTTGCTTCAATTAGATGTACTTTCTTTTTCATGGACTAATTTTTTAGTTTATTTCCACTTATTACTTGTAACTCTCTGAAACAATGAGCTATAGCAGCTGGGAATAATTCTTAAGATAGCATTTTCTTATAGGCTGTGTATTTTAAATCTATATACTGGAGCAGACTGTGTCTGGGGAACAATAAAAAATATCTTTAAAAACACAGTTTTAAAGAAACCTGTATTTTAGAGCATTTAGAGTAGTAAGACATTAAATAAACCTTAAATCAAAAGTCCTAAAATCTCCTAAACAGAAGAATTTAACATACACTGTTTAGGGTAAGGTGATAACAATTAGGTGACTTAAAAAAAAAAAATACACCTCAAGAGAAACTTAAAACAAATGGAGGTGAATTTTTCTTTCATATAGAATTAAAATATAGACAGTATAGGACAAGGATGGGCAGGTCTGTTTCAGAGATGGAAATTTCCTCAAGTCTCACTCTGTCCTCCCTATGGTAAGACCTCCATCCTCATGGTCCAAGTTGGCATCCAAACTCCAAGCGACAGGATGGAGGCGTTTAAGAGAGAGTCTGCAAATACCATCACATGGATTCATTCTCAGTCCAACTGGCCAAAATCCAGCCAGATATTCTCACCTTGTTGTGAGACTTAGAAACATATATATTTATTCTGGGTGGTTACGTATATAGCAAACAATTATACTTCTATGAAAGAAAAGGAGCATAGCTATTAAGGGAATCTTTGACAAGCTTCCCTGGTGGCTCAGAGGTTAAAGCGTCTGCCTGCAATGTGGGAGACCTGGGTTTGATCCCTGGGTCGGGAAGATCCCCTGGAGAAGGAAATGGCAACCCACGCCAGTATTCTTTCTTGGAGAATCCCATGGGCAGAGGAGCCTGGTGGGCTACAGTCCACGGGGTCACAAAGAATCGGACACGACTGAGTGACTTCACTTTCACTTCACACTTTCACTTTGCCATCGGGGTGTATTTCTATAAGAAGGAGAGATGGAGTCAATCACTCAAAATATGACATTCTTCTTTCTACCCTGTATCATCTGCAGCTTTTCATGAGTGGAGTGTGTAGATAAACTAAGGAATCGATCATCCCTCTCTCGTGTCCCTTGGCATTTTTGCATCAGTGTAGGATTATATTTGTAAGCAATATGGATGAGAAGAGGTGGAGATGTGTGCCTGAGCATATCCTACTTTCTGGACTAGAAAGGGCTCATCTGGGAGTCTTGTGATTAAGCAGGGAACATGTCCTCCACACTGAGCTCCCTTTCCCTGCCCTGTCCTCACTTCCTGGCCACACAGCCTTCTCCCAAGAGGTCAGCTTCCTTCTGCAAAGCCGGCAGGAACATCCCTCCTTCCAGTCTGGGTGACAGTCTTCTATTTATCAAATAGTCGCCATGTACCATGGCCTAATCGGGTACACATACAGATGGAAGGCCAAGTGCTTCAGTGCATCTTAGGCTGACCCTATAGAGGACCACTTCATGGAGCCTCTAGAGCAGGGCTGTCAGCCAGAAATAAAATGCAAGCCACTGATCTAATTTTAGGGAGCTCAAATCTGGTGATCTGTGAAGAGGGGTGGGATGGAGGTTCAAGAGGGAGAGAAAATACATATACCTATGGCTGATTCCTGTCAGTGTATGACAGAAACCAATGCAATATTGTAAAGCAATTATCCTCCAATTAAAAATAAATAAGTTGTTTTAAAAAAATATCTAGTAGCCAGATTGGAAAAGAAGCAGGTGCAGTTAATTTTAAGAATATTATTTAACCCTAAACATTTCAATTAAAAGACTCTAAGGAGATACCTTTGCTCCCCGCTTTGTTTTATTCATGCTCTGTCTTGGACATTCAGTGTGCATTTTACGCCCCGGCTCAGACCAGTATCATTTCCAGGGCTCAGTCGTCAGATGTGCTGGTGGCTGCCACAGACAGTGCACGCTCACTGCTGCTCTCAGCCCAGTCGAGCTCCCTCCGCTCTCAACACCCTTGTGGGTGTGAAGGGCAGAACTGGTCTCTTTGAGTCACAAGCAGTTTCCTGGCTGGTGCCGCTCATTTCTCCTATTAAAACCCATCCATTTTCCAGGTTGGCAATGTTTAGGAACCCTGTGTCTGTCATCATCCCCTCCTTTAAACAGTGTCTCTACTGGCTTTGAATGACTTGATTCCCCAACTAAAGAAGACCTGAGAAACCTTTATTGAAGTGGAGATTTTATGACTGTTCTCTAAAGATGGCTTTAGCTGTCTAAAATGTAGGGGGAAATGGGTAACATGAAGCATAATGCTATTTCATGCTACACGAAACAGAATACAGGAGTATTTACTTAGCTATACGTAGGTTCCAAACACCAAGGGCAGTTTTTCAAGTTCATCTTCCCCTCTGTGCTACTGCCGTAATACTTTGTCAGTCAGAGGTGAGCAGTACAGTTTGGGTACTCCTGACGCACTCTGAGCTTTTAAAGCAGCCCTCATATTGATCATCTCAGCCACATGTTCTAAATTCAACCATCTATCAAATGCAATAAAATGCCCCTGGTCTGAGCACTGCACACATTATGAGATTTCAGATCAGTCAGTTAAGGAAGGGCTGATTCTCAAGGTTCCAATCTTCATGAAGGGTCTCTAACTCTTAAGTAATTACCGTGCCTTCTCCCTGGGAGGATTATCGGATAGAAGCGTTTGATAAATTGCAGTGAGTCAGGAGGGCTCTTTCACATCTGGACACTGGGTCCTAAGCCAATGCTTACATTAGCTAATTAACCCTGAGGATGAGGGATGTTACCTTTTCTTCCTGTTAGCACACAGATGAATGGTTGCCATAGCTCAGTAATTATACAAGTGATTTTGTTTGAAATTATACTTACTTCATTTAGGGATATGAAAACAACCATTATGATTTTTCACAGGGTAAAATATTATGAGCTGTTTGAAACTGTATAAGTATCTTTAACCGGTGATATTTTTTTTTAATAAGCAAACAAAATAGAGAAGAAGAGGATGTACTTGTATTTTTTTGAGTAAAATGTTTCAGCTGGCATTTATTCCATCAGTGTTTGAGCGGGGTATATAGAGAGAATTTCTTTTAATGCTAATGCACATTAATCTGTGGAATTAATGTTTTTAGTTGCTCTCTGAGTTGACAGTGCACATAAGAAAAGTGAAGTGGTTTTTGCAGTTGTAACTGTGGTTGCATGGACGCCAGTTACAGCCTCAGGGGGTCACAGAATAAAGCTATTATCTCAGGACTCCAAGTCAGGTTAGCCTAGAAGTATCCTTAACTTATTAACTTGTCACTTACTGAGAACTTTACAGTGTAATCTTCCCTACTCATATTTTCTCTCCATACAGAAATAACCTTTTAAATAGTATTGAAAAGACCATTTATACCTGAAAGATGACTTCATTCTACCAGACTAAGAGTCCAGAGCCAATTTGAAGACAATATTTTAATACTGATTATTATGTCAGGTAGCTATGAGCCCATAGACTTAAAGAAACATACACTTTAAAGGAAAAGACAACAACAACTTCTTTGTCATAGATATATATATGTAAAAAAAAAATCTATGCACTCCAAACTTTTAAAGCAGACCTTATATTGATTACCTCAGCCACATGTTCTAAATTCAACCATCTATCAAATGCAATAAATGCCTATGGTCTGAGCACTGCACATATTATGAGATTTTAGATCGGTCAGTTAAGGAAGGAGTTGACCTTGGTTGAGAGCTCTTAGGATTTACTCTAAGAATTTTCATATATAACAAACATGGGTATATTTAGCACATTTATCACGTTGTCCATTACATCCCTAGCACTGATTTGTCTCATAACTAAAGCTTTGTACCATCTGACCATCTTCTTCCAATCCTCCCCTCCAGTGTTCCGCACCTCTTAGTAACCACAAATCTCATCTATTTTTATGAGTTTGTTTGTGAAGTGTAATTGCCTAGAACATCATGTTAATTCCTGTTACCCAACACAGTGATTCCATATTTCTATAAAGTACAAAATTATCATGACAATAAGCCTAGTTATCATATATCACCATAAAAAGTTATTAAATTATTATTGGCTATATTCCCTAAGCTATGACTCATTTATTTGATGACTGGAATTTTGTCCCTCTTAATTTCTAACACGTTTAACTTTTACTTCAATTCCAGTGAATTTGGATAAATTTCTGTTTTCACTTCTAGACTTCTAAGGATATGTACTTTTTACTTGAGTGTCACAGGAGAAAAACATGTTTTTCTCTATTTCTTATTAAGTTACTGAAGATAACAAAGTCATGTATTTTTATGCCACTGCTCTCAAATTCACCTGACATAAAATGACTTGGAAACCAGTGTTAATCGGGTGCTAATAATGCTCCTGGAACAAGCCTGGGGCGTTTCTGACAGCCTGCCTGCGTTTGTTGTCTTCCTCCTGCCTGGAACGCTTCTCCCGCAGACCTCCAGGTGGCTCTCCATCCCGCACCCACCATCAGATGGCATCTCATCCAAACCCTTCTGTGCCTGCCCTCTTCCAGATGCTCTGTGAACCCTGACTCTGCTTTCCTGCAGAAGCCGAGGGTCCTCCTGACATTAGACATTAGTGTGGTTAATCCTCTGATGAAGGCATGGAGCTTCATTTTTTCCCTCGTTGCTGTATCCTCTGTGCTGGAAACAGCCCCCAACTCTCAGTAAGCATTCGCTGTGCACTTTCTTTTTACTCCCTGTGCTGTGGCGTGTGGCGCTCTACTTACATTCTTTCCTCCCGTCCTTACAGAAATCATGGATGAAGTTATGATTATTATAGGAAGTGGATAACCCGAGAGGCTTACAATGAAATAACTTAACACATCTGATAGCTTCATAAACCAGATCTGGAACTCAAGAGTGATTCAGAAAAGCAAGCTCTTAACCTCTGACATGCTTTCTCCATTTTGGCTAAGTCTGGATATGGACATAAAATTGGTGGTTTTCTTTTAAATTCTACAAGAATCACATTATCCGATATAATTCTTAAGTTGCTTTTGAAAAGCTTCCGCATCCAGATATCCTATTAATTTGAGTTTAATCAATGAGAATATTCTCTTCAATTTAATTTCATTAAGTAGTTACTATAGAATGGCAAAGATTCCCGGAACTGATTGAACATAAATAGATAAATTACTACTTCAAGTTGCGTAGGATAAATCATGTGAAACAAATACATGTTACACTTAATAAATACTCAATGATTAATGGGTAAATAGCACATATTGGTATTCAAAACTGGTTAGTTTTCTTCTCCCTTTCCATTTTCCTTCTTTATATATTTCCAGTGATCATTTTATAAATTCTAGTTTAATTTTAAAAACACATAAGATATAAGTAAAATTTGAGGTTACAAGTTTAGAACACTGTCATATAAGTACTATTAACTGTACATTAATTAGATCATGGTTATTATCAAAGAACATCTATTAAGCATTTTTAAGATTTCTGTGCAAATTACTTTACGTTAGGTGTTATATTTCCAAAAAGATTCTGACATGGGGGAATGCCTTGGCAGGAGCAGGAAGTGGTGAGTGTGTACTCAACTGTAAAATGTGTAAATGTATATATACATTTCCATTATGGGAATGTATTTATATCTTGCTGTAAAGACTTGCTTGACACTGGCATATTGTAATTACCTAATTATTTGCTTAATTAAATACTTTGTTGACTAATTAAGTATGTGTTTAGCACAGAAGCAACCGTTTGGGAAGTAGGTCCTGGTCTCCAAGGACACAGTGAGATTGCTCATCACAATCAGAGCAGGTCGCTAAGCCTTCTCGTGTCTGAGCAGCTGCACAGCCCTTCTGGGGAGGAGTGAGGAGCCAGCAGAGTCCAGGAGTGGAGAGAAACGGGCAAGGGGGGAAAGCTTCAGAGTCAAATCATACAGTCTTCTGATCATCAGTCCAGTTTGTACTCAGTTATAGCAACAAACTGCAGCTTAGATGTGGTTAGTAGATAAACTGAGCTCACCGGCCCACCTTCTGCAGAAGGCTCTGCAGACCCTCACCATCCTAACTGAGCATGACCCTCAGGCTGGTGGCAGAAACTCCCTCCACAATCATTCCCAGAACTTACAAATTTAGAACACTGTCGCATAAGTAACATTAAATGTACATTAATTAGATCATGGTTATTATCAAAGAACATTTATTAAGCATTTTTTAAGATTTGCCTAAAAATCTGGCCTGCTGATGTTCACTCACGGGATACACTGCAACGCAGATTTAGTCCCGGTTTACCTCTCATCTCTCTGGCTGTTCTGTGTTCTTCTCTGGCTCTTCTTAACCTTCTGAAAGCCTGGGTGTTTGACAAACCTGACAGAGAGTGAAGGCAATGGAAGACGATTAGCCTTACGGTGCTGGAAGCTGATGGAAGGAAGAAGGGGAGAGTGAAGGGCAGGAGTGGCGTTCGCTCTGCTGCCCCCTATCAGCAGCTCAGGGAGATCGCAGCTTAGTCTGAGCCTTTCTCTCACAGAACCAGAGCACAGAGAGAAAGCCCAGACAGGGTGTCTGCAGGAGATGTAGAAGAGAATGTCCAGTCTGCGCTTCAGCCTCTTGGAGACTTGGTTAATGGCACATAGAGATCATGGTAACTCAAGATACGTTGCCATTATCTGGTAGAGACTCTACACATGGGATGTTGAACTTTGGGTTGTCACCAGTAGCAAATCTGGTGGTTGTGACTAGTATTAAAGCCTTGATACAAGAAAATAGAACCTAATGAATTGTAACTGGTGTG
The DNA here is from genome assembly GCF_042477335.2 of Ovis canadensis. Taxonomy (NCBI): domain Eukaryota; kingdom Metazoa; phylum Chordata; class Mammalia; order Artiodactyla; family Bovidae; genus Ovis; species Ovis canadensis. Next base: position 19,102,985 of record NC_091270.1, on the reverse strand, counting down.
ATGACGATCGGATCATCACACGATGAAGAGGCAGACAATTAAAATGTGGCCAACTTAAAAAATCAAGACTGAGGTAGCAGCTAAAAGGGTCAACAGTTCCCCGAGAGGATTAGAACTACTTAGACTATCAGTCTACTCCAAAACTGCAGCAACAAGTATCTATGGGGGTACTATTAAACACCAGGAATTGTTCTAATTGTTGAGATTACACATAGCAAACAAAACAAAACAAAACAAAATCCCTGCCATGAATGTTCTCACATATTTCATTTCAGCTGATTATTTTGATGTCTTAATTAAAAGAATGAGTAGAAAAAAATTGAAAAGTTAATTTATTGGGGAAATGTACTGCAAAAAATATGTACAGTTCTAAGAAAAAGAAAAAAAAGGCAAACTAATTTGACAACTTTTGGTGAGAAATACCTCTGAAGGGACTGGATTAACAACTCACTCTGTAGGAAACACAATACCATCTATACAGCAAAGTTTAGAAAATGTGCTACTTTCCCATGAATATTTTACTAGTAGTTATCTCTCTAAAAATATAATCACTAATAATCCTATCTCCCCAAGCAGTGGGTAAGATGAATTTCATGGAGATGAATTTCATAAGTCAAGTTAGAGGTCAGGCTTCAAAGCAGACAACTAGGACCCATGGCCATCGATGGCTGTCAGATTTGGCAAACTTTCCAGCAGAGTGGCAGCTGGGGCTAATGACTGGAGGAGTACAAATTGTCAGCGGGAATGTAACACATTAGTTCCCCACAGTACACATTCTTCAGATGAGTTTGTCTTTAAGTTTGAAATGCTTAGACCAGCACTTGGATAGTGTTAGTTCAAAATTAGTCAACACTACATTGTGCTTGTCAGCTCTTCCATATGAAATTTCACACAGTAGAAATGTGTAACACAAAGGTATGTTGACTCAAATTTTATTGTAAGCTGTTTTTCTAAGGTTTTTCTAATTAATACCAGTAATATTATTGTTGCTGTTTAGTCGCTGTTGTATCTGAATCTTTTGCTACCCCATCATGGACTGTGGCCCACCAGGCTCCTCTGCCCATGAGATTTCCCAGGCAAGAACACTGGAGTGGGTGGCCACCTCCTTCTCCAACTGGTAATATTAGAATACTTTAAGAAAATTGTGGGTCCGAAGTTCATGATCCTCTTAAGAACACACTCCTGGAAGTAGACCCCTTGGAGGGTGAAGCTGCACAGTGAAGGTATATGTGCTTGTGGGCACTGCTTTACTAGAAGACTTTGGGTCCAGGACACACCCACTGGGCTTTGGAAACCAAAGCACCTTCTGTCCATATTGATGAAATGCATGCATGCATGCTAAGTTGGTTCAGTAGTGTCAGACTCTGTGCGACCCCAAGGACAGCAGCCCACCAGGCTCCCCTGTCCATGGGATTATCCAGGAGTGGGTTGCCATTTCCTTCTCCAATATTGATGAAAAGGTGGTATTCATTTGAATGCAAGTGCTACTATTTTGAAAGATAGCTTTCATGTTTTTGTTAATCAGTGTCTAGTAGGTTAATTCTTTCTAGTATCAAGTAACAAAAAGGTTGTCTAAAGTCATTTTCTCACATTTTTTTTGTGTCCACAACTATCGACATTAGATATGGTGCTGAGGACGTACAGTGAAGGAAGGATGCTTTCCCAGGATCAGGGGGTTCACAGTCTTTTAAGAAAGAGATGTGTAGGTTAATAATGACAAAAAAGGAGTATTATTAGAAATAGGCATAATCAACATTATTGCTATATCGATATAAATGGAAAAGGGAAGAGTTAGGCACTGCCTGATTAAATGGTTTCTTCAGCCTCCTCCTCTGCAAGATGGCCCCTGGGAGTCAGAAGCCAGTTCTGTTTCGTGCTGCAGCTTAGCCCCCTAGAACAGCACCTGACCTGTACCGAAGCGCAGCTGGCAAGAAGGTGGGAAGGAAGGACGGGTGATGACTAAAGCCTGGTCTTCAGTGGATGGCGGTTTAGTCAGTTTATGTTCTATGACATCTTAGGGAAACGAACCCTAACTTCTCTTACATTAGTGCTTATTTATGCAGTTTCCTTTCCTCCACTCTTCTCAAACACAGTTCAAATTATTAATGTCAAGAATGGAGTTTTGGATGACATTTGATTTCCAAAACTTGAGTATTCATTTTTTAAAAAATCTCCTTTTCTAAAGAGAAGATCAATTGAAATATTTTTGTATTCAAAACTTAGTCATTTTAATTGGGTCATGCCATTTATATGCTCTTTCAATTTTAAGGTATTTTCTTTTTCCTTTTGGAGTCATCATTTCTATTTTCTGTCTTCATACTTTCAACTGTATTTTAAGTTGTAATTTGCATTGTGATATAATTTGTTATAGAATAAAATCTAAAACTTGAGAGGAACTTTAAATATCATCTCTTGCATCATTCTCATTTAAAATAGAATGAATGAGGGACTTCTCTGGTGGTCCAGTGGTTGAGAATCTGCCTGCAAATACAGGGGGCTAGGGGTTTGATCCCTGGTTCGGGAAGATTCCACATGCCTTTGGGCAATGATGCCTGAGCGCCACCACTCCTGAGCCCATGCTTTGGAGCCAGGAGCCTCGACAAAGGAACCCCACACACGGCAGCTAGAGGGTGGCTCCCACTCTTCCCAGCTAGAGAGAGCCCACTAGCAGCAACAAAGACCCAGTGCAGCCAAAAATAAGCAAATAAATTTTAAAATAGGAAGGTTGAGGTTGTGGGGGCTGGGATTGCTTATGCAAGGACATATCCTGTAGGGCATAGCTGAGACGGTAATTCTGGTCTCCTGAATTCATATTGCACTGTGTGCACCCAAACGCCTTATCAGACCCTCTCTGCAGGAGTCAGATTGGGGCCTGAAATGGGTTAATTTGGTTTGACATTGTCAAGGTGCTGTTGTTGAGATTCCCCGGTGGCTCAGATGGTAAAGAGGCTGCCTGCAATGCAGGAGACCTGAGTTCAATCCCTGGGTAGGGAAGATCCCCTGGAGAAGGAAACAGCAACCCACTCCAGTAGTCTTGCCTGGAAAAATCCCATGGACGGAGGAGGCTGGTCGGCTACAGTCCATGGGGTCACAAAGAGTCGGACACGACTGAGTGACTTCACTTCACTTCAAGGTGCTGTTGTCAGCTCATTCTGTGAAGGGTAATGCTTTGGGAAATGTAATAAAGAGTTCCAGGGAAGCATTGCAAGTACCAAGCAAAGGCTCTGAAGGCTGAGTAAAATCTACTTGCCAATTTGATTTCACAAGCAGTTCTTTATCACAGTCGCGCAAGAGCTAAGTTGAAGTTCCACGTGCATTTTGTGTCTTCATCACACAGATGAAATCCTGTAGAAAATAACGTCATCTCTGTGTATTTCTAGCAAGAACATGTGGATCGAATCTGCGTGGGCCCAGTGGCGTCATTACCTCCCCTAATTACCCAGTTCAGTACGAAGACAATGCTCACTGTGTATGGGTCATCACTACGACGGATCCTGACAAGGTAAGACTCCCAGCTCCCCTCTGTACATCTGACGAACTCAACTCTCTGCTTTGGCAGCTGTTTACCATGAACAACCTGGTGAGTGCCGTGCACGCTTACATCTTGTTTGAACTGAAAATCTGCTGCTTCATGGTGTATCAGTCTATCCGCCTTTATTGGAAAGCCTGCCTAGGATTCAGTTATAAAGTATTCTCAGTGTGCTTGCCTCCTACTGCTTCTGAAGGTTACATCTCTGCTATGGTTCTATTTCCAGTTTGATTGTCATAGAACAATTGACATAGGACATTGTTTTAGTGTAAGGTGTGCGACATGATGATTTGATATGTATTTTATATTGGAAACTGGTTACTGTGATGTTTAGTTAACATGTATCACCTTGTATAGTTAAAATATTCCTTCCTGTGATGAGAACTTTTCATCTCAGTAGCAGTCAGTATGGAGCAGGCAATGGCACCCCACTCCAGTACTCTTGCCTGGAAAATTCCATGGACGGAGGAGCCTGGAAGGCTGCAGTCCATGCGGTCGCTAAGAGTCGGACACGACTGATCGACTTCACTTTCACTTTTCTCTTTCATGCATTGGAGAAGGAAATGGCAACCCACTCCAGTGTTCTTGCCTGGAGAATCCCAGGGACGGGGGAGCCTGGTGGGCTGCTGTCTATGGGGTCGCACAGAGTTGGACACGACTGAAGCGACTTAGCAGCAGCAGTAGCAGCAGCAGATAGTGATCAGTCGATGGCCTCCGGGTGGAATGTGGGGAGTGAAAGAGGAGGCTCCGTGGGCAGGTGGTTTTGATTCTCTTAACACTGTGTACACACGGCTTCCCCTTGCGGCACCTGCTGCAAGGGGAGAGGAGGAGGGATCCAGAATGGCTTTGAGGAGGGTGGTGAAACCCGGACCAGAATGGGCACAAGTTCCAGCCTCCTGGGGGAGTCCCAGTGAACATCCGCTGTTCTTGCATAATTACTGATGATAACACCCTTCTTTATTCTCCTAATCATCCCAGGCTGGAACAATTAGATTCTAAGTTCTCTCTCCCTGGAAACAGGGAAAGGACCTCAGAAACCAGCCCTTTATGGGAAGGGAGAATGGGTTTGGCTCTGAGTGCAGTGAGAGTGAGGGGCTTGCTGTATCTCCAAACGTGTGTCCCTCAGACAGGTCAGCTCGGGATTCCCAAGTGTGTCCTTAGCTGCTGAAACCTGGGATGAGTGTGACATCATACAGAAAGGCCAGAGAGAGCTGAAGAGAGTCCTGCCAGTGGCATCACGTTTCTCTCAGGGACGTTGGAGGGTGCACTGGGCTCCACCGTGAGTGACGGGGATCTTGCAAGTGGAAGCATCCACGTCAAGGTTTGAAATACTAAACTCTTATGTGGATGATGCCCTGGCATTTCAGCACAAAAGCAGAAGCTCCAGATGAAATCTTCAGGGAATTTGGTTAACTCCCTCCCAATAGTTTAAAATTCATTTACATCCAGATTGCAAATAGATAATCACAAATATTTTTCTATATGAAAGATACCCCTATATATCTGTGTTTCTATTTCTTTTCTGTTGTCAATTGAAAAAAAGGCACAACCTGAAAGTTGAGAATTAGTGTCGTTTGGAGGGCATACAGAGGACGTAGGGACTTCCCTGGTGGCTCAGTGGTGAGGAAACCACCTACAATGCAGGAGACGTGGATTCGATCCCTGAGTCAGGAAGATCCCCTGAAGGAGGGAAGGGCAACCCACTCCAGTATTCTTGCCTGGAGAATCCCAGGGACAGAGGAGCCTGGGAGTCAGGCTTCTCTGACTGAGGAGACACGACTGAGTGATGAAGCACGCGTGCACGCACAGAGGATGTACGCCCATGAGACGGGCTCTCAGATGACTGCAGGGGGCTGTTCAGGGCAGGTCAGGGAGGAACCAGGATATATAGCAGTTTTGGGGGGAAAATAGGTAGTCAAACATCAAAAGATTACTGTTAATAGAAGAGAAGCAGACATTTGAATCTAGTGAATTTTAGCTCTTTTCTACGCTTGGGAAGATGCGGAGCCTGGACTCAGTGGGATCCTTGCTTGGGTATGCATCTCAATCTTCCAGGGCCAGTGACCTGCTTTCCTCCACCTTGAGCGCCCCCACAGGGCAGAGACTGGGGGCTTGATGGACACAACGTCCTTCACTTACTGATGTGGCAGGCGACATTCCCTGTCCACACTGTATGTACTAGAATGACCGAAATCTCTATGCAGACAAAAGCAGCTTAGAGTTACTCTTGTCTAAATTCTTCATTCAACAGCAAGGAAGCTGAGGCCCAGGAAGGTAAGCTTCCAGAGCTGTTTACTCCTATTGCAGGATAGAAACATGCCTGCTCTTTGCAGAGCTCTAACAGCCTCTTCGTCAGCTTTCCTCCTCCTGGAAGAAGAGTCATTTCTTTTGCAGCTATCTGTTCCATTATCACTTTGATGAGAACCACAAGGAAATGAAGCGGTAGGTTATTCAGTGTGGTGATAGGATGCTATTGGCTGTAGATAATAGGAGAGCTGACTAAAAGCCAAACGTTTTTAGGGAAATGTTTCATGCAATGAACGGGCAGAGCCAGGGAGATTCCAGATTTAATTAAGCTGAGGGCTCTGGTGTGTATCCCTTTCTGCTCTGCTTTGCTCTCTGGGCAGTGATCACATACCCCTCAGGTCGCAAGATGCTACCATACCATCATGTTCAATGCTCAAGGAAGAAACGCTGTATGTCTTCCTGAGAAATAGCAGGAATTGTTTAGAAACTCCTAGATGCTCCCCTTAAGACCACCTGGGCTAGATGTCCATGCTCAAGATACTGAGCAGCTGGAGGAATGAACCATCTGGAAGTCAGAGAAAGGGCTGGTGGTTGTTGGTGACTACCACACACAGATAAGCAAAAGGTCAAGGGAAGAGTTTTCAGTTATCACCAGATTCCGCTTTTGCTTTTGAAATGTTTCACATCCCATTATCTTCCTGTTCCACTGGACACCAGTGGGCTAATGTTAGTTAAAACTCATGAAATTTGTTCCTTGGTATTTTGAAGTTGATTTTAAAACCTGGCCAAGCTGCAAAATGACAAATGAAACAATGAATTATGCAGTTTGGGTTTATGGATTTCTCTCATTATACAAGTTCACTTTTCTCTCTCATGTTTATGCACACTTACATAGGTTTTTGTAAAGACTTCGTATATATTTTGTTGACTCTGAACACATAACAATAACAAGTTAAATTTCAGGAATTTTGGGTTACACTGCTCCAGAAGTTTCTTTGCCTTCCTTCGTTTATTTTGGTGAGTTGCTCAGAGAACAAGCAAAGCTTCTGCGTGGATAGGCTCACACGGATCCTCAAACAAGAGCACCACTTAGACACCTGAAGGCATCTCAATTAAGCAGAATTACCATCCAAATTAAGCAGCAGACATTGCCATTAAGCATAATTAGGCCTAATTTGATTCCTTGGGAGACATTCCAAATAAGGGGGTTTCCCGATTAAGTTTGTGGTGATGAAGGTATATTACATTTTGAGCATAAGAGTAAAGAACAGTTACATCAAGATTTCCAGACAACAGCTCTTGCTAGAATACTAACAGCATTCTAGACAAGAAGGGTTGGCACACCTTGGTTTGTTGTTTGACATGCTTTGTAAATTTTAAGAAATAGGGTAGAATAAAAATCTAAAATCGATTTCCAAATTGATTAATTAATGAGAGATGAGTTAATAAACTCCTCTTATGTTGAAAGATTAGCCCTCTCATGATGACTTACACTCTTTCCTGGTCTTAGACCTGCTTTGACAATTAGATAACCATGTTCCATGTGTCAATTTATACCAAGTGTTAACATAAAATGGCTCATACAGAGTAGTCATTGTGGGAAGTTCCTTGTGTCTCTTAGTAAAGTATGTTGTAAATATAAGACTGTGGAATGCCAAGTTAAATCCACTCACTTACATATGTTTGTTTATATAATTATCACAATATATATTAGGTTAAGATAAATATTATATATAATGCATATTTGGAGAATTATATGTGTTAATATGTATATTATATTAATATGCATATATTAGGAAAACATGCTATGTTGGCAGAAGGCTTAAAAGAAATAGTTCCTCAAGAAGATTCACTTTAATAGAGAAGTGAGTTTCTAAACACTCAATTGTATTGTTCTTGCTGAACTAGCCCAGTAGAAATTCAGTAAAAATTAACACAGTAATATGATATTTATTAATGTATTTCATTATAGATACATTCAACTATCCATATTTTCCAAGATAAAGCTCTTGAGGATGCCTGTGATCAAATTCTTAAGAAAGTAATCTGTGGTTAGTGAACCACAGATTATGAGAACTTTTAGCAAATGCTCTCAAACATGCATCACTGGAGTTTTCATTGAAAGGATTAAACATGGAAGACAGCTTTCCTTAGAATCCTTTGATATATGGATATTGTGTGTGTGTTTTTCTCTAATACATTTGGCTGGCAAAATTTCCGTACTTAATTTTAATTTGAGCTCTTCAGAGAGTAGTGTTTTTGTTGGTGTTAAACTCAGGATTGAAGTGGTATAAGGCTTTTGAACTTTGTCTTATGTGGTTCGTCCATTGAACTCTGTGTTATGTGGTTCATCCAGGCTGCTATAACAAAATATCGCAGACTAGGTGTGTGGTATGTAAAACAGATGTTTAATGCCTAACAGCTTTGAACCCCAGTGCATCCTTACGGTGTTAATAGCTCCTGCTTCTGAAGGTTGTTGTGAAGAGTATAAAGTCAGTATAAAGCACCTGAACATATTTCTCCAGACACTACGCAAGTGCCTCCTTCCTCACCTCTTCTCAGTTCCGCCTCCCTCACCTCCCCCTCCTCCTTTCATTATTGCTACTGACCACATTCAGTGAGATATCAGTGGAACCTGCATGGCAGCTGTTGGTACCAGGTGTCAGTGCAGGGCACGAGGGCAGGACATCATACTGCCCAGTCACGTGCACAGATCTGAAGGCCACAAGATCGGAAATGGGAGATCTCAGGTCATTTTAATTATGAGGCAGGAGGGACCTACATGGGGCTTCCCAGGTGCTGCTTGTGAAGAAGCTGGCTGCCAGTGCAGGAGATACAAGAATCATGGACCTGATCCCTGGTTTGGGAAGATCCCCTGGAGGAGAAAATAGCAACCCACTCCAGTATTCTTGCCTGGAAAATTCTATGGACAGAGGAGCCTGGAGGGCTCTAGTCCATTGGGTTGCAAAGAGCATAGGATGAGCGACTGAGCATAGGGACCTAAATCAGAACAATGAACAACAGCAGATTTGGAGAGAAGAAAATGAATTTGAGATATATTTAAGGGATGGCAGATGACACCACCCTTATGGCAGAAAGTGGAGGGGAATTGAAAAGCCTCTTGATGAAAGTGAAAGAGGAGAGTGAAAAAGTTGGCTTAAAGCTCAACATTCAGAAAACAAAGATCATGGCATCCGGTCCCATCACTTCATGGGAAATAGATGGGGAAGCAGTGGAAACAGTATCAGACTTTGTTTTTTGGGGCTCCAGAATCACTGCAGATGGTGACTGCAGCCATGAAATTAAAAGATGCTTACTCCTTGGAAAGAAAGTTATGAAAAACCTAGATCGCATATTAAAAAGCAGAGATATTACTTTGCCAACAAAGGTCCATTTAGTCAAGACTATGGTTTTTCCTGTGGTCATGTATGGATGTGAGAGTTGGACTGTGAAGAAAGCTGAGTGCCGAAGAATTGATGCTTTTGAACTGTGGTATTAGAGAATACTCTTGAGAGTCCCTTGGACTGCAAGGAGATCCAACCAGTCCATTCTAAAGGAGATCAGTCCTGGGTGTTCATTGGAAGGACTGATGCTGAGGCTGAAACTCCAATACTTTGGCCACCTCCTGCAAAGAGTTGACTCATTGGAAAAGACCCTGATGCTGGGAGGGATTGGGGGCAGGAGGAAAAGGGGATAACAGAGGATGTCCATCACTGACTCGATGGACGTGAGTTTGAATGAACCCTGGGAGTTGGTGATAGACAGAGAGGCCTGGCGTGCTGAGATTCATGGGGTCACAAAGAGTCAGACATGACTGAGCAACTGAACTGAACTAGTCACAGCAATTTATACACCAATGAGTAACTTAATGAGTAACTCAACAGCTTAAGACAGATAAGAAATTTTGCTTTATGTTCACTGCTTGTAAGAAAATACAACTGTTTATCAGCGCCCTTTGGGAGGAAGGAGCATTCACCTCTTTTATTTTTATTCAGTGGATTTTGTACATAACTTGAAGTAACAAATCCATACAGACACAGAAAAGGCATTCGTCTGCATTCACAACATTTTAAGAGGTTTTGAAGTGGAATTTGAATAGATACAGTTCAATGGGTTTTCTTTCCCCACTGAGGGAGCCACAGATCAGTGGAGAGCCAGAGACCAGAACCAGGGTCGAATGTCCCACCAGCATCGCACCCTGTGTTTCCCTCACAGATGCCGCCCGCTCACTTTTCTCAAAGGTCACTGACCTCTGCAGGGAAAGCCGGTTCCTTCCAGCTTCCCTTCACTGCACATTTGGCGAGGCTCCCTTGGATTCTTCTAGGTCATCATCATTCGTCTTCTGTTAGGATCCATTACCCGGTCCTTGTCGACTCTCCAGTACATCCCCTCTCTGAACCAGCGCTTTTGTCATCACCATCCTCCGGATCATCACTGTTTAGTATTTGCAACTCTGTTCCTGAACTGAGTTGGGTTCCAGTGACTGCTTCCTTCTCAGGCTTCTGGGCTTGCCCTTCTTAACATCCTGTCTTTTCTGTCCCAGGCACACCTGCACTGTCTTCATTTTGCTCAGCTCTGACTCGATTTCTTAAGTCAAGTTTACTTATCTTTATATCTCTTCTTGGCACTCAAAAGAAAATAGGAAACAAGGTGTGTGCTTTTGATTTGGTTGCATTTTTAAGCCAAGCCTGAATCACACACACACACACGTGTGTGTGTGTATAATACATTCACACACACATGATGGAGACAGCATTAGTAGTGTGCAGACTATAGTTAAGAGGTGAAGAATGCCTGTGGAGATGTTTACAAAGGCTTTGTGTGAGCAGCAATGATTGTATTGAGTTGGCCACAAAGTTCATTCAGGTTTTTCCATAAGATTTTACAGAAAAACTCTAACAAACTTTTGATTCTTGGTCCTAGGGACAAAAAGGTGGAGAAGGCTTGATATTCTTCTGTTTTCTGTAAATGGGGTGTGTGTGTGAGAGAGAGAGAGAGAGAGAGCGCGCGAGCACTTTATGATAAAGTGAGACAGAAATGTGGGTTTTCCTGAGGCTCTGTGTTTCCCTGGTTGTTTCTTCCGCTCCCAGTTAACTTCATTTCCCTCGGAATTGCTCAGCTTCCCTTTGTCTTTGTGCTTCACCGACTCTGACTTTTCATTTAAATATATCTCCCTCTGCCCCCTTTCTCCTTGTCAGCGCTCTTCTTATTTAAACACAACCGTAGTTATACAAGCAGGCAAACAGGATCTATTCATTCAGCAAATCTTTGAGTTCACAGTCCTGTAGATAGTTGAGGAGAGTTGTGAACAGTGAGCACAGGTCTGCTCTCGTGGAGATTACACCATGGAAGGAAGAACAGAAACTCAGCCGCGACCCAGTGCAGTGATATCTCTGCACCTGATGACCAGGAGCCTCTGGAGATGAAAGAGGATGGGGAAGTGATATCTGAAGGAAGTTATATCTACAAATTTAGACATTTGTAAAATAAAGGGAAAGTTAAAACTTTCCTTGCCACCTGGACATAACCCAGACGTATATTTTTGTTTTAATATATGGCCTTGTGTTTTTCATGTTCTCAGATCCTGATTTGGTAAAAACTGAGGTGGCCCTCCAAAGACTTTGATGTCACCCTATTAGAAGACAAACGGAGATGTGTCCACAAGTGAAGCAGAAGTGGCTCTGTTTTTTTTTTTTTTCTTCTTTTTTTCACTATCTTAAATTGGAAAAGCTAGTCTTCATACTCCAAGCATTGCAATTGAAAGCAGAAGAAATGGTCAAATTCCCCAAAATAGAGGGGAAAAAAATTCCCAAACAGAATTAGATTTGACCAGTTCATGACTCAGAACTAAAATTACACTTTATCTTAAGAGTTTTGAAATTTTGTTTGCTTCTCTCTTAATGATACAAAATATGATGGTATATCTTGGGAATCTTGATTTGGATGAATAAGTTTTTATCTTTTGCAAGCAAGTCTCTCTTACATCTTTGAATTTCTAGTCATAATGATGGCCATTTGATACTGAATAAGTAGCTATGGCAATGGACAGGCATGCGTTGCTTTATATCCCCAATAAGGCAGAGAAAATAGTGCCAAAATTATTGTTTTTAAATAGATATAGTTATTTCCAAGTCACCAGTCTCACAAATCTACATGCTATTTAGGTCTTAAAAATGCCCAAATATGGTAAACAAAAAGTTTCATTATAAACAGAATATTATTCTCTTAGCAACATTTGTTTTATGCAACACAAAAGGTACATTTGTTGCTATTAAGCTTGGTTGTGGGTAATACTTGGCAAGCAGTTGGCTTTCCCCATATTTTGTTGCTTTCATTAAGCTGCTTTGTATTTTTGATGATGCTTGTTACCCAACTGTTCCCACCAATATGCAGACTTAAAAAGAGAACATTCCAGAGGTCTGGATACTCTGTTCTGCTGTCTTCACAGTCCTCTAAGTACTGCTTTGGCATGTGTATTTGAAAGACTGTTAATGACTTGGGGATTGTTTCCATGGGTTTGCAGTGAAGTGTGAAGCATTGATGGCTGTCAACACCAGGAGCTGGCCCCCTGAGGGTGATGGCAGTGTGGAGGAAGCCACATCCAGTTACCCTCTCGTCATCTCTCAATGGACAGATGCTGGCAGTTGTACTTGGAACTGAATAAACCTGCCAGCTAGCAGAAGCAGAAGAAATCACACCTTTCTTTCTTTCAAATTCTCACAGTGGAGAATGCAATTATTTTCATTAACAGCAGACATATCCAACACCTGCTTCACTGTTTCGTGGTTTCCTTAAAAGAAGAGGAGTGACTCTGATTTTTTCTGTGTATAATAGGAACATTTTGCTTTACTCACTTTACTAGAAATGTAAACCAATTATATCATCTCACAGAATCCCTTCTAAATTCTATCATGACAAGCACTCTTACTTAAATTATAACAAGTACTCTTAATTAAATATTTCATGTTTAGAAAATCCATTTTGGGCATTTAGGATTCTGAATTGTTTCAATATCTGGTGCTACTGGATATTGTGAGGAGTCTTGCATACAATGTGTATGTGGAATAATACAGATTTTAAAATCTCTAGAGCATAACTTTGGTAGCTGCATTCATATCTTACATGCCTTGTCCTTGAAAGTAGAAGTGTTAGTCACTCAGTTATGTCCCACTCATTGTGACCCCACATATTGCAGCCTGCCAGGCTCCTCTGTCCATGGGATTTCCCTGGCAAGGATACTGGAGTGAGTAGCTGTTCCCTTCTCCAGGGATCTTCCCAATCGAACCTCCACCTCATGCATTGTAGGCAGATTCTTTACCATCTGAGTCACCAGGCAAAGCATGTAAGTTTGTAACTTTCATATGTTACATGCTTTGTCCTTGGCCTGGATTAAAATCACCAGTTTTAACATTCTCCCTTTTAACACCAGGAAAGCATGATCTATTTAAATACTTGCCTTACTATAACTTTTGCCTGGCTTGCAGAGTCCTATACAGATAAAATGTGATTAACATGCTCAACTATTATATAGTTCATGAAAAATGTCTGGCATGTATATATAGATAATTAAATGAATGGAAAATTCAAATTATGATTGGCACATAGTTGGGAAAAAAAAAAAAACCTCACTTTGAATGAAAAGTTTCCAGGAGCAAATGTATATATACGTATATATTTTTAAATGCATATGTAAAACAAGTTTATCTTGATGTAGGATTAAAGTAAATGAGCTACAATTATGTACAATCTCTGGTGAAGCAGACTTTTAATAAGTCGCTTTGGATGTGGAATTTTCAAGGTGGAGCTCAGGTGTGCAACTCAGACCCTGAGGCACTGCCCTGCCCCCCGCCCCACAAGGGGAGGGGCCGGCTGACTCATCAGGGTGACATCAGCTGTGCTCTCCCAGGATCAACCCAGGTCTGCCTGGCCGGGTCTGGGGGACAGAATGGAGACCGTGGAGCTCTGCCTTGAAGCTCTTCCCCAGTTTCATCACATACTCCTAGACACCCAGTCCCGTGCCAACCCCAGTTAGCAGCACTCTTCAGGTTTTCCTCCAGCTGCTCCGAGTCCTCACCGTACCTTGCTGAGGTCCTTTAATGGACTGGAACCTGGTGGTATGGAGTTGGCGGTAAGAAAATAAAGGAGAGAAAGAGGATGGTATTCCTTGATTTATGCAGAAAACCAATAAAGTCCCTGACACGGGGCTTACTCTGTTCACAGAGGCCTCAGGCACCCTCTCCATGGGTGAATGCGCAGAGCACCTTCTTGAGAGGGTTTTAGAAGCCCGGGCAGGAAAGTGAACTCAGAGGGCCTCTGTGCTCCAAAGAAATAGCCTGAGAGAGAGAGAGAAAGAGAGAGAGAGAGAGGGAGAGAGGGAGAGAGAAGGGGACCAAAGCTCTGATGGAGGAAAGGTGTTTTATTCAACATTGTGTAGGTATTTATACTGTCTTATAAGATAAGCTATTTTCAGCAGAGATAAAATCAAAACTTACAAGTTATCAAAGAAACATGAGGTCATCCATATGAAAGAGAGAGGGTTGTAAATAATCACTTTTATCATATGGTTCATAAAAAGGAAGAAGATACTTATCACTGTATAGAAAAACTAACAAAGGAAATGCCTAGATTCCTCAGCCCCTGGGAGAGGCTTGCATCTCCTCTTAATTCCTGAATATTGAGGAATTAATAAGGAACAGAGAATTCCTGACAGATCCAAAACAGCACACAGGAAGCCTCCTGTTAAATGCTTTCTGACACTACCTTCTGCTGCGATCTGGCCCAGGTTGTGTAAGCTAACCTGATATAGAAAAAAAAAAAAAGTGCCATAGAGACAATAATTAGATTATTTTCAGGCTTTCTGTGTCAGTGTGTATTTTAAGTTTCCAGTCATTCCCTCCATCTCGCCTTCCAAAGCATACCTCCGTTTCCCCCGCAGATGCCCTCCCTGCCATGGGAAACCCCATCCCTGTCCTTAGATGTTACGACAGACTCAGTTCCTCCATATAGAGAGGGTCTCCGTCACTCGTTCTAAGGTTCATGCGATTCCTTTCAGGGATTCAGGACAGGAGTCGATGAAATCATTTTTTCAAACACATGTCATAACATTTCCTTCCCATTCAACACTTGGAATGTCATTGCCCCTGTGGAATTCAGGAAGTGTGTGCCTGGGTCCAACAAGGATGGGCCTTCAGGCTCTCACATCAACTCTGGGATTTGCAGGGTGGGATGCCCAGGGGGCCCAGGTCACCTCAAGCATACTCGTATTTTTACCGGGTCCAAGCTATCTCTGCTCACCACAAAATAGGCCAATGAATCTGAGAGGCGAAGGGTTAAGACAAAAAAGGGACTGTATTCAGGGAGCTGCCTGACAGAAAATGTGGCAGGCTAGCACCTCAAAGTAACCATCTTGTCAGGGTCTGGATAGCAGGTTGTTTTGTAGCTGTTCAGTAGCTCAGTTATGTCTGATTCTTTATGTCTCTCTTCTTCACAATCTAGCTGAGCTCGCTCAAACTCGTGTCCATTGAGTCGGTGATGCCCTCCAACTATCTCATCCTCTCTCATCCCCTTCTCCTCCTGACTTCTATCTATCCCAGTATCAGGGTCTTTTCTACTGAGTCAGCTTCAGCATCCATCCTTCCAATGAATATTCAGGGTTAATTTAATTTAGGATTGACTGCCTTGATCTCCTTGCAGTCCAAGGGACTTTGCCATTGCCCTTCTTTGAGACTGGAATGAAAATTGACCTTTTCCAGTCCTGTAGCCACTACTGAATTTTCCAAATTTGCTGGCATATTGAGTGCAGCCCTTTAATAGCATCATCTTTTAGGATTTAGGTCATACCTGAGTGGCCTAGTGGTTTTCCCTCCTCTCTGCAATTTAAGTCTGAATTTTACAACAAGGAGTTCATAATCTGAGCCACAGTTGGCACCTGATCTTGTTTTTGCTGACTGTATAGAGCTTTTCCAACTTCAGCTGCAAAGAATATAATTAATCTGATTTCAGTATTGACCAGCTGGTGATGTCCTTGTGTAGAGTTGTCCCTTATGTTGTTGTAAGTGGGTGTTTGCTATGACCAGTGCATTCTCTGAGCAAAACTCTGCTAGCTTTTGTCCTGCTTCATTTTGTACCCCAAGGCCAAACTTGCCTGTTACTCTATGTATCTCTTGACTTCCTACTTTTGCATTCCAGTCCCCTATGATGAAAAGGGCATATTTTTTTGGTGTTAGTTCTAGAAGGTCTTGTAGGTCTTCATAAAACCATTCAACTTCAGCATCTTTGGCATCAGTGCTTGGGGCAGAGACTTGGATTACTGTGATAATGAATGGTTGCCTTGGAAACGAACAGAGACATTCTGTCCTTTTTGCATTTTGGACTCTTCTGTGGACTGCAAGGATGCTCCACTTCTTCTAAGGGACTCCTCCCCACAGTAGTAGGTGTAAGGGTCATCACATCCATCTTAGTTCCCTGACTCCTAAGATGCTGATCTTCACTATTCCCATCTCCTGTTTGACCACCTCCAATTTACCTTGATTCATGGACCTAACATTCCAGGTTCCTATGCAATATAGTTTTTTACATCATCAGAATTTACTTTCACCACCAGACACATCCACAACTGGGAGTTACTTCCACTTTGGCTCAGCCTTTTGATTGCTTCTGAAGCGATTTCTCTGCTCTTCTCCAGTACCATATTGGGCACCTACTGACCTGGGGAGTTCATCTTTCAGTTTCATACCTTTTAACTTTTTCATACTGTTCAAGAGGTCCTCAAGGCATGAATGCTGAAGTAGTTTGGCATTTCCTTCTCCAGTTGACCACGTTTTGCCAGAATGCTCCACCATGACCTGTCCATATTGGGTGGCCCTCTTTTGTAGAGCCTGAGAGAAAGAAGCAAGGAGGAACTAAAGTCAAAAGGCAGAACAGAGAAGAAGAGGCAGTTGGGAAGTAAAGTGAAAGGGTCTTCAATCTTGCAAACATCTCCAAAGGAATGACAAGCCCTTGGAGCTCTTTGTGGGTGGGGTGTGTTAATCTCTTCTATTCACAGGTGGCAGGGACAGGTTATCTCTCTATGAGCTGAAGAAAGACACTTTATTTTATAGTCAAACAGAGGAGGAGGGTCCTCTGAGGCAAGCTTCTAAGTATAATTATAATAACAAAAGCAAGGCAAAGAAAGATTTTCCAACATGGAGTTGGAACTGGCTCCTTCTCTGCAGCAGTATCAACAGAACATCCTGTCTGTGCCCATTGCCTTCAGCACAGAAGTGCTGAGACACACGGCACAGAGTGCTTCTTGTATCAGTCACATCTGTATTGCATGAAATAAAATACCATCCTGTGGTTTAATATCAGTCCTGAGCTATGAGAAGCATAATGGATCATCCAGAAAACTTCAGTATCTTTACTAAAAATTCTGAAAACAGAGTTGCGCCAATGCAGAAGTCATGATTAGGGAAGCAGAGGATGTTAACAAACATAGTTATAATGAAAATTATATATTCAGTAGAGTCTGTTTGCTTACCAGATTCTCAGAGGGCAGAGCAGCGCCTTTCATCCATGGTACCCTGAAGCATTTATGCACTACATCTCCCCAAAGGCTTACAGCCAGGTGCATTCAGTTCAGTTCAGTTCATTTCAGTCACTCAACTGTGTCTGACACCCTATAGACTGCAGCACATCAGACTTCCCTGTCTATCACCAACTCCCAGAGCTTGCTCAAACTCATGTCCGTTGCTTAGGTGATGTCGTCCAACCATCTCATCCTCTGTTGTCCCCTTCTCCTCCTGCCCTCAATCCTGCCCTCAAAGACCCAGCATCAGGGTCTTTTCAAATAAGTCAGCTTTTCACAGCAGGTGGCCAAAAGATAGAAGCTTTAGCCTCAGCATCAATCCTTCCAATGAATATTCAGGGTTGATTTCCTTTAGGATTAACTGGTTTGATATCCTTGCAGTCCAAGGGACTCTAAACAGTCTTCTCCAATGCCACAGTTCAAAAGCGTGAATTCTTTGGCGCTCAGCTTTCTTTATGGTCCAACTATCACATCCATACATGAATACTGGAAAAACCATGGCTTTGACCATACAGACCTTTGTTGGCAAAGTAATGACTCTCCTTTTTAATATGTTATCTAGGCTGCTCATAGCTTTTCTTCCAGGCAGCAAGTGTCTTTTAATTTCACGACTGCAGTCACCATCTGCAGGGATTTTGGAGCCCCCAAAATAAAGTCTCTCACTGTTTCCATTGTTTCCCCATCTATTTGCCATGAAGTGATGGGATCAGATGCATGATTTTCGTTTTCCGAATGTTGAGTTTTGAAGCAGCTTTTTCATTCTCTTCTTTCACTTTCATCAAGAGACTCTTTAGTTCCTTTTCACTTTCTGCCATAAGGGTGGTGTCATCTGCGTATCTGAGGTTATGGATATTTCTCTCAGTAGTCTTGATTCCAGCTGGTGCTTCATCCTGCCCAGCATTTTGCTGATGTACTCTGCATATAAGTTAAGTAAGCAGGGTGACAATATACAGCCTTGACATACTCCTTTCCCAATTTGAAACCAGTCTGTTTTTCCATGTCCAAAGTGTATTAGTTTTCATAATTTGTTCATTTATCAGAACTTCCAAATATTAATTATTCAAGGATGGAAGGGGGTGGGAATACTATAATACAAAAAATGTGCCAGAGGATATTACCTAATACTACTGAGAAAATAGCTTATTTCAGAAACTTGAAGAAATTTTGTTCATTATTTTACTAAATCCTTAAAACTCCTCTACTCAAAGTGGAAGTGTTAGTCACTCACTTGTGTTTAACTTTTTGCAACTCCATGCACTGTAGCATGCCAGGCTCCTCTGGGTATCCTGCATTGCAGGAGGAGGTGGCTCAGACATAAATTTGCAATACAGGAGACACAGGTTTGATCCCTGTGTCATGAAAATGCCCTGGAGAAGGAAATGGTTGCACATCCCAGCATCCTTGCCTGGAGAGCCCCATGGTCAGTGGAGCCTGTGTGCTGGCAGGGTCAGACACAGCTGAGACTGTGCTCTATCATTATTTCCTTTCCAAAGATAAGAAAACTACATCATAGAAGTGTTAGTTCAGTTCAGTCACTCAGCCGTGTTCGACTCAAACATTCTGAAGTTTGTCTTCAGTTCATGAAGTTCATCACTTTGTAGCTTCTCCCCTGAGCTTGTACAACAGTCCATTCCTATAAGAGAACCATGTTCTGTGATAACCTAAGGAGTCTCTTTTGTAATCGAGTTAAACCTCCCACGAGGTCAAACAATTGAGCACCATCTGTGTAGGTGCCAACACAGGTTCTCTAACACATCTTTTATTTTGGATAGGAACATAAAGCATCCAGGACATCTTGGTCTTTGCTGACTTAAAGCACTTGTTTACAGCAGAAAACGTGTTCAGGGCTTTTACCACTATTTACGTTTGTTAGTGAGATCTGTTGACTAGTAGCTTGTTGGGAAGGCTGTTTTCTCCAGTGTGCTGCAGAAGCCCGCCTCAGCATCATGTGCTGTGTTGTCAGTGTGTGGGCCAAAGCTGCACTTGTATCATTTGGGAGGAGACATGTGCTTTACGGCTCTCATGCTGCATCTTCCCTGGGAGAGCCACTCTGCGCTCACTGTGAGTCTTTACGCTGAGTGTTTAAGGTTTCACCAACTGTTGGGCTTTGTCCTCTCAGCTCAGCAAATTCTGCTACTAAATAACTTTCTCCCAGAGCCTTTTTATCAATATGACATCTTTTTCAACAAGTGTTTCTCTATTTGAGATTCCATAGCTGTTTAAAGTAACCAGCACCGTTACATAACAAATGGCAATGATTTGCTGTTAAAGGTCTTCAGGTTTGCCAAAGCCAGTGCTGTGTCTGTAAGATGTTTGCAAGTACAATGCAGCGTGCGAAACAGTGAATTGGACAACCTGGATCCCCTGTGTAAATGATGGCAAGCCGCCTGCGCTGTGAAGACAGAGTGCTTTTGTATCCTGTGGTGCATTGAATGCACAGAAATGACGCAAAAGAAGGTCATTTCTGTTTATCACTGACCTTTGCAAGAGGGCGTCAGAGGGCAGACACACTGAAACCATACTCACAGAAATCTAGTCAGTCTAATCACACTAGGACCGCAGCTTTGTCTAACTCAATGAAACTAAGCCATGCCCACGGGGCAACCCAAGACAGGCGGGTCATGGTGGAGAGGTCTGACAGAATGTGGTCCACTGGAGAAGGGAATGGCAAACCACTTCAGTATTCTTGCCGTGAGAACCCCATGAACAGTATGAAAAGGCAAAATGATAGGATACTGAAAGAGGAACTCCCCAGGTCAGTAGGTGCCCAATATGCTACTGGAGGCACTGACTTGATGGACGCGAGTCTGAGTGAACTCCAGCAGTTGGTGATGGGCAGGGAGGCCTGGCATGCTGCGATTCATGGGGTCGCAAAGAGTCGGACACGACTGAGCGACTAAACTGAACTGAACTGAACTTATCAGAATTGTCTGGAACTTTAGCAAGTTTCTCTTCTACTTCTCACCTTATCTTTAGAAATCACCACGTCAGGCCATCAGATATGTGAGCATGGTGTAAATGGTAATAACATTTAAAACACAACTGTGCGGATTGTGAAAATACAACTTCACAGCGCCGCTTACAGGAAGACCTGCACTACCCACACTTGACAACATATAGAGCGACAGGGAAGGGCAGCTGGGCCATGGAGCATAAGAACTCCTTCCTTAACATGAAGATGTTGTTGCAATATTTATTTGCAAAGCAGAGCAAGCTTACTTTGTGAGCTGTTTGGCAATACGTTAAGGGAAGTTTGGGCAGATGGCTGAGGGAGGAAGGGAGTGGATACCAGGATGCTCTTATCACACGTCAGCAGCCTTCCCAGGCTTGAGTCAGGAAACAAGAGCAGACTGGACCAAAAGAACAAGGTCTTAATGTGCGTGTATTGGGTGAGCCAGTCCACCAATGACATCACGAACAGGGGTCCAGCCATGCCATCACCATGAGCACTGACATCTTGAGCTGGAGAACGGTCAAACCACGATGCTCATTCTTCTTCCATAACAAGTTCTCGCTGTGACTGCCAGCTTAAAAAACCCAGGTATTAAATTGTGCCATGCAAAATACATTGGTAATTCAAATGGATTTGAGAGACTGGAAAGGAAGATGCAGATTTGATAGTTAATCTGGACTTAAAATAAGTAAGATGTTGCTGGCAAGAGTCAGGGAGAGAGATCTTCAGAAATCCCTTTGACAGTGTAAACCAGAGGGACTTACTAAAAAAGTAAGATTTATTTAGAGACCCTGAAGCAAACTCATTCTCTAGCAGAAGTACTAGATTTCTCATGGCCTCCCTGCCCATTTTCCTCAGGGGATCAGCTCTGCTGTCTTGGTGACCACAAAGCAGAACTGCTCCTTTTCCTTGAACTGGACTTCTGGCCACAGATTTCAGAACCCCAGCATATTTTCATTTCCAAACCACGGCGCCCATCCTGAAGGAGTGAATGTCCTTATTCATAAAAACAAGGGCAGGAATTGGGGGAGTTTGACTTGCTTATTGGGGTTGAAATTTCTTGTGGCATTTTCAGCAGGAAAGGGGAGTATATTTTCCAGGAGAAGCAAGCATACACGAAAGAAAGCACAGCAGGGGAAATTGTGTGGTGATAGTATTCAGTTCAGTTCAGTTCGGTTCGGTTGCTCAGTTGTGTCCGACTCTTTGTGACCCCATGAATTGCAGCACACCAGGCCTCCCTGTCCATCACCAACTCCTAGAATTCACTCAAACTCACGTCCATCGAGTTGGTGATGCCATCCAGCCATCTCATCCTCTATCGTCCCCTTCTCCTCCTGCCCTCAATCCCTCCCAGCATCAGTCTTTTCCAATGAGTCAACTCTTTGCATGAGGTGACCAAAGTACTGGAGTTTCAGCTTCAGCATCATCCCTTCCAAAGAAATCCTAGGGCTGATCTCCTTTAGAATGGACTACTTGGATCTCCTTGAGGTAGTATTATGTTGGTGCAAAAGTAATTGTGGTTTTGCATTGTAGAAATTTGCTGTTTGATATTGGAATACATTCTTAAATAAATATGGTTATGTCATACATCATATTAATGCACATTTCTCACTTTATGCTTTTTTGCTAGTGACTTATTACTTTCTGTTTATTTTATGTTTATTTTAGATTAGGAGAATGATGTTAGACAAGAAGCAGATTTGAGTGATTTTCTTATTCAAATTCAAAAAGGGTCGTTAAGCAGTGGAGACAACTCACAATATCAACAACACGTTTGGCTCAGAAACTGCTAACATACAGTGCAGTGGTGGTTCAAGAAGTTTTGCAAAGGTCACAAGAGCCTTGAAGACGAGGAGTGTAGTGGCCAGCCATCAGATGTTGACAACAGCCGATTTAGAGGGTCATGGAAGCTGATCCTCTTACACCTACATGAGAAGTTATAAGAAGATCTCAACATTGGCCATTCTATGGTCACTTGGCATTTGAAGTGAATTGGAAAGGTGAAAAAGCTCAATAAGTGGGTACCTCGTGAGCTGACCAAAAATTTTTTTTAAAAAATCATCATTTTGAAATTTAGTCTTCTCTTATTCAATGCAACAGCAATGAACTGTTTCTTGATTAGACTGTGATGTGTGATTAAAAGTGAATTTGATATGACAACCAGTGATGACCAGCTCAGTAGTTGAACTGAGAAGAAGCTCCAAAGCACTTCCTAAAGCCAAACTTTCAACAAAAAAGGTCATGATTACTATTTGGTGGTCTGCTGACAGTCTGATCCACTATAACTTTCTGAATCCTGGTGAAACCATTCCATCTGAGATGTATGCTCAGCAAATTGATTAGATATAACAAAAGCCGCAATGCCTGCAGCCAGCATTGGTCAGCAGAAATGACTCATTTCTTCTCTGTGACAATGCCCTACCACATGTCACACAATCAAAGTTGAACAAATTGGGCTACAAAACTTTGCCTCATCTGCTATATTCACCTGACCTCTCACCAACCAACTACATTTCTTCAAGCATCTCAACAACTTTTTGCAGAGAAAACTTCATAACCAGCAGGAGGCAGAAAATGCTTTCCAAGGGTTCACTGAATCCTGAAGAATGAATTTATTTTATGCTACAGGAATAAACCAACTTATTTCTCATTTGCAAAATTGTGTTGATTTTAATAGCTCCTATTTTGATTAAGAAAGATGTGTTTGAGCCTAGTTATAATGATTTAAAAATCACAGTCCAAAACCGCAATTATGTTTGCACCAACCTAATACACACCAGTAAGCTATGTATGAATTACAACAATCTATGAGGACTTGCCAGGGAACACAGCCATAATTGAGTATTAAGCCCATGAAAAATTAATTCCAACTTTCTAGGGCCCAATTATAATCACATCTTGGATTACAAACCATTAAAGTTTGAGAATATCAGCATTTTAGT
The DNA here is from genome assembly GCF_042477335.2 of Ovis canadensis. NCBI lineage: Eukaryota > Metazoa > Chordata > Mammalia > Artiodactyla > Bovidae > Ovis > Ovis canadensis. The sequence goes on along the minus strand of NC_091270.1, from coordinate 19,079,748 downwards.
CAGATGAGAAGCTTATCTAATAAGTGAAAGTTTTGATCCAAATGTATAATGCTATATTCTATTGAGATAATAAATTAAACCTGTATTTGTATGATAGCTATCTTTCATTCTAAATTGCTTTCCATTTCTGAATAAGTTAAATTACTTAAAAAAAAATAAAGAATACAGCTGTGCAGTCTGTCTTTCTGAAGAATTTAAATATTATGTTGTTAAATGTGAGACTTGCCATTTTAATTTATAAATTCTTGAGGATATTTCCTTTCTTATAAAAGTGGCTGCATATGTTTCACAGATTTTCCTTTATACAAGAATATGTTTAGCACTGGAACAAAACTACCATTTTATTTAGTAGAATTCTAGAGACAATGGAACCTTGAAATTATTATAGCCACCTCTGTCCTTAAGACAGAAAACATGTGCACACATGTATAAGCATACACACATCTGTACACACACACAGGTGCATGCCTATACATGCATGCTCACAGGTACATGTGTACACACATCTGTACACACACACAGGTGCATGCCTGTACATGCATGCGCACAGGTACATGTGTACACACATCTATACACACGCACATATATACCTGTGCACATATATACATGCATGCACACATATACATCAAATTGCCAACATGGGTTGGAGCATAGAAAAATTAAAAGAATTCCAGAAAGACATCTACCTCTGCTTCATTGACTAAGCTAAATCCTTTGACTGTGTGAATCACAACAAACTGGAAAATTCTTCAAGACATGGGAATACCAGACCACCTTACCTGCCTCCTGAGAAATCTGTATACAGGTCAAGAAGCAACAGTTAGAATGGGAAACGGAATGATAGACTGGTTCCAAATTGGGAAAGGAGTATGTCAAGGCTGTATATTGTCACCCTGCTTTTTTAACTTATATGCAGAATACATCATGTGAAATGCCAGGTTAGATGAAGCACAATTTGGGATCAAGAATGCAGGGAGAAATATCAATAACCTCAGATATGCAGATGACACCACCCTTATGGCAGAAAGCGAAAAGGAACTAAAGAGTTTTTTTTTTGATAAAAGTGAAGAGAGTGAAAAAGCTGCCTTAAAACTCAGCATTTAGAAAACTAAGATTACGGCATCTGGTCCCATCACTTCATGGCAAATAGATGGGGAAACAATGGAAACAGTGAGAGACTTTATTTTGGGGCTCCAAAATCACTGCAGATGGTGACTGCAGCCATGAAATTAAAAGATACTTGCTGCTCGGAAGAAAAGCTATGACCAACCTAGACAGCATATTAAAGAGCAGAGATAATAGTTTGCCAACAAAGGTCTGTCTAGTCAAATCTATGGTTTTTCCAGTAGTCATGTATGGATGTGAGAGTTGGACCATAAAGAAAGCTGAGAGCCAAAGAATTGATGCTTTTGAACTGTGGTATTACAGAAGACTGTTAAGAGTCCCTTGGACTGCAAGGAGATCCAACCAGTCCATCCTAAAGGAGATCAGCCCTGAAGATTCACTGAAGGACTAATGCTAAACTGAAGCTTCAATGCTTTGGCCACCTGATACGAAGAACTGACTCAGTGGAAAAGACCCTGATGCTGGGAAGGATTGAAGTCAGGAGAAGGGGATGACAGAGGATGAGATAGTTGGATAGTATCACCAACTCAATGGACATGAGTTTGAGTAAGCTCTGGGAGTTGGTGATGGACAGGGAAGCCTGGCGTGCTGCAGCCCATGGGGTCGCAAAGAGTCGGACACGACTGAGCGACTGAACTGAACTGAACACATACACATGCATACACACATCTCTACATGTATGTGCACATCTATGGCTACATATGCATGTATATACACACACGTATACATGCACACATCTGTATATGCATGCACACAATATTTTACCTCCTACTGTGTGCTTGGCATGAGGTCATGCACTCTGCTAGATTGTAAGTGACTAGTGAGAGTTAATATCTACTAGGGTTGTCCTGTGTTAAGGTTGTAGACAAAGCTCATTTTCATAAAATAATATATTTTAAAATTAACATTATACCACCTTGATAAATCTCCCTGAGAGAGTAAAAGAAAAAAATAAGGAAAGATCAAGGTGATATATGGAGGGGAAAAGATGTAATATATTTTCATTACTTTCAGATTAAATATAACGTCAGATTGATTTACAGAAATATGCACATTTATATTTTACTGACATGGGTGTCTTGAACTAATGCATTTCTGGACACCCCCACCTTAGACCTGTTTCTCTTTAGGATAAAATGTGTGCCCTGTCTCAGAACCTCTGCTACTCTCCCTGGAGCCCAGCCTAGACAAGCTTTTACCCTCCATCCTGACCAGAGAGCCACAGGTGTATCTGTGGCGGTCGTCTTGCTCTCAGGTCTGATGGCTGGGTCTCAGCTCAGGCCTCCTCCTCCCCAACCTGCTGTCAGCACGGGCTCTCATCCCAGGAGCACTTCTTTCACTGCCCACCTGGACCACTTCCTGTTCTCTTGTGTTGCTCTCCCCACTTCCTCAACCCCTCTCTGACACCCTTGGTGCCCCTCACCTGTAACTATCCTTGTCCTGGGCATCTTGTGGTCCTCCCCTCTTTCCATCTCTACTCACTCTATCCCTGGACTTGAAATACTGTCATCAAGATGTGACCTCTTCCAAGTCCTCATCTGGTAGGATTTCTCCTCTGAATCCCAGCACACATCTCCAGTTGCGTGCCTCTCCATTCGTATAGCCGACAGGCTTAGCGAACATAACAAGCTCCCAAAACTAAGTCTAGATTTTCTTTTCAAAACTCTGCACCATCTTCTTACTGCTACTGCTAAGTCACTTCAGTCGTGTCTGACTCTGTGCGACCCCATAGATGGCAGTCCACCAGGCTCCCCTGTCCTTGGGACTCTCTAGGCAAGAACACTGGAGTGGGTTGCCATTTCCTTCTCCAATACATGAGAGTGAAAAATGAAAGTGAAGTCACTCAGTCATGTCCGACTCTTAGTGACCCCATGGACAGTAGCCTACCAGGCTCCTCTGTCCATCGGATTTTCCAGGCAAGAGTACTGGAGTGGGGTGCCATTGCCTTCTCCATCTTCTTAGGAAATGACAATTGCTTCTTTCAGTTGCTTGGGATAAAATATTTTAAATTCATTTTTAACATTTCATCAGCAAAACTGTATATATGTATATATATGTATATATATATATATATAAAATTCCAATTGAATGCCTTAAATCCTCTATTTCCAAAAATATTGTTCCTAAGTGGTATTTTCAAGTGTAATAGTGTGAGAATGCTATTTCAGTATTTGATGTTGTGTGCACAGGAATTCTGGAGGAATTTGAATGGGATATTTTAGTCCGTGGATACTTTGAAATGCAGTGACATCTTAGTAGTTGAAGATATATATACATGTATCTCCTCTGCCCATTACACCCAATACCTAACCACTCCACACTTCTGTTGATCATAAAATCTCAGCAGTCACCGTGTCTTGCCTTACCTGGGCTACTGCAGTTCTCAGCTACCTGATTTCTGCTCTTTCTTCTTCTTTTTAATTTTTATTGTTTTTAATTGACTGATAACTGGCTTCCAGTATCGGTTTGCTTTCTGCCATACATCACCAGCATGTGCACTCTGCTCTTGCCCTTGTTCATTCTGTTGTCCACACAGAAACTAGAGTGATTCTTTTAAAAGTCTGTTTCCATCACTGTCTGCTCAAACCCTCCAGTGGCTTGTTATCTCACTCAGTGCAAGATCAAAAGTCCTAACGATGTTCCCACCCACGGAGCCCCCTCCTTGCCTGGATCTCACACCTCACTGTTCCCGCCTCACCTAAGGCCCCAGCTCACCGGTCTCCCCTCCTGTGTCTCGAGCACATCAAGCAGGGCTTTTCCATCTGCCCTTAACTGTCTGAAATGATCTTTGAGACGTGAATAGGCTTGCCGGCCACACCCTGCAGATCTCTGCACAGCAGAGCCTGAGCTCAACAGACACACCACTACCCCGATTGGTGTTCCTCCCTGGACCCTGTCCCCAGCGATGAACACACAATCTCTGAGGTGTTTACTGTCTCAGTCCCTGCCCTGGAAGACGCATAAGGGCAGGGACTGTGTCTGTCCTGTTCCCTGTTGTAGAGCCACCCTAGGACAGTGCCTGGAATATAGCAGGTGCTAGAAAGTATTTGTGGAATGAAGTCATGATTTCATACTGATCTTTAGAGTACTGAGGAGAAAGACAAAGTGAAATACTAAAGAACTTAGCCTGATTTATTTCACTCAGCACAGTGTCTTTCAAGTCTATTCATGTTGTCACAAATAGCAGGATTTCCTTCCCTCTTAAGGCAGAATGATAGCCCATAGTCTGGACGGGCCATGGTTTTTTATCCATCATTTGTCAGTGGGCTTTCAGTTTGCTTCTACATCTTGGCTGTTGTGAATAATGCATGATTCCTGTAACATGAGGTGCTTGAAACAATCAAACTTACAGATGGAAACACCAGAATGGATGTTACCTTGGTATGGGGAATTCTTGTTCAATAGGTATAAAGTTATAGTTCTCCAAGATAAATAAGTTTCAGAAATCTGCTGGACAGCACTGTGACCGTTGTTATCAGTAAGATGTTGGGCATTTGAGGGTATTTATTATCTTGATGATGGTGATACTGACACCCATATATTGTTGTCGTTTAGCCACTCTATTGTGTCTGAATCATTTGTGACCCCATGGACTGCAGCCATCCAGGCTCCTCTGTCCATGGGATTTCCTAGGTAGGAATACTGAAGTGGGTTGCCATTTCCTTCTCCAGGCATCCCTCCTGACCCAGGGAGCGCTCCTGCATTGGCAGATGGGTTCTTTACCACTGAGCCACCTGGGAAGCCTCAATACCAATATATACCTATGATCAAAATCACTTAACTGTCTGCACTGATTATGTGCAATTATTTGGATATCAATTTTACCTCAAGAAAGGTGGAGAAAAATATTTTTAAATAAGAAGCTTAGAAGTATATCAGTTAAATATTAGCTAATTAATAAGACTAAAGTGGCATCTGGTCCCATCACTTCATGGGAAATAGATGGGGAAACATTGGAAACAGCATCAGACTTTATTTCGGGGGGCTCCAAAATCATTGCAGATGGTGATTGCAGCCATGAAATTAAAAGGTGCTTACTCCTTGGAAGGAAAGCTATGACCAACCTAGATAGCATATTGAAAAGCAGAGATTACTTTGCCAACAAAGGTTCATCTAGCCAAGGCTATGGTTTTTCCAGTGGTCATGTATGGATGTGAGAGTTGGACTGTGAAGAAAGCTGAGTGCTGAAGAATTGATGCTTTTGAACTGTGGTGTTGGAGAAGACTCTTGAGAGTCCCTTGGACTGCAGGGAGATCCAACTAGTCCATTCTAAAGGAGATCAGTCCTGGGTGTTCATTGGAAGGACTGATGCTAAAGCTAAAACTCCAATACTTTGGCCACCTCATGCAAAGAGCTGATTCATTGGAAAAGACTCTGATGCTGGGAGGGATTGGGGGCAGGAGGAGAAGGGGACGACAGAGGATGAGATGGCTGGATGGCATTGCCAACTTGATGGACATCAGTTTGAGTGAACTCTGGGAGTTGGTGATGGACAGGGAGGCCTGGCGTGCTGTAATTCACGGGGTCGCAAAGAGTCGGACATGACTGAGCGACTGAACTGAACTGAACTGAACTGATCAGTATTAAGGAGCTTCTCAGGTTTAGTAGTATGAATACAGGAGACATAAGAAACATGGGTTTGATCCCTGGGTTGGGAAGACCCTCTGGAGGAGGGCATGGCAACCTGCTCCAGTATTCTTGCCTGGAAAATCTCATGTACAGAGGAGCCTGGTGGGCTACAGTCTATACTGTCACAAAAAATTGGACATGACCGAAGTAATTTAGCACACACGCATGCACAGTTGACTTACAATATTATGTTAGTTATGGGCTTCCCAGGTAGCTCATCAGTAAAGAATATCGCCTGCCAGTGCAGGAGATGCAGGTTTGATCCCTGAATCAGGGAGATCCCCTGGAGGAGGAAATGGCAACATATTCCAGTTTTCTTGCCTGAGAAATCCCATGGACAGAGCAGCCTGGCAAGCTACCGTTTGCGGGGTCTCAAAGAGTATCAGACATGACTGATCAGACACACACACATTATGTTGGTTTCAGGGGCACAACATAGTGATTCGTTATTTTTATGGATTATACACAACACAAAGTTATACCCTTGTTGACTATATTTCCTGTGCAGTACATCACATCCTCTTTTGTAATTCTTATTTTTTAACTGAAGTGGAGTTGAACTTAAAAAATATTAGGGAGATCATTTACTAAGTCCATTTCTATGGCTGCTATGTGCAGAACCAAGTATGGGTGAGGTAAGAAGGGAGGGAGAACGAGGAGGAAGACATGTGTCCCATAGGAGGGACAGGCGTGCTCTTAGGGCAGGTGGAGACGTGTGGAGGCCTTGGGGCCAGCAGAGAGCCTGCAGGACTGCTGAGGAGCAGATGTGGGTGTGCGGGAGAGAGGAATCCATCACAGTCCATCATTCAGTGATGCCACATGCATCATCACAGCAGCGTAACTGTCTAAAACAAAACTTGGCAGAATTTGCTGTGTTGATAGAGGGGGCAAAGCCATGCCGACAGCTTACAGGCGGAGCTGCAGACTCCCGCCAGGTGATGGGGACTGGGCTGAGCCTGAGTCCAGGAGGCTTCTCAGGTGCCTGCCTGTGAGGATGCAGTGATGACTCTGGCCCACCCATCTGCTAACTTTGCAAGGGAAGTTGTGGATCTTGAACCGTGTGTTCATTCAGAAACCTGAATCACTCTTCTTTTATTATAAAACTGTGCAGGTAGGATCAGGCCATTTGGACACAACTTTCACATATGTAACAGAAGAAGTGCTGAGCCTGGTGTCTTATATGGGTGTTCAAGTCTATGTCTCTAATGAGGGTACGGCAGTGTCAGACTACATCATTACTCTCAGGCAGTAAACAGCTTTAATGGAAGACGTACTCATTATTCTATACCCAAGAAAAACACAAGGAACATTTGTGATGAAATATGAGAGAGGAGCCTGGTGCATTAACTGGGAAGTGTTTACTGACTCTGCCACATCTGACGAAGTCCGAGCTGAGTGTTAATGGAGGAGACATCTTTAATTGGCCAAATGTTCTTTCTAAATTTCCAGCTATCATGGAGTAGTTTTTTTTTTAATATATATATTTTGATAATATGTGAAGTGACATAATTTACAAATATAAAGTAGTGCAAATCAACCTGGGATCTTCTTGAAATAAAAGTTGTTCCATAGATATCATTAAAGGAAATGAATTCCCGTCACTGCCTCATCACAATGGCATAACTATCTAAAACAGAAAAACAGGTATTTTTTTTAAGATTAATAAGTAGGGGTTTGTCCATATGTTTATGAACCAAATTCTTGAGGAAATCATTTTAAATATTTTTAATCTGTTTTGCTGTTAGCTATCATGCTATGCATGATCAGTTTCTGGAATGCAATGGATGCTGTAAATGGTATCACTGTCTGACACCTGATATTGTGTAAAATAAGCACTGAGCAATAATAAAATCTCATACAGATGTGAATGGAAGATGATTCACATAAGAAGGAACGGATTTGACTCGTTGCTCCACAATGTGACAAGGCAAGGTTCTCAGTAAATCCGGACCACTGCTAAACTGGACCCTTGTTTTCTCCACGTGGTTTTCTGGTCCGAACCACAAAACACTCAGGATGACCTGTGTGACTGTCTCTCACCTTGCCCCATGGATGGCATGTAGCTAGCACCATTCTAGGTGCTGAAGAGGGCAATTAATATGGTGGCTGCCTTGGGACATGGGAGCTCAAGCCTCACCTAGAACGGGACTAGAAACTGCTCTAGGATGAAGGCTTCCTTTCTGCTGCTTAATGACAACATTTCTGGCCACTAGATGGTGGTGACAGTTCACACTTCTGATTTATCATTTTTATTCACGCTAGGCTTGTGAGGATTATGAAAGTGGTAGCGCTAGTCACTGAGTTGTGTCTGACTCTTCGAGACCTCATGAACTCTAGCCCACCAGGCTCCTCTGTCCATGCAATTCTTCAGGCAAGAATACTGGAGTGGGTTGCCATTTCCTACTCCAGGGAAATCTTCCCAACCCAGGGATTGAACCCACGTCTCCTGTGTTGCAGGCAGATTCTTTACCATCTGAGCCACCAGGGAAGATGCTGATCCCATAGGAGAAACCATGTAAACCCCACTAACCAAAGAGGAAACCTTTGCTCAGCATCACTCAGCCCACAGGTGACCTGTCTTCTGACACCAAGCCCCCTCTTCTTTCAGTTCACAGGGCAGACTCAGGACTGATGGAATTCCAGCAGGCTCTCTTAGGTGTCTACACTGGTTGAGACCAGACGCCACCCTATATGTTTCAAAGGAGCTAGTTGGAAAATTGAAGTACAGATATGCATCATAGACACAGAATGATTAACTCAACTCATGGAGGATTTACATTGATGCTTCCTACTGTGAGAAGCATGCCTGCCTTTCTCTGGCTCTCTGTATACCTCTGCTGATAGTCAGGTGCTTTGTTATTTAAATATAGCCTCAGGCTTTCAACATCAAAGCTTGGTATAGCAATCACAGCAGCAATACTAGTATCTAACATTCATGGAATGTTCACTATGCAGCAGACTATTTGTATGCATAAGTTATCTCATTTAACTCTCATAGGAATCCTCACAACTATGAACTCTAATAATTCCCTTTTACACATAGGCACAGTGAGAAGTAGAGAGAGTTTAACAGGATTTTTAAGAAAGGGTTATGGGATTCAAATGTACACTATCTTATATAAAGTCACTGCACTGGATCGTAAAGTGGCTATTGCACTCAACGCCACCGCCATCAATTTCTGTCTCTATTGTCTGAATTAAGACCATTGCTAGGTACCCAGCGAGGGCTAAAGACACTGAAACCAAATTGACCTTTTGCCAACTGTTGCTGAAGCTGAAGCTCCAAAACTTTGACCACCAGATACAACTCATTGGAAAAGACCCTGATGATAGGAAAGACTGAAGGCAGGAGGAAAAGGGGGTGACAGAGGATGAGATGGTTGGATGGCATCACCGACTCAATGGACATGACTTTGGGCAAACTCCAGGAAATAGTGAAGGGCAGGGAAGCCTGATGTCCTGCAGTCCATGGGGTCGCAAAGATGCGCACATGACTGAGCGGCTGAACAACAACAGTTTGCTCAGGTAGCAAACATTCAGCTCAGGCCAGGATACAGTAAGATTCAGATCTGGAGCATTATAGCTGAACAAACATGAGTTAAAATCCTAGATGCACTGTCTACCTCTGATGGTTGGGGTTCCTCTCGCCTCTCTTTGAGTCCAGAAAGAATGGTAATAATGAGTTCTACTTTGAAATTTTAGGAACTGAAAATAATCTGCAAATCACACAGCACAGCCCATTGCACAACAGGGGCTCAGAGTGGCATTTCCATTACTACTGTTGCGACAAATTTCACACTGGAAAAGCCCATCTACTGGATGACTCCTGCGGGCCAGCCCCGCATTTGGAAGAATCATTCTTCAAGCTCTATGAGTCAGAAAGTGACACACTCTATGTAGGATATCTCCAAAATTCTAGCAAAGACAGAGATAGTCATCTGCCTTCAAGGAATAAAGAGCATTTTGGTGGCTTCAGTCAAGGAGCTTGGAGTAGAGAGAGGGGTACTTGGGGAGGGGGCAGGAGAAGGAAGAAAGGGTCTTCCCAAATAGGCCCTTGAAATCTTCAGAAATGTTGCACTATGTGTGTTGAAGGAATTTTCTTTGTGAAAGTCTAGAGAGAGAACTTCCCACCCAGATTAGTGAATGGCCAGCGTTCATTTCCTATTACTGTCTAAAACATTGGCATAGACTTGGCATTTACAACACACCCTCCATTATCTCAGCTTCTGTAGGTCAGAAGTCTGGCTAAGGGAGGCTGGGCTCTCTGCCCAGGGTCTCTCAAAGTCTGAAATTGAGATGATGGCCAAGCTATACTTTCACCTGGAGCTTTCTGCCCTCTTCAGAACTCACTGAGGTTGTGAGAAAAATCCAGATCCTTGTGGTTGTAGGACTGAAGTCCTCATTTTATTTCTGACTCTTGTCCTGGGAGCTCTCTCAGCTGTGTGGGTACACCTTCAGGTCCTGGTTAGCCAGCCTCCTTGTAATATGGCAGCCTACTCCCTCAAGGTCAGCAGCAGACTCCCTCTCCAAGAGAGTTCAATAGAATCATATATCACAGGCTAATCAAAGGGTGTCAGCTTTGCCATGTAAAGTAAGCTAGATACTCACAGATCTTGACCACACTCAGGTAGAGGAGATTATCCAGGGTGTGTAAGGTTCACAGCAGGCCTGAACTTTAGGAGCAGCAGAATTCTGCCTATAGCACAATTGAAGACCACAGACATACTCAGATGCAAAATCTGGAGACAAAAGACAGCATGAGGAGTTTTGCCCTTACACTTTTTTTTTTGGGGGGGGGGGGAGTTGGGGGAAGAGGGAGGATTTGAACTGCCAAACAGTATCACTATATAATTGAAGGTTAAAGCCGTTTTTTGTTGTTGTTGTTTTGTTTTGTTTTTAGATTTACAAAAAAGGTAATGAGGCTGCCATCTGATATATGCTTTTATTATCTTTATCCTCCAGATTCAGTTTTTCTTTTAGTGACTTGGTGTGGTATACAGAAGACCCAAAGAACATCCAAAGTTTGAAAAACCCATTTCAGAGCCTTTTGTTGTAACCTTCTTGCAGTAACCCTGGTTGTGTAGTTGTGTTTTATTTAAGTTCTAGAGTAAATAATTTGTAGCAGGTGGCTTCCAGACAGTCAATGACTAAATTTAGGCAGCAGGTCAACATTTCTCAAAATGTGACCCACAGAAGCCTTCTTGTGAGAATTTCATGAAAAAAGAAATACAGTAAATCCAGTTTTGAAGAAAGAGTCTGTGTGCTCTCACGTTGGATGGCTGTGTTCTGGTTTATGAGAGGCTCTGGAAGCTGTCAGAGTTGAGAGGGTCATCTCCATCAGCATCTCCTAACGTCTCCTGGCTTTGGAAACCGTCTCCCCAGGAACCATCTGACATCCACAGAAAACTCTTTATATCCATCACAGAAGATAATTGAGAGTATACTGGTTTATGAAAAGGTTTTCCGCTAACTGACAAAGTCAAAAATATCTATTTATTCCTGAGTCTTACAGAAGGTGTTATCAATGTTAATCCTTCAGTGAGTGGTAGGTAATTTGTACAAAGCAGAGCTAGAGAGAATCAAAGAGAACTACACTGAAGGCATAAAGCAACGTGTTTAAAGAGAACAAAGGACTGAAAGCAGATCCTCTTGGAATTTAATATCATGTTAAAAATGAAGAAAATGAATGCATTGGCAAGAAAAAGATGAATTAGCCCATTAGATTGCCGAATGCAGAACTTCTGGATCACCTAGGAAACGTTGCAGCATCGGGGAGATATGAGGGGATGAGGCATCCAGAGCAGATGCGATTCCTTCAAGGGGAGTTATTATTGGAGAATGTGTGTGAGGAGAAGGATATGAGCTCTAAAGTCCTATGACTCTAAAATAATTATTTGAAAGGAAGTAGAAGCTGATAACTGGAAGCCATGAATGTGACCCATAGGATATCTTTCTTTGGAAAATATGGGCTAGAAATATAAAAACTGCAGAATCAAAACATTTCATTTGCACTCACATCTGAGAGCTGTCCCTGCTCTTGGTGAACCAAAGGCGCTCTTAGCAGGTGAAGAGCTCTCTTGATAAATCTGGAAGATATGGATGGGAGGCATCTTCAGTCTATTATTTCTAAGCCTACAAAGACTCAGGAAAGAAAGGGAACTTCTTATATCTCCCAGGTCGTATGCTGGATAAGAGTGATAAAAGAAACATCTCAAGTGCCCTGGAGCTTGGTTGGGAGAGGCTGACATGATGATGGAAAATTACCAGGTGATGGAGTATTAAATGTCATGTTAGAACAAAGCTCATGGGGCTCTGGGAGCCTGTGGGAGATGCTCTACCCACATGGGAGGCTACAGGAAGCCTGCCCAGAGCAGCATTTGTTTGAGATCCCTCTTTAACAAGAGTGTGTTCACCTCCAGTATAGAATTATTACTAAATGTTGTCTTCGAATCACTAAGGAAGTATCAGACTGAGGACATTTAGATATGATTTCGGTCTGTTCTTTTCTGTCAAATTTTTGACACAGTTAAATCTCTAAACTACTTCACATGGAAAAAAAAATTGTACCCATGCTTAATCTACCTCCTACACTGAGAAGACTGTATAAAGCTGTAATGGAAGATCATTCAGCTGTTTGTGTCAAAGTATTATAGAAATTTTTGCCATTAAAATGTATAATATTCAGCTAATTGAATTGAGTTCAAGACTATCTATAAAATGAGATATTTGTCATCAGATCCTACACAAAACTACTTTTAAAGTATGTATGCTACAGTATTCTATTATATTTCGTAGTGATTTATCATTGATTGGGGCTTCCCGGGTGGTGCTAGCAATAAAGAAGCTGCCTGCCAATGCAGGAGACATAAGAGATATGGGTTTGATCCCTGGATCAGGAAGATCCCCTGGAGAAGGAAATGGCAACCCACTCCAGTTGGTGGGCTTCAGTCCATACGGTCACAAAGAGTCAGACAGAACTGAAGGGACTGAGCTCATTTATCTTGATTATAAAAACACACTCTTTGCATAAACACTGTGATTAATTATTTTAAATATTAATAAAATATTAATCATGTGTTCAGAAGTTTGTAGCCTTTATTAGTATGTGTTTATATATATGCACAACTCACTGTTGTGTTATAAACAAATTATTTAGGATAATAGTGATAATTATAATTGCTGACTAGTATCAAAATAATATGCTGTAAATATCTTGGGCATTAATTTTAATTTAATACAGACATATTCAAGACAGTTGCTCATGTATTCTTCCCAAATATCTTTTGAAAACTGTTTTTCACACCACCTCAAAACAGCAAACTACACTTTGCTTTTTTCCCTCAAGCTCATATGAAACATTCTCTAGGAGAGACCATGTTTTAGACCACAAAAGAAATCTTAATGAACTTTAAAAGTTTGAGATCATAAAAAAGTACCTTTTCTCAACCACAATGGAATGAAACTGGAAATCAGTAGCAAAATGAGAATACAAAATATTGTAAATATGTAGCTTAAATAATCACTGTGTCAAAAGAGAAATCACAAGGAAAGCCAAAAGCTATCTTGATGTAACTGAAAATAAAATGCTGCACACCTGAACTTACAGGCTGCAGCAAAAGCAGTGCTAAGAGGGGAATTTCTCCTCCAGCCAGCGCCCCTGGCCTCAGGCGCTGCCCCTGGCCTCAGGTGCAAGGTGGCTTCTCCTGGTCGCCCCTGGCCTCGGAGTACCTCAAGGCTGTATATTGTCAACCCTGCTTATTTAACTTATATGCAGAGTACATCATGAGAAACGCTGGACTGGAAGAAACACAAGCTGGAATCAAGATTGCCGGGAGAAATATCAATAACCTCAGATATGCAGATGACACCACCCTTATGGCAGAAAGTGAAGAGGAGCTAAAAAGCCTCTTGATGAGAGTGAAAGAGGAGAGTGAAAAAGTTGGCTTAAAGCTCAATATTCAGAAAATGAAGATCATGGCATCTAGTCCCATCACTTCATGGGAAATAGATGGGAAAACAGTAGAAACAGTGTCAGACTTTATTATGGGGAACTCCAAAATCACTGCAGATGGTGACTGCAGCCATGAAATTAAAAGACGCTTACTCCTTGGAAGAAAAGTTATGACCAACCTAGATAGCATATTCAAAAGCAGAGACATTACTTTGCCAACTAAGGTCCATCTAGTCAAGGATATGGTTTTTCCTTTGGTCATGTATGGATGTGAGAGTTGGAGTGTGAAGAAGGCAGAGTGCCAAAGAATTGATGCTTTTAAACTGTGGTGTTGGAGAAGACTCTTGAGAGTCCCTTGGACTGCAAGGAGACCCAACCAGTCCATTCAAAGATCAACCCTGGGATTTCTTTGGAAAGAATGATGCTAAAGCTGAAACTCCAGTACTTTGGCCACCTCATGAGAAGAGTTGACTCATTGGAAAAAACTGTGATGCTGGGAGGGATTGGGGGCTTGAGGAGAAGAGAAAGACATAGAATGAGATGGCTGCATGGCATCACTGACTCGATGGACATGAGTCTGAGTGAACTCCGGGAGTTGATGATGGACAGGGAGGCCTGGTGTGCTGCGATTCATGGGGTCGCAAAGAGTCGGACACGACTGAGCGACTGAACTGAACTGAACTGAAGAGGGGAATTTATAGCTGTCAATCATTTTTAAGAAGCTCTCAAATCACCAACCTAACTTTACACTTTTAAGGAACTAGAAAAAGTAAGAACCAACTAAATCCAAATCTAACAACAGAAGGAAGTTAATACATAGTACAGAGAGATAAAGTAGAGAACAGAAAACAATAGAGAAAATCAGTGTGAAAGATCAACCAAACTGAAGAAGGTTTAGTAGGATTAACTATGAAAAGCATTTATTTTGGAATTGAACATTCAAAATGTATGATAGTGCCCTATTCTTCTTACTGTGATAGATAAAATTAAAATGTCATAATAAAACAAAAATATATATCATCATTATTAGTCATGCAAATTTATTGTGAATGTATCTGTAAATGTCATTTCTGTGACTGAGAGTTGTTGATTTTTACAAGCAGTAACCCTTGCTCCTCCGTCTGCTTCAACTGCTTTACTGCTCACAGAAATAGACACTGAAAACGAGAAAATCCAAGGACATGGTTGCTTAGTAAGAGAAAGAAAATACATAGGTTCACTGTGTAGGATTAAGTTCCATTTCTTCTGGGTGAAACAACCACATCAGCTTTTCGAGAGGTGTTTACAAACACAAATGTGCCAATGAATGTCTCTGAGGAAATGATATTTTCCCCCAATACAAGCTCTATGCTTTTGGCAACCACGAACAGAGATTCAGACCGATGCATTCTTGTCCTAGTTCTGCCATTAAGTCACAAAGTCTTGAAAAGTATTGCTAAATTATCTACGCTTCAAATCAAATCCACAAAACTAGACATGAAAAAGGAGATGTTATAACAGACAATGCAGAAATGCACAGGATTATAAAAGACTATTAAGAACAACTATACGGAAATAAAATGGATAACCTGGAAGGATAGACAGATTCTTAGAAAAGTTGAATCTTCCAGGACTGAACCAGGAAGAAATAGAAATTATGAACAACCCAATTACAAGCACTGAATTTGAAGCTGTGACCAAAAATCTCCCCAAAAAACAAAAGCCCAGGACCAGATGGCTTCACAGGAAAATTCTATTAAACATTTAGAGAAGAGATAATGCCTATCCTTCTAAAACTCTTTCAAAAAATTGCAGAGGAAGAAACACTTCCAAACTCATTCTATGAGGCCACCATCACCCTGATACCAAAACACACCAATCAGAGAAGAAAAAGAAATAAAAGGAATCCAGATCAGAAAAGAAGTAAAGCTCTCAATGTTTGAAGATGACATGATACTGTACATACAAAACCCTAAAGATAGTATCAGAAAATTACTAGAACTAATCAGTGAAATTAGCAAAGTTGTAGGATACAAAATCAATACACAGAAATCACTTGCATTTCTATATACCAACAATGAAAAAATCAGAAAGAGACATTAGGGATCAATCCCATTCACCATTGCAACAGAAAGAATTAAATATCTAGGAGTAAATTTACATAAGAAGACAAAAGAACTGTACACAGAAAATTATAAGGCACTAATGAAAGCAATCAAAGATGACATAAACAGATGGAGAGATAGTCCGTGTTCCTTGGTAGGAAGAATCAATACTGTGAAAATGACTAACTACCAAATGCAATCTAGAAATTTAATGCAATCCCTGTCAAATTACCAATGGCATTTTTTCACAGAACTAGAACATAATATTTCACAATTCATATGGAAACACAAAAGACCCCAAATAGCCAAGTCAGTCTTGAGAAGGAAAAAAAAATGGACCTGGAGGAATCTACCTTCCTGACTTCAGATTATATTACAAAACTACAGTCATCAAGACAGTATGGTACTGGACAAAAACAGAAATATAGACCAATAGATCAAGATAGAAAGCCTGGAAATAAACCCATGCAGCTATGGGAACCTTATTTTTTACATAGGAGGCAAGAAAATACAGTGGGGCAAAGATAACCTTTTCAATAAATGGTCCTGGGAAAACTGGACAGCTACATGTAAAAGAATGAAATTAGAACACTTCCTAACACCATACACAAAGATAAACTCAAAATGGATTAAAGACCTAAATGTAAGACCAGAAATTATAAAACTCTTAAAGGAAAATATAGGCAGAACACTCAATGACATAAATCAAAGCAAGATCCTCTATGACCCACCTCCTAGAGTAATGGAAATAAAAACAAAAGTAAACAAGTGGGACTTGATTAAACTTAAAAGCTTTTGCACAGCAAAGGAAACTATAAGCAAGGTGAAAAGACAACAGTCAAAATAGGAGAAAATAATAACAAATGAAACAACAACTGACAAAGGATTAATTTCCAAAATATATAAGCATTTCATACAACTGAAAACCAGAAAAGAAAAACAAAACACCCCAGTCAAAAAGTGGGAAAAAGACCTAAACAGACATTTCTCCAAAGAAGACATACAGATGGCTAACAAACACATGAAAAGGTGCTCAAAATCGCTCATTATTAGAGAAATACAAATCAAAATGACAATAAGTTATCACCTCATACCAGTCAGAACGGCCCTCATCAAAACGTCTACAAACAATAAATGCTGGAAAGGGTGTGGAAAAAAGGAAACACTCTTGCCCTGTTGGTGGGAACGTATATTGATACAGCCACTGTGGAAGATGGTATGCTGCTGCTGCTGCAGATGGCATGGAGATTCCTAAAAAACTAGGAATAAAACTACCATATGACCCAGCAATCCCACTCCTAGGCATATACCCTGAGGAAAACAAAATTGAAAGAGACACATGTATCCCACTGTTCATTGCAGCACTATTTACAATAGCTAGAACATGGAAGCAACCTAGATGTCCATCCACAGATGAGTGGATAGAGAAGCTGTGGTACATATACACAATGGAATATTACTCAGCCGTAAAAAGGAAAACATTTGAGTCAGTTCTAATGAGGTTGATGAACCTAGAACCTATTAGACAGAGTAAAGTGAGTCAGAAAGAGAAAGATAAATACCATATTCTAACACATATATACAGAATCTAGAAAAATGGTACTGAAGAATTTATTCACAGGTTAACAGTGGAGAAACAGACATAGAGAACAGACTTATGGACATGGGGAGAGGGGAGCAGAGGGTGAGATGTATGGAAAGAGTAACATGGAAACTTACATTACCATATGTAAAATAGATAGCCAACGGGAATTTGCTGTATGGCTCAGGAAACTCAATCAGGGGCTCTGTATCAACCTAGATGGGTGGAATGGGGAGGGGATATATGTATACCTATGGCTGATTCATGTTGAGGTTTGACAGATAAGAGCAAAATTCAAAAGGCAACCCACTCCAGTATTCTTGCCTGGAAAATCTCATAGACTGAGAAGCCTGGTAGACTACAGTCCATAGGATCGCAAAGAGTCAAACACGACTGAGCAACTTCACTTTCACTTTCAAGTATCTTTCAATAAAAAGTAAGTTAATTTTTAAAAAATTGTATTTCAAAGTTCTCCTTTCTACAATTTGAGTCTGGGTCCCATAGTCTATTTCTTCTCCTAACCCAAATTTATAATCATATTTTATAAGAATTCCTGCTGCATTCTTTAGTTACTGTGTTTTTCTTTTCATTGTAAAGATACAATTACTCTGAGAGTGAAGTACTGTCTTATGAACTAATTTGGTAGTGAACTAATTGGATGGTCTTTTAAGTGTGTAGGTCATCACATGCAACTTGGAAACTGCTCATTTTTCATTCTTATAATTAGTGCCAAAGACTATGAAAAAGAACTTGCATTGAAATATGAACTAGTGACATTTTGCAAAATGCAAACATTTTGCATTTTAGTAACACAACTCATGACATGATTAGCCTAGTGCAAATGAGAGGACTTGAATCAATATACTTGTTACCTCTAACTACATGATTTAACATTTTAGTGAAATAATAAATCTAGTACTCAGAGAAGTCAGTATTACATCTGTCTGAAAGTGTCTGTGTTACAGCTTTTATTAAAGTGAGCATCATCCATAAGTCCTTTGAAGAGTAATAACACTTGAAATGCCTAAAAATAGGTCAGTATGACTGTATGTTAATTGCCATACTTTTCCGTGACATGCAGTTATCTAAGGCTTATTTTACTTACTATGTTTTTGCAGATAAATGCAAATCAAATGCACATTTATAACAAACAAATAAGTATTTAAACTTAAATTAGGCAGCATCCTTATATTTAAATGAGAACTATTTCCAGAAATAATTTAATCCAGGTGTTTTCTGTCTGTCAACTGTAAGTTTGGGGGGAAGAAATAGTCTGAATAATTTTACATCCATTGTTTCAGGCCTTGAAGTTTGCCAGCTGCAAGGATCTTTCTGTCTCAGGTTCAACTGCTCTGCCCTACAAGATACTGAAAGTCAGTCGATATAAACTTGTATTTTGAAATTCAAGGTATGTTGTATAGTTTATTGAACGGGACTGGAGTGAAGATTATGAGGAAGATGGGCCAACAAAGTCCCTTCAGTTCAGTCACTCAGTCTTGTCTGACTCTTTGCGACCCATGAACTGCAGCACACCAGGCTTCCGTTTCCATCACCAACTCCCAGAGCTTGCTCAAACTAACCTCCATCAAGTCGGTGATGCCATCTAACCATCTCATCCTTTGTCATCCTCTTATCTTTCTGCCTTCAATCTTTCCCAGCATCAGGGTCTTTTCCATTGAGTCACCTCTCCGCATCAGGTGGCCAAAGTATTGGAGCTTCAGCTTTAGCATCAGTCCTTACAATGTATATTCAGGACTGATTTCCTTTAGAATCAACTGGTTGAATCTCCTTGCTGTTCAAGGGACGCTCAAGGGTCTTTTTTAACACCACAGTTCAAAATCATCAATTCTTTGGCACTCAGCCCTGCGAACAAGACCCAGTCTCCAACCTCCTCTGCTTACCCAACCTCCCTCCACAAGGTCTTTCTAAAGTGCAGATGGAACCCCAGCCCTACTGAAAGCCCTCAGGGTAGCCTGTGTCTTCAGGGTAAAGTCCACACCCTGTGGCCAGCTCCAGTTCTGCCTCCTTTCTCACCCCAGATCCCCAGGCACTCACTTCCCTCCCCCTAAGCGGCTTCCATTTCCTGTTTTGCAAAGTGGTGCTACTCCAGGGGCAAGATTTTTAGGGTTTGTGGCAAAATGTGGTCACTGAGGGTCAGATACGACTGAGTGACTTCACTTTCACTTTTCACTTTCATGCACTGGAGAAGGCAATGGCAACCCACTCCAGTGTTCTTGCCTGGAGAATCCCAGGGACGGGGGAGCTTAGTGGGCTGCCGTCTATGGGGGTCACACAGAGTCGGACACGACTGAAGTGACTTAGCAGCTTAGCGGCCTTCTCTATGGTCCAACTCTCACATTCATACATGGCTACTGGAGAAAACATAGCTTTGACTAGGAGGACCTTTGTTGGCAAAGTAATGTCTCTGCTTTTTAATATGCTGTCTAGTTTGGTCACAGCTTTTCTTCCAAGGAGCACGTGTCTTTTAATTTCATGGCTGCAAATTCCATTAGGAAGCCCCTGTTCTTCGAGTCTCAGGGGCTGGGGGAGGTGCAGTCAGAATTGACATGCCTGCTTTCATGCCCACCACCGTCTTCTGTCCCCGTGAGCTCTCCCTGCCCTGCTCTCAGGCGTCCCGTGGTCCTTTATGGTTTTCACCTCTAATCTTGTGAAAATCAGGAGAGAAGCATTTTGCCACCCAGCTCTAACAAAGCACCTCCACAGTATAGGGAAACCTAGTTATTTAAAATGCATCAGTATGTACCCCTTTTCACAATATAGTTCAGAGTTCAGCACTTGGTTTGAATGTCTGTGCAACAAATCAGATTTTCATTCTACCAGAGGGCTTGACCATGTAAAGGAATTCTATATCAACACCTTTTGTAAAATGAATAATCATTTTCCATCCTACATTAAATCAGTGGTTCTCAAACAGGGGTGATGTCCCTCCACTCCCCATGGATACAGCAACATCTGGAGGTACTTCAGGTTGTTTCAGGCTGGTGAGAAGCATCTTCAGAGCTGAGTGGACAGAAGCCAGCAGGCCACGAGGCATAGGCCAGCTCTGCCCGCAGGGATTGTCCGGCCAGGATGCCAGTCATGGCCACTTTGAGAAACCTAGTCCTAACTGTCTACTTGTTCAATTAAGGAATGCACACCAACTGTTATCAAACAGGACATTTTGTCACTTTTCAGGTTGAAGTAATAATCAATTCTACAGGAAGTTTAAAAAGTACAGAAAGAACATAGACCTGTCTCTCAGATTCTCTGGGAGGATAATGACTCAGGTGCTTATGAGACAACGGTAAGGCCAGGAAGTTGTCAGTGATGTCATCTACAGATTTCACCAGGTCTCACATGCACTCTGTGGTTCTGTGACATCTCTTCACTTGTATTTGACCACCGTAATCAAAGGGAAGGTCTGTTGAGACTTCTCTGGTGCTGCAGAGGCTGAAACTCCACATTCCCAATGCAGGGTCCAGGCCTGATCCCTGGTCAGGGAACTAGATCCCATTTTAGCCAAATAAATAAGTAAATAAATAAATAAATAAATAAATATATATATATATATATATTTTTTTTTTTTTTTAGAAAAGGCACGCAACTGTTTCATCAGCACAAAGACCTCCCCTGGGACACTGCTATGCAGTTGCACCATCACACTGTCTGGCTCTGATTTTCATCAGCCTCTGTTTTGCAGCTCTGTAATTTTTCATTTCCAGAATGTTATATAAATGAAAGCATATGCTAGGTAACCTTTCAAGATTGGCTCTTTGAAAGGGCAGGAGTACTTTTAAAAATAAAAAATGAATATTATGTCAGACACTTGACCTGAATTGTCCCATTAAAATTTCACACTGGCTCCCTGTATCAATTAGGAATTGTATTTGACTCTGAGTCATGAAAGAGCAGAAAATATTGGCTTATAAAATTAAGGAGTTTTTTTATGTGATGAAAAATGTGGAGATAGATTTTTAAGATTAAGTTGTCTTCATATAATTTCTGGGCTCTTTTTGGCATTTTATCTGCTCTCCTAGGAGTTGGCTGTCTGACCTGTATAAGAGAGAGCTGCCGTCTTAGCCACGTTCTCTCGGAAGGAAGAAGGGAGACAGAATGGGACAGTCTTGCCCCTGAGGCTTCTAAGAAGCCTCACCCAATTCCACTTACATGTCTAACAAACATTTGTCACCTGGACACCCCCAGTGGAGAGAGGTCCTTGGAAACATGGGTGTTTAGCATGTTGACACTCCAAAGAAAAGCAAGGAGGGGTAATTAAGAAAAAGATAATAGATGGTGTTATGTAGGCAACTAGAGTTGTCTACCACAAATCTATACACCATTTTACATGTAAAGGAACTGAATATTAGGTTGACATTGAAGGCGACCCAGTTAATAAAGAGTAACTTGGCTTTGAAGCCAGGTCTTATTGATCCACGCTTTTAGTCACTCTGCTTTCTGTAGGTCTCAAGGGCTCCCCACTGAGATAAGGGTGAGATTAGGAAACCGGAGAACAAGTGATCTGTAGTAGTCTGGCTCTTCTGAGAGACAGAACCAGTAGGGTGTGTGCATGTGTAAATGAGAGGTGAGATTTATTATAGCAGCTGGCCCACACAATTATGGAAACTAGGAACACCACAGTTGCTGTCTGTAAGCCAGTAGAGCCAGTGACGCAAGGCCAGGAGACCAGCATCCCATCTCAAGCTGGCAGGAAGAGCAAATTCAACCTCCCCTCACCTTTTTGTTCCACTTGGTCCCTCAGCAAGTTGGATGGTGCCTCCGCATTGGGGAGGGCAATCTGCTTTTCTTAGTCTTCCTATTCAAATGCCAGGAACACCCTCACAGACACACCCAGGAATACTGTCTGACCGGGCACCTGGGCCTCCAGTGGGCCAGTCAAGGTGAAAGGTAAAACTGCCCACCACAGCGCCACCCTCTAGGGCCAGGAAACTGACCTTGTCGGAGATACCTGGGAACCTCTTCCTCACAAAAGAGAACACAATGCAAGAGGCGCCAAAAGAGCAGAATGCGAGCTAATCTCCGGGGTCCACCTGGATGATATCAAATACACATGGGCACAGAACTCACTTCTCAGGGCAAGAATAATTTGCCTCCTTACGTCTTTTCTGTTTCCTTTTAGGTAAGGCTGGTCTAGACCAAGGGTCCCCAATCTCTGGGATCTAATGTGATGATATGAGGTGGAGCTGATACAATAATAATAGAAATAAAGTACACAAAAATGTAATACTCTTGAATCATTACCCCCCCTCCAGTCATACCCCCATCCCAGCCTGTGGAAAAATTGTCTTTCCCAAAACTGATCCCTGTTGCCCAAAAGATTGGGGACCACTGGGCTAGACCTACTATGAACTCCAAAACCTTTTTACTGACCAGTGGATAGTCTTTGATGTCCATGAAGGTAGGCACTCCCAGTCCCTCTGGCTCTGTCTGCATCAGGCAGAAGATATAAAATATTGATGGGAAGTTACTATAGGGGAATTAAGTCTATTATCTATAAGATAACATATTGCCTTAGAATGAACACAAGACAGTGATTCCATCAGTGGCATTCCTGGGCCCTTACTGTTCGTAGGAGTTTCGTTTGACTGTTTTATGTCTGACACTTGGTCCAGATAGCAAATTCTACAGAATAACCAATCTACAGCAATATATTTGCTGTATATAAACTGTGTGGGAAGTTTAACCACTTATAATTTAAAATATACTTACCTTTGGAGAAGGCTTTATTTCTCCCAACTCACACAAAAGGGATTTGCAGTGTCCATTTACACAAAAATTATTCTCCAAATATTTTCCCTCTCTGAAAGAATGTCTTTTTCCATTTGTTTTTACTATGATAGCTTTATGTTATAAGAAAAATTGTATTCTATAGAGAATTTAGGAAGGGAAAACTATTTATTCTTATGACTGATAGAGAAATGTCAAAAATCCTGCATGGAACTATTATCTATCAACACAAGTTAAATACCACCTTGCTGCTTCTAGTATCTAAGTGAGAGTACAAGTAATTTCTTTAACCTGAATTGATGACACAGCATTTTGATCTCTCTCTGAAGCTAGGTATATCCAGGTTACTGTTTGATCTGGAGTAAGTTATTTAAGCTGTGCAATGTGTTTGCACAACTGAAGAGATGGGCTGCTTCTACCATTTTGAAAGAGCTGTTGTCAAGTTTATAACAATGTATGTGAGGCGACCGGGGTGTGCCCCGTGTGTTCTGTCATGGAAACCCAGATGATGACACTCCTTAATGGAGGCTTTGCAACCTGGGGCACAGTCCCTGCGTTAGCTTTGTGGTGAGCAGCCAAGTGCTCCATTAGAAATTCTCACAGTGCACTATTCCCATTCATTTCCTCTAATAAGTGCTTTACAACATATAGATGTTAAAATCAGTATGGGTCTTAGGGAACTGAGTAAATAGAGCAGCATTTAATTCCATCGATCGTTGTTGTGATAAGATTGATAGTGTGTCAGGAAAGAGGCTTTGAAGGTACAATAAGCACCTCAGGGACGGGCTTCCTCCTCTGTTGCCTGAAGTGTCAACAAAGGCAAAGGCTTCCACCAGGATTTTCAGAGTAAAATCAATGGCACGATACAGTGCTTCTTATCATAGAGGATGGCCTGCTACATCCCGCTGTCAGTTATATAGCTCAGCTTGCAGATTTTTGTGAACTCAGGGCCTCAGAGATCACCATGATTACCTTGAAATTAAACCCACTGTAGAATCATGATCATTACTCAGCTTCCCAGAGTGCTTTTGAAATGCTGCCCTTCTCACTGAAAATGCTAATTCCCTCTCACCTGGGCTGCTGCCGCGAGAGTTCCTAGTCCGAATGCCGTTCAGGCTCTCAGCACCCAGCAACGCCATCTTGCCCAAAGAAGGTCAGGCAACCAGGCAGGGGTGGTTTCTGACTGGCACAGTCCCAGACAGACCAGAAAGCCCTACTGTGAATGCTATAGGACCCAAGACTCACTGTGAATAGCTTGTGGTGTATACATAAATAATGCAGTAAATTGGGGCTTAAAATGAGACACTCACCAGCAGTGAGACGCCACAGCATGGCTGGTAGAAGGGCCGCAATCCAGAATCCTGATCCTACTCTCAGGGGAGTGTAATCTCCTTGGTTCTATCTCACCTCAAAAAGAAATTTGAAGTGATGGACATTAAAGCCTCAGCATGTCACAGCTCTCAGACAGACTGTGTTACAGTTCTCAGACAGATCAACTTTATTTAGAAAATAAAGGAAAATACTTCCTTGAGGCATGAGGGAATGCTGACCCAAAAGACAGGAAGAGAGAGAGCGAGCGCATGCGTGGGGGAGAAAGAGAGAGAGAGCGTGTTCCGGCCCTTTGGCTCCTCTTTTTATATGCTTTTTCCTCCCCCTGGGCCTGCCCTATGTAACTTGGGCTAGCCAGGAGTATTGTTTGTTCTACCCGAGGTCCTCACTCAGGTCCTTGGACCTTCCTTTGTTCTATTTTTGGGGGCTTTTCCCTTTTTTGTCTTTTAGCCACCGCCATTCTGGACTCCTTTTTCCTATTATAACTACATAACAGTACCAAATGCCAGTGCGGATGTAGAGCAGTGGATCCCTCATTCATTGCTGGTGGGACTGCAAAACCACACAGTCATTTTGAAAGATAGTTGGGAAGTTTCTTATAAAACCAAATACTCTATACACTTTCTATACAATCCAGGAATACTTGCTGGTATTCACCAAAAAGGAGTTGAGAATTTATGTCCACACACAAACCTGCACACAAATGTTTAAAGCAGCTGTATTCATTGTTGCCAAAACTTAGAAGCAACCAAGATGCCCTTCTGTGGGTGAATGGATAAGTAAATTGTGGTACATCCAGACAACGAAATATTCAGCACTGAAAAGAAATGAGTGAAAAGGGAGAAAAAAGAAATGAGACATTAAGCCATGAGAAGTCACAAAGGAAAATTAAATGCATAATACTAAGCTTCAAAAACCGATCTGAAAAGGTTATATACTGTATGATTCTAACTATGTTACTTTCAGGGAAAGTAGTATAGAGACAGTATAAAAATGAGTGGTCGTCAGGGGTTGGGGGATGGGGGCATGAACAGGTGGAGCATAGAGGATTTTAAGGGCAATGACACTACTCTGTTTGAGACCCTCGTGTTGAATATATGTCGCTATGTTTGTCCAAACCCATAGGCTGTGCAAGACCAAGAGGGAAACTTAAACTGTGGACTCTTGGTGATGATGACGTATCCATGTAGGTTCATCAGTCATAATAAATGTGCCATCTGGTGGAGATGTTAATAATGGGAGAGGCTGTGCATGTATGGAGACAGGAGGTGTTTGGGAGATTACCATACTGACCACTCTAAAGACAATAAGGTCCTAAACAGTAAGTAAATGAAAAGAAGGACTATTGCATAACACACAGACACTATATGAAAATCAGACATCAGTATCTATAAGTCAAGTTTTTTTTAGAAAACAAACAAGAAAGAGATATTCTTTCTAGTTACCTTCAGTCTGCAGAGCGTGAGCCAAGCAGAAACATTCATAGGTTGGATTAGAAATAAAAGCGTGTCTGATATTTATACAATGTTATTTCCCTGGGGCACACAGTGAGTACACAACCATATAATTTTAGGAACATTTTTACATTAAACAATACTGAGTTGACTCTTTTTTAAACTCTATCAAAAATGGTTTATAACACAATAATTTTTATTTAACTGTAGTTAAGATATAACATTGTGTTAGATTCAGGTATACAGCTTCAGATTTCTTTGTATTATAGGTTATTACAAGACATTGAATGCAGTTCCCTTTGTTAGATAGTAAATCCTTTTTGTTTATTAAATATAATAACATTGAGATAAAATGAAGTTGTCAAAGTTAAGCAAAACAATAGCATGCCTTGAGAAGTCTCTAAACATGGGTGATTTGGTTTTCACCTTAGAAATCACATGTCTTGAATGTGCCTATGTGTCTGTGTCTTTTATATACTACACTGCCGTTCTGAGCTCCCTTCCACAACTGGGCAATCTGGACTATAGGGGGCTTACTCTCTTTGAGGTTTAAGTTCTATAACTAGGTTGGAAGCATGTGGATTTCTAATCAAAACATCTCTTCCAAAATTCTATGTCCTGTACTCAGAGTGAGGATTGAAATGTTACAACAGGATAGAGTAATTTGGGTAAAGCAAAAATAATCATTGTTGTTGTTGTTTTTCATTGAGATGGTCGGATGGCATCCCTGACCTGATGGACAAGAGTTTGGGCAAACTCCAGGAGACAGTGAAGAACAAGGAAGCCTGGTTTGTTGTAGTCCGTGGGGTCACAGAGTTGGACATGATTTAGTGACTGAACAATAACAACTTTTGTCAGCAAAGTGATGTCTTTGCTTTTTAATATGCTGTCTAGGTTTGATATACCTTTTTTTCCAAGGAGCAAACATCTTTTAATCTCATGGCTGCAACCACCATCCACAGTGATTTTAGAGCTCAAGAAAGTAAAATCTGTCACTGTTTCCACTTTTCCCCCATCTATTTGCCATGATTTCATGGGACCAGATGCCATGATCTTAGTTTTTTAAATGTTGATTTTTAAGCCAACTTTTTCACTCTCCCTCCTCATCAAGAGGCTCTTTAGTTCATCACTTTCTGCCATTAGAGTGGTATCGTCTGCATATCTGAGGTTGTTGATATTTCTCCCAATAATCTTGATTCCAGCTTGCAATTCATCCAGCCCAGCATTTCACATGGAGTACTCTGCATGTAAGTTAAATAAGTAGGGTGACAATATACAGATTTAACATACCCCTTTCCCAATTTGAACCAGTCTGTTGTTCCATGTCCGTTTCTAACTTTTGCTTCTCATCCTGCATACAGGGTTCTCAGAAGACAGGTAAAGTATTCCCTTCTCTTTAAGAATTTTCCACAGTTTGTTGTGATCCACACAGTCAAAGGTTTTAGCATACTCAAGGAAGCAGAAGTAGATGTTTTCTGGAATTCCCTTGCTTTTTCTGTGATTCAGTGGATGTTGGCAATTTGATCTCTAGTTCCTTTGCCTTTTCTAAATCCGGCTTATATATCTGGAAGCTCTCAGTTCATGTACTGCTGAAGCCTAGCTTGAAGGATTTTGAACATTACTTTGCTCGCATGTGAAAGGAGTGCAATTGTAGCATAGTCTCAATATTCTTTGGCTTTGTCTTTCTTTGTGATTGGAATGAAAATGGACTTTTCCAGGCCTGTGGCCATTGCTGAATTTTCCAAATTTGCTGGCATATTGAGTTCAGCACTTTCACAGCATCATCTTTTGGAATTTGAAATAGCTCAGCTGGAATTCCATCACCTCCACTAGCTTTGTTCGTAGTGATCTTACCTAAGGCCCACTTGATATCATACCCCAGGATATCTGGCTCTAGGTGAGTGACCACACCACAGTGGTTCTCTGGGTCATTAGGACCTTTTTTGTGCAGTTCTTCTGGGTATTCTTGCCACTTCTTCTTAATATCTTCTGCTTCTTAGTATCTTCTGTTAGGGCCTTGACATTTCCATTTGTTATTTTGCCCATCTTTGCATGAAATGTTCCCTTGGTATCTCCAATTTTCTTGAAGAGATCTCTAGTCTTTCTAATTCTATTGTTTTCCTCTATTTCTTTGCATTGTTCACTTAAAATGGCTTTCTTATCTCCCCTTGCTATTTTCTGGAAGTCTGTATTCAGATAGGTATATCTTTCCCTTTCTCCTTTGCCTTTTGCTTCTCTTCTTTTCTCAGCTGTTTGTAAGACCTCCTCAGACAACCACTTTGCCTTCTTGCATGTCTTTTTCTTGGGGATGGTACACAGTTATTGCAGTTTCTTGTAGAGATGTAACCACACTGTGGCCTCCTTAGAGCATAAGGGTTATGAGTGAAGACATTGAGTTGGATAGATGTGGCATTTTCAAATTTATAGCACTTCTGACTACAAATACCAAAGCATACAATGTGTTTAGATGCCTGAACCTTTGTCCTCTCTAAGACATGTAATTTATTTCTTAGAAGACGGTCTTCTAAGTTAAATCTTCTAACTTAAGAAGTTAAAACAGAAAACACTACTAAGTTAGTTTGAATACTTGGAAGCATTAATGTAATTATTTACTTGAGAGAAGAGGTCATCACTCGTGTACTGTATTGCTAATAGTTGTGTGTGTGTGTGTGATTCGTTTCACCACCCAAGAACTAACTAGGTCATCTATGCCTTCAACTCGATCCAGATGCTAAGCAAAGTAAAGATGATTTTTATATCTACCTACACACGTGAACCATATAGCTGAACCATATAGCTTGGGTTCTTATGCAAGGCAGAAATTTAACTAAGCCTACGTATCTAAGCTTCACATGTTGTTTGTGTTTGCCACTTTTCAGGAAGAGCCCCTACTTTCCTATCATTATCAAGGTCACGGATAACAGACTCTGAAGACTAATCACATGACTTTGAAGGATATAATAAAATATCATTAAAATATTAGAATAGAGTTGTGGATAACAGACTCTGAAGACTAATCACATGACTTTGAAGGATATAATAAAATATCATTAAAATATTAGAATAGAGTTGTGGATAACAGACTCTGAAGACTAATCACATGACTTTGAAGGATATAATAAAATATCATTAAAATATTAGAATAGAGTTGTGGATAACAGACTCTGAAGACTAATCACATGACTTTGAAGGATATAATAAAATATCATTAAAATATTAGAATAGAGTTGTGGATAACAGACTCTGAAGACTAATCGCATGACTTTGAAGGATATAATAAAATATCATTAAAATATTAGAATAGAGTTGTGGATAACAGACTCTGAAGACTAATCACATGACTTTGAAGGATATAATAAAATATCATTAAAATATTAGAATAGAGTTGTGGATAACAGACTCTGAAGACTAATCACATGACTTTGAAGGATATAATAAAATATCATTAAAATATTAGAATAGAGTTGCTCAACTTCCCTTTCTGCTATTTTTATGACAATAAACTGGATGAAAAACTTTGAAATTTAAGACTGTTTTCTTCTATCCTTTCAACATTTTCCTCTTTCAATGTACTGTCACAGGACTATAGATTTTATTTTTCAGTAAATTAGATGGACGTTGTAAAAACTTCGAAAAATTCTGCTAGCAGCATTAATATATTACAAATATAATTAAGATGTGGTCTTACTTATAGGAAGATAAGCTCCTCTCAGGATAAGCATGCATGCTCTGTTGCTAAATCATGTCTGACTCTTTGTGACTCCCGTGGTCTGTAACCCACCAGGCTCCTTTGTCCATGGGATTTCCAAGACAAGAATACCGGAGTGGGTTGCCCTTTCCTCCTGCTGGGGCTTTCCAGGTGGTGCTAGTAGTCAAGAACCCGCCTGCCAGTGAAGGAGACATAATGAATGCAGGTTCGATCCCTGGGTTGGGAAAGTCCCCTGGAGGAGGGCATAGCAACTCACTTCAGTATTCTCGCCCGGAGGGTCACCATGGACAGAGGAGCCTGGCTGGCTGCAGTCTATAGGGTCAAGAGAGGTCAGACATGACTGAAGCGACTTGGCACACATCCTCCAGGGGATCTTCCCGACCCAAGGGTCAAACCCATGTCTCCTGTATCTCCTGCATTGTTGGCAAGTGGATTCTTCATCACTGAGCCACCTGGGAAGCCCTCTTAGGATAAGACATTACCATAATTTAGGGCAATTCTATATTACAGTCCATGGGGTCACAAAGAACCAGACATGACTGAACACACACACACACATACACTGGCAAGACTTAGAATAGAAACACATTGAACAGAGTTATTACTTACTGAGCAGCTACTGCGTGCTATTTGTCTTATGTTTCCACAGTTCTTCTTTGTTAAAAATCCTACAACACTTCACAGATGAGGAACCTGCGAAGATTAGATACCTTTTCGTCATTCTTTTAGCTCTGCCTAACTTTAATATATAAATATCAAAGTAGAATTGTGCCGTTCTGGGTTACATGTCAGCCGTGTGTTACGTGGACAAGGGGTGATGAAGTCCATTGCTGTTGTCCAAGCAGAGAATAACTGGGCAACTACAAACTAAAATGATTAAAGATAACTTGCATGGGAAGTGTGGTCAAGAAATACCTGTACTTCTCAGAAGGAAGCTATAAGTCATACTTCCCTGTAGTTGAATGATTTGGGTTCTGATTTGTATTTTCTGACTGTTGCTTTTAAACGCTTGTGTGCCTTGCTCATCCTCTAGCTATGAAATAGTCACAGAAGGTATCTTAAGTATTCTGAACTTTCTTCACACCATATTAACCCCTAATATTCTGGGTGGATTTAAACATGTTTGAAAATAAAGCAAGTGGGTTATACCTAGTTTTAGAGACAAAAGCAAATGCATGGAGTTTAAAGCTACAGAGAATATTTAAGTGGAAATTAAAAAAAAATAAAAGATTGAACAAGTTTGTTTGTCCTTGATGATCAGCTCTTCTGCCAGAAATAAGGATACTCAGGATCTGAAGAAAGTTCAGAAGATTTGGGAATATTTTTGAAGAGGTTGAATAAGGAAACATATCTACTAGAGGCGGTCATAAGCATCCAATTCTCATTCTTTCCAACAAGTACATAAAAATAGCAGGCAGGACAAGCTGTCATTGAATGAGAAGACACAGCTATTTTTTAAAGGAAAACCCATTGCTGGTAAAACATAACTTCCATATGCAGAGGGAAAAAAAAGTGTTGATAATTTTGCCCATCAGAGATAATTCATCATTGTGTTTAAAATTAAGGAATGGTCTTTTTTGTTAAACATATATGCTTTTATTCTTAATTTTAAGTTACCCAAATATTTGCACAGCAGACAATAAAGCACAAAAGTCAAGTTCTCTAATTGTGGTTTGTAAAGGATTTTTTTAAAATGTTGCAGTAAAAACAAAGGTTAGCTTGCAAATAGTTTAAAAGGAGATAGTTTATCTTCTAATTTTAAAATGTCATATTCTCAGTTTGCAACAAAATAAAGGGAAAATATGAGGGAATTCACTAATGATTCTTTTAAGTGTTTTATGGACTCCTTTTAAGTACTACAGCTGTATTGTCACTAGCAGAACTGGAGATCTAAATGCTATTTCTCAGGTTGGCTTGCCTAGAATGCGCATGGCATCTAGTCTCCTCTAATGATTAATCCCAGCAAACAGAACATGCAGTGAAGTGCCCCGTTCCCTAGTCCTGGCTAGGGTCTGAGAAATGCAGCAACAA
The DNA here is from genome assembly GCF_042477335.2 of Ovis canadensis. Taxonomy (NCBI): domain Eukaryota; kingdom Metazoa; phylum Chordata; class Mammalia; order Artiodactyla; family Bovidae; genus Ovis; species Ovis canadensis. The sequence continues at coordinate 19,048,109 of NC_091270.1, read as the reverse complement.
CTTATTTAAACTGTTCTGTGGGGCATGGGTCATTGTTTCTCAGTTGTTTCTTTTGTATCCTCCTGTCATTTTTGAAATCCTACATTAACTCCAAATTCTGAGTTGTTTTGAATTGTACTATTACCTTCTAATTGACTCTTACATGGAATAGTGCGTTTTACTTGATGGAAATCATTAATCCTTACCCTGCAGTCATTTTTCAGTGTTCTTATTTGAATCTACTGATGACATTTAACAAAGACAATATTGTTTCTACAGACTGTCAGAAAAATATATATATCATATACATTTGTGTATCTTCTATCTACAATCCAATAGCATTTGAAATGTCTAAAATTAAATAGTCATTTTCTATATGTTGCGAATGTACAGCTCCATATTTTAAGCTCCAGAATTTGCAGCTATCCTCAGCTGCTGGCTGAATTAAACAATTATATTTTATATTATTTTCTTTTATTTAAAGGGGATATATATATGTGTATGTATATATATAAATGTATATATATCTATGTATATATATATATGTATACACACACAGATATTCATTTAGGAAAATTGGAAGAGTGTAAAAATATATAAAAAAAGAGAATCAATCATTGGTCCATAATTCATTGATAGCCATGCAGCATTTTGGTATATTTTTACATCAGAATTCCCACTACACCAGCATTTCTGGGTTCTAAGAATCTGCATTTTTAATAATGTCACTAATTATCACACAGAAGTTATTGATGTAAGTGGTCTATGGATTGTATTTTGAGAAACATGCTACAAGATAATTTAAACTTCATGGATTCTGGAGAGAGAGAGTGAGCATTTTCAATAAAAGAACAGTTATGTTCAAACTTGTTTAAAGAACAAAACTATAACGGACTGTTAAGGATGTATATGATGGATAATTTGAATGAAAGGAGAGTGGACAATTACCAGACTGTCGATAAAGCCCAGCCCAAGGACAAGGCACATGTTTGAATTAGAGCTAACTGAAATTTATCAAATGTTTAGTGTGCATCACATACTATTTAAGGTATTCTGTGCATGTTCATTTCTTGCTTCCCTATGGTAATCCTATAAGTGATATTATTCTGCATGTCATGTAGATAAGGAAAGGGAAACATACGTAATTGAATTTACTTATGCAAATCATACAGCTAGTACACTACAAAAACAAAATTCAAAGCCAGAGGAGATCCAGGACCTCTTCTGACCACCAGTGAGCCTCTTCCTATATCATTTACAATCCCTAGAAAGCATATTTTGGAAGAACCCCAGTAAATTTACCATTCATCTATGACCACAGAAATAAGCTTTTTTGTTCTTAGTTAGTCCTTTTTTGTATGGGTAGCTATAGGCCAAACAATGTGTAAGCATTGTTCAAAATATTTTCTGAAATAAATATACAGATGTGGGATGTTTAAGTAGATTTGAAATGTAGTAGATTTTCTCTGCATGTTTGATAGCTAGAACAAATTGTTGCCCAAGTTTTGCCGTAGAATAAAATGTCAGAAAGAATCTTCTAGTATCAAAATCAAAAGCAGCCTTTATTCTACTAATTGAAAAAAGTGACATGACAAGAACCATTCTTTTGTTTTGTTTTGTTTTAGTAAAACTGAGAAGTTGAACCACTGGTGAAATCTTATGAATTTAATGAATAAAATCTAATTCATGAATAAGTAGTTTACTAGCTAGCAGTTCTTAGGGAAGGAATAGGTGAGGGTGAATATGCCCATAAAATAAACCATTCTTACCCTTAATGAATAATTCCATATAAAAAAGAAAAATTTCTGGAATCCTCAGGCATGCTGGAATGTTACAGATATTTGTGAGTATAATTTTTTCCCCTTATTCTGAAGGGCATCAACTTGGTTTTGCTTTGTACAACTTTAGAGCTATTTTGGTTTATGCTAATGGGAGGCCATCAACCTTTGACTAGCTTTAGAGTCTAAAGTTAAACCCAGTATATATGTGATAGTCCCAGGTTTTTTAGGTTAAATGGTATACCTGGGAAAGATAAGTGTATTGATTCAGCAAATATTTATGCACATACAGCACTGAACCCAGTAGTTAAAAAAAGAAAAGCCAAATGACTCCTGTTTTCTTAGATTTTGCATTCTAATTGGAAAGACAGAAATGAGCAGATAGGTGATAGATGGATACATGGATACCTAGATAGATGGATACATGGATACATAGATAGATGGATACATAGATACATAGATAGATGGATACATAGATAGACAGATACACAGATAAATGGATACACAGATACATAGGTAGATACATGGACAGATGATGATTGATAGGTAAAAAAGAAAACAGATAATGTGAAGAGACTTTGAGGGTAAGAACACTAGGTAATAAGCATGACTGTTAGTGAACAGTGTAAGAATGGTATTCACAGGGTCAAAAAAGACCCTTGAGAAAAAAAACTCAAATTGGATCCCTGTAGGAGGGGCAGCCATGCCCAGGACTCAAGAGAGAACTTTCCAGTGAGAGGCAATCTATGTACAGTCCAGGAACAAACAGAGAACAGTTAGACACAAACGACCTGAAGGAGGGGAAATCCTGTCTTTTATATAAAGGTACAAATTTCGGGTCAAATAATAGATCACTCTTAAAAGTCATAGTTTGAAGCATTAATTCATATTTATCATTAGCTATTTCTATCTGACCTTTTTTTTTTTTTTTCTTGATGGAAATTTGTGTATTTCTAGAGTTTTCCTTCCGGGACAGGAGATATTTATAGACATAACTGAAGATGAATTAAAAATGAGTGAATGAACCATGTAAGATGTCTGTGTAAACCATTGCTTTGTAGGGCTTGATTGAAGCAGGACTAAGGCTATCCATTCCCCTCATCCTATGCATCGAGAGTGTCAGGATTTTCCTGTTTTGCACTTCTTCTCTTAACACACGTGTAGACCCCTCTACCTCCTGTTTACATCGTAAATCCCAAGCTCTCTTAAGCTTCCTTTGCCTTCACGAAACAGAAGTGGGTGACCATGATATGGAGGCATTTAAATGGCCTCACCAAAGCATATGTTGCTAGCGTCCATGATAGATAACTATAACAGTAGAACCTAGTCCCCTGATGTTCAGGTGGCAACATCTCCCGGCAAGCTTGACGTGAGGTTGGGAGGCTGCCTCATTTCCACCTTTTTACAGATTGGCCAACTCTGGCCCTCAGGCCTGAATGGATTCACATTGCTTCACTGCAGGCTGTTATAGAAGTCAAGACAGCGGCAGGGTGTCAAAATGCTGATGGGAACCTCCCGGTCATGTGATTCTTTAGTTGCTTTTTGGTTTTTTTTTCCCCCTTTCTTTCTTGTTGGACCATGGACATTTATAAACTGGCCCATGAGAAAGACAAAAATTTAAATTAAACCATCCTTGGATGCTGGGCTTCATAAGCAATGCTGATATTGGTTTGCAATAGCTCCCAATCTCTACACCTGTTTCAAATTAGATTGCTAAAGTAATATATTCAGACAGACACTGCAGTTTGAAGAGTAGATTTTTTTTAAATAAATTAGAATGGCTGTATCACTAATGAGCCACCTTGGGAAGCCGCCTCTGGCGTCTGGGGCTCAATCCCAGAAGTAAATATGTTGCCTGATTCTTTGTCTAACTCTGTTGCTCAATATGTAGAAATAAATGTACATGTCTTTATTTTTTATCAACTCTACCCTTTCCTTTCTCCATAACCTCATTTATTTTTCTTAATTAGTTACTTTACTTTGGCTGTGTGCTCCCATTGCCCTTTTTGACACACTGACTCTGTCTTGACTTGCAAGTCTTTGTTGCCGTGTGCGGGCTCTCTCTGGTTGCAGCCTGCAGGGGTTGCTCACTAGCTGTGTGTGGGCGTCTCACTGTCTTGGCTTCTCTTGTTGCGGAACATGGGCTCTAGAGCGTGTGGACTCTGCAGTTGTGATGAACAGGCTTTGTTGCCCTGCAGCATATGGGATCTTAGTTCCTGGACCAAGGATCAAATCTGTGTCTCCTGCATTAGCTGACAGATTCTTAACCACTCTTTATATATGGAATTCAGAAAGATGGTAATAAGAACCCTATATGTGAGACAGCAAAAGAGACACAGATGTATAGAACAGACTTGGACTGTGTGGGAGAAGGCGAGGGTGGGATGATTTGAGAGAACAGCATTGAAATAAGTATATTATCATATGTGAAACAGATCACCAGTCCAGGTTTGATGCATGAGACAGGGTGCTCAGGGCTGGTGCACTGGGATGACCCTGAGGGATGGGGTGGGGAGGGAGGTGGGAGGGGGGCTCAGGATGGGGAACACATGTATACCCGTGGCTGATTCTTGTCAATGTATGGCAAATTACCCTCCAAATAAAATAAATATATTAATAAAAAGAGGACTTTAAAAAGTATTCTTTAGCTCAATCTTTCCATAGTTAAGTAAAATACCATTTAGATAATTATTTAAAATGAATTCTGTTCTTTGAACTATCTTTCAGCCAAGTTGGAGGTAAGCAGCGTGTTAGTAAAATACCAGAAACAGTTAAGAAAAAATATTTTCTTTTCCTTCCTACACAAAATAACCTCTTCACTAAATAAACATGCTAAAAAGGACATTATTTTTTCTTTTTATCTGGGACTCATAATCTTGATCCATCATCTCTAGGGTTTTATTGGTCAGAGATAAACAAAACTAACTTTGATTGGCATTTCTTGAAATTCTTCTGTGTTACTGTATGGAACTCTTAGATTTCTTGAATACTTCTATGAGATGGTATATTCCTATTTTGCTTTATTTTGTTTAAGCAGGGCCATAATGTATCATTCTTTGAGATCTGTTTTCATCATTACCCAGCTATAAAAAATGTTCCTTCTGTTATTTTTCTAGTTACTGATTTTGCCCCTTCATTCCAGTTATTTTTCATAAACTCATATCTTCTGCCTTCATCTATGTGTCTGTAAGTTTCTCTTGCAATCCTTTCATCTTTTAGTCCTTCAAATTTGCAGCCAAGTTATTCCGCATATCCTGCATTGATAGATTTTAACGTTCTGTAAATGTTAATTCTGCATTTTACCACATCTAATAACACTCTGATTTATTCTATAGCAGTTATTGTATTGTGACTCTCAAATTCCCAGTCTCTCATGTTTAATAACTATGCTGACTTCTTTCATCCATCTGGGAATACATTTCAATAATCTCCCAAACAATGCTTGTGGTTCTCTGGTTGCTTCACTTCAGGAATTAATGAAATTCTTGCAGAGATCTCACTAGTTTATTCTCTTATTTTACTCAGTAAACTGTTTTAACATACCTGCGTCACTGCTTCGGAGTCTGTTTAGTCTCCCAGGTGAGCTGGTTAGTCTTTGTTGCACTGTAAGTATACTCTGTCTCTGATACTTTTATTGACATTTTTATGACTTTTGCTTCAGGATTTTCTTTACAATATTAGTCCCTGTCGTCTTCATCCAACACCCAATTCACTTCTTTTTCTGAAATATTGTGGATCTGACTTTAATTCTTCAGAATCCATAGTATTGTGTATAAGTATTTTTCCAAGGCAAGCTTCTTAGGAGAAGCACAATTCTACTGAAATGAAAAGGGAGGTGTGTAGTTGGAAACATTTGTCTAGAAATAAAATGACAGAGGATTCCTTTCTGGATAAATTGGTATTCACTTCATATCAGTTCAGTCGCTCAGTCATGTCTGACTCTTTGTGACACCATGCAACGCAGAACACCAGGCCTCCCTGTCCATCACCATCTCCTGGAGTTCACTCAAACTCACATCCATTGAGTTGGTGATGCTATCCAGCCATCTCATCCTCTGTAAGTCCCGTTTTTCTCCTGCCCCCAATCCCTCCAAGCATCAGACTCTTTCCAATCAGTCAACTCTTTGCATGAGGTGGCCAAAGTACTGGAGTTTCAGCTTCAGCACCATTCCTTCCAAAGAAATCCCAGGGCTGATCTCCTTCAGAATGGACTGGTTGGATCTCCTTGCAGTCCAAGGGATTCTTAAGAGTCCTCTCCAACACCACAGTTCAAAAGCATCAATTCTTTGGCACTCAGCTTTCTTCACAGTCCAACTCTTGCATCCATAAATGACCACTGAAAAAACCATAGCCTTGACTAGATGGACCTTTGTTGGCAAAGTAATGTCACTGCTTTTGAATATGCTATCTAGGTTGGTCATAACTTTTCTTCCAAGGAGTAAGCGTCTTTTAATTTCATGGCTGCAATCACCATCTGCAATGATTTTGGAGTCCAAAAAGATAAAGTCTGACACTGTTTCCACTGTTTTCCCATCTATTTCCCAAGAAGTGATGGGACCAGATGCCATGATCTTCATTTTCTGAATGTTGAGCTTTAAGCCAACTTTTTCACTCTCCTCTATCACTTTCATCAAGAGGCTTTTGAGTTCCTCTTCACTTTCTGCCATAAGGGTGGTGTCATCTGCATATCTGAGGTTATTGATATTTCTCCTAACAATCTTGATTCCAGCTTGTGCTTCTTCCAGCCCAGCGTTTCTCATGATGTACTCTGCATAGAAGTTAAATAAGCAGGGTGACAATATACAGCCTTGACGTAATCCTTTTCCTATTTGGAACCAGTCTGTTGTTCCAAGTCCAGTTCTAACTGTTGCTTCCTGACCTGCATATAGGTTTCTCAAGAGGCAGGTCAGGTGGTCTGGTATTTCCAGCTCTTTCAGAATTTTCCACAGTTAATTGTGATTCACACAGGCAGAGGCTTTGGCATAGTCAATAAAGCAGAAATAGATGGTTTTCTGGAACTCTCTTGCTTTTTCCATGATCCAACAGATGTTGGCAATTTGATCTCTGGTTCCTCTGCCTTTTCTAAAACCAGCTTGAACATCAGGGAGTTCATGGTTCACGTATTGCTGAAGCCTGGCTTGGAGAATTTTGGGCATTACTTTACTAGCGTGTGAGATGAGTGCAATTGTGTGGTAGTTTGAGCATTCTTTGGCATTGCCTTTCTTTGGGATTGGAATGAAAACTGACCTTTTCCAGTCCTGTGGCCACTGCTGAGTTTTAAATATTTGCTGGCATATTGAGTGCAGCACTTTCACAGCATCATCTTTCAGGATTTGAAATAGCTCTACTGGAATTCCATCACCTCCATTAGCTTTGTTCATAGTGATGCTTTCTAAGGCCCATTTGGCTTCACATTTCAGGATGTCTGGCTCTAGGTGAGTGATCACACCATCGTGATTATCTTGGTCGTGAAGATCTTTTTTGGTATTGGTATATAGGAATTGCTGAGTCAGAATGAAGACAGCCAGGGTTTTCCTTGGTTATAAAGACTTGTTAGGTTTGAAATAATACAACCCCTCATGTTGGTGGCAGAATGTGGTCTTGCTGGTGGACGTGAGGAGTTTTCTATGAAAGAAGCTGATGAAGGTGGTGATGACACAACTTTTGCTAATCCAGTGCCTGCTGTACCACGGCACGATGCACACACGTGGCTGCATCCTACTTTTAATTGTCAGCACCCAGATCCTCGGGAGGCCTGACGTAAGGGATGACAGTCCCCGTAGGTACATCACAGAGAGAATTAAAGTAATTTATTCCAGTTACTGCTGAGAGAAGGGAATGACAGAGGATGGCCTTCAGGGTGCGTTTTGTCTTTGTTTATGTGCTGACCTGCTTCAGTCATGTTCAACTCTGCAACTGCCCTGGCTCCTCTGTCCACGAAATTCCAGGCGAGAATTCTGGAGTGAGTTGCCGCCTACTTACTCCAGGGGATCTTCCTGACCCAGAGATCGAAACTGGCTCTCTTGCATTGCAGGCAGGGATGCACTTTACCATCTGAGCAACCAGGGAAGCCTTGGCCTTTAGGCTGGAAATCAGCAAAGTTCTAGAGGACAGAACCACGTGGGAGATTCTGGGATCTGTATGCCATGCCCCTTGCGTTCTTGTGATATGATGTTATGACCAGTCAGCTGTGGATGGAGAAATTGCTTGTTGTCCTGCGTGTTTGAGTGTTTCTCTTTTCTGCCTCTGAATCCCTGATTAATTTGACTCTTAGTAGTACAGGTTGATAATATTGCAGCTACATTTGAAATAATTATAATGTGCTCAGTCATGTCTGACTGTTTGCGGCCCATGGACTGTAGCCCACCAGATTCCTCTGTCCATGGAATTTCTCTGGCAAGAATACTGGAGTGGGTTGCCACTTCCTGCTCCAGGGGATCTTCCCAACCAACAGATCAAACCCACGCCTCTTGGATCTCCTGCACTTGCAGGCAGATTCTTTACCACTAGCACCACCATATTATTATATGTCTCTTTTTATTAACAGTGCATTGAACTCTAATTTTAAATAGACATTTAGTGCTTGTATGTGGGGCTAAGTATAAAGCAAGACTATCCTAGAAATTTTTTTTTTCCTAAATTGTTTCTTTCAAAGCACTTTTCTTTCTAGGTTGCAACCAAATCTTGGTAATTTCATGGTACATATCATTGACCACTACCATGTGTAATTTGCAGATATGAAACATTTTTTTTTTCCCTTTGGGAAACACCAGTGTGCATTTACTCAGGCTCTGTGATGCATGCATTTGGACAGGATGGTCTCTTTATAATTAGTTAATTTTTTTTTTCAATTTTCTTATGGTTGGTCCTCAGTACCTCAGGCTAAAAACTTTAAAATTTGTTAGAAATTTCATAATGTTTAATTCCTAAGAAAGTATGAATTTCCCTTCAAAATGTGAAATAAATTGCTTCTGGCAAGCACGTTAGTAATTTCCAGATATAGGGTTATGTTCTTTTGGAGGAAATTCACAGTTTGAAAAGTCTTCCTTCTGCAAAATGATTTGAAGTTAAACAGATCAAATCATTAAACCTTCTTTTTATCAGTTTCCTTCCCCTTCCCCTTTATCAGTTTCAAGCCCTCATTCCTTACCTTGTTGATTTCAACCCTCAGTCATTCATTAAGGTGATTATGAGTTAGCTTTTTCCAAGATGTAGGGACTTTTTACTTACTTGTTTTGTGCTGTTAGTTGTACATCTCAGAAAATTGTAAAGTCATTCTCTTATTCTGTATCTCTTCCTATCGTCACAATTTCTGGCAGAAACATGTCATTCAAAAAAGTTTAAATATAGTTTAAAGAGGACACTGAAACCAAAGGCACATAAAAAATAAAACTTTTGATGAGGAAGCCTAGTGATTCATTTGTGTGTGTGTGTGTGTATGTGTGTGTGTGTGTGTGTGTGTGTGTGTGTGTGTGTAAGAAGCTAAAGGAAATATTTGGAACTAAATGCCACTGAATCATTCACACTTTAAAATATCAGGCAGCACTATTTACAACAGCCAAAACACAGACACAACCTAAGTGTCCGTAGATGGATGAGTGAAGAAAATGTGGTGTGTCTGTGTGTGTATATGTGTGTGTACTGCTGGTGGCTCAGCAGTAATGAATCTGCCTGCAATGCAGGAGACATGGGTTCAATCCATGGATTGACAAGATCTCCTGGAGAAGGAAATGGGAATCCACTCCACTATTCTTGCCTTGTAAATTCCATGGACAGGAGAGCTTGGCAGGCTACAGCACATGGGGTTACAAGAATCAGGCTCATCTGACCCACTAAACCACCACCACCATAATATACATGCATGCAATGGAATATTAAGCCGTACACAGAAAAGAAATGCTACATGATCTCATGTATACGTGAAATATAAAAAAATTCACAGGAGGCGATCCTAAGATGGCAGAGGAATAGGATGGGGAGACCACTTTCTCCCCCACAAATTGATCAAAAGAACATTTGAATGCTGAGTAAATTCTGCAAAACAACTTCTGAATGCCAGCAGAGGACATCAGGCACCCAGAAAAGCAGCCCATTGTCTTCAAAAGGAGGTAGGAAAAAATATAAAAGATAAAAAGACAGACAAAAGAGGTAGGGATGGAGAACCGTCCCAGGAAGGGAGTCTTAAAAAAGAGAGGTTTCCAAACACCAGGAAACACTCTCACTGGCGAGTCTGTGGCGAGCCTTGGAAACTCAGAGGGCAACATAACTGGGAGGAAAAATAAATAAACAGTTAAAACCCACAGATTACATGCCCAATGGTAACTCCCAGCAGAGAAGCAGGGCAGATGCCCACATCCCTCACTAGCAAGCGGGGGCTGGGCAGGGAGGCATGGGCTGCATTGCTCAGAGTAAGGACCAGGCCTGAATGCCCCGAGGGCAATCTGAGGGAACTAACTTGAGATAGCAAAGAAAACTGTGGGATAGCTACCCCACGAAAAGGTGAAAAGCCCTAACCTAAGATACCACCAGACCCACTCACAGAACAAAGGACTGACTAGAGCTAGCTGGCTGTGGACCAGCCCATCCCCCACCAAAGACAGGCAGGCGAGGGCAGCCAGAGCCAGAAGGGGGCAATTGCAGCCCCAGAGAGGCAGTATCTACCAAACTGCAAACAGGCTTCGTTGCTAACCAAGACTCCTTAGGGTTCTGGATGGTCAACATCCGCCTGAGAAGGTGTGCTGGTTGTACACTCAGAAAACTGAGCGGCAGAGATGGGGGAGGCAATAAGTCACAACGACCGCACTTGCCAAACACCTGGTCACCTGAGCAGCTCAGATCTGGGAAGGGCATAAAATGCAGGCCCAACAGAGTCTGCACTCCTGAGGACTGCCAGAGTGCCTGAACCTTAGCAGCTTAGACCTAGGAGGTGCATGGAGCCCAGGGCCAGCCTCGGACGGTTCCCAGCAGAGCAACCTAGAGCTTGAGCAGTGTAGACAGGAAAAGCACACACGCTGTGAGCGGCGGCAAACCCAGTGTGGCCGAGACACTGCGAGCACACGCCAGTGTTATTTGTTTGCAGCGTCCCTCCCTCCCCACAGCGCGAATGAACAAGTCAGTCTAAAAAAGTGTCCACCACCGCCCCCTTGCGCCAGGGCGGAAATTAGACACTGAAGAGACCAACAAACAGAAGCTAAAACAGAGGGAACCGCCTTAGAAGTGAGAGATGGAGATGTCCTGAGGCTACTGTAAGAATAAGACTGAAAACCAGAGGCAGAAGGCTTAAGTCCACATCCTGAGAACACCAGAGAACTCCTGACTCCAGGGAACATTAATCAATAGGAGCTCATCAAACGCCTCCATACCTACACTGAAACCAAACACCACCCAAGGGCCAACAAGTTCCAGAACAAGACATACCATGCAAATTCTTCAGCAATACAGGAACATAGCCCTGAGCTTCAATATACAGGCTGCCCAAAGTCACTCCAAACCCACTGACATCTCATAATTCATTACTGGACACTTCATTGCATTCCAGAGAGAAGAAATTCAGCTCTACCCACCAGAACACCAACACAAGCTTCCCTAACCAGGAAACCTTGACAAGCTACCTGTCCAACCCCACCCACAGTGAGGAAGCTCCACAATAAAGAGAACTCCACAAACTGCCAGAATACAGAAAGGCCACCCAAACACAGCAATATAAGCAAGATGAAGAGGCAGAGAAATACCCAGCAGGTAAAGGAACAGGATAAATGCCCACCAACCCAAACAAAAGAGGAAGAGATAGGGAATCTACCTGGTAAAGAATTCCAAATAATGATAGTGAAAATGATCCAAAATCTTGAAAACAAAATGGAGTTACAGATAGATAGCCTGGAGACAAGGATTGAGAAGATGCAAGAAAGGTTTAACAAGGACCTAGAAGAAATAAAAAAGAGTCAATATATAATGAATAATGCAATAAATGAGATAAAAAACACTCTGGAGGGAACCAACAGTAGAATTATGGAGGCAGAAGATAGGATAAGTGAGGTAGAAGATAGAATGGTAGAGATAAATGAAACAGAGAGGAAAAAAGAAAAATGAATTAAAAGAAATGAGGACAATCTCAGAGACCTCTGGGACAATGTCAAATGCCCCAACATTCGAATCATAGGAGTCCCAGAAGAAGAAGACAAAAAGAAAATACTTGAGGAGAAAATAGCTGAAAACATCCCTAAAATAGGGAAGGAAATAATCACCCAAGTCCAAGAAACCCAGAGAGTTCCAAACAGGATAAACCCAAGGTGAAACACCCCAAGACACATATTAATCAAATTAGCAAAGATCAAACACAAAGAACAAATATTTAAAGCAGCAAGGTAAAAACAACAAATAACACTCAAAGGAATTCCCATAAGGATAACAGCTGATCTTTCAATAGAAACTCTTCAGGCCAGGTAGAAATGGCAGGACATACTTAAAGTGATGAAAGAAAATAACCTACAGCCCAGACTACTGTGCCCAGCAAGGATCTCATTCAAATATGAAGGAGAAATCAAAAGCTTTACACACAAGCAAAAGCTGAGAATTCAGCACCACCAAACCAGCTCTCCAACAAATGCTAAAGGATCTTCTCTAGGCAGGAAACACAGAAAGGGTGTATAAACTCGAGCCCAAAACAATAAAATAAATGGCAACGGGATCATACTTATCAATAATTACCTTAAACGTAAATGGGTTGAATGCCCCAACCAAAAGACAAAAACTGGCTGAATGGATACAAAAACAAGACCCCTATATATGTTGTCCACAAGAGACCCACCTCAAAACAAGGGACACATACAGACTGAAAGTGAAGGGCTGGGAAAAGATATTCCATGCAAATAGAGACCAAAAGAAAGCAGGAGTAACAATACTCATATCAGATAAAATAGACTTTAAAACAAAGGCTGTGAAAAGAGACAAAGAAGGCCACTACATAATGATCAAAGGATCAATCCAAGAAAAAGATATAACAATTATAAATATATATGCACCCAACATAGGAGCACCACAACGTGTAAGACAAATGCTAACAAGTATGAAAGGGGAAATTAACAATAACACAATAATAGTGGGAGACTAATACCCCACTCACACCTATGGATAGATCAACTAAACAGAAAATTAACAAGGAAACACAAACTTTAAAAGATACAATAGACCAGTTAGACCTAATTGATATCTATAGGACATTTCACCCCAAAACAACGAATTTCAACTTTGTCTCAAGTGCACATGGAAGCTTCTCCAGGACAGATCACATCCTGGGCCATAACTCTAGCCTTGGTAAATTCAAAAAAATGGAAATCATTCAAAGCATCTTTTCTGACCACAGTGCAGTAAGATTAGATCTCAATTACAGGAGAAAAACTATTAAAAATTCCAACATATGGAGGCTGAACAACACTCTGCTGAATAAACAACAAATCATAGAAGAAATAAAAAAAGAAATGAAAATATGCATAGAAATGAATGAAAATGCAAACACAACAACCCAAAACCTGTGGGACACTGTAAAAGCAGTGCTAAGGGGAAGGTTCATAGCAATACAGGCATACCTCAAGAAACAAGAAAAAAGTCAAATAAATAACCTAACTCTACACCTAAAGCAACTAGAAAAGGAAGAAATGGAGAACCCCAGGGTTAGTAGAAGGAAAGAAATCTTAAAAATTAGGGCAGAAATAAAGGAAAAAGAAACAAAAGAGACCATAGCAAAAATCAACAAAGCCAAAAGCTGGTTCTTTCAAAGGATAAATAAAATTGACAAGCCATTAGCCAGACTCATCAAGAAACAAAGGGAGAAAAATCAAATCAATAAAATTAGAAATGAAAATGGAGAGATCACAACAGACAACACAGAAATACAAAGGATCATAAGAGACTACAATCAGCAATTATATGCCAATAAAATGGACAACTTGTAAGAAATGGACAAATTCTTAGAAAACTACAACTTTCCAAAACTGAACCAGGAAGAAATAGAAAATCTTAACAGACCCATCACAAGCACAGGAATTGAAACTGTAATCAGAAATCTTCCAGCAAACAAAAGCCCAGGTCTGGACAGCTTCACAACTGAATTCTACCAAAAATTTAGAGAAGAGCTAACCCCTATCCTACTCCAACTCTTCCAGACAATTGCAGAGGAAGGTAAACTTCCAAACTCATTCTATGAGGTCATCATCACCCTAATACCAAAATCTGACAAAGATGCCATACAAAAAAGGAAAACTACAAAGTCCAAAAGACTGTTCTATACTCTGTAGGAGAGGGAGAGGGTGGGATGATTCAGGAGAATGTCACGGAAACATATATAATATCATATATGAAACGAGTTGCCAGCCCAGGCTCAATGTATGATACTGGATGCTTGGGGCTGGTGCAGTAGGACGACCCAGAGGGATGGTATGGGGAGTGAGGAGGGAGGGGGTTTGAGGATGGGGAGCACGTGTATACCTGTGGCAGATACATGTTGATGTATGGCAAAACCAATACAATATTGCAAAGTAATTAACCTTCCATTAAAATAAATGAATTTATATTTTTTTAAAAATAAGGAAACTAAAGGCCAATATCACTGATGAACATAGAGGCAAAAATCCTCAACAAAATTCTAGCAATCAGAATCCAAAAACATATTAAAAAGATCATACATCATGATCCCAGGGATGCAAGGATTACTCAATATCTGCAAATAAATGAATGTAACACACACACTAACAAGTTGAAAAATAAAAGCCATATGATTATCTCAATAGATGCAGCAAAAGCTTCTGACAAAATTCAATATCCATTTATGATACAAACCCTCCAGAAAGAAGAATAGAAGGAACATACCTCAACATAATAAAGCTATATATGACAATCCCACAGCAAACATTATCCTCAATTGTGAAAAAAGGAAAGCATTTCCCCTCAAGTCAGGAACAAGACAAGGGTGCCCACTCTCACCACTACTATTCAACATAGTTTTGGAAGTTTTGGCCACCACAATTAGAGCAGAAAAAGAAATAAAAGGAATCCAAATTGGAAAAGAAGAGGTAAAACTCTCACTGCTTGCAGATGACATGATCCTCTACATAGAAAACCCTAAAGACTCCATCAGAAAAGTACTAGAGCTAATCAATGAATATAGTAAAGTTACAGAATATAAAATCAACACACAGAAATCCCTTGCATTCCTGTACACTAATTATGAGAATATAGAAAGAGAAATTAAGGAAACAATTCCATTCACCATTGCAACGAAAAGAGTAAAATACTTAGGAATATATATACCTAAGGAAACAAAAGACCTATATATAGAAAACTATAAAACACTGGTGAAAGAAATCAAAGAGGACACTAATAGATGGAGAAATATACCATGTTCATGGATTGGAAGAATCAATATAGTGAAAATGAGTATACTACTCAAAGCAATCTATAGACTCAGTGCAATCCCTATCAAGCTACCAACGGTATTTTTCATGGAGCTAGAACAAATAATTTCACAATTTGTATGGAAATACAAAAAACCTTGAATCACCAAAGCAATCTTGAGAAGGAAGAATGGAGCTGGAGGAATCAACCTGCCTGACTTCAGGCTCTACTACAAAGCCACAGTCATCAAGACAGTATGGTAGTGGCACAAAGACAGAAATATAGATCAATGGACCAAAATAGAAAGCCCAGAGATAAATCCACACACATATGGACACCTTATCTTTGACAAATGAGGCAAGAACATACAATGGGGAAAAGACAATCTCTTTAACAAGTGGTGCTGGGAAAACTGGTCAACCACTTGTAAAAGAATGAAACTAGAACACTTTCTAACACCATACACAAAAATAAACTCAAAATGGATTAAAGATCTAAATGTAAGACAATAAAATATAAAACTCCTAGAGGAAAACATAGGGAAAACACTCTCCAATATAAATCACAGCAGGATCCTCTATGACCCACCTCCCAGAATATTGGAAAAAAAAGGAAAAATAAATAGGACCTAGTTAAAATTAAAAGCTTCTGCACAACAAAGGAAACTATAAGCAAGATGAAAGACAGCCTTCAGAATGGGAGAAAATAATAGCAAATGAAGCAACAGACAAAGAATTAACCTCAAAACTATACAAGCAACTACTGCAGCTCAATTCCAGAAAAATAAACGACCCAATTTAAAAATGGGCCAAAGAACTAAACAGACATTTCTCCAAAGAAGACATACAGACGGCTAACAAACACATGAAAAGATGCTCAACATCACTCATTATCAGAGAAATGCAAATCAAAACCACAATGAGGTACCATTTCAAGCCAGTCAGGATGGCTGCGATCCAAAAGTCTATAAGCAATCAGTGCTGGAGAGGATGTGGAGAAAAGGGAACCCTCTTACATTGTTGGTGGGAATGGAAACTAGTACAGCCACTATGGAGAACATAGTGTGGGGATTCCTTAAAAAACTAGAAATACAATTGCCGTCAGTTCAGTTCAGTCGCACAGTCATGTCCAGCTCTTTGCAATGCCATGAATTGCAGCCCGCCAGGCCTCCTTGTCCATCACCAACTCCCGGAGTTCATTCAAACTCATGTCCATCGAGTCGGTGATGCCATCCAGGCATCTCATCCTCTGTTGTCCCCTTCTCCTCCTGCCCCCAATCCCTTCCAGCATCAGAGTCTTTTCCAATGAATCAACACTTCACATGAGGTGGCCAAATTATTGGAGTTTCAGCTTTAGCATCATTCCTTCCAAAGAACACCCAGGACTGATCTCCTTTAGAATGGACTAATTGGATCTCCTTGCAGTCCAAGGGATTCTCAAGAGGCTTCTCCAACACCACAGTTCAAAAGCATCAATTATTTGGTTCTCAGCTTTCTTTGCAGTCCAACTCTCACATCCATACAGGAAAACTGGAAAAGCCATGGCCTTAACTAGATGGACCTTTGTTGGCAAAGTAATGTCGCTGCTTTTGAATATGCTATCTAGGATGGTCATAACTTTCCTTCCAAGGAGTAAGCGTTTTTTAATTTCATGGCTTCAATCACCATCTGTAATGATTTTGGAGCCCAAAGAGATAAAGTCTGACACTGTTTCCACTGTTTCCCCATCTATTTCCCATGAAGTGATGGGACTAGATGCCATGACCTTCGTTTTCTGAATGTTGAGCTTTAAGCCAACTTTTTCACTCTCCTCTTTCACTTTCATCAAGAGGCTTTTGAGTTCCTCTTCACTTTCTGCCATAAGGATGGTGTCACCTGCATATCTGAGGTTATTGATATTTCTCCTGGCAATCTTGTTTCCAGCTTGTGCTTCTTCCAGCCCAGCGTTTCTCATGATGTACTCTGCATATAAGTTAAATAGTCAGGGTGACAATAGACAGCTGTGACATACTCCTTTTCCTATCTGGAACCAGTTTTTTGTTCCATGTCCAGCTCTAACTGTTGCTTCCTGACCTGCATATAGGTTTCTCAAGAGGTAGGTCAGGTGGTCTGGTATTCCCATATCTTTCAGAATTTTCCACAGTTTATTGTGATCCACACAGGCAAAGGCTTTGGCATAGTCAATAAAGCAGAAATAGATGGTTTTCTAGAACTCTCTTGCTTTTTCCATGATCCAGCAGATGTTGGCAATTTGATCTCTGGTTCCTCTGCCTTTTCTAAACCAGCTTTAACTGCCATACGTCCCATGGAAGCAATCCCACTTCTGGGCATACACACCGAGGAAACCAGAATTGAAGGAGACACGTGTACCCCAGTGTTCGTCGCAACACTGTTTATAATAGCCAGGACATGGAAGCAACCTAGATGTCCATCAGCAGACGAATGGATAAGAAAGCTGTGGTACATATACACAATGGAATATTACTCAGCCATTCAATGAATACATTTGAATCAGTTCTAATGAGGTGGATGAAACTGGAGCCTATTATACAGAATGAAGCAAGCCAGAAAGAAAAACACCAATATAGTGTACTAACGTATATGTATGGAATTTAGAAAGACGGCAGCAATAACCCTGTATGCGAGACAGCAAAAGAGACACAGATGTATAGAACAGTCTTTTGGGCTCTGTGGGAGAGGGCAAGGGTGGGATGATTTGGGAGAATGGCACTGAAACTTGTATATTATCATAGAGTCCAGGTTCGATGCATGATACAGGATGCTTGGGGCTGGTGCACTGGGTTGATCCAGAGGGATGATATGGGGAGGGATGTGGGAGGGGGGTTCAGGATGGGGAACACATATACACCTGTGGTGGATTCATGTCAATGTATGGCAAAACCAATACAATACTGTAAAGTAATTAGCGTCCAATTAAAATAAATAAATTAAAATTCCCAGAAGCAGAGTTGAGCCATGATGACTAGGGATGTAGAGGTGGGGATAAATCTGGAGATCTTATGGCCAGCATGGTGGCTGTAGACAAAAATACTGTATTGGTCATTGGACATATGCTAAGAGAATAGATTTAAGGTGCTTTTACTTTACAAGCGAGTGAATACTAAGTGAACGACAGGTTTATTAGCCTGACTATAGTAGCGGTCATGTACTATATGTGTAGACATCAAATCCTCATGCTATACTCCTTAAATACACACAAATTTTGTTTACAAAAATGAATTCTCTTGATCACATCACTCATCACTGACTGAGAAATGACAGCAACTTTCATTCCAGATGTATATTTTGTTTAGCTGCCAGATATATTTATAGAATTATATATTTTATAACAAACTAGGGCAGTGGCAACACACTCCAGTACTCTTGACTGGAGAACCCCATGGGTGGAGGAGCCTGGTAGGCTGCAGTCCATGGGGTTGCGAAGAGTCGGACACGACTGAGCAACTTCACTTTCACACTTCACTTTCATGCATAAGAAAAGGAAATGGCAACCCACTCCAGTGTTCTTGCTTGGAGAATTCCAGGGACGGGGGAGCCTGGTGGGCTGCCGTCTATGGGGTTGCACACAGTTGAACACGAGTGAAGCGACTTAGCAGCAGCAGCAGCAGCAGCAGCAATGGCATAAAGATTGTCCTTTGACTCTCAGTAGAGGCTGATTGTCAAGGCTAAACCCTGACAAAAACCTCTCCAACACCCTTTGCTTTGGCTTGAAAGAATTATAGAATGATCCTTTTTACACCCAAAATAAAAACACATTTATGTGATGAGACCCCCATCTGTGACATTAAAAATCAGCCAAGCATGACCCTCAGGCTTGAATGGATTATCATTGCTTCACTGCAGGCTGTTAGACAAGTCAACACAGAATCAGTGTGTCAAAAAGGGTAATGGGAACCTCCAGGATGTGTGAATCTTCAATCATTTTTTTCTATCTTGTTAGACCATGGACATTTATAAATCAGCCCATGGAAAAACAAAAAAAATGAAGTAAAACCATCCTTGGTTGCTGGGCCTCATAAACAACAGCCATCAATCCCTACACCTGTTTCGAATTAGATTGCTAAAATAATGTATTCAGACAAACATTGCAATTTGAAAGAGTAGATTTTTTTAAATAAATTATAATGGCTATACAACTAATTTTAGTAAGAATTTCAAATAGCAAAATTAATGCACCCCATATTAGCATTGCTCAGGAAAGCACCTGGTTAGAACCTGCTCAGAGATGCAACATCAAATTGGATGGTAGTCCAAAGTCTGCCTTCCTCCCTGGTGCCACTTAGACCTTTCTTTCAGGTTTAATAAACAAGCATTTGATGTTTTGTACAAGATTCCAGAGTTTCAGAGTTACTCTTAAGTAAATCTCATCAAAGTGTATTCACAGTGATAATGACTTCTGTATTTGCCGTTCTCTCTCACTCTCTTCAGTTGGCTATGTACCCCATTTGTTACTCTATCTACCTGCCTACCTTCCTACATCTATCTGCCTACCTTCCTACATCTACCCTGTCTATCATCTATCCATCTATCTCTTCATGTATTTCTACTGCCATCATCTCCATTTACTGATCTCTTTTACCTATCTATTCATCTCGCTCTTTCACCAGTGATATCTTCTTCCTTTCCTTATATCTGTTACAGATTATCTAGTGTCTGTATCTATCTGTCTGTCTAGCATATAGTTCCATCATCAATCTATTTCTCCTTGTCACCCAGGGCTCTCGCCTAACTTTTTGACACTCCAGACACTTTTCCCCCTCAATCACAATTTTGGTCAACAAAGCAAGCATTACTTTTATCAGGGTAAAGGATATGTGCTCTACAGAAAGAAGGACACAGTGTTCTATTACATCCATACGTCAGACACAAGCTGCTCTTGTCTAGATGATGTCGACCACCCAAAGTGTTCTTTATTTTAAAACAGACAAGGCTTTGCAAGGTAAATGTAGAGGACAACTTTCCAGCCTCAGAAGGTTTTTTTCATATGTAAATATGAGTAACTACATGAAATCTGTGGACATCACACTGAAAACGTTTATTTTTTGGTGTTCCAGTTATCCTCTAATAGATCTCATTAACTGCAGTCTCCATTTATTTTGCTTATACTGACTTAACCTTTGGTCATTCTGAACACTATAAATATGAGAATAAATACTTGATAGGCTTAACATATAATATGGGTTGATTTCATTTTTAAAGCTGATAATATCTTTGGAGTGATAGCAATTTTGAATTCCATAGAATCCTATAATCAGGGGCTCTCAAATGTACAGAATCATTATTTTAAAAAGCAACTTGATATCATTTGAAATAACAATGGCATTATGGAGCAAAATTAATTCTTCAACTGAATATATGCAGTATGCAAGGTCCTAGGGAGTTCCCATTATGCTAAGTAATTCTGTCTTGTGTTTGATTCAGGTCATCAAGCTTGCCTTTGAGGAGTTTGAGCTAGAAAGAGGTTACGACACCCTAACCGTGGGCGACGCGGGAAAAGTAGGGGACACCAGGACCGTCTTGTATGTGTGAGTACATCTTCCCTTGTTTTTTTTTCTTTCCCGGGATGGGGAGGTGTCTGTGCAGACACGGGTGTGGACTGGAGATCCTGGTCAGACTTTCCATTCCCAATCAGAAGTTTAATAGATGCCACATGTGGCTACATTAGTGGCATCCAAATCTGATTTCACATGAGAATTAGTTCAGCATTATGTCCTATTAATATCTCGGTCAATGTTTTTCTTTTTATTTCAAATCATTAAGAATATGGCAAAAATTTAGAATATATTGGAAAGCAGAAAGTAGAGGTGATAAGTTTCTCAATTCATCTCCTCCTTATCAATCTCCTTCCACTTATTCTATTATCCATGTTTGGGGAAGTACAAATATTTTCTACAGTGAGGCCATGTGTCTTCCCAAAGCCTTGCATTCTGTAGAGCTGCATACGAACTGTAGCAGAGATGGTGGGGAGAAGAGTGGGGGTAACACCCTGCATGTCTGTGGACCTCCCAACCCAGAGTCCTGGGGGATTCAGAAGCAGCCCTGCCAGGTACAGCAGCAGAGTCCCTGCACTTGCTCCGCTGCAGCTGGACTCACAGAGGGGTCTGCACTCACAGAGGGGTCTGCACCCACAGAGGGGTCTGCACCCACAGAGGAGTCTGCACCCACAGAGGGGGCTTGCACCCCTTCACCCTGGATGCTTTCAGCCTCTTGCAGATGCAGGGCCATAAGACGAGTCTGGTCAGTTTTTAGCAGGCTTGTTCTTTCAGAATTAAAGCTGTGACCCCGGGGGCATCTTGACTCAGTATCTTCAGCACAACAGGGAATGTCTCAACAGCCCCTTGCTCTGCGTTTGCAACCTACACAGACAGCTTCCTGCGGGGGCTTCGGAGACACCTAAACCAGAAATTGGTTTCACAAATGAAAGTCATTCTGCCGGATTTTCACCTTTTTTCTCTTAATCTACTTATTCATGGCTGAGGTTTTCTGTTTGTTTGAGAGAAAGCTTACCCTTGATAGCTTCAGCTAGGAAACAATGACAATAGTGGAATAGTAATGGCTGTAATGCCCACTTATTCTCTTACTGACTAGTTACTTATGTGATAATTCGCGTTGTAAAAAAAAGTTCTGCTGCTGAATGTCTGTCTATACCTTTAAAATTAATGGGCCTGAATTCTGATGGCTCTGGGGACACTCTATTCTCCTTTGTTGTGTCTTGGACATACTTTCCAGTCAGTACATATCTTTATCTCATGTTTTATAACTACTACTACTAATAATTAAATAATTAACTAATAATAATTAATAATAATTAATAATGTTACTGGCCCATGGCCTATGATGATGATTATAATAATAACAGTAGTAATCTCATGGCATTTATTGAGAACGTCTTGTGTACTATGCACTGTGCTAATATATATTATCTTCTTTGGCCTTCACCTTAATCCTATAAGTTAGGGGTTAATACTGTCTTCATCATACAAGTGATGAAACCGAGGCTTAGATTTACCCCAATTCACAAACCTGGTGCCTGATCCAGCAGGTGTTCAGACTTAGTGATTCTGACCGTGTCTGTATTCCTTATCACTGATAACCTTTGGCTTTTCCCCATCCCTCCAATAATTTCCCCTTCCTAAGCAGCTATGCAATAAACTACTTTGTACAAATAGTCATACTGTTTCATGTGCCTTCAGGAAAAACTCTATATAGATTTTCTTCCACCACAATATATGAAGGTCCTTATTTCCTCTCACTCTTCCTCAATGACTAGCCCCCACATTGCATTCATTTATAAAAATTGGATTTCTGCAGGATAAGGCCTGGACGTCTATATGTTTGCAGTGTGCCATGTTGATGGCAGGCACACAGCCTGGCACAGGTGTGGAGAGGCACTTCTGGACACCAACTCAGTGCACAGTGATGGGGTCAGGGTGCCAGAGATGGAGTTTCTGGCCAGAGCTTTGCTCTTAACCATCTGTGACCCACTCTGTACCTGTGTTTTCATGGCTACAAAATATGTATAATAAACGTTTCCTGCCTGTGGTAAAGAGCAAAATGAAATAATGCCTGTGAACACACTGGAGAGCAAAGAAATACAACCCACATACGAGATAGCTTTATTATTACCATAGTGTCTAATTTAAGAAGGAGTGTCATTAAAACAAATGAGAAAAGTTTTCAACTAAATGCAAAATATAAAATATAAATGTGGCCAAGTAGCGCCATATAAAGTCCCTTAGGTCGCCATTAAAGATCTGTGGCTGCGCACCCATTGTTTTCAATGCTATTTGTTGTTAGAGAGCAACAGCAAGCTATGTGTTACGTTGACATAAGTGTTATTAGAACCTCCTCCCAATAGCTCAAATCTATAAATGAAAAACTAAATAGTCAACTGAATCAAAGTGAGATGCCCATTGGGAAACATAATGTAACGAAGATCAGTTGGGCATTTAATCATTTGTAATAGAGGAAGGCAAAGCCACTGACGTATTTTCTCACACAATTACAGAAAAAGAATGAATGGGGGAA
The DNA here is from genome assembly GCF_042477335.2 of Ovis canadensis. Taxonomy (NCBI): domain Eukaryota; kingdom Metazoa; phylum Chordata; class Mammalia; order Artiodactyla; family Bovidae; genus Ovis; species Ovis canadensis. Next base: position 19,024,915 of record NC_091270.1, on the reverse strand, counting down.
TCACAGCTGGTGTCTTCAGATAAACTGGTAATGTTAGGGGATACATCAACAAACATTTTCGAGTACTACTATGTCAGACCTGACATACTGGATTCCTACTATAGAATTTAAAATCTAATTGGACATGGCAGCAATGCTCAGATGGTTATATACCAGAAAGTATATTGAATCACTGAATCTCCTGATATGTATTTCAAATAAAATTTGGGTTAAGAACCCTTTCTTATGGGTGTCTGATATATACTATGTTGGGCTCAATATTTTACACATTTCCATTTTTAGGGGGGCTGAGGAATTCTATTCAGATCTTAATTTTAAGGAGAAATTCAGAAACTGAGAGAGCCAACTGGCTCATTCTAAATATAGTTTTCAAAAGCCTAATTTCTGTTAATGGCTTTTTATTTTCTCATTTCTTGACCCCAAAGGAGAAAAACTGAATATTAGGGAAACTCTTAATAGCTGATTCTTCCCAAGAGCTGGATGCATTTATTCAGGTTACTTTTACAGAATGACAGACTTCAAATTAATTCACTAGGCAAATATCTCTTGAGACCTCTTCAACAATACATCTTGATAACTTTCTCAGATGTAATTTGCAGAAGAACTGTATTCAGAGACATGGTCCTTCAAGACTTTCCTCTGGCCTTTGCAGTTACTAGCAGCCGGTGCATGGGAAGTGGCATTCATTTCAGGATGTTCTGAGGATTACCGACATAGATGACAGATTGTAAGTGCCCATCTGTCTAGGGGAGGGATAGTTAGTATCAGGGAAATCTGCGAGCAAGCAGTATCGCCTCTGCCTGACTACTTGTCACTACTCATCCATTAACCAGTAAGGAGACTTTGTCGCTGTTCCATCCCTAAGCCCTGTCTGACTCTTTGCAACCCCATGCACTGCAGCATGCCAGGCTTCCCTGTCCTTCACCATCTCCTGGAGCTTGCTCAAACTTATGTGCATGGAGTTGGTGATGCCATCCAACCATCTCATCCTCTGTTGTCCCCATTTCCTCCTGCCCTCAATCTTTCCGAGCATCAGGGTCTTTTTCTAGTGAGTCAGGTCTTCACATCAGGTGGCCAAAGGATTGGAGCTTCAACTTCAGCATCTGGCCTTCCAATGAAGATTTAGGGTTGATTTCCTTTAGAATTAACTGGTTTGATCTCCTTGCAGTCCAAAGAACTCTAAGGAGTTTTCTCCAGCATCGCAATTCTAAAGCATCAATTCTTGGGTGCTCAGCTTTCTTTTCAGTCCAGTTCTTACCTGTGTATATGACTGTTGGAAAAACCATAGCTTTGCCTTTGTCAGCAAAGTAATGTCTGTTTTTTAATACCCTATCTAGGTCTGTCATACTTTCCCTTCCAAAGAGCAATCATCTCTTAATTTCATGACTGGTCATTGTCTGTAGTGATTTTGAAGCCTAAGAAAATAAAATCTGTCACTGTTTCCACTTTTCCCTCATCTATTTGCCATGAAGTGATTGGACCAGATGCCATTAGTTTTTTGAATATCGAGTTTCAAGTCAACTTTTTCTTCACCTCTTCCACCCTCATCAAGAGGCTCTTTAGTTCCTCTTCACTTTCTGCCACTAGAATGGTATCATCTGCATATCTGAGATTGTTGGTATTTCTCCCGGCAATCCTGATCCCAGCTTGAGGTTCATCCAGCCCAGCATTTCACATGATGTCCTCTGCATGTAAGTTAAATAAACAGGGTGACAATATACAGCCTTGAAGTTCTCTACTCCCAATTTTGAACTGGTCTGTTGTTTCATGTCTAGTCTAACTATTGCTTCGTGCCCTTCATAGAGGTTTCTCAGAAGGCAGGTCAGGTGGTCTGATATTCCCATGTCTTCAAGAATTTTCCACAGTTTGTTGTGATCCACACAGTCAAAGGTTTAGCCTAGTCAGTGAAGCAGAAGTAGATATCTTCCTGGAATTCCCTTGCCTTTTCTATGATCCAATAAATGTTGGCAATTTGGTCTCTCATTCTTCTGCCTTTTCTAAATCCAGCTTGCATATCTGGAAGTTCTCAATCCAGGTACTGCTAAAGCTCAGTAAAAGATTTTGAGTATTTAAATGAGCATAATTGTATGGTAATCTGAACAGTCTTTGGCATTGTCTTTCTTTGGCTTGGAATGAAAACTGACCTTTTTCAATCCTATGGCCACTGCTGAGTTTTCCAAATTTGGTGACATATTGAGTGCATCACTTTAAAACTCCATCTTTTAGGATTTGTATTAGCTCAGCTATAATTCCATCACATCCACTAGCTTTATACATTGTAATACTTCCTAAGGCCCACTTGACTTCACACTCCAGGATGTCTGGCTCTAGGTGAGTGACCACACAATTGTGGTTATCTGGGTCATTGAGACTTTTTGTATATTTTTCTGTGGTTTTTTGCCACCTCTTCTTAATCTCGTCTGCTTCTATTAGATCCTTTCCACTTCTGTCCTTTATCGTGCCTATCCTTACATGAAATGTCCCAGTTTTCTTGAAGGGATTTCTAGTCTTTCCCACTCTATTGCTTGTTGTTTCAGTGGCTCCATCTCTCATGTGACTATAACAACCTACCTCTCCTGTTGTCTGCAGGTGCTGGGTGAAGGGGCAAAATTCACTTTTTTATTAAAAAACTTCAAAACAGCTCTAACAAGGCAGACACTGAAAACTGATGTGTGTGCCTGTTTCTTTGGACATTATTACAGAATTCAGTCACAGTACATCTCAATGCTTTGGAGAAAAGCCTGAGCAATTTATGTTAAGACTGCTGCTGCTACTGCCGCTAAGTCGCTTCAGTCGTGTCCGACTCTGTGACCCCATAGACAGCAGCCCACCAGGCTCCGCCATCCCTGGGATTCTCCAGGCAAGAACATTGGAGTGGGTTGCCATTTCCTTCTCCAAGCACATAATGAATCGCCAGTCCAGGTTCAATGCATGATACAGGATGCTCGGAGCTGGTGCACTGGGATGACCCAGAGGGATGGTATGGGAGGGAGGTGGGAGGGGGGTTCAGGATGGGGAACACGTGTACACCCATGGTGGATTCGTGAGGATGTATGGCAAACCCAATACAATATTGTAAAGTAATTTGCCTCCAATTAAAATAAATAAATTTATATTAAAAAAGAGTAAGAACATAAAGGTAGGTACCTAAATTCTCTCTAGGCAAAACCCTATATTAGATAAGAAGTACACTCCTTAGATTCTTAGAACTCTGGAACCTCATGATCAAAACATTTTCTTCATATGGTCTTTCTCGTAATGGTGTTGACTTTGAGCACGGATTTGTACAAGACTGCAGATCAGACTCAAATCCTAAATGCTCTATTCTTCATGTGGATTCCATCCATTGCTAGTTTTCCTTCCTCCATCTCTTATGCGGGATCTTTCTTCCTTGAGTTCTTGGAGAAGTATTTATTGAAATTCAGTTGTTGTAGGACACAGAGGTGGATAAAAGTAAGCTTTGGTGGGCATGGGGAGGTGGTCTGCAGGTGGAGAAGTTCAGAGACTTTCCAACCTTTAACACCACCCCGAGGAGAGTCAGAGGACCTATGTTCTCTGTTCCAACAGCCCTATCATTTGGGAGGTAGCCGGACCCCTGGACACCTGTATTTCAGGTTTGGGAATGTACCTGTTCTGGGGTGTCTGGGAGAGCAAGCTGACCTGGGCCTCTGGGGGCCATGTCTCTGGGGAACCTTCCCATGGAGGAGGAGAAGCCATCAGTCCCAAGGAAACAGCCCAGTGGCAGTGCCTGTGGGAGACGGAGCAAAGCCTGTCCCAGCACATTTGGGGTCCAGACTCAGGGTCCAGCCTGAGTCCTGTCCCGGATGTCCTGACAGCTACAGCTACAGCATTGACTCACTGCAGCAGTTTTCCCTAAGAAGCTGGAAATGCATGCCCTCCTTGCTGCACTGTTACCCTGCAGAGCTAAGGATCTCTTCGCCAGGATTCATCAGTCAGCTCTAGAACCCAGGAGCTGCCACTATTGATACTTAGCCTGCATGAGAGCCCACACGCCATGGCAAGAGGAACCACTGCAGTGAGAAGCCCACACTGCAACTAGACAGTAAGCCCCCAGAGCCCCCCAGCACCACTAAAAGTAAACAAAAATTAAAAGAAAACAAACAAAAAAACACGAGGGGCATGCACCTTAAGGGCAGCAAGCTTGGCTCCCCATCTCGTGCTGACTTTGCAACCCAAAAGCATTCAAGTGCAAAATGAAACAGCTAATGAAAAATTGTTTGAGAAAGGCTAAAAGTATGAAGCAAAGCGATGTGATTATATTGCTGTGGTTATTATCTCTGCCTTAAAGTAATGAATTATGTGGTGCTCAGAACTGCCTTTGGATGTGAAATTTACTAACAGGAAGAAGGAAGAGATCTGGACTGTCATTCACTGAATCTGTCTGGACCCTCAGTCTCGTGACCTAGAAATTCTATAGCCTGGCCTCCAGGATTGTTAGACAGGAAATCCACTGACACACCCAGGGGTGTTTATAAGCACTGAGTCACTTCTCTCTGGCTGTTTTCAAGATTTTGGTCTTCATCTTTGGTTTTCAAAAGTTTAATTAAATGTGTCCTAACGTGGATTCATTTGAGTTTATCCTGTTCGTGGTTTCTTAGAACTGTAGGTTCTATGTTTCCCCAGATTTGGGGCACTTCCAGCAATTATTGCTTTAAATTCTCTTTCAGCCCCACTCTCTTCTCTCTCCTTTTGGGATTCGGATGATGAGACGCTGGGCCTTTGGGTTTTGTCCACAGGTTGCTAGTGTTGCTTCCACTCCGTCTTCTCTCTGCGGTCAGTGAAGGGGATCCTGTCGTCCCTTCTCGAGTTCTCATGTCACTATGCGTCTCCATTCTGTCTACTATGAGCCCGTCCAGCTACTTTTATTTTATTATCTATTATTATATTTTTTATTGCTGTACTTTTCACTCCTATGATTTCCAGTTGGGTCTTTTCAATAACTTCTCTTTCTTTGCTGGAATATTCTGTTTTTCATTTGATTGCAGAGAGTTTGTAAATGATTGAAGCATTTACACAATGGCTGCTTTAAAATCCTTGTCAGGTAACCTCAACAGCTGATTCATTTCAGGTGTTGTCCGTTGTTTGTCTTTTCTCATTCAAGTTGTCATTTTCTCAGCTCTTAATGTGATGAGCAGACCCTGGCTGTTTTGTCGACCGTGTTGTGATGTACTAGAAATTACATAAACCTCTTATTTCAGCAGACAGTCTCCCTGGTTAGACTTAATATGCAGCTCTTGGCCAACATGTGCAGGCTGGGTTCCAGTAATGGGCTCATTATCAGGGCCTGTAAGGCAGTGGCCCCCAACCTTTTTGGCCCCAGGGACAGGTTTGGGTGGAAGACAAGTATTCCATGGACCAGGATGGGGGACATCTTGGGGATGACTCTACACATTGCATTTATTGCTCACTTTACTTTGTCATCATTAAATGAATTCCACCCCAGATAAGCAAGTGTCAGGCCCCGGAGGCTGAGGACCCCTGCTCTATGGCAGTGCCCTGCTCCATTTGGCTGGTGCCCGTGGAGCTCACACTATTCGCTGCCCCTTCCTCCAGCTCATGCCTTGTCCCCTCCACCCCCGTCTCCCATCTCTGGGAGGGGAGAGAGGGAGTCTCAGTCTCAGATTTGCAGACAGAATCTTCCTGGGTCGGGCCACTGGTGTGGTGGTCTTTCTCGCAGGTTCTCCTGCTTCTGTGTCTTTCCTCAGAAAAGGGAGCCCAGGCTCTGGGGGAGGGGGAGGCTGGCCCTGGACACCTGTGGTTACCAGGCCCTTCGCCATCCCCTGCACAGGTGGTGCTGGTCCACCTGACATCACGAGAAGGACACCAGCTGCATCCTCGAGGGTGGAGCTTACCTGTGCAAGAGTCAAAGTCAACAAAAAGCTTGCTCTAATTTCACGTTGGTGCCAGTGGGGAGATTTTAACAACTTCAGCTTATGTACTGTAGATCCCCAGGTTTAACTTCATGTATAATAGTAATAAAATATCTGTCCTATAAGACCAGAGCCTAAAATGACTTTCCAAAGTCAACTTGAAGCAAAAGCCAGAGTCCTGCCACTCTCCCACTTCCGGCCTCTGTTCTGCTGCTGAACTGGGTGCAGTCATGTCCAATTCTTTGCGGCCCCGTGCACTGTAGCCCGCCAGGCTCCTGTGTCCATGGGATTATCCCAGCAAGAATACTGGAGTCATTGACATTTCCTCTTCCTGTTCTGGTACATATTGTATAAATAGATGCGTTACCTGTAGGTCCCCTGTGTGAGGAGCCAGTGGGATGCTGTGGGTTGGAGAACCTGGAACTCTGATCAGGGCTGCCTTCAGGGGGATTTGCCCTCAGGATCTGGTCAGAAAGGCTCTTAATGATGTGCCACCTGTCCATCCGAAAGGAGATCAGTCCTGAATATCCATTGGAAGCACTGATGCTGAAGCTGAGACTCCAATACTTTGGCTACCTAATGCAAAAAACTGACTCATTTGAAAAGACCATGATGTGGGGAAAGATTGAAGGTAGGAGGAGAAGAGGATGACAGAGGATGAGATGGTCAGGTGACATCACCGACTCAATGGACATGAGTTTGAGTAAACTCTGGGAGTTGGTGATGGACAGGGAGGCCTGCCATGCTGCAGTCCATGGGGTCGCAAAGAGTCAAACATGACTGAGTGACTGAACTGAAATGAACTGAACCTCAGAGTACAAACGTATGGTTCCAAGATCCCCTCTTCCTCGTTTGTTTAATGATGATGTCAACTTATGATACGCTCTGCCTTCTTTTCTGAGAATTTGTATTAGGGCATCTCTGACTCTCCCTGAAGGCATCTTACTCCATCCCAGAGGGAGGGAGGTACTTGTCAGATGCTACAAAAACCACACACGGTGTCTTAGCTTCTCCCTATTTATCTCTGGCACATTGCATCAACCCAATCAAGGCACATAGTCAACTACAATGTATATTCTAAATTGCTCTGTATTTCCTATACTTTATCCAGATATTCTGAAATTTATTGATGTTAAAAAACTGCAAAGCTTCAAAACAGGTCAGTTTTAGGCCAGGTTGTAACTTGTAACGTTTACTTGTAAAGGTTCCCCACAACTCTTTCCTTTCAGGTACCTGGCAGTTCATTGCAGGTGTGATGTGTTCCAGGTGTTACTTTGCATCAGATTCATGTTTTGATAGCTTTGTGGCATGCTCAGAGTTTTGTTTTGTAATTTTTATTATTTTAGTTAGTTAGTGTTGGCTGTGCTTGGTCCCCGTTGCTGCGCACAAGCTTTCTCTGGTTTCGGCAGGCTGGGGCTCCTCTCTAGCTGTGGAGTGCAGGCTTCTCATTGCAGCAGCTTCTCTTGTTGTGGAGCACAGACTCTAGGCGCGTGGGCTCAGTAGGTGCAGTACTTGGGCTTAGTTGTCCTGCAGCTATGAAATCTTCCCTGACCAGGGAATGAACCCATGTCTCCTAGACCTCAAGGAAGTTAGCTCAGATTTACTTCCTTAATCTCTAGGTTTGAGAAAATGATTTCTTTATGGAATATACAGTAAAATAGACTTTTTTGGAGCACAGATCTATAAATATAAATAAACCGGCAAAGTCAGGATACAAGGGGCTTGTCACCCTCAAAACTGTGCTGTCTCTCTGCAGCCACGCCTTCTCCCACCTTGCATCTTGACCCCCTGATTTGTTCTCCCTCATTAAACTTTGTCTTCTTGAGAATATCACATAAATAGAATTATACGCTATGTGTTCTTTGAGACTGCAAGTGGGGATGTGAAATGGTACAGCCATTCTGGAAAACAGGTTGGCAGTTTCATATAGTTAAATATTTATTTATCATATAATCCTGCAATCCCACTCCTAGGTGGGATTTATCATAAAGTAATAAAATTTACCATGCATGAATAGAGTTAACTCTATTCCTAATTGCGAAACTGTGAACAACATAAATGTCCTTGGATAGGTAAGTAAATAAACATATCTTGGTCTTACAAGGAAGTTCTATTCATCAGTAGCAAACAAACTACAAATTCCACATGACATGGGAATTGTATGGTGCTGTGCTGAGTGAACGGAGAAGGCACTGGCACCCCACTCCAGTACTCTTGCCTGGAAAATCCCATGGACAGAGGAGCCTGGTGGGCTGTAGTCCGTGGGGTCGCTAAGAGTTGGACATGACTGAGCGAATTCACTTTCAGTTTTCACTTTCATGCATTGGAGAAGGAAATGGCAACCCACTCCAGTGTTCTTGCCTGGAGAGTCCCAGGGACGGGGGAGCCTGGTGGGCTGCCGTCTATGGGGTCGTACAGAGTCAGACCCGACTAAAGCGACTTAGCAGCAGCAGCAGCAGTGCTGAGTGAAAATTGTCAGTTTGAGTTTATACCTCCTTTCCAGAAAACATATTTCATGTATTAATATATGAAGGTAGAAATGTTGACTCCTTCAACTTGGACCGAAAAGACCTGTTCAGAAATGAGATTGCTTTCATATACAGTGTAATATTAGCAGCAAACAAAGCATCATGAAATTATTGCCACATGTGTTAGTTGACTCTTTGTGGCTCCATGGACTGTAGGCTGTCAGCCTCCTTTGTCTGTGGAATTATCCAGGCAAGAATACTGGAATGGGTAGCTATTCCCTTCTCCAAGGGATCTTTCCAACCCAGGGATTGAACCTGGGTCTCCTGCCTTGCAGGCAGGTTCTTTACCATCTGAGCCACCAGAGAAGTCCTTTATTGTCTCATGAGAATGTTACTCACTCAGCTGTGTCCAATTCTTTGCAACTTGTGGACTGTAGCCCGCCAGGACCCAGGTTTCTCTGTCCATGGAATTCTCCAGGCAAGAATACTGCAGTGGGTTGTCATTCCCTTTTCCAGGGAATCTTCCCGACTCAGAGATAGAACCCAGATCTCCCACGTTACAGACATATTATTTACCATCTGAGCCATCAGTGAAGTTTAGAGAGCAATGATTCCTTTTCATGTGAAAGAATTTAGCTGTTCTCTTGATAGCAGTGAACTCTGGTTGTAGGAAAGGAACAAACACACAATCAAAAGTCATTTTCTTCCTTTTGGGTTAATGATTCAATATGCTGGGACTTATATTCAAAGAAACTGCTGATTTCTCTGACTGTAAGTCTTTCAGGTCAGCACTGATCCTATTGCACAGAGGCATGTCAGACTACTGAGGTTACCATGGCTCCACCAGGGCTGAACTCTATCAAGAAGACAAGAAATGTTTAGGTCTAAAAGACCCCTCTAAGGTAGTTTCATACAATCATTTCCCGGAAGAAGAAACTGACATAGATGTAAGATAATGTAGCTAAAATCACAGGGTAAATTAAAGGCATAGCTTCAGCAGAACCTTAGATGCCAAGTCCTTGGTATGCTAAGATCAAATGAAGATTTAAATCATTAGTGGGAGATATTTCTATGAAATTTAAATATGAAGATATTTATTAAATTTTAATAGGGATTCATTTTTTTAAATGTATGCAGTTATTTAAAGCAATGGTGCATTTTATATGCAAGAGTCGGGGGGCTGAAAAGGTCAGGTGACATAAACTTGCACTCAAAGTTTAGAATTTGGAAGGAGGAGGAGGAAGTATTAATAGATGCCTGTGATACCTTTGTGAAGTGTCTGCAGTGTACTATTCTACAATGACCTGGAGAAGAAAAAAAAAAAAAAACCTGCTTCACCTAAGAGAGTGAAGAAATGTGAAGTGAGAATTTTCAAAGTCTATAAGAACTCCTGCTTCCTATCCAGGGAGCATAGGCACTCTGGGCAGTGATTTCAGTATTTACCAAAATCCTGGAGGCCTAGAAGTGCTGATATTTTTAGAGAATTGTTAAAAATGCCCATATGACTGGAGCAACAGGTTAAGAATTCTGAGATGGAAGGAGAGGGTGGTCGGCAGCCAGACAGCTCCAATATGATGGCTTTTTTCCCAAAAGACAATTTTTTAAATTTTAAATTTATTTATTTTAATTGGAGGCTGATTACAATATTGTATTGGTTTTGCCATACATCAACATGAATCCACCACAGGTGTACACGTGTTCCCCATCCTGAACCCCCCTCCCTCCTCCCTCCCGGTACCATCCCTCCAGGGCATCCCAGTGCACCAGCCCCAAGCATCATACCCTGCATCAAACCTGGACTGGTGATTCGTTTCTTATATGATATTATACATGTTTCAGTGCCATTCTCCCAAATCATCTCACCCTCTCCCTCTCCCACAGAGTCCAAAAGACTGTTCTGTACATCTGTGTCTCTTTTGATCTCTCGCATATTTCTTTATTAGGAAACTATATTAAAACTGTCTTGTCAAAAGACAATTTTAATATAGTTTCCTAAGAAAGAAGTTGAATATCTTAGTGGTTAGTTAGAATAATCTTATTTTTAAGTTTAATTTAAAACAATATATATACTAGAAGGTAAATTTTGGATAAAATAAAGATGTTTTAAAGAAAAGTTATAGCTTATGTGTTGTGATGGCTGTTAAAATATTTTACCAAAATAGCATTTATTTTACTTTTCAATTATAAGTTGTTGAAAGAAAAAAAATCCTGTTTTCAACAAACAGTTGCAGAGGGTAATAATATTTGCTTCTTTATTCTAAACATACATTTCTGTCACTACTAGCAAACTAAAACACTTCTGGGGGGAGAAAAAGAGGAACAAAAAGGGAAGTATTTTGTTTTAAATAATTAGAAAATAATTTTGTAAAATTAAAAAAAACATAAAATACTTTCTGAATGGTTAAGTAATTGGTAACTTTGCTAAATAATTAATTTAAAAATCAATGATTAAAAAAATAATAAATGATTGTGTCAAGCCATTTTCAATAATTTTCATAAACACAGAAATCACTTAAGTATCAGGATTAAATTTGAAAACTAAAGTAATTCACAGCATCTTAATTTAATTTTGATTGAAGGAACTTTGTAGTATAGCAGTGTACATGCTTAGTTTTATATGCAGACCAACATAAAACTCCATTATAGAAATAAAATTCCAGTATAGAAATAAAATAAATTCAAAGTATTTGCACTCAGATATTCCTAAAGTGATTAATTTGGCATTATACATCTTTTCAATGTGTGGACATTTTCTACAAGATAACTGCATTTTAAGAAACTTAACATTAAGTCAAGTGTCAGGGCCAAGGGGTGGAAGTGGTACCAGAACCAGGAGGATAAGTCAGGAGGCTACTTCAGTGATGTTGACAGGAGACACTCAGACTGAGAAGGTATAGACAGAAAGCAGGAAATGGTGAAAGGAATGTGGAAGAGGTGAAATTAGTGTGACTCGTTGATGGCGTGTGTAGATACATACACTTGTTGTCCCTGAATTGTGGCAGAAGAGGGCATAAGCAGTGAGAAATCAACAACCTTGAAAAGAAGCCTGAAGTCCTTCCAAAGACTGACTGAATCAAGGTGGTTACTCTCACTGCCAGGAGAAAATTAAATTTTCCAAGAAGATAAAAGCACAGCTTCTACCATGGCTTATTACCAAGTCTAGCATTCAACCAAAGGGTCTGGAACGAACCCCCCAGTGACCCAAAATCAAGAGACAGACAATAGAAAAAGAAAAGGACATCTAAATAGTATACTTGTCACTCAGGGTCTTTGATAATTGTGTTTTATGTATTTCAGAATATAAATAAAATGATCAAGAATTTTTCCAGAAAGCTGGAATTCATAACAACAGATCAAATGGAAGTTTTAAGAATTTTTAAATACAACATCTGAAATAAAGAACTCAATAGATATGGCCTGAGCTGGACGGGTGAATAGCAGAAAATATTCAACCTGAAGCAGAAGAAAATGTGCAGAAGATACATGTGTAATTGGAATTGAAGCAGAGAAAGAAGAGAAAATGGGGCATAACTAATATTTGAAGACATTATCATGAAGAATTTTCCAAGGTTAACAACAGACATCAGGATAAAGCCTCAAGAAGTTCTAGAAGACATTTGGCATAATACAAGAGAAACCTCAGCCTGGCACATTATAATAAATTTGCTGAAAAAACAGGAAAAAATCTTACAGGTAGCATATGCAATGAAGTTTTATTTTCGATGGGGCAAATATAAGATTGATAGATGTATTCTCAATATAAATAAAAGAAGTAAAAAGACAACAGAATGGTATCTTTGTAGTTTTGGGAAAAAGAAACAAGCTGTTAAAGAGACAGTAAAAACATTGGCTAATCAAAAAAGCACGAACACCCAGAAATATGAGCTTTCATTTGCTAGTAATTGTATTCTAAATAAAAGTCTAAAGTCTCTGGATAAGAATAATGCAAATGAAATAAAAATTGAGAAAATATGAAACAAATATTTGACGCTTGTAAGAGACAAATGTGAAATGTTTATGTACATAGAATAGTTGAAAGCAAAAGGCTGGACAGAGATACTTTCTGGAAGGACTGAGCAACAGAAGAAAGAATAGTATAGCTTTCTAAGTCAGAGCAGACACCCATGCTCACTGCCATTTTTGGTATGTTTCATGTGAATAAAATCTATGCACAGGGAAGGGAAAGCAGTCTGTCTTCAAACAAGCACATAGAGCAGCGTGTACCGGTGAATCTTCAGAAAGAAGCATCTGTTCCATGCCTGCGCGTCTCTCGCTGAAACCCTTCTCTCATCCGAGTGACACTGAGGACCTGCACGTGTAATAACCGTTGCTCATCTTCCTCCAAGGAGCCGAGCTCTTGAGAGGGCAGTGTTGACCCCCGTGGTGTGATCCACGGGGCGGGCCATGTGCTCCTACCCCCAAAACAACTTTGCTGACAGTGGGGCTTCCTCTCTGATTGCAGACGTTGGTTTTGGCTGAATTGACTTTTTTTTCCTTACACTTTTTCCTTTTCCGCATGCTTTTCCGTCCACACGTTGACTTCAGTCAATGAATTTAGTGTTTCCTCTCACAGGCTGATGGCAGCCGCTGTGTGACTGTTCTGTTAACACGCGATGAATGCTTCACGGAAACTTCTGTTCGCTGTGACCTGGGTGTTAATATGCAGAAGGGACCTTCAGTGCGTCTGCCAAATCCGTCAGCTGTGTGCACTGTTCTGCTCAGTATTCTAACGTGTCATCACCTTTGAGTTCCTCTGTGTGTGTGTGTGTCCCCTAGCTTTGTTTAGAGCAGGTTTATTTTCAGAGCAAAACTAAGAGGGAGGTACAGAGCTTTCCACACCACCACTGTCTGTGGACATGCACAGCCCCCTACCCCCACCATTTTTAAGATCCCACACGAAGTGCTCTTTTTTTTTTTTTAACCAAAGATGAACCTCTGTGGACACATCATCACCCAACTTCATGGTTTACATTAGAATTCACTCTCAATGCTGAAGTCTGTGGGTTTGGACAAATGTACAGTGACATGTAGCCATCATTACAGTATCCGTCATGTATCTGTAATATATCCATTATTACAGTATCATGAAGAGTAGCTTTACTACCCTAAAAATTCCCCATGCTGCACCTGTTCATCCCTCCCACTTCCCAAACCCTGGCAATGACTGAATTTTTTTTTAACTGTCTCCATAGTTTTGCCTTTTCCAGAAAGTCCTAGAGTTGGACTCATACTGTATGCAGCCTTTTCAGGTTGCTTTCTGTCACTTAGTCAATGTGTTCATGTTTCCTCCCTGTCATTCCATGGCTTGGTATTTATCTTCACTGCTCAAGAAGAGTCCATCCTAAGGTACAATTTTTAAAGGCATTTTGTGGTAAAAGTACATTAAAATTCCAGACTGTGCAAGCCACACATTATGTGAATGAACCAGAATTTTCTTGGCTTAGACAAGCTTCCATGTTCATGGTGTGATGTTGTCCCTCATCCAGCAGGAAGGGACATCTTTCTACCACAGAGGGTGACCAAACCTCCCAGTTTGTCCAGTGCTGCCCACATTTGAGCATGGAAAATTCTGCACACCTTGTACAGGCAGCAGTGATCAAAACCATCACCTTGTGAAGTCGCTCAGTCGTGTCTGACTCTTTGCTACCCTGCGGAGTATAGCCTACCAGGCTCCTCTGTCCATGGGATTTTCCAAGCAAGAATACTGGAGTGGGTTGCCATTTCCTTCTCCAGGGGATCTTCCTAACCCAGGAGTCGAACCCAGGTCTCCCGCATTGCAGGCATATGCTTTAACCTCTGAGCCATGCAAAAGGCAAAGTGGTTGTCTGAGGAGGGCTTACTAATAGCTGAGAAAAGAAGAAAAGTGAACGGCAAAGGAGAAAAGGAAAGATATACCCATTTGAATGCAGAGTTCCAAAGAATAGCAAGGAGAGATAAGAAAGCCTTAAGTGAACAATGCACAGAAATAGAGGAAAACAATAAAACGGGAAAGATTAGAGATGTCTTCAAAAAAATTAGAGATACCAAGGGAACATTTCATGCAAAGATGGGCTCAATAAAGGACAGAAATGGTATGGAGCTAACAGAAGCAGACAATATTAAGAAGAGGTGGCAAGAATACACAGAAGAACTGTACAAAAAAAGATCTTCATGACCCACAGAACCACAATGGTGTGGTCACTCACCTAGAGCCAGACATCCTGGAATGTGAAGTCAAGTGAGCCTTAGAAAGTATTACTATGAACAAAGCTAGTGGAGGTAAGGAATTCCAGCTGAGCTATTTCAAATCCTGAAAGATGATGCTGTGAAAGTGCTGCACTCAATATGCCAGCAAATTTGAAAAACTCAGCAGTGGCCACAAAACTGGAAAAGGTCAGTTTTCATTGTAATCCCAAAGAAAGCCAATGAAAAAGAATGTTCAAACTACTGCACAATTGCACTTATCTCACACACTAGCAAAGTAATGCTCAAATTTTTCCAAGTCAGGCTTCAACTGTATGTGAACTGAGAACTTCTAGATGTGCAAGCTAGATTTAGAAAAGGCAGAGGCTGTGATCCAAAAGTCTACAAGCAATAAATGCTGGAGAGGGTGTGGAGAAAAGGGAACCCTCTTACACTGTTGGTGGGAATGCAAACTAGTACAGCCACTATGGAGGACAGTGTGGAGATTCATTAAAAAACTGGAAATAGAACTGCCTTATGACCCAGCAATCCCACTGCTAGGCATGCACACTGAGGAAACCAGAATTGAAAGAGACACATGTACCCCAGCGTTCATCACAGCACTGTTTATAATAGCCAGGACATGGGAGCAACCAGATGTCCATCAGCAGATGAATGGATAAGAAAGCTGTGGTACATATACACAATGGAGTATTACTCAGCCATTAGAAAGAATACATTTGAATCAGTTCTAATGAGGTGGATGAAACTGGAGCCTATTATACAGAATGAAGCAAGCCAGAAAGAAAAACACCAAATACAGTATACTAACACATATATATGGAATTTAGAAAGATGGTAATGATAACCCTGTATGTGAGACAACAAAAGAGACACAGATGTATAGAACAGGCTTTTGGACTCTATGGGAGAGGGCGAGGGTGGGATGATTTGGGAGAATGGCATTGAAACATGTATGATATCATATATGAAGTGAATAGCCAGTCCAGGTTCGATGCATGATACTAGATGCTTGGGGCTAGTGCACTGAGACGACCCAGAGGGATGGTACAGCGAGGGAGGAGGGAGGTGGGTTCAGGATGGGGAACACGTGTATACCTGTGGCGGATTCATGTTGATGCATGGCAAAACCAATACAATATTGTAAAATAATTAACCTCCAATTAAAATAAATTTATATTTAAAAAATAAAATTAAAAAATAAAGCAAAACAAAAAGAAAAAAAAAAAAAGAAAGGGCAGAGGAACCAGCAATCAAATTGCCAACATTCCCTGGATCATAGGAAAAGCAAAAGAATTTCAGGAAAACATCTGATTCCTTGACTATGCTAAAGCCTTTGACTGTGTGGATCACAACAAACTGTGGAAAATTCTGAAAGAGATGGGAATACCGGACCACCTGACCTGCTTCCTGAGAAACCTGTGTACAGGTCAAGAAGCAACAGTTAGACTGGACATGTGGCAACAGACTGGGTCCAAGTTGGGAAAGGAGTACATCAAGGCTGTATATTGTCACCCTGCTCATTTAACTTATATGCAGATTATGTATGTAGGTGTGTGCTTTGTCACTCAGTCACGTCCGACTCTTTGTAGAGTATATCACGCAAAATACCACGCTGGATGAAGCACAAGCTGGAATCAAGATTGCCAGGAGAAATAACAATAACCTCACATATGGAGAATGACACCCCCCATGTGGCAGGAAGTGAAGAGGAGCTAAAGAACCTCTTGATAAAAGTGAAAGAGGATAGTGGAAAAACTGGCTTAAAACTCAACATTTAATGAATTAAGGTCATGTCATCTGGGCCCATCACTTCAAGGCAAATAGTTGGAGAAACAATGGAAACAGTAACAGACTTCGTTTTCTTAGGCTCCAAAATCACTGCAGAGGGTGACTGCAGCCATGAAATTAAAAGACACTTGTTTCTTGGAAGAAAAGCTATGACTAACCTAGACAGTGTGTTAAAAATCAGACATTACTTTGCCAACAAAGGTCCATATAGTCAAAGTTATGGTTTTTTCAGTAGTCATGTACGGATGTGAGAGTTGGATCATAAACAAGGCTGAGCATTGAAGAACTGATGCTTTCAAACTGCGGTTTTGTAGAAGACTCTTAAGAGTCCCTTGGACTGCAAGGAGATCAGACCAGTCTTAAAGAAAATCAACCCTGAATATTCATTGGAAGGACTGATGCTGGAGCTGTAACTCCAATACCTTGACCACTTGATGTGAAGAGCTGACTCATTGGAAAAGACCCTGACGCTGGGACAGACTAAAGTCAGGAGGAGAAGGGGATGACAGAGGATAAGATGGTTAGATAGCATCACAGACTCAATGGACATGAGTTATAGTCAACTCTGGGAGATGTTAGGCTTCCCTGGTGGCGCAGAGGTTAAAGCGTCTGCCTGCAGTGCAGGACACCTGGGTTCGATCCCTGGGTTGGGAAGTTCCCCTGGAGAAGGAAATGGCAACCCACTCCAGTACTCTTGCCTGGAGAATCCCAAGGATGGAGGAGCCTGGTGGGCTACAGTTCATGGGGTCGCAAAGAGTCGGACATGACTGAGTGACTTCACCTTCTGGGAGATGTTAGACAGGGAGTCCTGGCGTGCTGCAGTCCATGGGGTCACAAAGAGTCGGACACAACTGAGCAACTAAACAACAATAAATGAAACTTTCAGTGCCAGACACACAGAAGTGTCATTCACCATATGTGGACTTTTAAAGTCAAAGATACAAGTTTGCAGTTATAAAATAGAATCATTACTGTAAAAGGTCAGTGATATTGTGATTATGAATATAAATTACAAATGGCGATAGATTCTTTGAAGGAGGGTCTTATATGTATATGGCTTGCCTGTTTAAGCAGGACACCCCACCCAGCCCCATCAAGGTAAAAGTGGAGCTATTTGGTACATTAAACCATGATTTTGGCATTTCTTGTCTCTGCAGACTCACTGGATCCAGTGTTCCCGACCTCATCGTGAGTATGAGCAACCAGATGTGGCTGCACCTACAGTCTGATGACAGCATAGCCTCACCTGGATTTAAAGCTGTTTACCAAGGTAAGATCTGAACACACTAAAACCCCCTTTCTCACAGAGGGCCAGGGTCATTCTCTATGTTTCAGATATAAATGAGACTGATAAGTGAGAACAATGTTTAAAAACAGGTACTTATTTGCAACTTCCTTAGTTATACTTGTATTTAGAGCTCTTTTTTGCAAGCAGGAAATGTTGACTTCTTGAGAGCTTGGCTGGCCATTATGGTGGCAAAATGGAGAGTGACATTAAGAATCATGTGCAAGCGATGGAATTGTCTGTACTTATAGATCTTGGCATTTTCTCTCCTCTTGGGAGGAAGCTGCCATGATTATAACTAAGGGGAACATTTAGAACACAGTATGGATTTCAACGGCATCGGTTCGATGAAGCTTATTATATGCGTCCTCATGCACAAATGTGTGGGTTTTTTAATGGAACACAGGGAAATCTTGACAGAGTTGGGGAGAATCTACGAACAACCTTGCTTTGAGAGTTATGTATGTGCTTGCTCTGAAGAAGAGAAGGTTCCTTTGGAAGTCGGCTTCATCCCTGAGGAAGCTGGCTTCATCCCTGAGTTGGGGGATGCTGAGAGTTGCTGTAGTGAAGTAGCTACTGTGCAGGTGACCCAGAGCCCTGAGCTCTGGGTGCTGCCTGTGTAAACTCTCTCTGTTCCACCTACAGTCTCTCATCTGGATGTCCTAGGGAACACATCTGTATTTCTGTGCCTGCATCAGATCCTAGTTGGGGCACGTGGGACCTGTTTTGCGGAGCATGGACTGACTCTCCATCTGTGGTGCACCAGCTGCAGTAGTGATGTCACGCAGGTTCTAGAGCACATGGGCTTCAGTAGTTTGTGGCTCAAGGCTTAGGTACTCCGCACCATGTGGGATCTTCATTTTCCGAGCAGGCCCCTGCATTGCAAAGTGGATTCTTAACCCCTGGGCCACCAGGGAAGTCCCAGAAACATAACTTTTGTCCGGGGCATATTGATAGCTATCTTTCAAAATTTTTTTTGAATTTTGTAAAATTTCAAAATGTAAACAGAAGTAGAAAGAATAATATAATGCACCTGAGATGACCTGTATTTTCATGCTTTTGCAAGACCCTCAGATATTCACCTATTGATTCAAGTATTGGCTGGAGGTGAGGACACAGCTACCAAACTCAAGTACCCATCTATATTGTCAGCCTCACCTCAGCCCTGCTTTTTCTCAAGTGTCCTACAACATCTTCTGGGAAATCAGTGATATTTCCTTCTGTTAGACATTCACAAACAGTTCTAGATTCACAGGAATATCGTTATCCAATGACAATATCTTTAAAAACTAAATTATCTCTTCCTTGTTCCCACTGAAAACAGAAGAAAGAAAACGAAAATCCTTTCTCACTGCCACCCTTCAAAAAACAAAATCAGCAAGCTGCCTTCCAGTTTCAGGTTCTCAGAGGTTTAGTCCATGTAACTCCCTTCTCATGCACTTTGGTTCTAAAGGTGACGACGCGGCAGCCAGCCAGCCCTCAGCATGTGTCTCGGGGCATCCCGGGATCCATGGGTCGGCTCTTGATTGCTAGAAATGGTAGAGAACTGAGAGAGAGACAAATTAGAAGGGGATCCAAGACCAGAAGAGGAAGAGCGGAAATGATCCTCATGATATTCCAACCTCAAGGCATAGCTGTCAGGAAGCACGTCTGTTTGGACTGGCAAAAAGATACACACAGGAACACACAGACCATTCTACCATAGAGCCTTCCTTTCATGTTCTCTGTATCAGTAATTACATCGTTTTAACTCAAGAAATAAACATGTAAGAAGGCTCATGGGCATATTAAATTCTTCCTTTGCGTTTATGCAAAATCAAAGCAGTGATGGATGTACTGCTTGTATCTTCAGCTTAGATCCTTCGTGTATTTGACTAAAAGAAATAATGAAATGTGTCCCCAGAAATGATACGGTGACCTTACTAATATTAATAATGTGTTATAAATTATTATATAAAAGAACTCATTTATAAAACTTTATATATATGTGTGTGTATATATATACACATACATACATACATATATATATATATATATGCTGCTATTTACATACACTGTGAGTGAGTGAGTGAAAGTCACTCAGTTGTGTCCAACTCTACGCAACCCCGTGGGACTGTAGCCTACCAAGTTTCTCTGTCAATGGGATTTTCCAGGCAAGAATACTGGAGTGGGTTCCATTCCCTTCTCCAGGGGATTATTAAGTCCCAGAGATCAAACCTGGATCTCCTGCATTGCACGCAGATTCTTTGCTGTGTAACCAGCAGGGAAGCCCTTGCACATGCTGACATACTTTCAAAAACCATGACTGATTTGAAGTCGTTTTTCACTAAGTTTGAAAAGAGCCGGTTCTCATCTTGAATTCAAGTTATGGTCATGAGAAGCCTTTTCAGGATCGTTTTACACTCTCTTGAAAATACCTTGGCACTGATAGTTGATCAAAATTACCAGGAAATTGCATCTTAAACTTACAATTTTTACTGACACAGAAAAGATCTACAATTTGAAGGAAACTGCACATTATAAACCATAATCTAAGACAATGTAAGTATTCAGAATAAAACATTGTCCCACATAACTATTTAAATTTTCAAAATTTTAGATATTTTCCATAAGTTTCAAAATTCTAAGGAAGTAACAAATTTTAAAGAACTGTAATAAAGTAGAAATAGTGGTTATTTTATATGGATTATTTTACTGTTAGGGGACCCATATAAAGAAAGAATTTGTAAGTTATTTTGAGAAAAAGCTAGAAAATTGGCTTGGGGGAGATTCAGTTGTGGATATTGAAGACTTTTGCATCTGTTAGCAGTGTTGTTTCCGTATTGCTAATTATCTACATGTACATTTTCTTTGATACAGTTTTTTAAACATCTTACTGGCTCCACTGATTACAGAGTTCATTGAAATCTTTAATATGACAAATGTGTGCGTACATATGTGAAAATGAGAAATGCCAAACTGGAGAGCTGGGAGTTTGTTTTATTGCTTTTTATTTTGTGAATTTGAGCAAAGAAACAGTGTGCTCTTGTCTTCCGAATGCTGACTGTTGGGTATTCAGCAGCTGAAAAAAAGCAGCTAGTAGTTACTGCTCACCAAGCCAGTAGGGCAAGTAATTCAAAGCATTTCCCAAAGTCAAAACCATAAAGCCGGCCGGTGAGGGTGTCTTGAGCCCATCAGTGAAGGCAGCATAGCAGGGCTACACCCTTGCCATATGAGATGAAGGAGAGTGACCACACTGAAAAGTCCTGTGGCGACTAGAAGCCCCTACAGGAGTGTCCTTATCCACACACAGTGAAGATTCCACCTTGCTGGAAGCATGGCTGTGAGGGAGACGTCCTGACTCTTTTTAATGAGAAATGCTCCCAAAAGGTATTTGCGGCCTGTGCGAAGGTGAGGGCTAGAATGAACAGATGATTGCTGAAGACTTCCTGACATTTGGGGTTTTAGAGCTGACCTTTAATTGAACTTCTATGTGACTGCGTTATTTAAGAAAGTGTGCAGAGGTGGAATCCTTTCCACTGACCTGTGCTTGCTCCTGCCTCTGGTAGAATCTAAACACAACTGTCAAATACCAGACGCTCCCCAACAGCAAGTGGCTGTGAATTACTCCCAACAGTTGTAAGACATGTGCCATAAAGACTAGGATAAAGACTTGAGAGAGGAGTGTCAGTCCCAAATTGAGGATCCTTGAACATTAACGAATATAAGTGTTCTCAATTATAACTGAATATTCCTCCAGGCATCATGATTCAGTTTGATGACCATACAGCATAAGTTAGAATCACATTCAGTCCTAATTAGTACTCTGCTAGCAGCCCTGATAGCCGGTGAATAGCTACAGCCTCAGGTGTGGTAAAAAAGTGGATGGCAGTCAGTCCTCATGAGAGAGCCAGTCCAAGGCCACTTATTGTTTTTTGACAAAGCAATATTCCATAGTTTATAAGATAATTCAAACAGAGAGATAAGGCAAGATTTGGGGATTTTAAAAGTTGAGAGAATATCATATATCAAAAGAAAGACATCATACAGACTTAGAGAAGATTATACCAAGTGAAGTAAGCCAGATAGAGAAAGACAAATATCATATGATATCACCTATACATGGAATCTAAAAAAAGAAGATACAAATGAACTTATTTACAAAAAAAAAAAAGATTCATAGACACAGAAAACACACTTGTGGTTACCAAAGGGGAAAGGGGATAGAACAGATAAATTAGGAGTTTGGGATTAGCATGTATATATACTAGTGTATATTGACATAAAATAGATAACCAACAAGCATCTGCTATGTATATATTTATATATAGGCACATATATATAAACTATATATATATGCATAGTCAGTTTATGCTCACTATGTGTACACCTAAAGTAACATGAGA
Source organism: Ovis canadensis (assembly GCF_042477335.2). Classification (NCBI taxonomy): domain Eukaryota; kingdom Metazoa; phylum Chordata; class Mammalia; order Artiodactyla; family Bovidae; genus Ovis; species Ovis canadensis. The sequence goes on along the minus strand of NC_091270.1, from coordinate 19,002,912 downwards.
TTATGTCAACTATGCTTCAATTAAAGTAGAATCAACAACTTAATTAATTTAAAGAAAAAAAAGATGTCCTTGAAACTATCATTTCCAGAGTGCTATATTAAGCTAGAAATTGGCAATAAAATAAAAACATTTTGTACAGGTGATCATCAAATATATGGTGGTGATTTAGTCACTAAGCTGTGTCTGCCTCTTGTGACCCCATGGATTGTAGCCTGCCAGGCTCCTCTGTCCATGGGATTTCCCAGGCAAGAATATTGGAGTGCGTTGCCATTTCCTTCTCCAGTCAAATACATAAATAATCACATTATTTGACTGACAATGTAGTTGTCTATCATATGATCAGAAAATATATACCAGTAATCCTTACATGTGTTTCACTTTCTAGGTTTTAACAGTACATGTAAGTAACATTTGTTGTATTAGTTCAGATGTAGGCTGTGAAGCCAGACTACCCAGGACCCTCTGTCACTCAGCTGTGTAACTTAGGGTGAGCTATTTAACCTCCTGTGTGTCAGATTCCTCTTTAAAAATAAAAAGGGGGAGAAAATAATAATGATACTAGTTTCACTGGGCTTCCCAGGTAGCTCAGTGGTAAAGAGTCCGCCCGCCAAGCAGGAGATTAGTTCTGGATCCCTGGGTCAGAAAGACTCCCTGGAGAAGAAAATGGCAACCCGCTGCAATATTCTTGCCTGGAGAATCCCATGGACAGAGGCACTGGATGGTCCACAATCCATGGAGTTGAAGTTGAACCAGACTGAGTGACTGAACACATGCGCACAACACGTGCACACACACATACACACATCTGTGTATATAAATGTGTGTATATGGAGAAAGGGAATATGCTGGGAATTAAGAGAAGTATTGGCAAAATATTTTGCAAAGTTTAAAAAGCAATAACTCTTTAGGGAGGTATTCAGGTGTCTGAGAAGGCAGTCTAAGAGAGGTGAAGTTTGTTGTTTAAAACCTTTTTGCATATGAAAATATTTAATTCAAAGTAATCAATTAAAAAACCAAAAAGGAAAAATATTGTATAAATAATTATAATACAGCTGTGCAAGCAATATTACCCATCCATTATACTATAAAACTTATTATATGTATATAATATATGACTAATTTTCAAGAAAATTTTTCAAGAAAATTAGAGATACCAAAGGAACATTTCATGCAAAGTTGGGCACAATTACAGACAGAAATGGTATGGACCTAACAGAAGCAGAAGATATTAAGAAGAGGTGGCAAGAATACACAGAAGAACTGTACAGAAAAGATCTTCATAACCCTGATAACCACGACAGTGTGGTCACTCACCTAGAGCCAGACATCCTGGAATGTGAAGTCAACTGGGCCTAAGAGAGCATCACTATGGACAAAGCTAGTGGAGGTGATGAAGTTCCAGTTGAGCTATTCCAGATCCTAAAAGATGATGCTCTGAAAGTGCTCCACTCAATATGCCAGCAAATTTGGGAAACTCAGCAGTGGCCACCAGACTGGAAAAGGTCAGTTTTTATTCCAATCCCAAGGAAAGGCAATGCCAAAGAATGCTCAAACTACCACACAATTGCACTCATCTCACACTCTAGTAAAGTAATGCTCAAAATTCTCCAAGCCAGGTTTCAACAGTACATGAACCATGAACTTCCAGATGTTCAAGCTGGTTTTAGAAAAGGCAGAGGAACCAGAGATCAAATTGCCAACATCCATTGGATCATCGAAAAGCCTTAAGAGTTTCAGAAAAAACATCTACTTCTGTTTTATTGGCTATGCCAAAGCCTTTGGCTGAATCACAACAAACTGTGGAAAATTCTTCAAGAGATAAAAATACCAGACCACCTGACCTGCCTCCTGAAAAATATGTATGCAGGTCAGGAAGCAACAGTTAGAACTGGACATGGAAACAGACTGCTTCTAAGTAGGGAAAGGAGTATCTCAAGGCTGTGTATTGTTATCCTGCTTATTTAACTTATATGCAGGGTACATCATGTGAAATGCCAGGCTGGATAAAGCACAAGCTGGGATCGAGATTGCTGGGAGAAATATCAATAACTTCAGATATGCAGATGACACCACCCTTATAGCAGAAAGTGAAGAGGAACTAAAAAGCCTCTTGATGAAAGTGAGAGAGGAGAGTGAAAAAGTTGGCTTAAAACTCAATATTCAGAAACTAAAATCATGTCATCTGGTCCCATCACTTCATGGCAAATAGATGGGGAAATAGTGAAAACAGTGAGAGACTTTATTCTGGGAGGCTCCAAAATCACTGCTGATGGTGACTGAAGCCATGAAATTAAAAGATGCTTATTCCTTGGAAGAAAAGCTATGACCAACCTAGATAGCATATTAAAAAACAGAGACTTTTCTTTGCCAACAAAAGTCCATCTAGTCAAAGCTATGGTTTTTCAACTAATGTATAGATGTGATAGCTGGACTATAAAGAAAGCTGAGCACCAAAGAATACATGCTTTCAAACTGTGGTGTTGGAGGAGACTTTTGAGAGTTCCTTGGACTTCAGGGAGATCCTACCAGTCTATCCTAAAGGAAATCAGTCCTGAATATTCATTGGAAAGACTGATGCTGAAGCTGAAACTCCATCACTTTGGCCACTTGATGCGAAGAACTGTCTCATTGCAAAAGACCCTGATGCTGGGGAAGATTGAAGGCAGGAGGAGAAGGGGCCAACAAAGGATGCGATGGTTGGATGGCATCACTGACTCGATGGACATGAGTTTGAGCAAGCTTCAGGAGTTGATGTTGGACTTGGGAGATGGGCGTGCTGCAGTCCATGGGGTCCAAAGAGTCGGACTTGACTGAGCGGCTGAACTGAACTGAATGTATAATCATTATATATTATATAATTTTGTATAATGTATACAAATATAATTCATAAATATATAAATCACACATAATTCATATATGTATGAATCATATATGTAATTCACAGTGAAAGTCACTCATTGGTGTCCAACTCTTTGAGACCCTGTGGACTATACAGTCCATGGAATTCTCCAGGCCAGAATTCTAGAGTGGATCAACGTTCCCTTCTCCAGGGAATTCACATATATGTACAGTTAATATATATGGGCTACCCTGGTGGCTGAGTTGGTAAAGAATCTGCCTGCATTGTAGGTGACCTGGATTTGATCCCTGAGTTGGGTAGATCCCCTAGAGAAGGGAATGGCTACCCACTCCAGTACTCTTTCCTGGAGAATCCCATGCACAGGGGAACCTGGAGAGCTATAGTCCATGGGGTTGCAAAGAATCAGACATGACTGAGCGACTAATGCTAATCCTAATACATACATACACACACACACAGACACACACACATATATATGTAATATATAGTGAGTAGCAGAACAATACATATGGAAAGTTAACTGGCTTAGTGCATAGTTTTTCTACTTTATATTTCAAAATTTCTATCATAAATTGCAAAGGTAAATGCTGAGTATAAATAATTTTGTAAATCAATGTTAAATTTCATTTAATAATATAGAAGAATTTTTGTTAAAATATAATAATGAAATAGAGTTTGAGATTATGTACATTTTTTTTGAGATTATGTACATTTAAAACTACATACTTTATATGCTACAGCAGATCGTTTTTATTCACTAGAAGAGAAAGAAAACAAAATCTCAGTTCAGGGGTGGGCTTCCCATGACCACAGTCTCTCCATCACTGAGGAAGGTGCATAGGCATCAAGCAAAGTATCTGCATATTTGTTCAAACAATCTTGAGTTCCCTGGGCTGGCAGCCCTGTGTTTTTATTGCTTCACTGTCTCCAGTGAAGCAGGTTAACTCTGTATCGATTTTTTGTCACAAAAATAATGTTCAGTTAGAGTTCATTACACATGTTGATGAACTGATTTCCACAAATCATGTTTTATATAATTTGCCATAACTATTTAAATTTTAGCAGGGGGTAAATGAAAGGAAATGTCCCCTGTGATGTGCTGCTGTGTGGTAAAGCAAGACCTATTTTAGGCTTGTTTCGGCTATTTTAGAATGGTTTCCGTGAAAATAGAGCTCACCGTTGCTGTTTCAGAGACAGAGCTGTGTCCCAGGCCCTGTGGACATGCTGCTGTGGGGTGAAGGTGAGTGCAGGCACTCACAGGTACCCTCGGTCTGTACCCGTAATGCCAGGGGTCTGTGATGAGTTTAACAGAAAGGAAAATGACCTAGTTCAGAGAACTGTTCCCTGCACCATTCCTGGTGAGCAGAATTGCTGCTACAAAACCAAGGGTGTAAGCGCTTCGAACACTTGTGCTGACACTTGTGATGGCTGACCCCAGAGTGCTCACACGTTCCAGCAGACATTGTTCTGGGTGTGTCCGTAGGGGTGTTTCTGGATGAGGTCAACATTTGAATTGGTAGACTGAGTAAAGCAGGCCACCCTCCCCAGCATGGATGGGCCTCATCAAATCAGTTAAAGGTCTGAATCGAAGGGCAGGCTGAAGGAAGAAAAGCTGCTCCCACTGTCCATCTATCTGTCTTTGAACTGGGACACTGGCATCTCCTGCCTTTGGACCTTGATTAGGACTGGGACTTCTATCATTGTCTCTCTTGGGTCTGGACACTTCATTTGCTATAAACATGTGAGCTGATTCCTTATAATAAATTCATTTTGATAGTAAATGGATAGATAGATATAGATTTGGAGGTGGATATGGACATAGCAATGGAGATAAAGATAGAAATAGCCTGTTGGTTCTGTTTCTCTGAAGAACCCTCATCAACGCACTGTTACTCTGCTTGAATGACTGGGCTCACTCTGACTGCTAAGACAGACCCTTTGTAGCCCCTTGTGTGAGCAATCACACATTTCAAAGGGGCTGTAGAGGTGCAATGTGTGACCACTGCAGAGAGGAGAGCCCACTGGTCCACACATAAATTTAGCCCATGACCCTGGCCTTGTAGCCTGAAGCTGATACTCAGACAAGGTCAGGCAGGATTGTGCCTGTCAGGCTAGGAGTGATGCCTAAACCCTAAAAGCAAGGTTGTTGTTGTTCAGTCAGCAAGTTGTGTCTGACTCTCTGCAACCCCTGGACTGCAATACTCCAGGCTTCTCTATCCTCCACTATCTCCATGACTGCTCAGACTCATGTCCATTGAGTCAGTGATGCCATCCAATCATGTCATCTTCTGTTGCCTCCTTCTTCTCCTGCCTTAATCTTCCCTAGCATCAGGGTCTTTTCTAACGAGTTGGCTCTTAGCATCGGGTGGCCAAAGTATTAGAGCTTAGGCTTCAGCAGCAGTCCTTCCAGTGAATATTCAGGCTTGGTTTCCTTTAGGATTGACTGGTATGATCTCCTTGCAGTCCAAGGGACTCTCAAGAGGCTTTTCCAGCACCACAGTTCGAAAGCATCAATTCTTCAGTGCTCAGCCTTCTCTATAGTCCAACTAAAAACAGATTTGTGTATAAATTTTGTGCAAAATCCAAGATGAACCCATCAAGGGTTTATGATGTGTGTTGCCCTTGTCCACAACAGATATGGTCTTGTACCTAATGTGGATTTTAAAATGTTCTCAAGGACCTGATTTAAATCCATGACAAATTACCCTTTGTGCTAGATGCTGACTGAGCCAGACTAGTTTGGGAGCGTGTACTGGGGAACTCTTTGAGATACCTTCAAGGAGGAGATGGAGGCAGGGAAGGAGCCACTGAACCAGTTGTAGGTCCATGTGGAACGCTGGCTGATCCTAGGGACGCCCTCCGGAGCTTTCCCAAACTGAAGCGGGCTGGCAGGACTGGTACCATTAACCATGGATGCGGTGCCCCCGGGGAGCAGACCCAACCCTGTTTGATGTGATTCCTGGGCAGGGATGCAGCTGTGAGCTCCAGCGGCCTTGGCAGCTGTGGTGCCCAAGGTTCACCGCCCCAGAAACCCTCACTCCTCCTCCCCTGGGAACAACCTGTCTAGGATTCGAATGGGCCTAATTTCCTGGAAGAGTGCACAATACATACTCAAGGCCACCTTGCTCTCCCGTCCATTCTAGATTCCCTTACTTTTCGCTTTCCCCTCTGCTGGTCTGGTGGCTGTCATGTCAGGGGGACCTGGACCTCGTTCCCTGAAGGTTCTCAGCTCCGAGCTCCAGGCCTCTCTCTATTGCCCATTTTTGCCATCCCCGAGCAGAGTGCAGGGATTCCCTGTGGCGCCTCTAGCAGGCGCAGCCACAGGGGTCCCCCGCGGTTCTCCCTGAGCAGAGCACCGCAGCCTTTTTCCCTTGCGGCTGGGGGGAGTTACCCGCGTAACAGGTGTATCGTGGATGCTCTGCACACTCATTCCTGCTCCACAGTGAACCGCCTCATCCTGGCAGTCATTCTGCTGTCTGTCCTGTGGGTTGGAGCTCTGCAGTGCGTGGATCTTTTGATGCCACATGGACCCTGGGCCTCCAGACCAGGTGGAAGGCATGTAGCTGCTCCTTAAATAAGTGCAGGAATTGGGCGATGTCCAAAGTGCTAGCCAGCGCATGGACTGTTTGGATCGTTTTAGTGTCATGTTGGAGACTTGCCCCTTGTTAATAGTTTTAGGTATGTGCTAGCTTTTTTTTTTTTTTTTTAAGAATTTAATTTAGGCTTTAAAGATTGTATGGGATTCTAGCCCAGTGGCAGAGAAGGCAACAGCCAACAAAGGATCTTTCTGGTTGCTAGTTCTGATCCAAGCTCAATCTGTCCACGTGTCCATACCTCACTCTCCCATGCTTGATCACAGTTGCTGGTGCTGCTCTGATCCAGATTCAGTCTGCCCATGTGCCCTCGCCTCACTCTTCCGTGCTTGAGTCACTTTCTGGTCACTTGCCCCCGTGGCACCCACTTCCTAACCTGCTGGGGCCCTTGACTATGACCTGCCAGCTTCCTTTCCCTGGATCATCCATGAATTCCAGGAGCCCTGCGTCCACATTTTGGCGAACTCCCCAATGCCAAAGGGACCATCTCCCCACATGTCTGTGGTTAGGCATTCCCTTGGTGTCTTCTGCTTCTTGCCCTGCCTGTGGATTCAGACCCACCGTGCTCTTGGTGCGGCGAGTACAGGACAGCGGGGTGTGTAAATGTCTGCAGGTCTGCGATGCTGGTTCTGCACAGCAAGGGCCTTCCTGGGAGAGGGAGCAGCTGTGCGGCTCCTGGAACCCCAGGACCAGTGCCAGGAGATGGACAGGGCTCATCCTGCCTGCCGGACCCTGTGGCCGGCCTCAGCCGTGAGGTCAGTCCCTCAGCGGCCGCGCCTCTGCTCTGTGCCACGGCCACGCCTGTCCCTCACACGTCGCCCCCTTCTCCTTTCAGTGCTGGTGCGATTCCCTCCGCGCGCGGTCCCTGACCTGCGTCTCCACCGGGGAACGTCAGGGCCCATCTCTAGTGAGAGGAGGCTTCTCTCAGCAGGAGTGCTTCCTGTGTTTCCAGAAGCTCTCATCTCCCTTTTACTCAAGATGACATTTTTATTTGTTAGTCCTTGAGAAGAGAGACCCATTCGATTCAGCTGTCTCCAGACTACCCCAGAGTGCACTGTGTCCTCATAGGGAGCTAATAACTCTAGTTGACAAAATAGCATCATTTCGGGTTTGGAAAACTCACCCTCCACACCAGCAATTGCTTAGCTTCAGCCAGGTTCTGAGCCCAGTTCTCAGTGTTGAACCATGGCTCTTCCAGCAACTTGAATTTTAGAACTGAGAGAAGGTAATTTTAGGTAATGATGCAAATGAAGAAAAAGGAACAAAGTGGATACTTTGTACAAACATAAGAAAATAACAAAGTAGAGTGTGAAATACACTGTATTTCTAACTCAGAAATTTATTTGATACATTCATGCTTGTTTTATTAACTTGATCATATAACTGTGCAAATGAGTTGAAAACTGGCATTACCTATTTTTTAGTTTTTTTTTTCTTTTTTAATATTTTACTCTACTGAGTATACTTGCAATGCCTGGTAGGCTGCAGTCCATGGTGTCACTAAGAGTTGGGCACGACTGAGCGACTTCACTTTCACTTTTCACTTTAATGCATTGGAGAAGGAAATGGCAACCCACTCCAGTGTTCTTGCCTGGAGAATCCCAGGGACGGGAGAGCCTGGTGGGCTGCCATCTATGGGGTCGAACAGAGTCAGACACGACTGAAGTGACTTAGCAGCAGCAATGTTTAAATTCTTGGTTGTCATATTCTTGGACTTCCCTTATGGCTCAGTGGTAAAGAATCCATTTGCAATGCAGGAGGCCTGGGTTCGATCCCTGGATCAAAAAGATCCTTGGAGAAGGGAATGGCAACCCACTCCAGTATCCTTGCCTGGAGAATCCCATGGACAGAGGAGCCTGGTGGGCTGCAGTCCATGAGTCGCCAAGAGTCAGACACAACTGAGAGACTAAGCACACACTTATACACACATATTCTTGCTGGGCTACTTTTCATTTGTTAGTTCTCATTTTTTATTATTACAGAAGAATTCATGCATAAATGGGTATTTGGGAAACAGTTTTGAACATTTGCTATGACTCTTTGTGACCCCATGGACTATACTGTCCATGGAATTCTCCAGGCCTGAGTACTGGAGTGGGTAGCCTTCCCTTCCCCAGAGGATCTTCCCAACCCAGAATCAAACCCAGGTCTCCCACATTTCAGGTGGATTCTTTACCAGCTGAGCCACAAGGAAAGCTCAAGAATACTGGAGTGGGTAGCCTATCCCTGTTCCAGCAGATCTTCCTGATCCAAGAATCAAACTGGGGTCTCCTGCATTGCAGGCGGATTCTTTACCAACTGAGCTATGAGGGAAGCCCATTTACTATGTTAATATATGTAAACATTGACTGTGTTAATATATTGCATACATAAACTGTATGTAAAGTTTCTATATGTTTCTATATACACAATAACTGAAAATGTTGAGACTAATTTAAACTATTCTTTGCTGGGAATAAGTAGTGATTCATTGACTTTTTCTAGTAGGTATTTTTTCTCCAAGAATATGAGTTAAAGAGCGACTGGGTTTATGTTGAGCATATAAATGGACTTCTCAATCATAGGCTCGTTAGATAGTTGATGTTTAGCAGATTGACAAGGGTCAACAGTCATTTTGCATAGGGCTATTGAGAGTTGCAGTGTTTTATTAGCCAGTTTTGAACTATCAGTATTTTTCTGTGCATGATGAAAACAGGTTCTAAGAGAAATTCTTATGGTTCATAGAAACAACTCCATGGATACGTGCTGCTTCTAAAAATACTAGTTGCCTCCTTTATGCTGTTAATTCTAGACGTTTAACTACCAAAAGCAAAAACTCACTGTAAGACACGATTTGATAGACAGCAAGAGCCATATAAAGATATTAGGACAGAGTGCGTGTAAAGAAGGAAAACTGTGATCCTATCACAGCTTTACCTTTGCAAATCTCCCCTGGAGAAGATGTATCTGTTATCTGATAGATGAGCAGTGGAGTAATGTGTGTGAAAACCAATGTAGCAAGATTAGAAAAATGGCATCTCAGCCAAAAGAGCTCTCATTTCAGCATAATTAGAAACCTCTTCATCAGATGGCTCTCTTTAAGATTACTAAGATTACTAGTAGAAGTGCATACAAAAATTAAATCTATGTAATAGCTCTTGGGCATGAATTTTCTCAGAGCTGTTGTTGATTAAATTAAAAATTGTATAGGCCTATGTTATAATAGAGAAGTCATGTTTAGAAAGAAAAACATACTGATAACCTGCTTAGATACTAAAATTTAAACCATTTTATAGCCCAACATATTAATAATTGGGTGTTTGAGGCTCAAATCACCTGGTTCTATGTGTTTGCTGTTTTATTCTGGTAGATTCCAAACGCACCCAACCCAATTGCAGTTGTTTAACCTACAGACTGATGATATTAACATGGCTCAGCCGGTAAAGAATTCGCCTGCAATGCAGGAGACACAGGAGACTCGGGTTCAATCCCTGGGTCAGGGAGATTCCCTCAAGAAGGAAATGGCAACCCACTCCAGTATTCTCGCCTGAAAAATCCTATGGACAGAGGAGCCCACCAGGCTACAATCCATGGGGTCACATAGAGCTGGACACGGCTGAGTGACTGGCACACACACACACACAGGAGTATTAACATGGGCTATTATTGACAAAAAATAAAAACAAACACATAACAACAAACTCCCTACTAGAATGGTGTCGCGATCAAGATAATTCCCCGTTCTGTCTTGGAGGCAGGATCGCCACTGAAGTCAGATGGACCTGAATTGAGGTCTTGGCACTTGCCGCCTGATGGATGTGTGGCTTTGGGTGAGTTGCTCTACCTCTCTGAGCCTAGATTCCCCCATCCATCAGTGAGAAATAATTCCCCCAGCCTGGCTGGGGTGGTTGCGACCATTTGAGAGGATGCATATAAGATACCTGGCAAGTGGTAATGGCTATGGTGGTTTCTAACAATTTTTTTAAATAGATAATTCATGTGTAAATTGAAATAAGTCTCAGCTTGATGAGTGAATTTCAGGATTGACCCTTCTTCCTTAGGAAAAATTGACTGTGTGACTTGCACTCACAGTGATCTCTAGATATGCCCTCTTTCCCATCTGGACTGGCATGGGCTCAGACTGCCCGGGGCCCCTAATCTTCTTCTTCACTTGCTGTATGTCTTGGGGCAAATTAGTTAACCTCTCTGAGTCTGAAGTGTCTTTATCCCAAGATGGGAAGTGATAGTACTTATCTCTTTAGACACTTAATCATCATCACTTGAAATACCATATAAAATGGCAAATACATAGTGTGTTTTTTTGTTTGTTTGTTTTTAAGTAATTCCTCATTCTTTTGTTGGAAGGATTTGTGTTCTTAAGGCAAGGCCCTGGCTTCAAGAACCATGTTCAATCAGAAGCACAGTTTATTCCAAAATTCTCCTTTTTCCTGAGTTCAACTTCATGAGTGAATTATAAATACTGTCTCCTTTCTATAAAGTGAAATCAGCTGCTTATTAAATTTGTTGGCTTTTAGTCACTAAGTCATGCCTGAGTCTTTGCGACCCCATGGACTGTACCCCACCAGGCTCCTCTGTCCATGGTGGGGATTCTCCAGGCAAGAATACTGGGATGAGTTGATATGCCCTCCCTCAGGGGATCTTTCCAACCCAGGGATTGAACCCAGGTCTCCCACTTTGCAGGCGGATTCTTTCATGACTAAGCCACCTGGGAAGCCCAGTTGAATACTTAATACATCGCACTGGAGAGGCTGGAAGAGCAGAGGGTACATCACATGAAAGGTTCTTGCGGAAATTTGATGTTTAAAGTCTGGGTTTAGGGCCCTTGGCTGCAGCTACATCCCGGTATCCCTACTTAGCATTGATCCTCATGGACTGTTTTACTATCAAAGCGAATGAGTTGGGGCATCCTGGAAATTGTCCGGGTATTAGGCCTTGCTGAGATCATCAGGGCAGACCTGCCTGGGAGACAGCTCCCAACTTGTCTCCATGTTAGGAGGACATGGTGTGAGTGATGTTTCTCAGGGAGAAAAGAGGGTGAGGGGTGACAGAAACCAGCAGGGGCGCTGCAGGCGATGAGGTGAGCTCTCTAGGTAGAAAGCAGTTCTGTGTATTTTTCTAGCCACTTGCTGTCTCCCTGCTTCTCCGATGTCCAGAGGCTTTGGCAGAGGGTTTGATGTTCCAGGTTTGATTCCTGGAAAACTTGGGTTTTAGAGTCAGATACGACGGGATCCACTTTAGATCCTTTGTTCTTCAATCTCCCCACAAGCTGTTTTACTTATTGTTTTGTTTTTTTTTTTTTCTTCATATTCCTGCTTCCTTTAGAATTTCAATGACCTTAAAAAAGTCTGTTTTGGAGTCCTTGGTGGAATTACCAAGTTGTGTTGATTTGAAAACGGCTCAAAAGTTGCATGACTGGTTTAGAAGTTAGCAGTGGATCTTATCTCTGTATGTCCTGTATTGTTTAATTCTCACACAGTTGTTCATGTTTCCAAGTCAAGAGGGTCATTTCATCACAGAAGGTTCCTTATGATTCAACGCACATGCATTTTCTTTTAGACATATTTCTTAACCTGGCAGCAAATATAGCTCTATGTTTTTCAGCTTTTCTGTTGGAAATTTGGAGTGAGCAGAAAGGAGGTTAGTGCCAAGTGAGACTGTTGAAGAGAAAAACTAGCTGAGAGGCCAGGCCAACCTGTACTTGGGGCAGAAAGGTCTGAAAACATTGCAGGACCACAGATGGGATCAGGCTAGTTCAGTGGACAGAGCTGTAGCCAAGAGACCTGAATCTTGCTTAAATCTGCTTATGTTTCCCTGGCCTTTAAGAGCCTCATCTCTGATGAGAGATAGAACAGGACATCGGCAGGCTTTTCTTCCAGCTTGGAAAAAGATATAAATCAGCAATTAATTCTACCAGTATTTGGTTTCTATGGGAAACTGACTGCAGGATCCATTAGCAAGACAAATGAGATGTGATTGTTACCTCTGTTAATGCCGACCCTCCATTGGGAATATTTCAATACAAAGGTGAAAGTAAGGAGGGAAAGGAGCTGGGTTTTCAATATAGTAGAGAAAAATTTGGACTTCTCAGGTGGCTCAGCAGTAAAGAATTCTCTGCCTGCCAATGCAGGAGACTCAGGTTCAATCCCTGGGTCAGGAAGATCCCCTGGAGAAGGAAATGGCAACCCACTCCAGGATTCTTGCCTGGGAAATCTCACGGACAGAGGAGCCTGACGGGCTACAGCCCATGGGGTCATAAGGAGGCAGACACAACTTAGTGACTAAATAATAACAAAGAGAACAATTCAGTAATGCCTATAATAAAACTGAACCAAAATATATAGCACGGGAGCTTGTGATGAGGCATCTCAGAGGCCCCTCGATGCTGTGCAGTCCCTACATTTTATCACGGAGTAGGAGGACTGGTTTGTAACCTTCCACTCAGGTGAGAAGGCATCATTTTGAAGGATCAGGATTAGGTCACAATGGAGGCTGAAGGTGAAACCTGGTGGGTAGTGGAAGGCTGAGCCATGTGGTCTCACTGAGATGCAGCACATGTGGAGGAAAATGAAAATAGTCTGTATGTAAATCAGATGCTTTTCTTTTTTCTTTTTTATTTATTTTTAATATAAATTTATTCATTCTAATTGGAGGTTAATTACTTTATAATATTGTACTGGTTTTGCCATACATCAACATGAATCTGCCTCAGGTATACATGTGTTCCCCATCTTGAACCCCCCTCCCTCAGATGCTTTTCTAAATGTCATATCCTCACAGCAAAGGAGGGTTAGGCTCCTGACCACTACACAGAGCTGATTCCCCGTGTTTCTGGCCGCCAGACTCCTCCTCTCACTGAGAAGGGCTCCTAGCAGCCACCGCGGTCCTGCACCGGGACAACGGGGTTTCTTAAAGTTCTCAATATTGAAGATAATTTGAAACGTGACAACTTAAAATATGATTTGCTCTGTAGTTACACAAATCCTTTTGTTTATTCTTTGCTACAGATAGAAATATGATAAAAAAAAAAGAAAAATTGCACCTCCCCAGCCCTTTATATGCTTAGGTATTGAACTTATTTCAACTTTCCTCTAAAAATATTCAGATTTATACCATTTCAATGCAGGTAATTTTAAAATCAATTTGTTTGCCTGATTTCATGAAGCAGTCCCAAAGTCTGATCACATTATGATTTCTTCCAGCACTGCCTAGGCTGTGCAGACCCTGAATGTTGGGAGGGGGAGAGGCGAGGAGAAAGCCCCCGCGGCTGTTACTTGTCCCATTTTAGTTGAAGGAAACTCTTCCGGTCTCCTCCTAACCTGCCTTTGATTTCTGTTTACACACACTTGTCCAAGTTTGCTGTGATTTGCTCTCACCCCAGTTCCTGTATTTTCCCTTTGAGAAAGGCAGTTTTCTAATGTTCAAAGAGGATCTTTTTTGGCATAAAAGGCATGCCTGAATGATCTTTCCAAAACACATGGACATTTGAGAAAGTCATCCATAAAGCTGCATTTTGTAAAAATGTGACTCAGTATGTTGGTAGTTACCACCTGAAGCATCTACCTGTAATTGCCGTCACCACCCTCTTCGCTGAGGGTGTGCAGCTGGGCTCTGCAGGGGAGAGGTGCTACAGCCACTGAGGTCCTGACCACCCTCTGGTCCTCTGCCCCTCCTGACTCACCATCACTCCATAGGTGGTCCTACTTAGAACCGTGGACTTAGAGCATTGCTGTGAACCATCACTCTCCTTCATGCCTTCACTGTGAGATCTGCACAACCCCTAAGCCATCCTCTTTATCTTTTCCTCTTTGGTTTATCACTTTTTTTTTTTTTTTGCTAGGACTCAGCTATTCATCTTCAGTACTAAAATTAGCATTTTTATTTCATGGAAATATTTAATTCTATTGAAATTGTGTCATGAGGAAAAAAGCATGCCGCTATTCTTCACTATTTTGTGTTTGATAGACACAGAGTGCCTTTTGTACATCATTTTCTCTCTTCTGAGGAGATCCTTTCATCTTTTTATCACCGCCTGTGGTTCTTTGATCATTTCTATTGCTCTTTTGATGTTTTCTAAATCCTTTGAGTAATGAGGGACTCAGAATACAACAGATGATGTAATCCAGCATTTTACCTTTAAGAATATTCTACCTTCCTGAGAATGAGTTCAAATTTCATCAGTTTTTTTTTTTTTTATTCTTTACATCTTTAACTCTTTTACTAACAAGTCATTAATGTGCAGACAGCAGGCTAATTATTTCCTTTTTTCCTCCGCCTCGATTAGTGCTGTAATTTTTCCATGTGTTCTTAAAGTTAGAAGAAAGATCATAACTAGCTAGAATTCAAAATTAATAATTTGAGTACAACTGACACAGTTTTAAATGTCCACAAGTTCTATCTTGTAGATATTAGAATTCCAGAGTTGAGATTATTTTATCACAGGGACTTTTTTACATTATAAGTAAAACAATTTCAAAAATTGCATATCTTCCTGTTTCTTTTCTTTAAAACTTTTTACAATATATATATATTTTTTCTAATTAGATTTCCTAAGCAGCTTTCCCCTTTGTCTACACAGCGTGAAACCTTCATTGGAACACTCTGTTTACATGTGCACTTTAAGCTGTGACTACCAGCATTTTGCTTTTTGTTTCCAGGATGGCTATGAGCTAATCACTAATCATCTGAACATCAGTTTGATTATCTGTGAAGTGGGGATAATCATAACTGGGTTTTGTCTGGATAAATTGCATAAATAGATATGAAAACTCATTAAAGTCTATAAAAGGGCCCTCAGTTGGAAGCTGTAATTACAATGTGTGTTTTGAAAACAGCCTAGATGAATAAACAGTTTACCTGAAGGGGTATTTTCTAGAAAGGAAAAGAAAACTAATTTTATAATAGCTTGTGCACTATGATTTATAAGTGTTTCTGATTTCAAGTAAGCTCTCTTTTTTCAGTGATTTAATAATGCTGTAAAAACGCACTCACAATTTTCTCCCCCTCCTTCTTTTTTGTTCTCCTCCCTAAGGCTGTGACTGTTTCCTTCCCTGAAGTCAATTTCATTACAACAAACTTTTCAAAGTAGTTTCTTGGTCCGTATCAACTTTACCATTATCTTTTCAAACTGTTCACTTTCTTGTCAAAAATGCAATCATCTATCCAGGCCAGGGACAGCGCTTTCTTGTTCCCACTGGTGTGCTTAGAACTAGAAGTGATTTCACTGGTTGCTCCTTGTATAACCTCCTTTAGAGTCAGAGTGATGGATCTAACTTTATGCTTTTTCTTTTCCTGTAAAATACCCTGTTGAATTATACTCTTTTGTTCAAGGATATGATCCCTCAGTTGCCTTTGGTGTTATTTATTTATTTATTTATTTTTGGTCTTTCCTTAAAATTGTATCCTTTCCTATTTCCATTGTTTTGCTCTTATTCCAGCAGATTTTATTAAAATAAATCCGAAGCCCTCCCTTGCTGCACGACCTTGTCTCTCCCATCCTCACTATTTGCGATGTATTTCCACCCAGGTTATTGCAACTGTCTCCTTACTGATATGCTTTTCTCCAGGCTTTCTCTTTTATGGTCTGTGATGAACAGATTCACCATCCTTGTTTCATGAAGTCTCTGCTCTATAAAGAAAAGAAAGAAAGAAAGGAAAATGTGTGTAGAAAAAGCTATGAACACTGAAGCTGCAGAGAATCAGCTGCACCTTCTTTGAACTATGTGTTTAAGTTACTCTCTGCGGTAACTGACTTCCTCTTTCTGGGAAATTTCTGCGACATTGTTACTGAACTAAAGTTGGGCCATCTCACCTGCACCCAGAAAAGTGGATCTAGTGACTCCAGGTTATGATGAAGGAAAGTATGGCTGAGCAGGGAGAATGGGCAGTTCATGATCAAAAGACCCTCAGGAAAGGTTGTTTGTTTGTTTGCATTTTTAATTGGAAGAAAATTACTTTACGGTGTTATGTTGTTTTCCGCTGTACAATGCAAATGAGCCACAATTATACATGCAACCCCTTCCTCCTGAGTCTCCCTCCCCTCCCGCACCCCACCCCTCTAGGTCATCACAGGGCACCAGGCTAGGCTCCCCGTGTTATGCAGCAACTTCTCACCAGCCCTCTGTTTTACACAAGGCTGTGTATATATGTCAATGCTACTTTCTCCATTCGTCCCACTCTTTCATTCCCCCACTGTGTCCACAAGTCCCGTCTCTATATCTGAGTCTCCATTCCTTCCCCGCAAATAGGTTCACCAATGCTTTCTAGATTCCATATACATGCATTAATATACTATGTTTGTTTTTCTCTTTCTGACTTAACTCTGTATAACAGCCTCTAGGTTCATCCACCTCACCAGAACTGACTCAAATTCATTCTTATGGCTGAGTAATATTCCCCTGTATATATGTACCATATCTTCCCTATGCATTTATCTGCCTATGGACATCTAGGTTGCTTCCATGTCCTGGAAATTGTCAACAGTTCTGCTATAAGCAGCTCATGCAGCTAAATATCAGAAAAATAAACAGCCCCAGCAAAACATGGGCAGAAGACCTAAACAAACACTTCTCCAAAGAAAACACTCAGATGGCCAATAAGCAGATGAAAAGATGCTCATTATCACTAATTATTAGGAAGGGTTTTAAGGACAGAGAGAAGGAGAAGGTCACAGGGCATGTGATCAACTTGTGCACAGTTCTCTGGCTGGTTGGTGGGTGGTATTTCCAGAGGTAACATCATCAACCTTCTGCCTCCAACTGGTGTGGAGTCCACATGCTTTTGGTTACCAGATTCTAACGGGAGTCTGCTTTCTGTAAAAGCCATTTAGGAATGTGCATCACACACTGTTATCTGTGTCCTGCAGGAGGGAACTGTAACTTCTGTGACTCTGCCATGCAGCTCATCTGTTGTTTAAATTGTTACTCTCCTGGTCCATCTGCTATTCTTTGTTGCTACGTTTATAGTATTTTAGTCATTAACTCTTTTTTTTTCTTATTTTTGTTTTGCTTTCTTTATTTTTTTTTTAATTTTTATTTTTACTTTATTTTTCTTTACAATACTGTATTGGTTTTGCCATACATTGACATGAATCCACCACGGGTGTACATGAGTTCCCAAACATGAACCCCCCTCCCAACTCCCACCCCATATCATCTCTCTGGATCATCCCCGTGCACCAGCCCCAAGCATCCTGTATCCTGCATCAAACATAGACTGGCGATTCATTAACTCTTGAGCCAACACTTCGAGACTCAGGGGAGGCCAGGAAGACTAGGGCAAAAGCCTTTTACTTCAAAACACAGGGACACAGGGGCTCATAGCTGGTTTCAAAATGGACATCCTTACAGGTGCCACATAGGGTTTTTCTGCAAGGACAATGCATCTAGGCACATATTATTCATGTTCATGGGACTCTCACAGCAAGAATACTGGAGTGATTTGCCATGGCCTCCTCCAGGGAACCAAGTTTTGTCAGAACTCTCCACTATGACCTATCCATCTTAGGTGACCCTGCATAGCATGGATCATAGCTTCATTGAGTTACACAAGCCCCTTCACCATGACAAGGCTGTGATACTCATGGGAAGGACTGGTGCTGAAGCTGAAGCTCCAATACTTTGGCCACCTAATGTGAAGAGTCGACTCATGGAAAAAGACCCTGATGCTGGGAAAGACTGAGGAAAGGAGGGGAAGGAGGAGACAATGAGATGGTTGGATGGTGTCGCCAACTCAGTGGATACGAATTAGAGCAAACTCAGGGAGATAGTGAAGGACAGGGAGGCCTGGCATGCTCCAGTCCCTGAGGTTGCAAAGAGTTGGACACAACTTAGCAACTGAACACGCATATGCACATATGACAGTCCCCAGAATTAAACAGGTACTCAGCACTCTTACTTTAGGGCCATTAGAAAAGTCACATGCATGCTCAGTCGCTCAGTCATGTCCAACTCTTTGCAACATCATGGACTGAATTCCTCCAGGCCCCTCTGTCTGTGGGATTTCCCTGCAAGAACACTGGAGTGGGTTGCCATTCCTTCCTCCGGGTGTCTTCCCCACCCAGGGATTGATGAAGACAATAGGGTTCGTAGACTGAAAGTCATCAGATATGTTTAAATCTAAGAGTTCTAAATGATGCAAAAAATAGAATTAATCATTTTAGAGCAGTAATTTTCAATCAGGGGGAATTTTACTAACATCCTCCTCTTTGGCAATGTGTGAGGACTATTTTTTTGTTTGTTTTTCATATATTCTCAAATGGAGGAAAGAAGGTGTTAGTGGTACCCAGCAAGCAGAGGCCAGGGAGGCTGCAAACTATCCTTTCAAGCAGAGGACAGTCCCTCCCTTCACACTACAAACAAAGACCCAACTCAAAGGTTGAAGGTGCCTGGCTGAGCATGGGAGGACCAGCAGAAGCAAGCATTCACCCAGTCTCACCACTTAAACATCACCACCCGCCGCTCAGACCCTACACTTCTCTCCAGACGTTCTTCCATTAATGCACAGAACCAAGAAGGACAGAATCAGAATGCTTCTGAGGGCTTGCAGCCCTTATTCAGTGAGCAGGTCTAGTCAACGCACATCACGGTCCGTGTCTCCTGATGGGAAATCACACCACGAGATGCGTCTTGCCGAAAAACCTCAGACCTCTATCTGACCCAGCATCTATAGTCTGCTACCAATTTTCAGCAATTTTCGTAAATACATTATCACAAAGTGCATACTGTGGCAATCTCTACAAGACACTCTCTGACCCTTTTTCTTCTAAAAATAAATTTCTAAAGTAAAGACAGACAGGCGACATATCAATTGAAATACTCACAGGATACACCAACTAATCATGATCACAGAACAATGAATACCTGATAATAATTTTCATACTTACAGTACATCACAATGATAGAGGGGAAATATACATGTTTCTACCTATCCAGGGTCATGTTTGTCTGCATCTCACTGTTGGATGGAGTTGTGATTTTTTGGGGGGCTTCCCAGGTGACTCAGAGGTAAGAATCTGCCTGAAATGCAGGAGATGTGTATATATACAGATACATATACACACACCATCTACAGCCACTGAAAACAATGAGACACTCAGGTGAAAAATCAATCAAACATGAATAGGACTCCTGTGCTGGAAACCACACAATGCTGTTGAAAGCAAGCAAAAATCAAAATAAATGGAGAGAGATCACATTCAAGAATTGGAAGACTCGGGCTGAAGATGCCAATTGTCCCAAAATGGATACACAGATTTTCCACAGTTACTATCAAAATCTCAGCAAGGTTTTTTTGGTAGATCTAGGCAAGATCATTCTAAAATTTATGCAAAAATATGAAGGAATAAGAATAGCTTAGCTTTAAAAAAGAATAAAACAGGAGAAACAGCCCACCTAGTTTGAAGACTGTAAGGCTACAGTAATGAAGGCCATGCGGTGCTGGTGGAAGGGTAGCCACATAAACCCACAGAATCTAATGGAAAGCCCATAAACGGACCCACAAACAGAGCCCCATGCCCCTTGAATTTTGACAAACATGCAAAAGCAGTTCAGCGGGGGAAGAACAATCCTTGCAAGAAATGGCGTTCAAGCAGTTAGACATAAGACCACAGAAAGAACCTCAGCCTGCGTCTCATGCCTTACATGAGAATTAACTCAAAGTGGATAAAGAGTTAAACATAAAATGGAAAGCTAAAAAAACAATTCTAAAGCTATAAAACTATCAGAAAAAAATTGTAGGTTTTTTTTTGTTTTTTTTTTTTTTACAATTTGGATCTAAGGTAAAGGATAAACAATTTTCATGGAGGAACAGCTGCTGTAATCCTGCCTTTTACTGGGATTTCTTTGAGCCAGCATTTAGAATGTGCCAGGTTGTCCCATGGGACTAAACGCTTGTTAACCTTCCTTACAAAGTACGTGTGCTCAGTTGCTCTGACTCTTTTGAGGCCTCAGGGGCTGTAGCCCCCCAGGCTCCTCCATCCATGGGATTTTCCAGGCAAGAATCCAGCAAGAAAACCCAAGGAGGGTCACCATGCCCTCCTCCAGGGGATCTTCCTGACTCAGGAGTCAAACCCACATCTCCAGGGTTGAAGGCGGATTCTTCACCACTGTGCCACCTTAGTAGTTATACAGCCTAGCTAATTCTGCCCTAGGAAAAGGCGAAACTGCATACATTGTCATATGTGTTTTCTGTGAAAGGACACTCTACCTCCCGCAGAAAATCTCCTGAGTTAAGGCCAGCAGTGGACGCGACGAGCTGACACAGGAAGACGGGCTCTGTCACCTGGGATGCTTATCTCGTCTTCAGTAAATGATGGTATTAGACAAGGATAGTCAAACCAAGTGAGCAACAGATAGGATTTTTATGCGTTTCCCCTTTGAACAATATGATGATAAATTCATACAATAGCATTTGATTTCTTTCCCTCCCTACCAGAAGGATCAAGCAAAGCAAATGAGTTTGCCCTTCAGTTTTTGAAGCTTTTTGATGCATGACAACCTGAAGTACAGTGATAAGAACTAAGCGCCACACTTTAAATGAGCAATAAGCCAGTTTTTCAAGCTGTCTCCTTTAGTCTCCTTTCTGCTTTTTTTTGCCCCTTCTCATTTTTAGTTTTACATTATTTTTTAGAGGCACAATGCAAAAAGTGACTAACAAAATAAAAACAGACATAATATCTGATTTTCCACCTATAATCACCCCTCATTATATCATATGAACATACTGGAAAAATTCTAAAGACACTGACAGTATTTCTTTTGATAAGAAAAGGAACACATTTTAAACTTATTCCTAAAATTGTTCACTGTCGATGTATTGAAAAAAAAAACTTATACTCAGAAACCATTTCTAATGCACCATATGTGTAGAACTATACATAGAGCACACCTGTTTATTTGCTTTGAAAAATATAAAGTCAATGCTGCTGTAATTGAATGATTATCAATAATAAAATGAGTATAAGACATAGAAAATTTGGAAAACTCAGCAGTGGCCACAGAACTGGAAAAGGTCAGTTTTCATTCCAATCCCAAAGAAAGGCAATGCCAAAGAATGCTCAAACTACCACACAAATGCACTCATCTCACACGCTAGTAAAGTAATGCTCAAAATTCTCCAAGCCAGGCTTCAGCAATACGTGAACCGTGAACTCCCTGATGTTCAAGCTGGTTTTAGAAAAGGCAGAGGAACCAGAGATCAAATTGCCAACATCCACTGGATCATAGAAAAAGCAAGAGAGTTCCAGAAAAACATCTATTTCTGCTTTATTGACCACGCCAAAGCCTTTGACTATGTGGATCACAATAAACTGTGGAAAATTCTGAAAGAGATGGGAATACCAGACCACCTGACCTGCCTCTTGAGAAACCTATATGCAGGTCAGGAAGCAACAGTTAGAACTGAACATGGAACAACAGACTGGTTCCAAATAGGAAAAGGAGTACATCAAGGCTGTATATTGTCACCCTGCTCATTTAATTTCTATGCAGAGTACATCATGAGAAACGCTGGGCTGGAAGAAGCACAAGCTGGAATCAAGATTGCCGGGAGAAATATCAATAACCTCAGATATGCAGATGACACCACCCTTATGGCAGAAAGTGAAGAGGAGCTAAAAAGCCTCTTGATGAAAGTGAAAGAGGAGAGTGAAAAAGTTGGCTTAAAGCTCAACATTCAGAAAATGAAGATCATGGACTGTGAAGAAGGCTGAGTGCTGAAGAATTGATGCTTTTGAACTGTGGTGTTGGAGAAGACTCTTGAGAGTCCCTTGGACTGCAAGGAGATCCAACCAGTCCATTCTGAAGGAGATCAGCCCTGGGATTTCTTTGGAAGGAATGATGCTAAAGCTGAAACTCCAGTACTTTGGCCACCTCATGCGAAGAGTTGACTCACTGGAAAAGAGTCTGATGCTGGGAGGGATTGGGGGCAGGAGGAGAAGGGGACGACAGAGGATGAGATGGCTGGATGGCATCACTGACTCGATGGACGTGAATCTGAGTGAAGTCTGGGAGTTAGTGATGGACAGGGAGGCCTGGCGTGCTGTGATTCATGGGGTCACAAAGAGTCAGACACAACTGAGCGACTGAACTGAGCTGAACTGAAGACACAGAAAAGTAAAAAAAAGAAAATGAAACAACCACATAGCTAAAACCACTGAACAGAATGAACTTAGCTAGTTAATTTTACAACTGTTCACTGAGTATCTGGTTTGTGCCAAGCACTGTCTTGGCTGATACAGAAACCATAAGTGGGCAGGTGCTCGGGGATTTTATCTTCTGATCAATCAGGAGGGTAGGGGTGCCCCTCCCTACTTTGGCCAGTGTTTGACTTTGTGTCTAGGGCCTTTCTGTCACGTTAATAATAATGAATTGTTTCACATGCTAATAATAGTAACACATAGCATGCTTCATCACTCCTGAGACATCTTTTTTTCTTTTTCCTACATTTTAGCATCTCTGATTTGGGAAATGTCTTACAGTCACTAATAAGAGGATCTCATGTCACTTTTTCATTTTCTTTTTCAGTGGTTGCCTGAAATAAGAATGCATCTTATAAGCAAGGGTGTCTGAGGCTTGCTGTTCAGCCAGGTTGTGATGAGGCCAGTTGGGGAACTGTTGTGGGTGATGCACAGGTCTGGGCGTTTCACAGCTTCGGAGAGGAGAATGAGGCTGTCTCTTTGGAGAGCAGAGCTGTGTGAGTGAGGACAGACTCTGTGTATATCTGAGGTTCCCTCCATCAAGAAGGACCAGCCAGAGTGAGGCTGCAGAGCGGGACGGTGTGGGTGGGTCTGCTGAACGTCTGGAGGACCAGGGTGAGCTCTGGGAGGGAGTTGTGGGGGATGAGCTCCACTGAGTCAGGCAGGAGCGAGGTCAGGAAGGCTACAGAGGGGAGCTAAGACATTTAAGGAACCAAGTGTCCAGGGAACAAATAGAAGATGAGGGCACATTTATCTGCAAGATGTTAAGTTAGTTATTTCATTTGGTAGCCAGATAAGAGCACCTGACCAGGGGTGAAGGGGATACAGGTAGCAAAGCTCCATGTGTGTGCTCAGTGACATAGTCATGACCTTTGCGACCCCGTGGACCATAACCTGCGAGGCTCCTCTGTCCGTGGGATTCTCCAGGCAAGAACACTGAAGTGGGTTGCCATTTCCTTCTCCAGGGGATCCTGCATTGGCAGGCAGGTTCTTTATCACTGAGCCACCTGTGAACCACCCCACCACCCCAGAAAAGCTCAATGACCAAATCAAACAATTATATGGAAAATGTATATGAATGAAAGCTGTTGTTTTCCTCATTATTTTAGGCTTAGAGAAATGATATAATCCCAACTATAAATGTTCACCACTCAGAAAGACACATTCGTACTTCATATTCAAGGAAGAAAAAAATGTTGAGATGTCTATGCCACCATGCAGTGAAATTGCAATTCAGATGTCAGGGAATACTGTTTTCTTTAATATAGGCTTATTTGGAGTAAGCAATATTGAAATAACTAGATCTCTTTCTAAACACTTTAAAGAAATTGAAAAGAACAATCATCAACTCATCTTGATATTTAATTTTGCCATTAAGTATATGAACTTCTACAAGTAATTAGATGAATTTTGCATTAGGGATTATATCTACCTGAAAATGAAATGAAGCCTTTAAAAAAAAACCTGTTTAATCATGCCCTATAGATGTAACATTCTGAAAATATACTGCTCATGAACTGGAAAGGCTCTGAGGAATATTTCCTATCATGATTTTGTCTTAAAATTTACCACTAAAACCCTCAAAGGCATTCTTAAATATTTCTAAGGAAACTCCACAAACATCTGCATGCCCTTTAGGCCTCAGATCCTGACGTCAGTGTTCTCCTGGGGCCTCAGGTTCTTTAGTTCATGGAAAACAGAGGAACAGCTCGAGGTTCTGCTACCTGAAGGGCAGTAATTTAGATCTCCAGGGGGAATGATTTCCCAGGGAACGTGTTGATCTCCAGGGGAACGCACAGGGAGTGGTCATAGTTGATGTAACCAGAAAACAGTGGGTGAAGAAATTCTCAGTCCAAGAAGGACCAACTGAACACCACTGAACACCACCTGTCTCTTTTGTCCTGGGGAATTGGACCGTGAAGAATCTGCACTCATCTCTTTTTGAGTGGGAGAATTAAAAGCCAGTGCAAACTTGGATTTTGCTTCAGATCAGAGGAAAAGAAAAGCAGGGAGGCAGACACTGTGTCATTGCTACTGAAAGAAGAAAACCTTAAAAGCACTGATGCTACATGGCTGGGTGGAAGGCTGGCAGAGGAGGAGGATGCCGTCAGCGTGGGATCAGGGCGCCCATGCTTGGCTTTGTAAGACAGTAATTAGCTGCTCAACTGGAGTTCCCATGGAGGACGCAGGGGACTGGAGCTAATTATGTCAGAGAAAGATCTGGAGAAATGAAGCCAGGAGGAAACCGCCCACACCACATGCCACCACCACAAACAGAAAAGAAAATCTTCAATTTGGAACAAAGAGAAAATTAAGAAAACATGTTGTTTACTTAATTCCTGACTTGAAAAGCAGAAGCAATTCTCATGGGAAATGGTGGCAGGAAAAATGTTGTACAATGGAAGGCCCTGTGGAGGAAACAAAAATAAAGCTAAAAGGAGCGAAAACAGAAAAACAATGAGGAAGAATTTTGACGAAATAGAAAACCAACTGCATCATTATATCAAAAGTCATCAAATTAAGTTTCTTCAACTCTTTCATTGTCTCTTTAAAGTTATATCATATTTTATCAAAATGACTCCTAACCTTCTACAAATAAGATGTATTTTTTAGATTACAATATTTTTTAAAGTTACTACTGTAGCATTTTTAAATAAACCTAATTTTTTAGTCATTGTTTTCTCACATCTTAAAATAAATCTTAGCAGCCATATGCTTTTGGAAGAAGCTGACAGCTATCCCTTCTTTACTGATAATGTATATTTGTCAATGATTAACTTGATATGCTCTGTGTGTATGTGTATATTTAGTCGTTATACTGACAAATAAATCAAAGCAGATTTATTTCACATAAGCAGCGTAGAATACACACAGAATTCCATTTTGAAATGATTACTAACTGCCAATAATAAAGAAGTAGTGATGGTCTTTCTAAAGATTTCCATTCATGTATCTGTGCCAAAGAACCCAGCAACAACTCTCTACAAAAGTGAATTCCAGTGCTATAGATATGTTTTCATTTTTTGACAGTTCTTAAGAATGAAGAGTTCATGACCTGAGCCACAGTCAGCAAAAAAAAAGAATCAACTGTTAACTAGTTTGTTCTTATAACCATCTATATTCAATTCGTGCACATTCTCCACCCCAAATAGTATATTTAAAATTTATCTGGAGAAGAGTTCCATTTGTTCACAGTCATAGTCAGCCTTCTCCCTGTGTCTCTTCACTGCCACAATATCTATAATAAAAAGGAATAAAAGCACCACCACGCAATCTAAGTCGTCAGCTTTCTGGTGATTTATTGATTGGTAGCTACCAATTGGATGCTGAAACTCTTTTTTAAGCCATGTGGACCTCTTACAACTTTTAGAATAAGCAACTGTAAGAATTAAACAGAAAAAGGAATTCATCTGAAGCGTTTTGACATAATCACATTAAAGTATCTGGTAGCATGAAGCATCTGTTTACATATGAGAAATGATTACATAACAATGTGCATTATAATAGCTAACAGCTCCAAAACAACAGTGGGTATTTTATCTCTCTGTAGGCCCACTTAGCACCAAGCTGCTGGGAAAAGCCAGTTATATGCTACGAAAAATTAATTTTCCAATATTATAGATAAACAGGAAGAAACTCTGGAAAAGTCATTGAACATGTTATCATTGTGCACAGAGGAAAAATTAAGTGAAAGATGCAATGTGCTTTATCTTAATTTCAGCAGCCTCTGGGTATCATTCCACCTGAAACATAAAAGGAGAAACCCAGTAAGCAAGTCTGGACAGTAGTTTCGTGATGGAAATGAAGTAGGTCAAATAAAAATAGGAGAAAGTTCTTGTAAAATGCAGTTTAACCTTCCTGCTTCCCAGGTGGCTCTAGTGGTAAAGAACATGCCTGCCAGTGCAGGGGATGCAAGAGACTCATGTCTGATCCCTGGGTAGGGAAGATCCCCTGGAAGAGGAAATGGCAACCTACTCCAGCATTCTTGCCTGGAGAATCCCATGGACAGAGGAGCCTGGCGGGCTACAGTCCATGGGGTCTCACAGAGGCAGACACCACTGAAAGGACTGAACTCACACACAGACACTGTGAAGGAGACTTGCCCAACTTAAAATAGACATGGGATTGGAGTGGGGCAGAGAGGAGGTAAGAGGAATACAGGTTAAGTAAGGTCTTTAAGGGGCTTCCCTACTGGCACAGTGGTAGAGAATCTGCCTGCCAATGCAGGAGACTCAAGAGATGTGGTTTCGCTCCTTGGGTTAGGAAGATCCCTGGAGGAGGCAGTGGCAACCCACTCCAGTATTACTGCCTAAAAAGTTTCATAGGCAGAGGAACCTGGGGGCTCTAGCCCATGGGACTGCAAAGAGTCAGACAGGACTAAGCACCTGAGCCAGAATTCTTTTCTGGGAAATTCCATGGGCAGAGGAGCCTGGTGGGTTGCACTCAATGGGGTGGCAGAGAGTTGGACATGACAGAGCACACACAAGCTCTTTAAAACTCAGAGTGCTAGCCTGACTTCCAGATAAAGGCAGGTGTGGTTCACTGATAAAATTACCGGACATGTAGAGGACTAGAGGGTGTCCCTGGTGGTCCAGTGGCTAAGACTTCACACTCCCAATGCAGGGGGCCTTGGTTCAATCCCTAGTCAAGGAACTAGATCCCACATGCTACAACTAAGAGTTCAAAGGGCTCAACTAAAAGATCCTGTGTGCCACAACTAAGACATGCCACAGCCAAATAAATAGATAAATGAAAAGGAAAAAGAAACTGACCAGCGGGAGCACGGAATGGGAAATTCTGTGTCTCCACAGTTACTGCTTTTCTGCAGGGCAGAGAATGGGCATCAGGATCCCCCTGAGTTAGCAGCAGCCCAGATATTACATCTGTAAATAAACATGGAAACTGAGGATATTGATTTTTACCTGTTATAGCAAACTGTGGGATTATGAAATGCCTAGAACCCCTCTGTTCCATGAAGAGGGAGCTCCTTTCAACACCACCCCAGCACTTTAATCAGTTTTTACCTGGATCATTCAGTCCAAAAGCCTCAAAACTACTTCCCAGGACCCATCAACAGCAGCTTGAGAGTTAAGAGCCCCAATAGTGCAGCCAGAATTTAAGCCTTATCTTGAATTTAAGCCTTATCTTCAACATTTATGACCGAGACAGTTCAGTGTTTGCGGTGTTATGTAATTTTCTTCAAGGTTCAGTTCTTTTATCTGTTAAATGAGACAAATGATAGAATCTATCTCATGTATTTGCAAAAGCATTGGCAACTGTTACAAAGATGACAGAAACTGCATAAACAGTATCCCCATGATAAATATTAAGTAGTTAGTATATCCTACCCATTGTGCTCAGCATTGGAAACTAATATGCAAAAAGTAGACACATCCTCTTGTCTCATGGTGGTTACAAACTAGTTTGAAATTTACATAGTGTGTGTTAAGTAATTTATATGGTTCTCAGCACGTGGTAGGCAGCTACTAAATATTATTTGTTGTTATTAACACTAGTAATAATAATGTTATGACATCGTCCTTATGGCAGATATTTCTAAATCTCCATGGAAGATGTATCATGGAGGAAATATGAGAAGTGTGTGTGTATGTATTCTTTACCATCTGTATGCATATATGTATGCATAGATATTTTGTTTATGTGCATATGTATTTGGGCTTCCTCAGTAGCTCAGTGGTAAAGTATCTGTCTACAATGCAGGACCTGGAGGATATGAGGGTTCGATCCCTGGGTGAGAAAGATCCCCTGGAGGAGGGAATGGCTACCCACTCCAGTATTCTTGCCTGGAGAATCCCATGGACAGAGGAGCCTGGAGGGCACAGTCCATAACATCACAAAAAGTCGGACACGACTGAAGTTACTTAGTGTGCACGTAGCGCATATATATTTAATAATCAGATTTTATATCAGAATTTCCCTTTATAATTCAAGTTTAAATATATATGTGCTCATACACACAGATATCAACTGGATACAAATACAGACAAATAGTCAGTGTCCAGCAACCCCGGAGTGGTTCAGTGCACAGCCTATGAGACCAGACGCAGCAGCTCTGGCTGTGAGCATGGAGGTTTTTGGAGCAGTGGACCTGGGGGAGCTTTTGGTAACTCATAGTTAAGATAAAAATTATAAACCAGCAAGGGCTAGAGTTTATTTATTTTTCTTTTTTAAATTTTAATTGGAGTTTAATTATTTTACAATATTGTATTGGTTTTGCCATACATCAACATGAATCCGCCACAGGTATACACATGTTCCCCATCCTGAACCCCCTCTCTCTTCCCTCCCCATTAGAATCAAAGTTCTTCTGTCCCTTGTCCCATTTGAAAGCATGAATGTTGTGAAGAGGCAAAAAAGTGTAAAAACTGGTACAAAGTTTTTTATTAGACACACAATGCAACTAGTGGGAGAGCACACAGAGACGCTGTGCAGTTAAGACAGAAGCAAGGCAGAGACACACACCCAAGAGAAAGGGTGTGGTGTCCCCGCAGTGAGGAGGAGCCCAGGAAAGGGGTGATCCAGATCGCTTGCACAGGGCAGTTCATCGGGTTTTCTCTGGCCAATCATCTTGCTTCGCCTGGCCCTGAGTCTGTATTTGGTTTATCTCAGGATTCTCCCCTGTGTGGGTATATCTCTTAGCCAAGATAGAGTCCAGAGCCAGGGTCTCTAGGAAGAACGCACTGTGGTCTGGCAGCCCCTCCCTTCTCTTTCCTCTGAGCAGCGTCTCTGCACTTGCATAGTCAGGAGGGTTTCCTTGACCTGGGGAATGAGAAACGCACGGTCTCTTTATCTCCTATCCAAACAGGACTCAATTCCTCCTGGCTCTTGCCCTTATCCTAATCTTGGAGTGTCCACAGAGCCCAGATTCCAGCTGCTCAGCCTGGGGCCTTTCTGTCTCCTGCCCCATCCACAGGTGGTTTTAGTATTTACATTCCCACAAGCCATTTATGAGGGTTTCACTGGTTTTGTTGTTGTTTTCCTTCTTGTCTGTGTTGATGTGGTCAGTCTTTTATTGTTTAGCCTTTCTGCTGAGTCTGTATGAAAACATATTCGCCCCCACCATTTGAAGCTGGGACAAACCTAGACAGTGTATTAGCAAGTAGAGACATCATTTTGCTAACAAAGGTCCGTCTAGTCAAAGCTATGGTTTTTCCAGTAGTCATGTACAGATGTGAGAGGTATACCATAAAGAAGGCTGAGTGCTGAGGAACTGATGCTTTTGAATTTTGGAGTTGGAAAAGACTCTTGAGAGTCCCTTGGACAGCAAGGGGATCAAACCAGTCAATCCTAAATCAGTCCTGAATATTCTTTGGAAGGACTGATGCTGAAGCTATGATCCTTTGGCCACCTGATGTGAAAAGGCGACTCATTGGAAAAGACCCTGATGCTGGGAAAGATTGACTGAGGGAGGAGAAGGGGACGACAGAGGATGAGACGGTTGGAAGGCATCACCAACTCAAGCAACATGAGTTTGAGTAAGCTCCTGGAGATGGTAAAGGACAGGGAAGCCTGGTGGGCTGCAGTCCATGGGCTCACAGAGTCAGACACGACTGAGGAACTGAACAACAATAAGTTCCTTTGGGAACCTCCTCTCTGTATACACGTTTTGGAGGGATGTTTCTGATTTTTTGCATTGTTTGCTTTCTGAAGTCCAGCTTGTTGGCATCTTTGCTGCCATCTGGACATTTGCAGGAGCTTCAGGATCTGTGCTTCCCAATGCTTCTCTGGGAGGCTCCTCCCCGTGGAAATTCCATCAGAAAGTGGTTCTGACTGCAGCACTGTTTCTTTGTTCCCCTTGAATGCTGATTAAAGATTCAGTGTACACAGCATGAACGTTGCTTTTAAGCCCACAAACAGTCTAGCAGAAATTGTTTGGGACTTTTAAAACATATGTAATATTTTACACTTACTGTTAAATGTCAGGCACTGGGAGAATAATACCTATTTTCTCATGGAGTTCAAGGGTAAGAAATGGTTGAGGTCGTTACCAGATGGTGCAATTTGAAAAAAAGGCTAGATTCTTGACTGAATTAACTTTAATTTCACTTCAAGGTGTTAAAACCTTTTTACCTTTTTACTTCAGCTCCCTCCAAGGGCACATGCCAGCCCTGGGGTTTGCCAGCTCAGCTCATCTGCGGATGCTAACATCATACCCTGATAGCAGTTGATTCGACATGCAAACACCTCCTCTGTTTGAAGCAATTGGTCTCCTGGAGAGGGTTTTGAAAGAGCTCTTGTTCTATTTCTGAATTTGATTAAAATAGCTTATTAGTCAGCCGAGTAAATTAAATACTTGCCTTTACATTTCCATGGAATTTGGAGAAAACCCAATAAAAGAGATCAATGTAGTTCACAGAAGTTTTATGACCACCACTATTTTGCAGGACTTGTTATGAATATTAGATTTGCAGAGTCTGGCCTCATAATTCCATATCTAATGGATCTGAAACATGAATATCTTCTCATAAATAGTATTGATGGAAGAAGGCTCCCATGGAGTATAAAATAATCTCCATATTCAAAAGTCAATTAGTACTAAGTCGTTTCTTTTCCTTTCATTTTTTTATTAAACATTTCCACCCCTTGACTACAGAAGTCTTCCTGTTAAATCTTTCAAAAGTATATCTGCAGGAATTTTTGAATAGTTCAATATTATTCACAACACTTAATTTTTATGATTGCTTCTAATTATTACTAAATGGAGTTCGGGCTCATCTACTTATTAGTTACTTTGACTTTTAATAAAGGGAGACTTTCTGTCTTCAATTTCAAGTCCTCAACCTGTGCTCCCATCCAGTTTCATCGGTGACATTTTATGATTTGGAATGAGGAAGAGGGGCCTTGTATTTTCAGAGCACAATAAAGACCAAGCGCGTTTAATGTCCAGCAGTGTTTTCAGAGGTAACGTAACCAAGCACAGAGCAGTAATGCAGCTTTGTACCAGCTACCAAGGGTTGGGCCCTATTTATGTGACCTGCACAGCTGAGTGCAGGCAGCTGAGTTAGCGGTGTCTACTGGGTAAAAAAGAATGTAAGTGGACTTCCCTGGCGGTCCAGTAGGTAGGACTCCACACTTCCACCGCAGATGCAGCTGTTGACAAGTTCAATCCTGCCTGCCACAGGGCATGGCACCTCCCCCACAAAAAAAAAATGTAAGTTTATACACTTTTTTTTTTTTTAAAAAAAAAGCTGATTAGAGTGTCTCACCTTGAGACAGACAGAAGGAAAAAAAAAGTTTTTGCCTTGAGTCATCATCTGTCCTGTTGTTTAGTAAGAAGGCGCTTCAAGTGATGTCGTAAAAGGCGATGTAGGAATTGCCTGGAAGAGTCCACGTGGACTCTGGCCAGTATAACTTGCCACTGATTGACTGTAAAAGTGACCATTCTCGTGAAAGAAAAAGTTAGAGCAGCCAAGAGATGTTCTCAAATGTTTGGGAGTCTGCTCTTATCCCTGTGATTTTAATCTACATAACAGAATAGCTTCTCATATTAAAAAAGATATTAATGCATACCTGTGGAATCTGGAAAAATGGTACAGAGGAAACTTTTTGCAGGGCAGGGATAGAGAAGCAGACATAGAGAATGGATGTGCGGGCTTGGGGTTGGGGGAGGTGGGGATGAATTGAAAACTTGTGATGTACATATATACACTTATTGTTGATCAGTTGCTTAGTCATGTCCAACTCTTTCTTACTCTATGGACTGCAGCACACCAGGCTTCCCTCTCCATCACCATCTCCTGGAGCTTGCTCAGATTCATGTCCTTTAAGCCGGTGATGCCATCCAACCATCTCATCCTCTGTCATCCCCCTGCTCTTCCTGTCCTCAAATTTTCCCAGCATCAGGGTCTTTTCCAATGAGTTGACTCTCTGCATCAGGTGGCCAAAGTACTGGAACTTCACCTTTAGCATCAGTCCTTCCAATGAATATTTAGGATTGATTTCCTTTAAAATTGACTGGTTTGATCTCCCTGCTGTCCAAGGAATTCAAGAGTCTTCTCCAGCATCACAGTTCTAAAGCATCAATTTATCGGTGTTCAGCCTTCTTTACCATCCAGTTCTTACATCCATACATGACTGTGGGAAAAACCATAGCTTTGACTAGATGGACCTTTGTTGACAAAGTGTCTCTGCTTTTTAATACACTACCTAGGTTTATCATACCTTTTCTTCCAAGGAGTAAGCATCTTTTAATTTCGTGGCTTCAGTCACCATCTGCAGTGATTTTAGAGCCCAAGAAAATAAACTTTGTCACTGTTTCCACTGTTTCCCCGTCTATTTCCCATGAAGTGATGGGACCAGGTGCCATATCTTTGTTTTTTGAATGTTGAGTTTTAAGCTAGCTTTCCACTCTCTTCTTTTACCCTCATCAAGAAGCTCTTTAGTTCCTCTCCAAGTTTTGCTATTAGAATGATGTCATTTGTCTATCTGAGGCTATTGATATTTCTCCTGGCAATCTTGATTCCAGCTTGTGCTTCATCCAGCCCAGCATTTCACATGATGTACTCTGCATATAAGCTAAATAAGCAGGGTGACAATATGCAGCCTTCACATACCCCTTTCTCAATTTTGATCCAGTCCATTTTTCCATGTTCAGTTCCAACTGTTGCTTCTTGACCTGCATATAGGTTTCTCAGGAAGTGGGTAAGGTAGTCTGCTATTCCTATCTCTAAGAATTTTCTACTGTTTGTTATGATCCACAGAGCCAAAGGCTTTAGTGTACTCAGTGAAGCAGAAGTAGATGTATTTGTTTGGTTTTTTAATTCCCTTGCTTTTTCAATAATCCAATGGATATTGGGAATTTGATCTCTGATTCCTCTGCCTTTTCTAAATCCAGCTTGTACATCTGGAATTTCTTGGTTCACATACTACTAAAGCCTAGCTTGAAGGATTTTGAGCATTTCACCTTGCTAGCATGTGAACTGAGTGCAATTGTATGGTAGTTTGAAAATTCTTTGGCATTGTCCTTTGAGATTGGAATAAAAACTGATCTTTTCCAGGCCTGTAGCCACTGCTGCATTTTCCAAATTTGCTGACATATTGAGTGCAGCACTTTCACAGCATCATCTTTTAAGATTTGAAATAACTCAACTGGAATTCCATCACCTCTACTAGCTTTGTTCATAGAAATGCTTCCTAAAGCCCACTTGACTTCACACTCCAGGATGTCTGGCTCTAGGTGAGTGACCACACCATCATAGTTATCCTGGTCATTAAGATCCTGTGTAGAATAGAGAGCTAGTGGAAAGCTGCTGTAGAGTACAGGGAGCTCAGCTCAGCGCTCTGTGATGACCCAGAAGGGCGGGATGGGTGGGGGGATGGGAGCAGAAACTCAAGAGGGAGGGGATATATGTATACATAGAGCTGATTCACTTTGTTTTTTAGCAGGAACTAACATAACATTGTAGAACAACTATACCCCAATTAAAAAAAAAAAGATGATGAAGGAATCATTTAAGTGTTGTGACTTATGGGATCGAATTCTTGGGGGCAGTGTGGACCTCACAGAGAATAAAATTCTGGGCACAGTAGGGGCATCCATTTTCTAGAAGCAGCAAACGCCATGCCCTGACATTTGCTCTTATTTAATGGAAACTGTTGGGTCTTCCCAAGTGGTGAAATGATAAAGAAACTGCCTGCCAATGCAGGAGATAAAGGAGATGCAAGTTTAATCCCTGGGCTGGGAAGATCCCCTGGAGTAGGAAATTGTAACTCACTCCAGTGTTCTTGCCAGGAGAATCTCATGGACAGAGGAGCTTGGCAGGCTACAGTCCTTGGGGTCGCAGAGTCATATGTAACTGGGCATGCATACACAGTGGAAATTGTGAGAGAGGAAAATATCAATTTAGAAAATGTTGGCAATTATTTAATTTTAACTACATGCTTTGGTTCTTTATTTTTTTCCCAAATTATTAAAGATATTTTCATAGCAGTTCCAGTTGACTATTTCTTTTTTTTTTTTTTTTTTTTACAGTTGACTATTTCTTATCCTATGGAGTTCCAAGTGTGAGATTCATAGTGACTCAGTTTTACTTGAGATAAAATTCCTTTTGTTCTAAGAGCCCAG
Organism: Ovis canadensis; assembly: GCF_042477335.2. Lineage (NCBI taxonomy): Eukaryota > Metazoa > Chordata > Mammalia > Artiodactyla > Bovidae > Ovis > Ovis canadensis. The sequence goes on along the minus strand of NC_091270.1, from coordinate 18,968,182 downwards.
CACAATGTAGGTTCCATTAGTCAGCGCTGTTTGTCTCTAGATACGAATCTTCTGGGTTTTCTTGGGCCACTTCAGTATTAATAGGTGATAGTGATTCAGACTCATTGTTACGAGTGCACGGACGCCAGTCTTACCTGGGCTAAATGTGCATCTTCTAGACAGAAAGAGAGCCACTGAGCGCAGTTTCTCTTCAGTGTCCTGAGAGCAGAAGGCCCTGACCAACTCCAGAAGCATCAGAGGAGTGGAAGCTCGCCACTCCCCTGCAGGACAGGACACTGTCCACACTTACAGGAAGCACCACCAGGGTCTTCTCAGCCCAGGACATTCTACTCTTGTCACTATCAGGGCAGCGCAGTTATTAACTTAAGTCCACACTTCATTTCTCAGCTTCCTAGGCGGCTCAGTGGTAAAGAACCTGCCTGCCAATAAAGAAGACACAGGAGACGTGGGTTTGATACCTGAGTCAAGAAGATGCCCAGAGGAGGAAATGGCAACCTACTTCAGTACTTTCGCCTGGAAAATTCCATGGACAGGGAAGCCTGCTGGGCTCAATCCATGGGGTTGTAAAGAGCTGGACATGACTGACCACGCACTTGATTCTTGACACTTCAGGTTTCCCGAGTTTTTACCTGACATCCTCTTTCTGTTCCAGGATCTCATTCAAAACCCAGGGTTACATTTACGCAACGGGCCTCCCTGGACTGTGACCCCTGCTCAGACCTTCTTTGTTTCTGATGACCTTGCTGGTTTTGTGGTGCCCCTGCTGGTCCCAGTGCCCTGGGTGCACGTTTCTCTTGCTCTCATGCAGCAGAATCAGGAGAAGGCAGGATCCCCTGGTGCTGCTGACTGCCAGGCCAGCCCTCTGCACTGAGACAGGCAGCATTGCTGGATCTCAACCATCAGCTCAGAGTCAGCTTTGAAGTCTCAAATCAGGTTACTAGGTCGTCCAGGAGAGAGGAGGATTTGACCATGTAAATGTGGCTCTCCCAGAGTTGCTGATCAATATCGGAACAAAATCATCGTTTTCCCAACAAGCGCTCTCTAGGGCCCCTGTCTTAGCTTTCTGGACAGCACCACAGAGACAGTTTTCACCTTCAATGACACATAGAAATGATTTGGGCAGTGCTGACCCTGAGTTTGGAGACTGATGCTTCCATAGCCTCTACGAGACACGGGGAAGAGCTGGCACAGCTCCTCCTGTAGTTACATGTCTCCTGGACTTCTAGGGTCCTATAATTTGGAATGGGAGCACCAAGGGGAAAAAGCAAAACAGCAGCATCATTCCTGACTCAGCTTAGCTGTCAACAGCACCTTTGAGAGCATCTCATTCTTGTTTTAGTCAAACCACATTTTCGTGAAACGCAAGTACAGTACTTCATGCACAGAACAGAATTTCCCCCGAACACCATAATCAAGCATGATTACACTTGATTTTAACAAGCACAGGGCACTTTTAATAGCAATCTGCTACTTTCCGAGATTATGTTATCGATCGTGATGGAGAGGGATATTTGTGGGAGACTCCAGGTCATTCCAGGTGCCTGGTTATGCTGCGTCCACACAGATTCCTGAAACTCAGGGAACGTATCCCTGCCAACCAGTGGGGAGAAGCCCATACCATCTGCAAAGGGCATGGTTGGTTGGTGGCAATCACAGGCTGCAGTGTTGTTGTCTAAAGGTGATGGGAGGAAGTCAGTTGTTTTAGAGAGATCTGGGTCAAATCCTCATAAAAATGAGACTCCAATGCAACAGGAGGTACCATGTGAGTGCTTGCACAAGAAAATGTACTTCTACCAACCCTTTCCTCAGCCAGATCAAGGAGCATTTACTGATCTTGGACACACTTTCATCAGATTAGTAACACCCACCACATAATAGTAAAGTGGTAGCAATAGATTGTTCTTATCATTATTGTTGTTTAGTTGCTAAGTCCTGTCTGACTCTTTGCCACTCCATGGACTGTAGCCCTCCAGGCTCCCTTGTCCATGGGATTCTCCAGGCAAGAATACTGGAGTGGGTTGCCATTTCCTCATCCAGGGCATCTTCCCGACCCAGGGATCAAACCCATGTCTCCTACATCAGCAGGTGGATTCTTTACCACTGAGCCACCAGGGAAGCCAATAGCCATAGATTATCTATTATCTATTCTGCAAGGAGATCCAACCAGTCCATTCTGAAGGAGATCAACCATGGGATTTCTTTGGGAGGAATGATACTAAAGCTGAAACTCCAGTACTTTGGCCACCTCATGTGAAGAGTTGACTCATTGGAAAAGACTTTGATGCTGGGAGGGATTGGGGGCAGGAGAAGAAGGGGATGACCGAGGATGAGATGGCTGGATGGCATCACTGACTCGATGGACGTGACTCTGGGTGAACTCCAGGAGTTGGTGATGGACAGGGAGGCCTGGCATGCTGCGATTCATGGGGTCGCAAAGAGTCGGACACGACTGAGCGACTGAACTGAACTGACTGAACTGATTCTGGTTTTGTTTTCTTAAAACCCCCAATTCAGGTTAGAGATGACAGTCAAGAAGCAAATGAGGAAAAGAATAGGCTTACAAACTCTGCAGAGCTGCTTTAATCACAAGTGTCAAAGTGTAATCTGCTGTGTTATACATATGCATAGTCTGTAAAAGGTTTGGTCTGAGCTTGTGAGAGGCCATTTTTAGGGCTGAGAAGTATCATATCCAACCCCAAATTTTATTTGGCAAAATATTATTTCATCAGCTTACTACCATGAAAACATATTCAAACAAAATAGATGCACTTTGTCATTACAGAAAATGTTGTTTTCATTTTCCATCTATTACTTGTATATTTTTTAGCTTGCCAAGATCTCAGTCTAGGACAAGGGTTAAGACATGATTGGACTTCATTAAATTCTCCAAAGTATATCAAAGGTCTTTATATAAACACAGTTTTTGCTTGTTCATAAAATACACCATTATCATTTTAATAAAATTTTTTGTCTTTTCAGGTTAAAAAAAAAAAAGAAAAAAGATGCACTGTTTTCCTAGACCCATCTGTCCCACCTGGGATCATAGGTGAATCAGGAGTTAGATAAAAGTTTCATGAAAGAGTCAGTGCATCAAACATATGATGGTAGCAAACATAGGTTTTGAATGCATGCTGCTACTGCTAAGTCGCTTCAGTCGTGTCTGACTCTGTGCGACCCCATAGATGGCAGACCACTAGGCTCCTCTGTCCCTGGGATTCTCCAGGCAAGAACACGGGAGTGGGTTGCCATTTCCTTCTCCAATGCATGAAAGTAAAAAGTGAAAGTGAAGTCGCTCAGTCATGCCTGACTCTTCGCGACCCCATGGACTGCAGCCTACCAGGCTCCTCCGTCCATGGGATTTTCCAGGCAAGAGTACTGGAGTGGGTTTCCATTGCCTTCTCCATATATAAATAGAAAATTCTGTGGCATTCATTAAAACTCATCTTGAAGAGCAGGTACTATGTGTGGGTAACTTGGCTAGGTACAGGGAATCTAAATGTCAATAAAATAGACCCTGTGCAAGTTTACAGTAAGTCACAGAAGATAAATACAACTCCCAGAGAAGAGACAAGTGAAGGCCAAGCCTGTGATCAAGTCTAATCCCAGAGTAAGTGCAATGGAAATCAGAATATCAACAGTGGATTGAGTGAATCAGGCTAAAGACAAGAGGAAATGGAATGTTTACAGCAGGCATGAGGCTGAAAGGAGGGGGTACTGTCAGGGACTAAAGGAAGTTGCAGCCTGGGTTGTGATCACAGGAGGGAGAGGGTCGGCGTGAAAGTTGACCCAGGGAGGTGGCAATGCCAGCTTTCTAAATCAGGCACAAGCCTTTGGGTTGAGATTGAAGGGGTTCGCCAGGAGTATTTCATGACATCTGGAGGTTAGAAAGATTATCTTGGCCTTGGCATCAAAAGTGGAAGAAGGAGGCACAATGGGGAGCAGAAAATATTTCAAATGACAACACTGATGATCAAAGATGGTTGACTGTGAATGGGGAAACCCTGAACCCAGGAGGCAATGCAAAATATGTTGGAAATCAGCTAAAACTACAGACACATTTGTGTGTGGTGTGTCTTGGTTTGTCTTTAGGAAGATGGTGACAATAACCATAAATGAACTGCATCAGTTCTTTGGGATTGTCCTAAAACAGTCTTTTTAGTAAAAATTATTAACCATGGGAGAGTCAAGATTGATAGGTTCATATTTTTGTTGCTAAGTTCTACATCAAATATTTCAGAATGTCATAAAAATATAAAACTGGAAAGGAGTGCCAGCAATTATCTCATCCCACCCTCTTTTGTTTATTAATAAGATGAAATAATGTGATTTAAGTTTTAGAGCTTATTGGTGCCAAAAATGAAGTGAGAATCTTCATCAGTAAAAACAGTATTCAAAAGTGGTTGTACTATTTCCTTTATTCCAAAACTGGAAGAATATACTGTCTAAATATTCATCTTGATCTTTGAGAAATATGAAGCAATATGGGGAACTGTGGAAGGAAACAGCATTAGTGATATTTGTGAGAAATAAACTGAACTTTAGGCGTGCTTATTATAAATGTTTTGAGCATACTGTACTATTGATAATGACAATGAGAAAATTATAATAATATGACCTTCTCCTCACTAACCCTCTCAATGTGAAATCACATCCCAAAGTGAATTCTTCCAGAGTTATAAAAATAGCAGGCTTCTGGCTGAAGGTGGAGGAATAGTATTTCTCTGCTCACCATTTCGTCTCTGAACCTAAGTAGCAAGTAGAAAAAGAAACGTGTGGGAAAAGGGGGAGTTGTTTCATCTCTGATGGACCAAGAGGGCATCTATCACGAGAAAGAGTAGCGTAAGCTCAGGATGGAAGCATTCAGTGACCAGGAGGACCAGGGCAGGGAGACCAGCAGGAAGGTGTGGGGCTCTGTGTTTCTCTCCAATGGAGTTTGCGAGGTTGGCCCTCAGTTTCCTCTGGGGATTGGTTCCAGGACTCCTCCACCTTGAGGTGGTCCACCTTTGAGGATGCTCACGTCTATGATATGAAATGGCATAGCATTTACATATAACACACAACCCCACATCCTCTGCACACTCACCTCTTGACTACCTGTAATGCTGTGTAGTAGTTGCTGCAGTGCAGCAAATTCAAGCTTTGACTCTGGGAGCTTTCCGGAATTTTTCTGCTGAATGTTTTTGATCTGTGGTTCAATGAACGTTGGTGAAAGTGTTACAAATGTCAGACCAAATGCAGGCCCCTTTTGCCCAAATTAAGCACCAGCACGTCTTCTCACACTTTCTTTTAGCAAATTCCCACAGCCAGGAGAAGCTTCCTTCCTGAGAGATGAGAGAGTTTAAGACCGAGCAGGGGCCTCCGCAGAGCAGAGAGGAGCAGAGGTGCTGTTGTGAGCAAAGCGCTGGCACCTGGCCCAGTCACTCGCATGGTCCTGTCGAAGGCCTGGCCATCCGTGAACTCTGACGCTTTAGAAACTCGGTTCTCACTCTCTTATGTGCTCACTATTGTTCTTTCAGGTCCCCTGCGCCAGCAGTTCCCACCCCAACACTTCACACCAGTCTCCTTATCATCTTTCTTCATCAGCCTTTTTGTCCTCCTGTAACCAGAAAATTAATAGAATAAAAATAAACCAGTTTCCCAATAATTTTATAATACTAAAATTAGAGAATACAATTTTCCCTTTGGACTTCCTAAAGTTAATACCTTGCTAAAATGTAACCAATATTCTCAACGGCATTTTAAAGAAATATTTATCAGCAGCCTGGAGCAATAGACTCTGTCTTCTAACAACTCTCAGTGTATGCCAGTAGCATGATTCTGAAGTTTAAATCAGTGACGAAAAGTATGTCAAGAGAACAGGAAAGTGGCCCAACCCTGACCTAGTGAAAGACATACCTATTCTAGAAGAATAAACTGTGTGGATATAGCTTCATGCACTTATCCATAAATAGAGTATCCTAATTTAAGTTGTATTAGTTTGCTGGAGCAGGCATGACAATGTACCACAGACTGGGTGGGGCTGAAGCACAGCCATTTCTTTGCTCACATTCCCAAGATCCAAGTGCTTATCAAGTTGGATTTCTTCTGAGGCCTGACATCTTGGCTTGTACATGACTGTCATCTGGCTGTGTCCTCATAGGCCCTTTCCTGTGTGTGCAAATCGCTGGAGTCTCTTCTCCGTATTAGAACATCAGTCATGTTGGATTGGAGCCCAGTCATTACAACCTCTTTTAAACTCAGTTACTTCCCTAAAGGCCCTGTCTCCAGGTAGAGCCATCCTGGGGCTTGGCGTTTCAGGGTTAGGAATTAGGAGGAGACAAAATTCTGTCCATAGCATCTCTGAAGAATAGTTGATTAGCAGTTAATTCAATATTGTATGCCCAGATAAGTCCTTGCTATGCAGATATGCTGTGGTGCCAAATTAGGACAGAGCCATATGCTTGGATAAAATGACATTACCGTATAAGATGAAATGCTTAACAAGAACACAGGCCTGGGTAGAGGCGATGCCAGCTCTTTAGAGGTGACCTAATGAAGTACTGTGGGCCCAGCCAAGATGCTTTTCCAGAAGCAATTTTGGGCTCGCTCTAATGCACAGATAATTGGATAATCAAGTGCCCAAATGTTGAGCCTAATTGTAGAGCAAAGTTGACAAAATTAACCTAGAAAAAATGTTTACATTATGCACAGCTAAATGCCCGTTTCAATCCAGAAATCATGTTTGTGAAGTAGGCACAAGATAACTGTCTTAGCAGATATAGTGAACCCGAAATGTTTATCTATAGTTTTCTATAGTAAATGTTATTTAGTAACACTGTGCACTGGGTAGAGAAAGTCAACATACAATCTCTATCTTAGTAAAGCAGGTACAGGACAGTCATCTTTAAGCACTGTGACTTCCTAGCTGTGAGAAGAACTGGCTGCAAAACACACTTGGAGGAAACAGTGAGTTTATGTTCTCAGACTGTTAACTAAAAGCATGTGAAATGCTATCAGAAATGATAGCTTCATTTTGGTACAGTTAATATCTCCTTAGGAAAAAAAGAACTGACAGACCAGATAATTTGTTAACTGGCTCCCTAGTTTCTAAAATTAAAATCCACATTTTTTTTCCTTTTTTCATTGTGTACCTCTTTCTCTTTTTTCTGGCGGGCCATTCAAATGTGCTCTCCAGCCAGGACAACACACCTCCACTGGGAGTCAGCAAGTTGAAGATTCCCTGTAAATTGTCAACTAGTCCAGCAGAAGATGCCTTGCATGGCAGAAGAAAGATTCTGCCATGATCTTGATGGCAGAATTCAGAAAGAATAAAGAAATCATGAAATGGCTTTGGTTCATGATATTCTCAAGCATTCTTTTATTTTTTTACCTAATCTGTTACTTTGTTACTTTTTGACTTCTCTGAAAATTGTTCTAGTAATACCTTTTCTCTAAAACAACATTCCCTTTTATTTATCTTTATTTAACTCCCAACTTATTCCCAAAAGAATTTACAGAAACAGATTTGTACTTTTTTCCCCCTGAACACTGAACATAAACTAACAAGATATTTAAACACAGTACCAGCTAACACTGCCAAACATATTGAAAATGATTTTATGTTTGAGAGGGGATTTCTTTTCCATTGACATGGTATTTTTGGCAGGCATCACATTCAATTTCTAATTTTGCTAGCATCTCGTGGCAGATGCTAGCTTGATGGGTTATGCAAATGCCACTTTAGAAGACACTATTTTCCTTTTTCTTCCTACGTGAGAGAGTCTGGGAAGTGCTAATATTATATTTACAGGGTTCTTCAGAGGTAGGAATGGTCAGGTGACCAGCAAGACACAAAGAATTATAACAGAAGTCACTAGATAAGGCCTCTGGAAAAGTTTTATTTTTTTTCTTCTTTTTAAAGAAAGAACCCACTCGCTGTCCTTGCAGGGGACTGTGACTCTCTGCTTTCTTCCCACCTTCACATCCAGCAGCCACTTTGTGCCGTGAGACTGCAACCCTTAAGATATCGACCAGCATGTTCAGGGTGATGTAAAACAGCAACGAAGAGCCTGGGTTCTTATTGATCTGACCCTGGGTCTGTCTTGCATTCCTACATCCATTATTCTTGTTATTTCAGGAAAATAAAATACTCATTAATGTAAGCCAATTTTCCTTGAACTTTTTGATTACTAGCATTTGGGTTACCATATAAAACACAACTCACACTCTTGAGTGACAGTTTTACTATATGCTGTGAAAAAAAAGCTTAGCTTGTAATGTCACTTAGCTATTTTTGCACTTGTTTAATTTATTGGTAAAAAGATAGGGAAATAAATGGAAACAGTGGCAGACTTTATTTTCTTGGGCTCCAAAATCACAGTGGACAGTGACGGTAGCCATGAAATTAAAAGACGTTTGCCCCTTGGAAAAAGCTGTGGCAAACCTAGACAGCATATAAAAAGCAGGGACCTCACTTTGCCAACAAAGGTCCATATAGTCAAAGCTATGGTTCATTAAGAAATACTAGAATTTGTGATTTGTAAAGGTGAGGATCCTTGGGCAACTGTGATGTGCAGGTGAGTTTGGGAACCACTGATGGAGGCAGAGGCAGAGGCAGAAGCATAGGCCCAGGCAGAAGGCGGGTCTGTTTGCTTCTGCTGGAATCAGGTGTGTAACTTTCTCTACAAATGTTATGGTTAAAGCCTCTACTCAAAGCTTCTGCCCATTGGGAAAGATAATAATAATACAGAGCACCTCAGGAACTCTCACATCTTGCGTTCTGTTATACTCATGCCCTAAGGACCAACTTCAGCTGGTGTCTAAAGTTGAAGGGCTTCTTCCTGTCCCTTTGAATTTGTTTCCTCCTAAAGTCAGGGGCCCAGTAATGCTGCATCTTCGTTAAGAGGATAGAAATTAATGTGGAAAAGAAGTAGAAGGGTCCTGAGGAGATCCCCTCATTAATGAACAGAGGGTGGGTAGCAGCCACTGACCTCTGGCCAGTCGCTTGGCTTGTCCCTGAGTCAGACACCCGGCCCCCGCCTCCGCCCCGCCAAATGCTGCCCTTGGCTGAGTCGCTCTGGACCTCGTCTGGCTACCTCGTGGCCAGAGCTCGTGGAGCTCCAATTCAAGCCTTTTCTCCATGACTTGCAGAATAAGTGCTGTGGGCTGGACAGAAGTAGTTAGAAGCTCAGGGTCTCTTTTCCCTTCGATGGTTTATCTTCATTTTCAGGGCATTTGATGCTCAATATTCACTTCCCAATATCTTTGATGAGACAGATGTCTCACAGAATGCCCTATGATGGTTACTCGGCACAGTCTGTTCGGATTTCCAGACTATGGACTTCCTGAAGGGGGTAACTCATCCCTGGCCCTAGTACCCTAGTGCGTAGGGCATGTTCCACAATTTAAAACATCAAAGCATTTATATATGGTGTCAACAATCCTACCTGCAGGGCAGCAAAGGAGACACAGACAGAAGGACTAGACTTTTGGACTCAGTGGGAGAAGGAGAGGGTGGGATGATTTGAGAGAATAGCACTGAAACTATACATTACCGTATGTAAAATAGATAAGCATTGCGAGTTTGATGCACGAAGCAGGACACCCAAAGGTGGTGCTCTGGGGCAGCCAGAGGGATGGGGTGGGAGGGATAGGATGGAGGTGGGAGGGGGATTCAGGATGGAGGGGACACAGGTATACCTATGGCCAGTTCATACTGATGTATGGCAAAAATTGTAACAATATTGTAGTTATCCTCCAATTAAATATTTTTTTTAAAGTATCAAATAACATAATGAAGTATTCTTGGTTATTAAGTGTAGGATCTGTCAATCATACCTAGATTCTTAGTCAATCTGATAGTCTTTTCTCTAAACCATGCTGCCTGTATATGCATATATATATATGTGTGTGTGTGTGTGTGTGTGTGTGTGTGTGTGTATGCATCGATAGAAAGTCAATCTTCATGATCATTCAGGATTGGTATTCTCAGCAGCAAAGAAGCTAAAATCAATGGAACTGATAACCCTAAGGAAAGTTCATCTCACGGTGGCATTCAGGTGTCCCCTCCAATCTTTATTATGAGACAATGTTTCACAACAATTTAGGGGAGAGATTGATAGTTTATCTGGTTTCTATAGCTGTTACAGCACGATTATAATAAAATACAATGAAAGAATGAAATCCACATAAAAATCTAGAGCCCGTGCATCGCCTGGCCCGGGCCAGCTCAGTGCTTCTGTGTCCTCATCTCTCCCTGCACCACCACGGTCACCTGTGGCCGCCCTGCTCTTCCTCATCCTGCCAGGGGCATCGCTCATCCAGCCCTGCAGGTTATCTCCTGCTCACCGCAGATGGGACCATCTCCCCCTTACACATTTCAATTGTGTCCCCCCACTTCAAGTCTCTGCTGACATGTTCAGTTTTCAGAAATCTTCTCTGTCCCACCAGAAAAGACCCTCTGACTACTCTACTTTCCATCACTCAAACCAGAGTTATCCCTCTTACCTGCTTTCTCTTTCTCAGCACATTTGTCCTCGTCTGGCTTACTTTAGGCTGTTTGTGTATTTTCTGCCAACTGCCCTAAGCTATACTCTCCACAAGACCAGTAGCTTGGTCTGCTCACTTGTTGGTTAAACCTGTAGTTGAAACAGTGAATGGTTCTCAGAAGAATCTACCACAGGCTAAGCAGTTAGGAACAGATGGTGACTCTTTATAGAGAAAAAAAAAAGTGGGGCACAGGCTGTGTTATAGCCAAAAACTACCTAAGCTTGGGAAGATGTCTCAGTTCCTTTTAAATAATAACACAGTGCCAAGTGTCCACTTTGTTCAGGGCACCATTTAACTACCAATAAGTCCAGGGAAGATAAGCCTTATCATTCTGGAAAAAATAACAGTGTAATGAAGTAGAAAGACAGGACCACATCCAAATAGGACCAGATAAGACTTTTTCTTAAACCTCTATAGGAAAGCTATAGAGCAACAGTACTCCAGATTATGGGGTAGGGAGCAACAGTACTCCAGATTATGGGGCTCTGAAGAGACTTACCAAGAGGGGCATTATAGAAACAGAGAGGGTGGTGTCTTTGATGGGAGGACAGTGTAGAAGCTTGACATGTCCTGGGAGGCTCAAGACACCTCTACTGCTGGAATGAGAGAGTCCTTGATGGGGTGGGAGGCCTGGAGGCTGACACAGTGGTTTCCAGTGTGTGGAAATGCGCCTGCCTGACATGGGTGGTCTCTGAGATACACAGACACCTGTCAGGTGGGTCTGCTGCAGGTGCACTCCTGTGGGGGGGTTTGGAGAAGGCAGGGAAGTTCCCTGGAGCGTGGAGGAGCAGATGAAGAAGTGGAGTCAGAAACAAGAAGGTCCCGCTATGTGGACAAGTCACCAAGCCAGGATACTTAGCTGTGCAGAGCCGTCCGGGGGAACTCGGTTACTCCTTAAAGCAGCATTCATTCATCTGCACCTCTTCTATCATGTGCTGGGGCCAAAGCAGGCGCAAAGATGGCACTAAATGTGAGCAATAACAGTTCTCATCGGTGGGCAGGCTTACAGGGAAGCTGTGCACTAATCATGTGGTAAATATCAGAGAGCAGCCACGACATTTCAGATTAAGGACTGGCTTTAATTGAGTGACTTTTGTAGATCAGTAATTGTCAAGTGGATATGGCTCACCTTAATGGTTTTAAAGTCCTTTCTCAGAAGTGTGGCTGATAAGTCTCTGTTATTGCAGACTCAATTTCAGTTTCAATATTTTGGTTTACATGTCAGTGAATAATGATAAGCCAGGAAAAGGAGAGTTCTGATACATTAAAAAATTAGTGAATCCCTTAGGGAGTTCAGGACAGACATATACACTCAGCTATATTTAAAATAGGTAACCAACAACCACCTAGTGTATAGCACAGGGAACTCTGCTCAATGCTGTGTGGCAGCTTGGATAGGAGGGAAGTTTGGGGGAGAATGGACAAATGCATGTGTATGGCTGAGTCTCTTCACTGTCCACCTGACAACATTGTTAATCAGCTACTCTCTAATGTAAAAATAAAAGTCTAAAAGAAAATTAGTGAATCTAGTTACTCATTTATTACATAAACATTTATAGGTATAGTTCAGTTCAGTTCAGTTCAGTCACTCAGTCGTGTTGGACTCTTTGCGACCCCATGAATCACAGCATGCCAGGCCTCCCTGTCCATCACCATCTCCCGGAGTTCACTTAAACTCACTTCCATAGAGTCGGTGATGCCATCCAGCCATCTCATCCTCGGTCATCCCCTTTTCCTCCTGCCCCAATCCCTCCTAGCATCAGAATCTTTTCCAATGAGTCAACTCTTCGCATGAGGTGGCCAAAGTACTGGAGTTTCAGCTTTAGCATCATTCCTTCCAAAGAACACCCAGGGCTGATATCCTTTAGAATGGACTAATTGGATCTCCTTGCAGTCCAAGGGACTCTCAAGAGTCTTCTCCAATACCACAGTTCAAAAGCATCAATTCTTCGGTGCTCAGCTTTCTTCACAGTCCAACTCTTGCATCCATACATGACTGCTGGAAAAACCATAGCCTTGACTAGACGGACCTTTGTTGGCAAAGTAATGTCTCTGCTTTTCAATATGCTATCTAGGTTGGTCATAATTTTTCTTCCAAGGAGTAAGCGTCTTTTAATTTCATGGCTGCAGTCACATCTGCATTGATTTTGGAGCCCACAAAGATAAAGTCTGACACTGTTTCCACTGTTTCCCCATCTATTTCCCATGAAGTAATGGGACCAGATGCCATGGTCTTCGTTTTCTGAATGTTGAGCTTTAAGCCAACTTTTTTACTCTCCTCTTTTTCTTTCATCGAGAGGCTTTTTAGTTCCTCTTCACTTTCTGCCATAAGGGTGGTGTCATCTGCATATCTGAGTTATTGATATTTCTCCTGGCAATCTTGATTCCAGCTTGTGCTTCTTCCAGCCCAGCGTTTCTCATGATGTACTCTGCAAAGAGTTTAAATAAGCAGGGTGACAATATACAGGCTTGATGTACTCCTTTTCCTATTTGGAATCAGTCTGTTGTTCCATGTCCAGTTCTAACTGTTGCTTCCTGACCTGCATATAGGTTTCTCAAGAGGCAGGTCAGGTGGTCTGGTATTCCCATCTCCTTTAGAATTTTCCACAGTTTATTGTGATCCACACAGTCAAAGGCTTTGGCATAGTCAATAAAGCAGAAATAGATGTTTTTCTGGAACTCTCTTGCTTTTTCAATGATCCAGCACATGTTGACAATTTGATCTCTGGTTCCTCTGCCTTATCTAAAACCAGTTTGAATATCTGGAAGTTCATGGTTCATGTATTGCTGAAGCCTGGCTTGGAGAATGTTGAGCATTACTTTACTAGCGTGTGAGATGGGTATAGTATGGACTATCAAAAAGAAATAAAATGTGTCAGAATTGACCATTAAATATGTAATGTCAATGTAGTATAAATGGTTAGATCAGTTATAAAATTAGTATTCAAAAGTAATACTTCATAAAATTTAGGGATATTAATCAACATGAAAAGTATTGAAATAACATTATTGTGTACTTTTTAAAATCACTGCCAAAGAAAAACATATAAATGGGTGTGCCATTCAGTCCCCAGTAGACTTGTTTACCAATGCCCCCGGCTGCTAAAAAGGCAGCATCTGAGAAGGGGAGAGGAAATAATTGCAACCTAGTATTTCCCTTAGACTCCTCTTTATCAGATCCCATTTCTAGAGTGATCATTTGGAAGATATATTTGATCGACTCTTTTTCCCCTCTGGGGGCTTCAGTGTTTTCATTGATAATAGACTATAGTTTCTAGGAAAGCATGAACACAGCAGGGTCATCTTTGACATTTGACATTTTGTTCCTTGTAGATGGAGGCTTGATGCAGTTACTCTATCGATGTCAGCCCGGTCTTATTCTTCCTTTTCTTATTTTTACTGGTTCAGACAATATGTGACATGGATGCACTCTCAAATGAAGGTCGTTTGACCTCCAAGGAACATTTCTGAATCTGCATGGATTCTGTCAGTTACTTGGGGCTCAAGTGATACAGTATGCAGGGGTCAAGAATACAAAATGCCCAAAAATGCTCCCCAAGGGAAGTTTCATATTCTGTGGCTGATGAGTGGGTCCAGCTCTTCCATGCAGACTTACTGATGGTGGATGTTACTAGTCCAACACTGGTCCCTGGACTTGGCATCACAAGTCCCTGCCAAACTCTTAAAAAAGGACTCACCCGACCCAGGCTCTGCTCCAGGCCAGCCCTGGCCTTATGTCTGGGTCAGGGAATACCAGTATCTTTGGTGGAGATGAAGCACCACTAGACACTCTAAACCTTCAGCATGGGAAGCAGAAAGACTTTCCGCACGGCGTGTCTACAACCACTTTATTTCCATGCACTCTGCAAAGTCAGGAGTTCCCAGATTCCGTTAATGTAGAAAGCAGTATTCCCACAAATGCCATTAATTCATTTCACTATAAAAAGTTTGAACTTTAGCATCACAGAGGCAAAAAGAAGCATCTAGAAGTCTAAGGCTTGCTAATAATCATAGTGATAGCTAATTTTAAGAGCCCTATATGCCAGGACTTATGTGAATTATATAGTTTAACTCTCACAGCTGCCCTGTGAGGTAGAAAGTAGTAAACTGAGGAAGTGAAAATGGAGACTTTTCAAGGCTAAATTGCATCAGGTGGCCCAGCAGAGCCCGGGAATTTCCAAACCAAGTCTAGTGTTCTGATTCCTGACCTCAGAGCTGAGTCCTTGGCCAGGACCTTGGGCTCCTGACCCCTATTCCCCTGACAGGTCACATCAAATGGAAGCTCTTGTATCAGCTGCTTGTATATTTTGGAAATTAATCCTTTATCAGTTGTTTCATTTGCTATTATTTCCCCCCATTCTGAGGGCTGTCTTTCTCCTTGTTTGTAGTTTCCTTTGCTGTGCAAAAACTTTTAAGTTTAATTAGGTTCCACTTATTTATTTCCATTACTGAGGGAGGTGGGTCATAGAGGATCATACTTTGATGTATGTCATTGAGTATTCTGCTTATGTTTTCCTCTAAGAGTTTTATAGTTCCTGCTCTTACATTTATGTCTGTAATCCATTGTGAGTTTATCTTTGTGTATGGTATTCAGACTTTATTTTTGGGGGGCTCCAAAATCACTGCAGATTGCGATTGCAGCCATGAAATTAAAAGACGCTTACTCCTTAAAAGAAAAGTTATGACCAACCTAGATAGCATATTCAAAAGCAGAGATATTACTTTGCCAACAAAGGTCCGTCTAGTCAAGACTATGGTTTTTCCAGTTGTCATGTATAGATGCGAGAGTTGGACTGTGAAGAAGGCTGAGCGCCGAAGAATTGATGCTTTTGAACTGTGGTATTGGAGAAGACTCTTGAGAGTCCCTTGGACTGCAAGGAGATCCAACCAGTCCATTCTGAAGGAGATCAACCATGGGATTTCTTTGGGAGGAATGATGCTAAAGCTGAAACTCCAGTACTTTGGCCACCTCATGTGAAGAGTTGACTAATTGGAAAGACCCTGATGCTGGGAGGGATTGGGGGCAGGAGAAGAAGGGGATGACTGAGGATGAGATGGCTGGATGGCATCACTGACTCGATGGATGCGAGTCTGAGTGAACTCCGGGAGTTGGTGATGGACAGGGAGGCCTGGCAAGCTGCGATTCATGGGGTTGCAAAGAGTTGGACACGACTGAGTGACTGAACTGAACTGAACTGATGGTGTTAGGAAGTGTTCTAACTTCATTCTTTTACATGGAGCTGTCCAGTTTTCCCAGCAGCACTATTGAAAAGACTGTCTTTTCCCCATTGTATATTCTTGCCTCCCTTGTCAAAAATAAGGTATCCATATGTATGTAGGTTTATCTCTGGACTTTCAATCTTTTTCCATTGATCTATATTTCTGTGTTTTGTGTGTGTATATATGTGTGTGTGTGTGCCAGTATCATACTATCTTGATAACTATAACTTTGTAGTGTAGTCTGAAGTCATGAAGATTGATTACTCCAGATCCATTCTTCTTTCACAAGAGTGCTTTGGCTATTTGGGATCTTCTGTGTTTCCATATAAATTGTGAGAGTTTTTGTTCTAGTTCTGCGAAAAATATCATTGGTAATTTGATAGCAATTGCACTGAATCTGTAGATTACATTTAGCAGAATAGTCATTTTCACAAAATTGATTCTTCCAACCCAGGAACATAGAATATCTCTCCATCTATTTACAAATCAATTCCGGAAAACAAATAACCCAATTAAAAAGTGGGAAAATGACCTAAACAGACATTTCTCCAAACAAGATATACAGATGGCTAATAGACACATTAAAAGATGCTCAAGATTGCTCATTATTAGAGAGCTGCAAATCAAAACTACAATGAAATATCACCTTACACTGGTCAGAATGGCCATCATCAAAAAATCTACAAACGATAAATACTGGAGAGGGTATGGAGAAAAGGGAACACTCTTGCACTGTTGGTAGAAATGTAAATTAGTACAGCTACTATGAAGAACACTATGGATATTCCTTTAAAAAGATAGAAATGAAACTGCCATATGACCCAGCAACCCCACTACCCTGAGGAAACAAAAATTGAAAAGGATACAGATGTTCATTGCAGCTCTGTTTACAACAGCTAGGACATGGAAGCAACCTAGAAATCCATCAACAGATAAATGGATAAAGAAGCTGTGGTACATATATACAGTGGAATATTACCCAGTCATAAAAAGGAATTTGAGTCATCTGAGTCAGTCCTAATGAGGTGGATGAACCTAGAGTCTGTTACACACAGTGAAGTAAGTCAGAAAGAGAAAAACAAATACTGCATACTAATGCATATATGTGGAATCCAGAAAGATGGTACTGATGAACCTATTTGCAGAGCAGCAGTGGAGACAGACATGGAGAACAGACTTATGGACTTGGCTTGGGGGAGGAGGGAAGGAGAAGGTGGGCTGTGTGGAGAGAGTAACATGGAAAAATACATTACCATATATAAAGTAGATAGCCGATGGGAATTTGCTGTATGACTCAGGGAACTCAAACTGGGGCTCTGTAACAACCTAGAGGGGTGGGATAGGGAGGGAGATGGGAGAGGGGTTCAAGTGGGAGGGGACATAGGTAAATCTATGGCTGATTCAACATCAAATCCATGTTGATGTTTGGTAGAAACCAACTCAGTACTATAAAGCAATTATCTTTCAATGAAAAATGAATAAATTTTTTAAAAAGGCCTTTTCTGTTATAAACCACCGGTCCAAATTGCCTTCAGTCAATGAAATTTGGTTCAAAGTAATCCAAGCATTAAATTCAAGTAGACCCATTCCTGCCTTTGTTCAGCTCAGGTTCATCCACTTGCGCTCCAAGGCTGGTCCTTAAGGAAGAGTGTCCTCCAAGGCTTTCTTGGCCTGCATTGCATCCAGGAACGTTTTAGCTCCCATTTAACTGATACGATTTAGGCTGTCTTTTTAATTTGATAGCCTGAGCCATCAGAAGAATGTGATGAACTTGTTTGAGCAAAGTGCCTGGTTTGGTTTAGTTTTGTGTTTCTTGTGCTAATTTGCTTCAAAAACAGATGGGCTGATATCCTACATGTTGAAGTTTCACCACCATTATATTGCCAGCTGATTTCACCTCTGAAACTCCTGAACACTCAGAAGTAGGGTTTCTTCTCTGGAGGAGAATACGCCATCTTTGGATCAATCTCTGAGCTTGGGCAGGTTCCCCACAAGGCAAGAATGTACCTGAAAACCACCCAGAAATTCAGCTGAGTCACTTACACAGACTTTCCAAACACTGAGACATCATCAGAAAGCATTTCTGTTGCTACATCTGAATTTGCTGTTGCTCACAGCAAGACGACTAAGTGCAAACACATGAAGAATTCAGGAAGGACCATGAACTGAGAGACGTATCTGTGAGCCAAGCACAGAGAAACCTCCCTGAGTTGTGGAAACTCACCCTTCTCTTGCCTCCACTCCCAGCCCGGCAGAGGGTCTTTGGAACTTGTACTCAGATCATGTTGTGTATCTTCTGAAAACCCTACAAAATCTTCCCACAGAAACACCCTAGGTGGCTCTGGCCGAGCCCCTCCCTTCCTCTGCAGACCACCCTTTCCCCAGCATCTTGCTGCAGGTCCAGGCACCCTGGCCCATGTCTCCTTCATTACCTCACAAATTGTTACTGGTTCCCTCTATGTAATGTCAGCCCTGTGTGTGGGGGAATTTTGTCTTGTTTGTCCACTAACCTCTTTACCTAAAACAGAACCTGACGCACTGTTGGCCCTCAAGAAATACTTTTGTATGAATCAATGAATAAACATATTTCAGTTAATACATCCTGTATCACTAACATTTGTGACAGAGCAAAGTTGAAATGTGTGTATAATTTGGTGCATTTGTATCCACATGTCATTATAATCATGTGCTAATGAAAAGAGCCTTGAATCCACACGTTTTCTTTTCATCAGAAGACCATGAATATATTCATTTTGTTTCCTAAATAAGTTCTAACACCAATTTAAGGCAAATAATATTCTAAAGGATATATTGATTTAAATATTCAGTAGGGAATGAACCATCTTACTTGTGTGGTTTACATTAAAAAACACATCAATTAAAACAAAATTGATGCTTACATTTCAATGGCAGAAGTTACGGACAGAATGAAGGAAAGGTGTAGACCAGGAAGAAACATATATTAATTTTAATATTTGCATGGTCAACACATCTGTGTAGCTTTGTGTTTCATTTGAAAGAAAAGTTAAACCCTTTTCTCCAAAATTTGAAGTATATATTTTTTCTGGCTTCTGCTAAATAAATATTAGATGAAACTGTTTATGGAAACAATGCAAAAGTCAACTGCTGTTCACTTTCTAAGCTGTTGAAAACGTTCACCATGTTTTCTCAACGGTCTGCTCATCTGTCCTCCTTTCAGAAATTGAGAAGGGAGGGTGTGGGGACCCAGGCATCCCAGCCTACGGGAAGCGGACCGGCAGCAGCTTCCTCCATGGAGACACACTCACATTCGAATGCCAGGCGGCCTTCGAGCTGGTAGGGGAGCGAGTCATCACATGTCAGCAGAACAACCAGTGGTCTGGCAACAAGCCCAGCTGTGTATGTGAGTACTCTCCTGGCGGAGTCTGTTCCAAGCTGCCCCGAGGGGTGGGAGAGGATCAGGGCATGCCCTGACGGGGGCTGGGGGAGATGTGACATTGGCCAGAAGCACTCAGGGCTCCTTGAATGCAGCTCTTCTTTCTCCACTGACGTAAAACCAGTCAGTGATGTTCTTACTACCAGACGGATACACTGTCGATGAGAGCTTTCCATGAGCAAGGTCCACAGAGCATCACTTGCATCCAGAGGGGCTGATGCCAGCTCTGTGAGCCATCCGTCGACAGGGCCTGGGGTCTTTGCAACCTAATATTGTCTTGTGACGGCTTCTCTGAGTACAGTTTCCTGAGCTGTACAGTAGGTTCTCATTAGTTATCTATCGTATGCATAGTGTCAGTGGTGCGTGGGACTTCCCAAGTGGCTGAGTGGTAAAGAATCCCCCTGCCAGTGCAGGAAATGCAAGAGATGCAGGTTTCATCTCTGGGTTGGGAAGATCCCCCGGAGAAGGAAATGGCAACCCACTCCCGTATTCTTACCTGGAGAACCTCATGAACAGAGGAGCCTGGTGGGCGGCAGTCCACAGGGCTGCAGAGCGGAACATGACTGAGCCAGGACACACAATATCCCGTGACACTTAAAACGCAATTGTGAGCTTGAAGTGATGTCACTTTTTGCATTTCAGTGGAAGAATTGCCTGCTTCCTCCTGGTTTTTTTTTTTTTTTTGTCTTGCTTTTAGTTTATTTTTTAAGGTTCTCATTAGTTGTTTATTTTATATATAGTATATAAAATATACTATATTTTGAATCTCCCAATTCATCCAACTCCCTCTTCCCGCTTTGGTGTCCATGTGTTTGTCCTCTACGTCTGCGTCCCTGTTTCTGCTTTGTAAATAAGATTGTCTGTACCAAGTTTTTTCAGATTCCACATGTAAGAGTCAATATACAGTATTTGGTTTTCTCTTTCTAATTTATGTCACTCTGTATTATGGTCTCTCAGTCCCTTGTAAGTGATTTAACGAGTAGAAAAGAAGGACTACATAGCAGATTGAAAAACAGATTTTTTATACAACTAAGTATAGCAATAACCTGGAAACATATAGGAAATAATGTAAAATAATAAGCAAATCTACACCCTAGAAATAAGTCCAATCGATGTTCCCTCCCAAAGAATATATATATAGACATATATGAAACATATATCTTACTGATTTCTCAGTACACATTAAGTAAATATTCCAAGAGACTTTTATATTAGCCACCAAGATTTGGTCTGATTTTCCAAGTTGTTCTTTAATCATCGTTACCCTGTAAATGACTTAAAATTTAATTTCAAAAAACGTGCTTTAAGGCACATGCAAAATTTTAAAATGAAAAATAGGAAACTGATTAGAATCAACCTTGTTTTCTGGAAATTGTCCTTATGAAACCAGCATAATTTTTCATATTAATATTTGCTCTTCTGAAGGAAGAAAGTTATAACAAGAAATCTTAATATTTGCCACAAGTTTCAGTCAACTTGATAGTTATTTTTGAATCAAGCATACACTTGATTATATATAGGAGATGGTTGTTCTGTATGTTGAACTTAATCTGTTCACAAACCGGGACAATCCCTGCTCAGAGAACTGAGATTCCCATATATGTTGAGGCAAAAAAAACAAAAACAGAAGCTGGATTGTAACAAATTCAGTAGATATTCTCAAAATAAAAAAAAAAAAAAAGAAAGAAAGAAAAAGTTGAACCATCCTAGTTAACTGCTGGTATAGACTTCCTTCCCAGGTCCTTGGCACATAGCCAGATCTTCAGATGTGGACAAAACTGTTTGAAACTATTATTATCTGTGTGTCTTCACAGTTTCCTGTTTCTTCAACTTTACGGCATCATCAGGAATCATCCTCTCACCGAATTACCCAGAAGAGTACGGTAACAACATGAACTGCGTCTGGCTGATCATCTCCGAGCCGGGCAGCAGAATTCACCTCATCTTTAATGACTTTGACGTGGAGCCTCAGTTTGACTTCCTTGCGGTCAAAGATGACGGGATTTCAGACATAACTGTGCTGGGCACGTTCTCAGGCCATGAGGTGCCATCCCAGCTGGCCAGCAGCGGGCACATCGTCCGTCTGGAGTTCCAGTCGGATCACTCCACCACCGGCCGAGGCTTCAACATCACCTACACCAGTAAGTGCATCCACACCCACCCCGCGTCCATGGTCTCCGCTGGCTCTTCTCTGGGGTTTTATGGTCACAGTTCACAAAATTATATAACATTATCCTGAGAACCTAAAAAAAGACCCCACTCTGTTGTGGTGTCTTGGTCACTCACCCCTATAGTGAGGACTGGTGGCTCACATACTTCTCTCTCTCTGGTTTTCCTTCCACCCGTCCATCCATCCATCCATCCATCCACCCCTGTGTCCTCCATGCAATAGAATAGAGTAGTGAAAAGCAGTGAGGTATTTGGAGTCGGGAGTCATGGATTATAACACCTGCTAAATGTATGGACTTGGCCTTCCCAGATGACCTAGTAGTAAAAAATCTGCCTGCAATGTGGGTGACCCAATTTTGATTCCTGGGTTGGGAAGATCCCCTGGAGAAGAGAATGGCTACCCACTCCAATATTCGTGCCTGGAAAATCCCATGGACAGAGTAGCCTGGCGGGCTACAGTCCAGTGGGTTGCAAAGAGTTGGACACAACTGAGCAACTAAACAACAACTCGTATGTACTCAGTGAATTTTGATAAGACAGCTAACTTTTCTTTGCTTCAGACTCCTCATTTGATCATAGCTTATACTTAAGACCATCTGCTTAAATTGTACAGTTGAGGGAATAAAGATAATAATGTTAAACAGGAGTTATAAGCTAAAATGTACTGACTGCCTCCTTCTCTTGGGTGATCTGCTTAGGATTTGACAGAAATTGTTTCATTTAACATTGCAGCAACTCTGGACTATAAGCTTCATCGTCCTCATTCTGTAAATAAAGAAAAGTAGGCTCCGATAGTGGAGAAGGCAATGGCAACCCACTCCAGTACTCTTGCCTGGAAAATCCCATGGCCAGAGAAGCCTGGAAGGCTGCAATCCATGGGGTCATGAAGAGTCAGACATGACTGAGCGACTTCACTTTCACTTTCATGCATTGGAGAAGGAAATGGCAACCCACTCCAGTATTCTTGCCTGGAGAATCCCAGGGACGGGGGAGCCTGGTAGGCTGCCATCTATGGGGTTTCACGGAGTCAGACACGACTGAAGTGACTTCTCAGCAGCTGCAGCAGGCTCCAATAGGGGCTTCCCAGATGACTCAGCAGTAAAGAATCTGCCTGCAATGCAGGAGACACAGGAGACTTGAGTTCAGTCTCTGGATTGAGAAGGTCCTCTGGAGAAGGAAGCAGCAACCCACTCCAGAATTCTTTGCCTAGAAAACTCCATGGACAGAGGAGATAGGCGGGCTACATAAGGAGAAGGCAAAGGGATAAGGGGGTGGCAGAGAATGAGATGGTTAGATGGCATCACCAACTCAATGGACGTGAATTTGAGCAAACTCTGGGAGACAGTGGAAGACAGAGGAGCCTGGAGGGCTGCAGTCCAGGCACAACTTAGCAAATGAACCACAGAAAGGCTCAGATGACCAGAGCAGTCTTCCCAGGGACAGGTAGTAAGCGCAAGGGCTGGGATGCTAACCTAGATGTGCCAGAACCAAAATCCTTTTCTGTCACCTACGTATCTCATCTCCATTTTTCTTAGTGAAAAAGTACCTTCCAATTTTGGGATGCTGTGTGGATGATAATGAGGTCTATCTACCCATCTCTCTCCTTCTGTCTCTCTAGGTATCAATATTCTGTTTATTGAATGTATTTATCTATCTCTGAAAAATAGCTAAAACTGCTTTATAAGTGGTTCTGCTTTCTTTTTTAATACTCATGATTAATATTCAAGTGTTGTTTTTTTTTTTACTCCAATTTTTTTTTTTCTTTTCAGCATTTGGTCAAAACGAGTGCCACGATCCTGGCATCCCCATAAATGGGCGGCGTTTTGGTGACAGGTTCCTGCTGGGGAGCTCGGTCTCTTTCCACTGTGATGATGGATTTGTCAAAACGCATGGCTCGGAGTCCATCACCTGCATCCTGCAGGATGGGAACGTGGTCTGGAGCTCCACCGTCCCCCGCTGCGAAGGTGTGGGCCCCTCCCGTCTGCCTCTTACCTTCCTCTGAAAGGAAGCCTCTGACAGAAAATGAATGAGCAAACAGACAGCAACCCTGGTTCCTAAGGCTGCCATAGCCGACCGAGAACCACCAAGTGGTGGCGGGACAGTAGGAGCTAGCGTCTCACGGTCCTGGAGACTGGAAGTCCAAGGTCAGGTGTCAGCAGGGCAGGCTCTGAGGGGAGCAGATGTTCCAGGCCCCTCTCCTGGCTTCTGGGGCTTTGCCTGTCTTGGCTTGTAGAAGCAGCATCCACACATTCTCCCTGTGAGAATGCATCTCTGTCCCAGTCCCCTCCTTCTAAGGACACCCATCATATTGGACTAGGGCCTGCTCTAATGCCCTCATCTTGACTAACCATGTCTGCAGTAACTTTCTTTCCAAATAACGTCCCATTTTAAGATGCTGGGATTAGGAATCCAAAGTAGCATCTGGGGGGGAGTGTAATTCATCCTCTGTTAACAGCATCATTTTTAGTTAACTGTTTTGTTGCCCTTGGTGTAACTGACATATATACAACCTAACTAGTTTTCTTCTTGACATTTCACTCTAGTTACCTGTATAGGAAAACCAAAGGGGAAAGAATTAAGAAGGGTATTACTTTTAATGTATATTCAGGTAGGGGAATATTTACTTATGATATATACTCAAACCGCTCTTATCAGAATTGCCCGTGCATAATGAGCTAAGAAAACTTAATAAAAGTATCGCTCATAAATACCAAGGAAATGCAGATCTGTTTAAAGAGTACAAGTTTTAGAGCAGCTTTAGATTCACAGCAAAATTGAAGGGAAGGTACAGAGATGTCCTGTGCACCCCCTGCCCTCCTATATGCACAGCCTCCCCCATCAGCAAGGTCCTCCATCAGGTGGTGCATTTTTTATAACTGATGAACCTACAGGGATAAGTCATTATCACCCAGAGTCCACAGGCTCACTCTAGTGATTGTCCATTTGCTGGGCTTGGGCCAATGTATATTGTGGTGTATCTACCACGATGGTGACCTACAGGGTATTGTAACTGCCCTAAAATCTCCCCACTCCACCCATCCACCTCCACCCCACCCCCACCCCACCCCATGTTTACTCACCAGTGTTGGGAGCAGGGTTACACTTCACCACCTTGCCCTGTCCCCAGCCCTGCCTCCAGAGTCATTTCTCATTGTTTCAAGGACCAGCATTATCTTCAGTCATCATTGGCTGACCCTCCTAAATTTACAGAAAGATGTTCTCATTTCTGCAGTTTCACAAATTGTTAAGACAATTTGGTGGACTATCAGCACCACCCCAGGATGAACACTTGATCAGCTGAAGAGCAAGAAATCCACAGTAGGAGTTCCCTTTTTGTTTATTTTTACTGCTTTTTTAAAATATGGGGTTTTTAAAAATAGTTTAAATTTTATTAGTGTTAATAACTGAATAGGTCATTATCCTTTATAAATCAGTAAGCTTAGAATCAGGATTCTAAAATAAATGGTATGAATACTGGGGCAGGACTAAATGTGTTTGTACTTACTGCTTGAGGAAGTGTATCACTACTAACTTTGAGGTATGACTAATTTTATGAGAAAGAAGACAAGCAATACTCTCTAATCTCTGTTCTCGCTACCACATTCTCGCTGTGGGTGTGCTCGCCTGCAGTAGGTGGTGTGAAGATGGGTCTAAGCTTCAGGGCCGGTACATTCCTTTGCAGTAGGGGGAATAAAGGGGCATCAGTCAGCAGCAGGTGAGCAATCCCATAGAGTCAGACAAAAGGAGCCAGTATCACTTTAAATGTGAGTGGCAATTCTCTCCTTGTTTGGAAGGGACATTCTGATGAAGTTCAAGGCAAACCCCAGGTATGGGTTGTTAACAACAATAGCTAAGCCCCTCAACACAGAGGACTGTGTGTGTGCTTAGTTACTTAGTCATGTCCGACTCTCTGAGACCCCATGGACTGTAGCCCACCAGGCTCCTCTGTCCTTGGGATTTCCCAGGCAAGGATACTAGAATGGGTTGTCATTTCCTGCTCCAGAGGATCTTCCCAACCCAGGGATCGAACCCGTTGGCAGGAGGATTCTTTACCATTAGTGCCAGCTGGGAATCGAAAACACAGACTAGTTAATGGTGAGAGAGATTGTTAAAGTTTATCTGTACTGAGAAACTCAACTGCTGAGAGAAAGATTTTTCTGTCTTTGTTTTACACCTAACCAGCTTTTATTCTTCTGTGCAATTCAGTGTCATTAAAAAACACAAGTTACCTTGAGGGAAAAATGACTGTACAAGAATACATCTCTATGGCAACAACTTTTAAACTTCAAAGAAAATTGGACATTTCCTGGCAAAATATAAATTACCCAAAGTGATCCAATGAAAAGTGCAAAATGTGAATAAACAAAGTACTATAAAAGAGATTTGAAAGAAAAAGAATTTAGTAAATTATATATGGCAAATTACTTTAATGAAATGAAGATACCTTGAAGTGAATCAACACATACACATATTTTAAAATACGCACACGCTGCAGAATATTTTAATTGTAGATGCGAGGCAATTAAGTCTGTCAGCAGACATTTGTTGACATGAATACACGTAAGATATGAGTATCGGTGGTATCCCTGCCTCGTGACTCTGTTGTGATGATTGAACGTGATAATTCCTGGGAGGTGTTTGGCACTGACCACTCTCTCAGACTGTACCATTAATACCATTGTTAGGTGAAAAGAACTTTACTGAAGGTTGATGACAAATGCCCAGGTGTGAAATAGACGTGCTCTGATTTCACTATTCTCAGTTTACTTGGAAATAACTGGTGGCTCAGATGGTAAAGAATCCTCTGTGGATGCAGGAGACTTGAGTTTGATCCCTGGGTTGGGAAGATCCCCTGAAGTAGGGAATGGCAGCCCACCCCAGTTTTCTTGCCTGGAGAATCCCATTAACAGAGGAGCCTGGCGGGCTACAGTCCTTGGGATCACAAAGAGTTGGACATGACTGAGCTACTAACAAACTTTCAACCGTTGCTTGAGTACTAGAAACCATCAAGTCTATGAACTCAGGAATGAATCCCTGCTGTTTCTGAGGTGCTGCTATGGTACATGTACATGATTTGACCTTCTGACCCCTGCATCATGTTTCAGCCCCATGTGGAGGACATCTGACAGCTTCAAGTGGAGTGATTTTGCCTCCAGGATGGCCAGGGTATTACAAAGATTCCTTAAATTGTGAATGGATAATTGAAGCAAAACCAGGACACTCTATCAAAATCACTTTTGATAGGTAAGAAAAAACTTTGGTTTCCTTAATTTGGACCTGATGACCCATGAATACCCAGCGTTTTTATTTAAATGGATCTTAAGTCTTTAGAAAGATGAGGTTTTCACCTTTGGTTCCCCTAAAGGAGTTCATTTAGAACAGGTGTTTGCTCAGTAAGTTCTGTTCTTCTCTGTTTTGTCCTCTAAGCCCACAGTTAAGGCACCTCTGCAGATGTGCTTGAGGGTGTGGTGGCCCCAGACAGCATTCCCAGTGTTCACAGTCACTGGCCCTTGAGTCCAGTTCTGTACTTTGGACCTGAAGGTGGAATAAATTCTACTTGGTGTTTTATTGCAAATGGAGCCCTTCAACCCTTAGAGGTTTGCAGAGCACAAAAGAAGAGCTCTGTGGCTTTCGGAGTGGCTCTGGGAAACTGAAAGGTGGTCTGGGTTGCAGAGTTAATAGCAGACTGTGAGCAACAGATTTCTTACCTTTTAATTAGCCACGAGTGGTTCCATCACTGGAGTGCTGCTCGGCTTGGCTGTTGGATAATGCATTTGATAATCTAAAAAAGAAGAAGCATGCTATTTGAATTCTCCATGATAAAATATTGTCCAGATTGTCTCAACCATTGATTTGAAAATTAAGAACCAAAAATGCTATAGAATGGACCCAAATGCTTTAAAATCCAAGGAAGTATCTCTGTTTAGTGTTTCAAGGTTAATATCTGAGCAAACTGAGCTCTCTCCAGCAATGAGCTTCTTAAGCAGACTGAGTTTAGGGTTCTAGTATTCAGAATATTACAATGTCTCAAGACAGATATACCTTATGACATTATTTTCTACACTAATTGCCTAATACTCAATGATAGCATCCATAAAGGAAAGGTTTTTAGCAGGAATTCTATTATCACTTAGTAAATGGGGTTGCTAAGAGTTGGACACAACTGAGCGACTTCACTTTCACTTTTCACTTTCATGCATTGGAGAAGGAAATGGCAACCCACTCCAGTGTTCTTGCCTGGAGAATCCCAGGGACGGGGGAGCCTGGTGGGCTGCCGTCTATGGGGTCGCACAGAGTCGGACATGACTGATGAGACTTAGCAGCAGCAGCAGCAACTGTTTATATTTGAAGTTATTACTGACATTATTATATCTGGTGGGATAATTATGACTTCAGTAGGATAATCTTTCAGAAGAAAAGAAAAAAAATGGTCTATGTATTCATTATATTAGAGAATGGGTTCTGGCATATAATCTTAGTCAATGGAAAAAAAAGAACTTTATAAGTATTAAATAAATTGAATTTAGTTTCTTATTATAATGTTTTATACTTTCTAGTATTGAGAGGGGAAATAAGCAGACACACACCCTGATTCCCAGCAGCACATCACATTTAACTCATTTAGTAAAAATGGTGATTTCACATTCTGGTTTGGCGCAATTTATTAGTGTTCCATTTTCAGTTGCTGAAAAAAAATACTCATAATTTTTCTCAGTCTTGTCTTTTTTATATTATTGGACTATGGTATTTGCTAAATTCCAGCATTTTGGATATTTTTAGACATTTGTGATTTTTTTTACCCTGTCCATTGCACACAGTCTTGTAAAGATTACTTGCATAGTGCTTAGGTTTATAACTTGAGCTGTGGGCTGGCATCCTAATAAAGGGTGTGTTTACACAAACAGTTTTAAATTCCACACTGAGGGTATTGTTATGCAGTGTGTGATGGGTTGCCAGATGATGGAAATTATTTACATTTCTCTTTCTGAAGTTGCCCTGGAGATCCTCCAGCTGCTGAGGTGTGCCCTCTATCTGTCCTGGCTGTCTCTCAAGATGAAAGTTGTGAAAACTTCAGGGCAGATCCTGGACATGAGATTTATCCCATGTTCATCTAGGCTTCTTGAATGTGAACTCGGATAAACTGTGAAGCCATAGACGCTTTAGAGAACATTTTTCATAGTAAAATGCAAAGCTGCCCTCTCTCTCCACCCCCAAATGCCTGGCCTCTGACCATATTCTGACCTAGCCACATGCTACACCAGTTGGTTGAATTCCTCTTTGTGGAAGATAAAGGGTCAGGGACCATCCTAAGTTAGTTGCAAGAATATATTATTATTATGCATTCACACAAAGAAAGGGCTTTCCAGATGGCACTGGTGTAAAGAAGCTTCCTGCCAGTGCAGGAGACACCAGAGACATGGGCTCCATCCTGGAGTTGGGAAGATCCCCTGGAGGAGGGTGAGGGACCCAGTCCAGTATACTTGCTTGGAGAATCCCATGGACAGAGGTGTGTAGTGGGCTATAGTCCATACGGTCACAAAGAGTCAGACAGGACTGAGCAACTATACACACACACAAATACACACAAAGAAAATTGTGTGATTTAATGATCAACAGGGCAGGGTCCTTTGATTTCATCTTTTTCCATTGCTCTGTGCTAGGGGCCTAAGACGGCCGCTCTGTCCCTTCGTTCTCCTCCCTGCCAGCACCATGCAATGCCCACCTTGGAGACCATGGCACAGGCTTCCCCCGAATTCCCTGATCACTGAGTGCATCAGAGGCTCCGGCAGTGAGCTGCTCCCTGGGGACCACGCCAGACCCTTTGAAAGCCGGTTAGCTCAGACGGGCCCATTTACACAATTATCTCAGTGTCTGGAATGGCACCTCCGCTGTATCAGAGAGCACCCAAGTGGCTGCAACTCTGTATGAGCATAACACCAGTCCAGGTTCTCTGGAGGCATAAGTCCTTACGGGAAGGAAAGTGAGGCACTTCTTGGAAGCTGGTCTAATTTTCTCAAATCACTGAAGTAGCATTTGCTTTCTGAAGCCCAGTGTCCTTCCACTGTCATACGGAGGCCATGCAGCTTTAGTGCTTCCCAGGTCTACTATGTTCTACTTTTCTGTCTATTCATTCTATTGTTTTTGAGAGCTTGATATTGAAACTCCAACTAAAAATCTTAATTTATCAACTTAATAAAACAATTATAATATATAGTGGAACTATTATATATGTAACGTTGCTCTGTATTTTCCAAGTCTCCAAGTATGTTATCATACTTTCATAATTAAAAACATTAAAAAAAGAAAAAAGATAGTTAGTGCAGCTTTAAAAGGCACAGGATTCTGTATTTCAGGAAAAGTATTTAAAGTAGTGTCATGTTGTTTGATTTACCTCTTTCCTTTAGGAGATCATGTCACTTCAATATGCTCATTTTAAGAAATCTGTAATCATGTTATACTGGGGATCATGAAAAAATGGTCTGAAAATGCATCTTGATTGACTTTCACTGATTGTTGATTCTGTGTCTGTCTATCTACTGGCTCACAGTATTTATATTTTAAAGCTGAATGACTCCCCCCAACCCCATTTGTGATATTACTGGACAGAGTATTCAGTCATGGGGAGGGCTGTGGGGCTGAACAGAAGTTAGTAATAACCTTAGATACCACATGCGCCAGTCTGAGAGTGCATCTGTATCTGGGTCTATTTACTTCTCTTGCTGTACCTGGGTTTTCACGCAGTGAGCAAAGATACAAGATGCCTGTAAGTTAGCACTGCCCTGCATTTCTCTTCTCACTGGACACACTTGCCTGCAGATTCCAAACCGAAGTCAACTACGACACACTGGAGGTCAGAGACGGGCCAGCCAGCTCGTCCCCGCTGATCGGGGAGTACCACGGCACACAGGCGCCACAGTTCCTCATCAGCACGGGCAACTTCATGTACCTCCTGTTCAGCACAGACAACAGTCGGTCCAGCGTGGGATTCCTCATTCGCTATGAGAGTAAGTGGTCCCCATGCCAGGGCCCTGCCCTATTGCCGGGTGGAACTCGGCGCATGCAGTCTCACTGAGTCACGTGGCAGGAGGCTTGCTGGTTCCCGTTTCTTTCCACACTGCACTGCGTAATCCTCAGGACTTTCTCTGTGAAGGACAGAGTGCCTTCATGATTTTTAATTCACAACTCAAAAAGAAGACACAGTGATTTATTATTATTATTATTTTTTACATATTTCAATATGCATTCTTTTATTTGCGTAACCATACTTTATTTTTGCAAAGTTAAAACATTTACTTTTTACTCTAGTAGTAGTCTTTCATATATATACCATGTGCAGGTTAAAACACTAGCGCTCTAAGTTCAGCACAAAGCAAATTTATTAAGCACCCACTGTGCCTAAGTATCAACCTCTATAAAAATATATTTACAAAACACCAGTTCAGAGGACAATCTCATTTCCATAAAACTCATTACTGCAACACTTACTAGTCACTTCTATATAAGGTTGCATGAAAGCTATCTTGCAGTGAGTTCTTGAACTCAGAGTAGAAATTAAATAAAAAATTGAGATTATTTCAACATTTTAAATGTGTTAGTGCTCTGTGAAGTAAGCCAGAGAGAAAAACACCAATACAGTATACTAACACATATATATGGAATTTAGGAAGATGGCAATGACGACCCTGTATGCAAGACAGGGAAGGAGACACAGATGTGTATAACGGACTTTTGGACTCAGAGGGAGAGGGAGGGGGTGGGATGATTTGGGAGAATGACATTCTAACATGTGTACTATCATGTGGATTGAATCGCCAGTCTATGTCTGACGCAGGATGCAGCATGCTTGGGGCTGGTGCATGGGGATGACCCAGAAAGATGTTATGGGGAGGGAGGTGGGAGGGGGGTTCATGTTTGGGAATGCATGTAAGAATTAAAGATTTTTAAATTAAAAAAAAAACAACAACAAAAAAAAATAAAATAAAATAAAATTAAAAAAAAGAAAAGAAAGCTCTTGAGAGTCCCTTGGACTTCAAGGAGATCCAACCAGTCAATCCTAAAGGAAATCAGTCCTGAATATTCATTGGAAGGACTGATGATGAAGCTGAAGCTCCAATACTTTGGCCACCTGATACAAAGAGCCGCCGACTCATTGGAAAAAACCCTGATACTGGGAAAGATTTAAGGCAGGAGGAGAAGGGGAGGACAGAGGATGAGATGGTTGGATGGCATCACTGACTCAATGGACATAAGTTTGAGCAAGCTCCGGGAGGCAGTGAAGGACAGGGAAGCCTGGCATGCTGCAGTCCATGGGGTTGCATAGAGTCAGATACAACTGAGCAACTGAACAACAACAATAAAACATACAAGGTTTGCAAAAAAAAAAAAATACAGTGATTTATTATAAAATAAGATAATAAAATCACTAAAACAATGAAATATGTTCATTTACTTCACAATGTAATATAATAATAAATTTCTACTATTATAAAATATACCTACTGGCCAAATGAGCTACATGAAATGTCACTAAAATTATGCATCCTAAGCAATTTTTTTTGCTAGAAAAGTGGTTAGGGCAGTCCTGGTACTTATTTGTGATTATGTATATGGCCATTTCACCAGGTAGCGGGCGTGGAACTAAGAGAAGGATTAAGAAGGAACTAAGAGAGAAAGCCCAGCTGAACTGTCACTAAATGACAAACAGCTACTATCAGTAATATCAACTACTATCAAAAACATTTAAGAACAATGATTATAAATAATTAAACACAATTGCTAAGCTATCATAATGCAGTGTGTTCTGTAAAGTAACCCCAGTTTCCTTCCTGTTGTGGTTTTTATCCATCCGTCCAAGTTTGGCTCTTCGCTTTAGCTTCTCACATCAGGAGATCACGGGACTATATCATTTGGTTGTAATATCTGTGCCTATCCTTCTGAAGTGAAGTGGAGTGGGACTGAGCTTGGGATGTTTTTTCTGCTGCTAGTCAGCACTTCCCTTCTCTGAAAAATCTTCACATCCAGAATAGGATGAAAAAGATGAATGGGAGCAGGTCAGTATGGAATCCAGTGCAGGAATACATGCTTGCTTGCTTGCTTGCTTTTTTTTTTTTTTACAACGTTTTAGAGTCTTTCCTAAAATACACTAAATGAACTTTTAATGTGTAAAAGCACAGGTAATTTTATAAATGTATGAAAGAGCCATATCTCACTTGCTGAAATTTTAATCTTTTTTTTGCCTTGCCTTCTTTTCCTGACATCTTACACTGCTACTCACGTTAATCTTGCCCAATCTTCACTCCAAAGAAAAGTGATGACTTAAAGGACATTAAAAATTAATGAAGTGGAAAAGGTTCTCCTTCTTAAAATGTACTTTGTTTTAAAAAAATGTAAATTTGATATAAGTACTACACATATGGAGCATATCTAATAATTACTAAATGAAGCTTTAATGTATAAAAACACATGTATTTTATAAATATATGAAAGGTCCATATCTCACTTGCTGAATTTTTAATCTTTTTTCTTTTCTTGCCTTCCTTTCCTGACATCACCCACTGCTACTCATGTTAATCTTGCCCAAACCCTTTCTAACACCTAAAATTAATAACGTGTACATTTCTCTGTTTGACAGGCTTATCTATATAATTATATGCAAACATATATATGCAAATACACATATAAGGTTATATGTAATTTTGACTAAATATGAAATTATATTTTATTCATATTCTGATAATAAGAAATTAATTGTCATTGATTTATAGAATACTTTTATATTTAATTCAAATTATTATATAAGCTACATATATATAGAATTTATATCAAACTTATATTTTTTTAAGACTTGAGGAGATAATAGTTGAAAACCCTAAAATGGGGAAGGAAACACTCACCCAAGTCCAAGAAACCCAGAGAGTCCCAAACAGGATAAACCCAAGGTGAAAGACCCCAAGACACATATTTATTAAATTAACAAAGATCAAACATAAAGAACAAATATTAAAAGCAGCAAGGGAAAAACAACAAATAACACACAAGGGGATTCCCATAAGGATAACAGCTGATCTTTCAATAGAAACTCTTCAGGACAGGAGGGAAGCACAGGACATATGTAAAGTGATGAAGAAAATAACCTATAGCCCAGGTTACTATACCCAGCAAGGATCTCATTCAAATATGAAGGAGATATCAAAAGCTTTACACACAAGCAAAAGCTGAGAGAATTCAGCACCACCAAACCAGCACTCCAACAAATGCTAGAGGATCTTCTCCAGACAGGAAACACAGAAACACAGAAAGGGTGTATAAACTCGAACCCAAAACAATAAAGCAAATGGCAATGGGATCGTACTTATCAATAATTACCTTAAATATAAATGAGTTGAATGCCCCAACCAAAAGGCAATGACTGGCTGAATGGATAAAAAAACAAGACCCCTATATATGTTGTCTACAAGAGACCCACCTCAAACCAAGGGACACATACAGACTGAAAGTGAAGGGCTGGAAAAAGATATTCCACACAAATAGAGACCAAAAGAAAGCAGGAGTGGCAATACTCATATCCGATAAAATAGACTTTAAAACAAAGGCTGTGAAAAGAGACAAAGAAGGCCACTACATAATGATCAAAGGATCAATCCAAGAAGAAGATGTAACAATTATAAATATATATGTACCCAACATAGGAGCACCGCAATATGTAAGACAAATGCTAACAAGTATGAAATGGGAAATTAACAATAACACAATAATAGCAGGAGACTTTAATACCCCACTCACACCTATAGATAGATCAACTAAACAGAAAATTAACAAGGAAACACAAACTTTAAATGATACAATAGACCAGTTAGACCTAATTAATATCTACAGGACATTTCAGCCCCAAACAATAAATTTCACCTTTCTCTCAAGTGCACAAGCAACATTCTGCAGGATAGATCACATCCTGGGCCATAAATCTAGCCTTGGTAAATTCAGAAAAATTGAAATCATTCCAAGCATCTTTTCTGACCACAACGCAGTAAGATTAGATCTCAATTACAGGAGAAGAACTATTAAAAATTCCAACATATGGAGGCTGAACAACACTCTGCTGAATAAATAACAAATCACAAAAGAAATAAAAATATGCATAGAAATGAATGAAAATGAATACACAACAACTCTCAAAACCTGTTGGATGCTGTAAAAGCAGTGCTAAGGGGAAGGTTCATAGCAATACAGGCATACCTCAAGAAACAAGAAAAAAGTCAAATAAATAACCTAACTCTACACCTAAAGCAACCAGAAAAGGAAGAAATGGAGAACCCCAGGGTTAGTAGAAGGAAAGAAATCTTAACATTTAGGGCAGAAATAAAGGCAAAAAAAAAAGAGAGAGAGAGAGAGAGAGAGAAACCATAGCAAAAATCAACAAAACCAAAAGCTGGTTCTTTGAAAGGATAAATAAAATTGACAAACCACTATCCAGACTCATTAAGAAACGAATGGAGAAAAATCAAATCAATAAAATTAGAAATGAAAATGGAGAGATCACAACAGACAACACAGAAATACAAAGGATCATAAGAGACTACTATCAGCAATTATATGCCAATAAAATGGACAACTTGGAAGAAATGGACAAATTCTTAGAAAACTACAACTTTACAAAACTGAACCAGGAAGAAATAGAAAATCTTAACAGACCCATCACAAGCAAGGAAATTGAAACTGTAATCAGAAATCTTTCAGCAAACAAAAGCCCAGGTCCAGATGGCTTCACAGCTGAAGTCTACCAAAAATTTAGAGAAGAGCTAACACTTATCCTACTCCAACTCTTCCAGAAAATTTCTGAGAAAGGTAAACTTCCAAACTCATTCTATGAGGCCACCATCACCCTAATACCAAAACCTGACAAAGATGCCAGAAAAAAAGAAAACTACAGGCCAATATCACTGATAAACATAGATGCAAAAGTCCTTAAAATTCTAGCAATCAAAATCCAACAACACATTAAAAAGATCATACATCATGACCAAGTGGGCTTTATCCCAGTGATGCAAGGATTCTCCAATATCCGCAAATCAATCAATGCAATAAACCACATTAACAAGTTGAAAAATAAAAGCCATGTGATTATGTCAACAGATGCAGAGAAAGCCTTTGACAAAATTCAACATCCATTTATGATAAAAACCCTCCAGAAAGCAGGAATAGAAGGAACATACCTCAACATAATAAAAGCTATATATGACAAACCCACAGCAAACATTATCTTCAATTGTGAAAAATTGAAAGCATTTCCCCTAAAGTCAAGAATAAGACAAAAAAAAAAAAAAAAAAAAGAACAAGACAAGGGTGCCCACTCTCACCACTACTATTCAACATAGTTTTGGAAGTTTTGGCCACAGCAATCAGAGCAGAAAGAGAAATAAAAAGAATCTAAATTGGAAAAGAAGAAGTAAAACCCTGTTTGCAGATGACATAAACCTCTACATAGAAAACACTAAAGACTCCACCAGAAAAGTACTAGAGCTAATCAATGAATATAGTAAAGTTGCAGGATATAAAATCAATACACAGAAATCCCTTGCGTTCCTATACACTAATAATGAGAAACCAGAAACAGAAATTAAGGAAACAATTCCATTTACCATTGCAATTAAAAGAATAGAATACTTAGGAATATATCTATCTAAAGAAACAAAAGACCTATATATAGAAAACTATAAAACACTGGTGAAAGAAATCAAAGAGGACACTAATAGATGGATAAATATACCACGTTCACGGATCAGAAGAATCACTATAGTGAAAATGAGTATACTCCCCAAAGCAATCTATAGATTCAATGCAATCCCTATCAAGCTACCAACAGTATTTTTCAGAAAACTAGAACAAATAATTTCACAATTTGTATGGAAATACAAAAAAACCTCGAATAGCCAAAGCAGTCTTGAGTAAGAAGAATGGAACTGGAGGAATCAACCTGCCGGACTACAGGCACTACTCCAAAGCCACAGTCATCAAGACAGAATGGTACTGGCACAAAGACAGAAATATAGATCAATGGGACAAAATAGAAAGTCCAGAGTTAAATCCACACAGAATGGACACCTTATCTTTGACAAAGGAGGCAAGAATATACAATTAAAAAAAGAAAAAAAAAGACAGTCTCTTTAACAAGTGGTGCTGGGAAAACTGGTCAACTACTTGTAAAAGAATGAAACTAGAACACTTTCTTACACCGTACACAAAAACAAACTCAAAATGGATTAAAAATCTAAACATAAGACCAGAAACTATAAAACCCCTTGAGGAGAACATAGGCAAAACACTCTCCGACATAAATCACAGCAGGATCCTCTATGGCCCACCTCCCAGAATATTGGAAATAAAAGCAAAAATAAACAAGTGGGACCTAATTAAAATTAAAAGCTTCTGCACAACAAAGGAAACTATAAGCAAGGTGAAAAGACAGCCTTCAAAATGGGAGAGATAATAGCCAATGAAGCAATGGACAAAGAATTAATCTCAAAAATATACAAGCAACTTATGCAGCTCAATTCCAGAAAAATAAATGACCCAATCAACAAATGGGCCAAAGAACTAAACAGACATTTCTCCAAAGAAGACATACAGATGGCTAACAAACACATGAAAACATGCTCAACATCACTCATTGTCAGAGAAATGCAAATCAAAACCACAATGAGGTACTATTTCACACCAGTCAGAATGGTTGCTATCCAAAAGTCTATAAGCAATTAATGCTGGAGAGGGTGTGGAGAAAAGGTACCCTCTTACACAGTCAGTGGGAATGCAAACTAGCACAGCCACTATGGAGAACAGTGTGGAGATTCCTTAAAAAACTGGAAATAGAACTGCCATATGACCCAGCAATCCCACTGCTGGGCATACACACCGAGGAAACCAGAATTGAAAGAGACACATGTACCCCAATGTTCATCGCAGCACTGTTTACAATAGCCAGGACATGGAAGCAACCTAGATGTCCATCAGCAGACAAATGGATAAGAAAGCTGTGGTATATATACACAGTGGAGTATTACTCAGCCATTTAAAATAATACATATGAATCAGTTCTAATGAGGTGAATGAAACCGGAACCTGTTATACAGAGTGAAGTAAGCCAGAAAGGAAAACACCAATACAATATACTAATGCATATATATGGAATTTAGAAAGATGGTAACGATAACCCTGTATGCGAGAGAGCAAAGAGACACAGATGTATAGAAGAGTCTTTTGGACTCTGTGGGAGAGGTTGAGGGTGGGATGATTTAGGAGAATGGCATAGAAACATGTATATTATCATATGTGAAATGAATCACCAGTCCAGGTTCGATGCATGAGACAGGGTGCTCAGGGCCGGTGCACTGGGATGACCCAGAGGGATGGTATGTGGAGTGTGTCGGAAGGGGGTTCAGGATGGAGAACACATGTACACCCATGGTGGATTCATGCCAATGTGTGGCAAAACCAATACAATATTGTAGATTTTTTTTTAAAGTTAAAAAAAAGAAATCAATTTGAAGTTCATTTTAAGAAGGAGAAACTTTTGCATTTCATTAGTTTTTAATGTCCTTTCAAGTCATCACTTTTCTTTGGAGTGAAGATGAATATACATTGCAGTCATCTGAATTTGTGCAACTCCTCAGCATTGATCTGATCCAATTAGAGGGCAGACAGAATGGAAACCACAATTACAGACAACTAACCAACTGATCACTTGGATCACAGCCTTATCTAACTCAGTGAACGTGTGAGCCATGCCATGTAGGGCCACCCAAGATAGACAGGTCATGGTGGAAAGTTCTGACAAAACGTGGTCCACTGCAGAAGGGAATGGTGAACTGCTTCAGTATTTTGCTTTGAGAACCCCATGAACGGTATGAAAATGCAAAAAGAAATGACACTTAAAGATGAACTCGCCAGGTGAGTAGGTGCCCAATATGCAACTGGAGAAGAGTGGAGGAAAGGATCCAGAAAGAAACAAGAGGCTGAGCCAAAGTGGAAACAAGGCCCAGCTGTGGACATGACTGGTGATGGAAGTAAAGTCCGAGGCTGTAAAGAACAATACTGCACAGGAATTTAGAATGTTAGGTACATGAATCAAGGCAAATTGGAAGTGGTCAAACAGGAGATGATAAGAGTGAACATCAACATTTTAGAAATCAGTGAACTAAAGTGAACTGAAATGGGCGAATTTAGTTCAGATGACCATTATATCTACTGTGGGAAAGAATCCCTTAGGAGAAGTAGAGCAGCCCTCATAGTTAAAAAAAAAAAAAAAGATTCTGAGATGCAGTACTTGGATGCAATCTCAAAAATGACAGAATGATCTCTGTTCATTTCCAAAGCAGACCATTCAATATCACAGTAATCCAAGTCTATACCCCAACACTAATGATGAAGAAGTAAAGCTGAACAGTTCCAAGAAGACATACAAGACCTTCTAGAACTAACTCCAAAAAAGAAAAAAGAAAAGATGTCTTTTTTATCATAGGGGACTGGAATGCAAAGGTAGGAAGTAAAGAGATACCTGGAATAACAGGCAATTTTGGTCTTGGAGTACAAAATTAGGCAGAACAAAGGCTAACAGAGTTTTGCCAAGAGAAGGCACTGATGATAGCAAACTCCCTCTTCCAAGAACACAAGAGAAGACTCTACACATGGACATCACCATATGGTCAACACTGAAATCAGATTGATTATATTCTTTGCAGCCAAAGATGGAGAAGCTTTGTACAGTCAGCAAAAACAAGACCAGGAGTTGACTGTGGCTCAGATCATGAACATCTTAATGCAAAATTCAGGTTTAAATTTAAGAAAGTAGGGAAAACTAGTCCATTCAGGTATGACCCACATCAAATCCCTTTTGATTATACAGTGGAAGTGACGAATAGATTCAAGGGATTAGATCTGATTGTTAGAGTGCCTGAAGAACACGGATGGAGGCTCATAACATTGTATGAGAGGCAGTGATCAAAATCATTCTTAAGAAGAAGAAATTCAAAAAGGCAAAATGGTTGTCTTAGGAGGCCAAACAACTGAGAAAAGAAGAGAAGTGAAAGGCAAAGGAGAAAAGGAAATATCTACCAATCTGAATGCAGAATTCCAAAGAGTAGCAAGGAGAGGTCAGAAAGCCTTCCTAAGTTATGAGTGCAAAAAAGATAGAGGAAAATGATAGAATGGGAAAGACTAGAGATATTTTCAAGAAAATTAGAGATACCAAGGGAACATTTCATGCAAAGATGGGCACAATAAAGGACAGAAATGGTATGGAGCTAACAGAAGCAGAAGATATTAAGAAGAGGTGACAAGAATGCACAGAAGAACTATACAAAAAATATCTTCATGACCCAGATAACCATGATTGTGTGATCAGTAACCTAAAGCCAGACTTCCTGGAACGTGAAGTCAACTGGGCCTTAGGAAGCATCACTGCAAAGGTGGAGGTGATGGAATTCCAGCATGAAAGTGAAAGTTGCTCAGTCTTGTCCAGTGTTTTGTGACCCCATGGACTATATATTCCATGGAATTCTCCAGGCCAGAATACTGGAAGTGGTAGCCTCTCCCTTCTCCAGGGGATCATCCCAACCCAGGGATTGAACCCAGGTCTCCTACATTGCAGGTGGATTCTTCATTAGCTGAGCCACAAAGGAAGCCCAAGAATACTGGAGTGGGTAGCCTAGCCCATCTCCAGTGGATCTTCCCAACCCAGGAATTGAACCAGGGTCACCTGGGTTCCAGGCAGATTCTTTACCAACTGAGCTATCAGGGAAGCCCTGGAATTCCAGCTGAGGTATCTCAAATCCTAAAAGATGATACTGTTAAAGTGATGCATTCAATGTAGCAGCAAATTTGGAAACTCAGCAGTGGCCACAGGACTGGAAAGGGTCAGTTTTCATTCCAATCCCAAAGAAAGGTATTGCCAAAGAATGTTCAAACTACCACACAATTGCTCTTGTTTCACAGGATAGCTAAGTAATGCTCAAAATTCTCCAAGCTAGGTTTCAACAGTATGTGAACTGAGAACTTCCAGATGTTCAAGCTGGATTTAGAAAAGGCAGAGGAACCAGAGATCAAATTGCTAACATCTGCTGAATCATCAAAAAAGTAAGAGAGTTCCAGAAAAACGTCTACTTCTGCTTTATTGACTATGCCAAAGCCAATAGACTACACCAAAGACTGTGTGGATCACAGCAAACTGTGGAAAATTTTTTAAAAGTTGGGAATACGAGACCACCTTAACTGCCTCCTGAGAAACCTGTATGCAGGTCAAGAAGCAACAGTTAGAACCAGACGTGGAACAATGGACTGGTCCCAAATTAGGAATGGGGTACATCAAAGTTTTATATTGTTACCTTGCTTATTTAACTTATATGCAGAGTACATCAAGTGACAATGCCAGGCTGCATGAAGCACAAGCTGGAATAAGGATTGCTGGGAGAAATATCAATAACCTCAGATATGCAGAATACATGATCCTTATAGCAGAAAGCGATGAAGAACTTAAGAGCCTCTTGATGAAAGCAAAATAGGAGAGTGGAAAAGCTGGCTTAAAACTCAACATTCAAAAAACTAAGCTCATAGCATCCAGTCCCATCACTTCATGGCACATAGATGTGGGAAAAAATGGAAACAGTAACAGAATTTATTTTCTTGGACTCCAAAATCACTGCAGATGGTGACTGCATCCATGAAATTAAAAGATAGTTACCCATTGCAAGAAAAGCTATGACAAACCAAGACAGCATATTTAAAAGCAGAGACATTACTTTACCAACCAAGGTCTGTGTAGTCAAAGCTATGGTTTTTCCAGTAGTCATGTATGGATGTGAGAGTTGGACCATAAAGAAAGCTAACTGCCAAAGAGCTGATGCTTTTCAACAGTGGTGTTGGGGAAGGTTCCTAAGAGTCTCTTTGGACAGTAAGGAGATCAAGCCAGTCAACCTTAAAGGAAATCATTCCTGAATATTCACTAGAAGCACTGATGCTGAAGCTCTAATACTTTGACCACCTGATGTGAAGGACTGACTCATTGGAAAAGACCCTGATGCTGGGAGAGATTAAAGGCAGGAGGAGAAGCGGATGACAGAGGGTGAGATTGTTGTATGGCATCACCAACTCAATGGACATGAGTTTGAGCAAGCCCTGGGCATTGGTGATGGACAGGGAAGCTTGTCATGCTCTAATCCATGGGGTTGCAGAGTCGGACAGGATGAATGACTGAACTTAACTTTTCATCATTGATCAGCTAACATGCATTCTCCCCTCCCAATCCCACACATTTTTAGAAAGACAAGTTGGCCTTTGGATGTAGATTTGGGTGAAACTTAGGAGAATGAACAGTTTTAGGTACTGATGAATACTTGGATATAATTTACTGTCTTCACTCTCTTTTGTGTACCAGTTTGACAGAGATTCTTCATCTTAGGGAATTCTTCTGTTACCCTTCAGCTACAAAATCAATCAGCCAGTATTATGTATCCACTGTGTTCAGGCCATGCTCTGTACAAACACTGACGTGTTGTGAAACCTCCTAATCACTGCCTTAGAAAAGGAAAGCATGTGTGGAAAGTGAAAGTGTAAGTGTAGAAAGTAAAAGTGTGTAGAAAGTGTGCTTGTAGAAAGTGAATGTGTCTGTGTTTGTTTAATGTGGTTGTGAGTTCAGAATGAATGTACATGTAGAAAGTGAAAGTGTGTAGAAAGTGAAAGTGTGTTTGTGTAGACAGTGAAAGTGTGGGGAGTAAATGTATGTGAGTGTAGAAAGTTAAAGTGTGTGTAGAAAGTGAAAGTGTATGAGTGTAGAAAGTGAACATGTGTGTTGAAAAAGAGTGTGTGTGTGTTTGTGTGAAAAGTAAATTGTGTGTGGAAATTGAATGTGTGTGTGTGTAAAAAGTGAATGTGTCTGTGTAGAAAGTGAATGTGTGTGTAGAAATGAATGTGTATATGTGTGAAGGTGTTGAAGGTGAATATGTGTGTGCAAAGTGAGTGTGGTAGTGTGGAAAGTGAAAGTGTATATAGAAAGTGAAAGTGTATGGACAGTCAATCTGTATGTAGAAAGTGAATGTGTGTGCATACATAAGTGAATGTGTCTGTGTGCGGAAAGTGAATGTGTGTGTAGAAAGTGAATAAGTGTGTATATGTGTTGAAAGTGAGTTTTTGTGGGTGTAGGTGAAGAATGTGAATGTGTGTGTGCAGCAAGTGAATGTGTGTGAGTGTAGAAAGTGAATGTTTGTAAAAGGTAAATTTGTATATAAAATGAAAGTATGTGTAGAAACTGAATGTGTGTAGAAAGTGAAAATGCGTGCATGGTGAAAGTGTATGTAGAGAGGGAAACTGTGTGTACAGAGTGAACGAGTGTAGAAAGTGAAAGTGCATGGGTGTAGAAGGTGAAAGTGTGTGATTGTAGAAAGTAGAAGTGTGTGTATAGAAACTGAGTTTGTGTGTGTAGAAAGTGTATGTGCCTGTGCATAGAAA
Source organism: Ovis canadensis (assembly GCF_042477335.2). Lineage (NCBI taxonomy): Eukaryota > Metazoa > Chordata > Mammalia > Artiodactyla > Bovidae > Ovis > Ovis canadensis. Next base: position 18,925,356 of record NC_091270.1, on the reverse strand, counting down.
GTGACTGTGTGTGTAGAAATGAATGTGTGTGTGTGTGTGTAGAAATAAATGTGTGTGTTGTTGAAAGTGAATGGGTATGTGTACAATGTGAGTGTGTTGTAGAACGTGAATGTATGTAGATAGTGAATATCTGTGTAGAACATGTATTTCTGTGTGTTTGTAGAATGAGAATGTTTGTGAGTGTAGTTTGTAATTGTGTGTGTGTAAATGTGAATATGTGTGTGTGTGGAAAGTGGAAGTGTGTAGAAAGTGAGTGGATAGAAAGTGAAGCGTGTGTAGAAAGTGAAAGTGTGTGGGAACTGAATGTGTGTAAAATGGGAAAGTGTAGAAAGTGAAAGTGTGTGGACAGTGAATGTGTATGGAAGGTGAAATTGTGTGTTGAAAGGGAATGTGTGTAGGAAGTGAATCTGTGTATGTGTGAAACTGGAAGTGTGTGTGTGTGTGTGTGTGTGTAGAATGTGAATGTGTAGAAACAAATCAGTGTGTGGAAAGTGAAAGTGCATTGTAGAAAATGAAAGAGTGCGTGCATAGAAAGTGAATGTTTGTGTGTAGAAACCAATTTTAGGTTTAGAAATGAATGTGTATGTGTGTGTGGAAAGTGAAAGTGTATGTAGTAAGTTAAAGCGTAGGAGTGTGGAAAGTGAAAGTGTGTCTGTAGAAAGTGTGTGTGGAAAGAAAATGTGTAGAAAGCAAAAGTTTATAGGAAGGGAATGTGTGTGTGTGTGTGTGTGTGTGTGTAGAAAGTGAATGTGTGCTTTCTGTGTAGATAGTGATTGTGTGTAGATACTGAATGTGTATGTTTTGAAACTGTATGTCTATGTGAGTATAAAATGAGAATGTGAGTGTAGACTGTAATGTGTGTGTAGAAAGTGAAAATGCCTGTGTAAAAATATGTATATCTAGAATGTGAATGTGTGTGTAGAAAGTGAATACATGTCTGTGTGTGGGAAGTGAATGTGTGTGTAAAAAGTGAATGTGTATGTTTGAAATGTGGAGATATGTGGAGAAAGTGAAAGGGTGTGTAAAAAGAGAAACTGTGTAGAAAGTGAAAGGGCATCAAATGTGAAACCAAGTGTAGAAAGTGAATGTGTATAGGTGCTGAATGTGTGTGTGTAGAAAGTGTGTGTATGTGTGGCTGTAGAATGAGAATGTTTGTGAGTGTAGAATGCATAATATGTGTTTGTAGAAAGTGAAAGTCTGTGTGTAGAAAGTGAATGTTTAAATAGAAAGTGAATATGTGTTTGTAGAAAGTGAATATGTGTTTGTAGAATGTGAATATGTATGTGCATAGAAAGTGAAAATGTGTGTATGGAAAGTGAGTGTATGGGTGTAGAAAGTGAAAGTGTGTGTGTGCAGAAACTGAAATTATATGCGTGTAGAAATGAATGTGTATGTGTGTGCAGAAGGTGAATGTGTGTGTAGAGTTAATGGGTGTGTGTAGAAAGTAAAAGTGTATGTGAGAATAGACAGTGAACGTGTATGTAGAAAGTGAACAAGTGTGTTGTGTGTAGGTAGTGAATGTGTGTAGACAGTGAGTGTGTGTGTATAGAAAGTCTATGTGTGGATGTAGGGTGAGAGTGTTTGTGTAATGTAAAATATGTGTGCGGAAAATGAAAGTATGTGTAAAAAGTGAAAGTGTGCCTGTAAAGAGGGAAAGTGTGTGAGTGGGGGAGTGAAAGTTTGTGTGTAGAAAGTGAAGGTGTGTGTAGAAAGTGAAGATGTGTCTGTGTTGGGAGTGAAGATGTGTGAGTGTAAAACATAAACACGTGTGAGTTTAGAAAGTGCATGTTTGTGTTGGAAGTAAAAATGTATAAAAAGTGAAAGTGTATTGTGTAGAAATGAAGCTGTGAGTATAGAAAGTGAAAGTGTGTGTATAAGTGATTTGTGTTGGTGTAGAATGTGTGTGTGTAGCAAGTGAAACTGTATGTGTATAAGGACCGAAAAAAAGTGTGTAGAAAGTGCCTGTATGTGCAGAAAGTGAATGTGTGTGTAGAAAGTGAAAGCTTATGAGTGTTAAATGTGAAAGTGTGTGTAGAAAGTGAATTGTAGAAAGCAAAACTGCATGTGTGGAAAATGAATATTTTCTGTGTGTAGGAAGTGACTGTCTGTGAGTCATGTGAATGGGTGTGAGTTTAAAATGTGAATAAATGTGTAGAAAGTGAATATGCATACATTGAAAGTGTGTTTGTGTGGAAAGTGAAAGTGTGTGTAGAGAAAGAAAATGTGAGTGTACAGGGTGAAAGTGTGTATAGAAAGCGAAGGTGTGTGTGTATAGAAAGTGAATGTGTGAGTGTGTGTGTAGAAACTGAATGTATACATGTACAGAAATGAATGTGTATGTGTGTGTAGCAGGGGAATGTGTGTGTCGAGTCAATGTGAGTATGTAGAAAGTGAAAGTGTACCTAGAAAGTGAATGTGTGTGTTGTGTCTTAAAAGTGAATGTGTGTAGATAATGAATGTGTGTGTGTAGAGTATCTATGTGTGTGTTTAGAAAGTTTATGCCTGTGCTGGTGTGGAATGAGACAGTGCATTAACGTGAAATGTTTGTGTAGAAAGTGAATGAGTCTGTAGAAAGTGAAAGTGTGTCTGTAGAAATTAAAGGTGTGTGGAAAGTGAGTGTATGAGTGTAGAAAATGAAAGTGTGGCTGTAGAAAGTGAGTGTGTGTTTGCATAGAAAGTGATTGAAAGAGACATGCGTACTCCGATATTCACCACAGCACTGTTTACAATAGCCAGGACATGGAAGCAACCTAGATGTCCATCAGCAGACAAACGGATAAGAAAGCTGTGGTACATATACACGATTGAGTATTACCCAGCCATTTAAAAGAATACATATGAATCAGTTCTAATGAGGTGGATGAAACCGGAGTCTGTTACACAGAGTGAAGTAAGCCAGAAAGAAAAACACCAGTACAGTATACTAACGCATATATATTGAATTTAGAAAGATGGTAATGATAACCCTGTATGCGAGACAGCAAAAGAGACACATGTATAGAACAGTCTTTTGGACTCTGTGGGAGAGGGCGAGGGTGGGATGGTTTGGAAGAATGGCATTGCAACATGTATATTATCATATGTGAACTAGATCACCAGCCCAGGTTTGATGCATGAGACAGGGTGCTCAGGGCTGGTGCACTGGGATGACCCTGAGGGATGGGATGGGGAGGAATGTGGGAGGGGGGTTCAGGATGGGGAACACATTGTACACCCATGGCTGATTCATGTCAATGTATGGAAAAACCCACTACAATATTGTAAAGTAATTAGCCTCCAATTAAAATAAATTAATTAATTTTTTGAAAAGAAAGTGAATGTGCATAGAAAGAGAATATGTGTCTGTGTAGGAAGTGAATGTGTGTAAAAAATGAACATGTGTGGGTTTAGAATGTGCATGTATGTGCAGAAAGTGAAAATATGTAGAAAGTGAAAGTATGTTTGTGTAGAAACTGAAAGTGTATCCATGTGGGAAGTATGTGTGTGGAAAGTGAGCTGTGTTTGTATAGAAAGTGAATGTGTGTGGAAAGTTAAAGTGTGCTTGTGTAGAAAGTGAGCTGTATGGAAAGTGAATGTGTGTTGGAAGCAAGTGTGTGCATGTGTAGAAAGTGAGTATGTACACTTGTAGAAGGTGAATGTGTGCATGAAGAGAGTGAATGTGCATGTGTAGATAGTAAATGTGTGTGAAAGTTAATTTGTGTATAGAAAGTAAATGTGTGCTTGTCAGTAGAAAGTGTATTGTGTGTGTGTGTAGAAACTGTGTGTGTGTCAAATATGAATGTTTGTGGGTGGAAATTTAATGTGTGTCTTTAGAAAGTGAAACTGCATTACTGTAGAAAGTAAAAGTGTATGTAGAAAGCTAGTATGTGTGTGTAGGAAGTGGATGCATGTAGAAAGTGAGTGTGTGTGTGTGTAGAAGTCAATGTGCGTGTGTGTGTAGAAAGTGAATGTAAGTTTGTAGAAAGAGAAAGTGTTTTAGAAAGTGAGTGTGTGGAAAGTGAAGGTATGTGTCTGTGTGGAAAGTGAATGCATGTGTGTAGTATGTGATTGTGTGTGCATAGAAAGTGAAGGTATGTATAAAAAGTGAATGTGTGTGCAGAAAGTTAATGTGTGTGTAGAAAATGAGAGTGTATTTGTGTAGAAATTGAGAGTGTGTCTGTAGAAATTGAAAGTGTGTAGGAAGTGAAAGTGTGTGACTGTGGAAAGTGAGGGTGTGTGTGTAGAAAGTGTGTGTGTTTGTGTAGGAAGTGGATGTATGTGTGCAAAAAGTGAATATGTGTGAATGTGTGTGTAGAAAGTGAAAATGTGTGCAGAAAGTGAGTTGTGTATGTAGAAAGTGTGTGTTTACAAAGTGAATGTGTATAGAAAGGGAATGTGTGTGTGCATAGAAAGTGAATGTGTGTGTAGAAAGTGAGTGTGTGTGTTTGTGTAGGAAGTGTGTGTTTGTGTAGAAAGTAAATGCATGTGTAGAAAGTGTGTGTGTGTGTAGAAAGTGAATGTGTGTATGTAGCATGTAAGTTATGCGAGTGTGTAGAATGTGAATGTGTAGAAAGTCAATGTCTTTGTGTAGAAAGTGAATGTATGTGTAGAAAGTGAATGTGTAGAAAGTGAATATGTGTTATAAAAAGTGAGTGTGCAGAAGCTTTTAATTTTAATTAGATCCCATTTGTTTATTTTTGCTTTTATTTCCAGAATTCTGGGAGGTGGATCATAGAGGATCCTGCTGTGATTTATGTCGGAGAGTGTTTTGCCTATGTTCTCCTCTAGGGGTTTTATAGTTTCTGGTCTTACATTTAGATCTTTAATCCATTTTGAGTTTATTTTTGTGTGCGGTGTTAGAAAGTGATCTAGTTTCATTCTTTTACAAGTGGTTGACCAGTTTTCCCAGCACCACTTGTTAAAGAGATTGTCTTTACTCCATTGTGTATTCTTGCCTCCTTTGTCAAAGATAAGGTGTCCATATGTGTGTGGATTTATCTCTGGGCTTTCTATTTTGTTCCATTGATCTATATGTCTGTCTTTGTGCCAGTACCATACTGTCTTGATGACTGTGGCTTTGTAGTAGAGCCTGAAGTCAGGCAAGTCAACTTATGCAGCTCAATTCCAGAAAAATAAATGACCCAATCAAAAAATGGGCCAAAGAACTAAATAGACATTTCTCCAAAGAAGACATACGAATGGCTAACAAACACATGAAAAGATGCTCAACATCACTCATTATTAGAGAAATGCAAATCAAAACCACAATGAGGTACCACTTCACACCAGTCAGAATGTCTGCGATCCAAAAATCTGCAAGCTGGAGAGGGTGTGGAGAAAAGGGAACCCTCCTACACTGTTGGTGGGAATGCAAACTAGTACAGCCACTATGGAAAACAGTGTGGAGATTCCTTAAAAAATTGCAAATAGAACTACCTTATGACCCAGCAATCCCACTGCTAGGCATACACACCGAGGAAACCAGAATGGAAAGAGACACATGTACCCCAATGTTCATCGCAGCACTGTTTATAATAGCCAGGACATGGAAACAACCTAGATGTCCATCAGCAGATGAATGGATAAGAAAGCTGTGGTACATATACACAATGGAGTATTACTCAGCCATTAAAAAGAATTCATTTGAATCAGTTCTGATGAGATGGATGAAACTGGAGCCGATTATACAGAGTGAAGTAAGCCAGAAAGAAAAACACCAATACAGTATACTAACACATATATATGGAATTTAGGAAGATGGCAATGACGACCCTGTATGCAAGACAGGAAAAAAGACACAGCTGTGTATAACGGACTTTTGGACTCAGAGGGCGAGGGCGAGGGTGGGATGATTTGGGAGAATGGCATTCTAACATGTATACTATCATGTAAGAATTGAATCACCAGTCTATGTCTGACGCAGGATACAGCATGCTTGGGGCTGGTGCATGGGGATGACCCAGAGAGGTGTTATGGGGAGGGAGGTGGGAGGGGGGTTCATGTTTGGGAACGCATGTAAGAATTAAAGATTTTAAAATTTAAAAAATAAAAAACTAAAAAAAAATAATTAAAAAAAAGAGAAACCACAAACATAATATTTAAAATAAATAGCTTAACAAAGTCTTTGCATCCAGAAAACAAATAAAGTTGTTAAGAAAACAACAAAAAAAAGTGAGTGTGTGTGTGCTGAAAATGAAAGTGTGTAGAAAATGAAAGTGTGTGTTTACAAAGTGAATTATATGTGTTTAGAAAATGAATGTGTGGGTAGAAACCAAATGTGTGTGTTTGTGTAAAAAGTGAGTGTGTGTGTAGAAAATGAAAGAGTGTGTAAAAGTGAGTGTGTATATAGGGAGTATGTGTTTGTGTAGAAAGTGAATGGATGTGTTTAGCAAGTGAATGCAAATGTAAAAAGTGTGTGTGTATGTGAAAAGTGAATGTAGGCATGTGTGGAATGTGTGTGTGTGTGTAGAAAATGAATGTGTGCGTGTATGTGTGCATGTATGTGTGCATGTATGTGTGCGTGTATGTGTGCAGAAAGGGAATGTGTGTGTGTAGAATATGAATGTGTGTGTGCACACACTGAGAGAGAGGAGCCAGGTGGGTGACGGGTCTTGGGGCACACGCTGGCCGTCTCCTGTTGGTGTATTTGCAGCTCAGGCAGGGGTGTGAAATGTATGCGTTTGCTGCCATACTTTGCAATAAGTCATGACAGTAATATCCTGTTGCTAAGATGAGAGGCATAGGTTAGAGGATTTTAGTTAGAATGACTAATTTTTAAGAAAAAAATTCTTGGAATAATGACGCTGTATATTTTTTTTTCACTTCTTTTTCTTTTCATTGTTTCACTTATTTTTCCCTTGGAACATTTCACTGTACTAGTCCTCTCTGCTGTCTGTTAACCAGAGAGGTAAAGAGCACAGACTTACAAAGTGCAAAGTGTGTTCATCCTGCCAATTCTGAAACCAGATGCAAGTTCTAAGGGTTCCTGTAATGTCCCTCAGGTTTGGTAATTCAGCAAAAGGTCTCACTGAGAGTGCCCTCCCTGCTTGTGTTTCTCCACCTGTTGGATCACATGGTGGTGCTTTAAGGAAACTGCATCACTTGTTTATCTAAGAAACTCACTCCTTGGTGGCAGTGTGTATTTGACTGAATAACGGAGGGTATATTCATAAGATAAGTCACTCAAACTTTGGTAAAATATATGTGATGATCAGAAACATCCCAAATATCATTTTAGGAGAGTAAATGATCTGAATACTGGTAATAATTTAAGAGTTTTCATTAATACTTTGTCATAATTGCAATATTTTGAATCTTACTGAGAGAGTTATAGCAACAGCAAGTCTTTTTTAAATAATTTTATTTATTTACTTGTTTTTGGCTATGCTGGGTCTTCCTCAGGCTTCCTCTAGTTGCAGCGAGCAGGGGCTACTCGCTAGTTGCAGCGTTCAGGCTTCTCATTGTGGTGACCACTCTTATTACAGAGCCCAGGTTGCAGAGCCTTGAGGCTTCAGCTGCTGCAGCTCCCATGCTCTAGGGCTTGGGCCCTGTAGTTGTGGCCATGGGCTTGGCTGTCCCGCAGCGTGTGGGATTGTCCCAGATCAGGTTTGAACCCATGTCTCCTGTGTTGGCAGGTAGATTCTTTACCACTGACCCACCAGGGAAATCCATAAGTCTAATTTTTTTTAATCCCTTTGAATTCCTAAACATTGCAATGATATTCTCTTCCCTTACTCTTTTTTCCTCATCCTTTAAAATGTATTATTCTAGAAATAAAGAGGAATGTTAGAGACAGAGCAAAGAAACTCTTGAAGTGATGTGATCATCATTACTTGACTTTATATAGCACTTTATGTTTTAACATTTTTTAGCATAGGCTAATTTTATAGCCATCTTGAAAGTGGCTGACTTAAGTGCAAATTTGAAAAAATAAAGTATGGATTGGTGGAATGCAATTTTAGAAAATCAACCTCAGTGCAGTTTTAATTTGCCTGATGTGTGTATGAGCTTGGGTGAATGTATGCAAATATATGAAAGTTGAAGTATGATTGCCAAAATCTACTGGTATATCAAATATAAGAAGGAGGAGAGATAAGAGACAGAAAACTGACTTAGACTTTGTTTAGTACAGTTGATTGATTTTCAAATGAAGAGAAATTCAGGGAGGTCAGCAAATTATTCAAGATTTTACTCCCTAGCTACTACCTGGTTATTAATGTAACAGCATACACCTATCTACAGAAAAAGCAAATATTTGAAAATGTATTTGTCTTCACGTGAATGAGTTACTGGATTTATTTCCATAATTTTCCAGGTCTGATCATGTCTAGGAATATTTTGTATGTATTATGGCACAGATACTGACTATCTTTTCTATAACCTAGGAAGGTCCCCATATGATGGTTTTCCCTGTGTGTCCAGGTGTGACTCTGGAGTCTGACTCCTGCCTTGATCCTGGGATCCCCGTGAACGGGCATCGGCACGGCAGTCACTTTGGCATCCGGTCCACAGTGACCTTCAGCTGTGACCCGGGCTACACGCTGAGTGACGACGAGCCTCTGGTCTGCGAGCGGAACCACCAGTGGAACCACGCGTTGCCCAGCTGTGACGGTAGGTGGAGCGCAAAGGAGCAGCGAACCAGGAAGACGTGCGCAGAAATTATTTAAACGGTTTGGGTGGTGAGCATTTTATGGGTTGGTTCAGGGTGTGACTGATACGGGACTTCTGTTTGAACGTTCTTAGACCTTAAAAACATGGCTGTTTAGCGCTTGAAGTTTACCTAGAACCTTCTCTATGAGGTAGAGCTTCTATTTATAGAATGAAGTTCTATACACAGCAAGCATATTGTATAAGATCAAGCCCACAGATCAGTAGATGAATGTGACCTGCAACCCAGGAGTGCTGCCTCATCCCAGTCACTGCTCCCACAAAGGCTACAGTCCCCTTGTCTCCTAAGATTCTATGTGGAGGAAGTCATACAGGATGTTTCTTTGCTATTTCCAGCTTCTTTCACTCAGTCATACACTGTGACATCCAGGGCATAGCATTTAACTGCTCCTCCTCCACTCTTTTCGTCTATGTTTCCCTGTATAAATGTACCACTGTTGTTTATTCCATGATACTTTGTATGAGCATTTGAGTTATTTTGAGCTCCTTTTCCTGCTTGTTTGGCTAAGAGTACACCCTCCTCCATGAATAATTTGTTTCTTTCCTCCTATTTATATTGGGTAACGTACCTTTTTCTTATAGAATAATAAGCCTTGCTTATGTATATGGGGACCTCTCTTTTGTTGAATCCATGTATTGTGAATGCTTTCTCTCATTCTGTCTCTGTCCTCCTCCTCTTCTTGGTTATTTTTTGAAGAATAGCACGTTTTCATTTGAAAATAATCTACTTGTTCAATGCATTCATTTGTGATTGGTGCTTTACAGATAGTGTTTAAGAAGGCTTACTACCCTCAAGTTATAAAGATATTCTGTTGTTTTCTTCTGAAAACCTTTAAAATTTTAAACAGCTTTATTGAGGTATAATTAAAATATTATAAACTGCTTGTTTAATGTGAAAACTTTACTATGTTCTGAGACACCTATACATATATGAAACCATCACCATGATTAAGGATGTGTTCATCACCCTGAAAGCAAATGCTAGTTTTTTTTTAATGTCAAATATAAACTTTAAACCCATCTAATATATTTGGCAGATGCGATGTAGTGTCTAGATCCATTTATTAATAAGATTGTACCATCTCTTCTCTGATGTGCGGTCTGTTTTGTCACATAGATGTCTATATATGCATAAGTCACTGCCTTTGTCCTTGTGTTGTTGTTCATTCACCGAGTCATGTCCATCTCTTTGAGACCCCATGGACTGTGGCATGCCAGGCTTCCCTGTCCTTTACTGTGTCTCAGAATTTGCTCAACTCATGTTTATTGAATCAGTGATGCCATCCAACCATCTTGTCCTCTGTTGCCCCCGTCTCCTTTTGCCTTCAGTCTCTCCCAGGATCAGGGTTTTGCCAATAAGTTGGAACCAAAGTATTGGAGCTTTGGCTTCAGCATCAGTCCTTCCAGTAAATATTCAGGGTTGATTTCATTTAGGATTGACTGGTTTAATCTCCTTGCAGTCCGAGGAACTCAAGAGTCTCCTCCAGCACCAAAATTCAAAAGCATTAATTCTTTAGCACTGAGACTTCTTTATGGTCCAACTCTCACATTCATACGTGACTACTGGATAAACAATAGCTTTCACTGTAAGGAACTTTGTAGGCAAACTCATCAGTTTTATAATACACTATCTAGGTGTGTCATAGCTTTTCTTTAAAGGAACTTTAATTTCCTGGCTGTGGTCACCATCTGCAGTGATTTTGTAGCCGAAGAAAAGAAAATTTGCCATTTTTCCACTTTTTCTCCTTTTATTTGCCATGAAGTGATGGGACCAGATGCCATGATCTTAGTTTCATGAATGCTGAGGTTTAAGCCAGCTTTTTCACTCTTTCACCTTCATCAAAAGGCTTTTTAGTTCCTCTTCACTTTCTGCTGTTAGGGTGGTATCTTCTGCATGTCTAAGATGGTTGATATTTCTCCTGGCAATCTTGATTTAAGCTTGTGATTCATCCAGCCCAGCATTTGCATGGTGAACTTTGCATATAAGTTACATAAGCAGGGTAACAATATACAGCCTTGACGTACTTCTTTCCCAATTTTGAAACAGTCTTTTGTTCCATGTCTCATTGTTGCTCATTTTTTTATTTATTTTTAATTGAAGGTTAGTTACTGTACAGAATTTTGTTGTTTTCTGTCAGACATCAATAAGAATCAGCCATAGAAACACCCATGTACCCTCTCTCCCAAAACTCCCTCCCACCTCCTTCCCCATCCCACCCTTCTAGAATTTTGCAGAGGCCCTATTTGTGTTCCCTGAGTCATACAGCAAATTCCCATTGGCTATCTATTTTACATACGGTAAAGTAAGTTTCCATGTTACTCTCTCCATATATATCACCCTCTCCCTCCTCCTCTCTCTCCATTTCCATAGGTCTTTTTTCAGTCTTTTTCTCCATTGCTGTTCTGCAAATAAATTCATCAGTACGATCTTTCTAGATCCCATATATATGTGTCAGTATACAACATTTATATTTATCTCTCTGACTTACTTCACTCTGTATAATAGGCTCTAGTTTCATCTACCTCATTAGAACTGACTCAAATGTGTTCCTTTTTATGGTTGAGTAATATTCCATTGTATATATGTACCACAGCTCTTTTGAGGAATCTCCATACTGTCTTCCATTGTAGTCGTATCAATTTACATTCTCACAAGCAATTCAAGAGGATTCCCTTTCTCCACACCCTCTCCAGCATTTATTGTTTGTAGACTTTTTGATGATGACCATTCTGACTGGAGTGAGGTAGAATCTTACTGTGGTTTTGATTTGCATTTCTCTAATAATTAGCAATGTTGAGCATTTTTTCACATGTTTATTAGCCATCTGTATGTCTTCTTTGGAGAAATGTCTGTTTAGGGCTTTCCCCCACTTTTTTATTGGGTTGTTTGTTTTTCTGTTATCAAGTTGTATGAGCTGCTTTTATATTTTGAAAATTGTTTCTTATCAGTTGTTTCCTTTATGGTTATTTTCTCCCATTCTTGGGGTTATCTTTTTACCTTGTTTGTAGCTTCCTTTGCTGTGTAAAAGCTTTTAAGTTTAATTAGATCCCACTTGTTTATTTTTGCTTTTATTTCCATTAATATAGGAGGTGAATCATATAGGATCTTGCTTTAATTTATGTCATCAAGTATTCTGCCTATGGTTTTCTCTAAGAGTTTTATAGTTTCTGGTCTTACATTTAGGTCATCAATCCATTTTGAGTTTATCTTTGTGTATGAATTTAGGAAATGTTCTAATTTCGTTATTTTACACATAGCTATGTAGTTTTCCCAGCACCACTTATTGAAGAGCATACAGGTTTCTCAGAGGACAGATAAGTTGGTTTGGGATTCCCATCTTTTTAAGAATTTTCCACAATTTGTTGTGATCCACACAGTCAAAGGCTTTAAGCACAGTCAGTGAAGCAGTTTGTCCATTAAGAGATTTTAATTCTTAGAAAACTTTCTAAAGAAATCTAGAGACAATGAAAAACATTGACATTTCACTATATACAAATTAAAAGTTCCATTAATTATTAATTATTTTTATTTTTAAAATTTATTTATTTTAATTGGAGGCTAATTACTTTGCAATATTGTAGTGTTGTGGTTTTTTTTTTCCCATCCATTGAAATGAATCAACCGTGGGTGTACATGTGTCCCCATCCTGAACCCCGTCCCAGCTCCCTCCCCATTCTATCCCTCAGGGTCGTCCCAGTGCACTGGCTTTGAGTGCCCTGTTTCATGCATCAAAAAGTTCCATTAAACTTTTTTAAAGGTAAAAGAAAATGGTCAGATTAGAGAAAATAATTGCACTGTCTGTGTAATATGATTTTAAAGGACCTTTTCCAATAAACAGATGAAGGAAAATAAACAGCACAAATAAACCAATAGATTTGTGAGGGAAACAAACACATTGATGACTCCCAGAAGCGCACAAAGGCCAATCAATGGTGTAAACCATTTTGACCAGGAATCAGGAAACTGCAAGTACAACACAGTAATTTACCTCCCTTGTTGGATTTGCAAAATGAAGTGGAAAGTTCATATTATTTGGATTCATTGTGGGATTAGGAATCTGCATGTTCATTTTGCATTATTACCGGGAAATGTAAATAATATAGTTTCTTGGGAGAAAAAAAACAACTCATACTGCAATGTGTATCATGTGTGTGAGCACATACTTGTAGGTAACTACAGACAGCCTCACAGTGTGTGCACAGGAAATGCCTGGAAATAGACAACCTAAAGTTATAGCTACAATTATATATTTATAATCTAAAATTATAACTGCAAGGAAAATTTCTTCCCTATTTGGGATGTTAGTAGGCTATCAGGGAGGGTGAAGAGAGACTTTTTTAGCTCTTCATTTTATGGTGTTATTTGAAATTTTGTTGCCATGTTTTATTTTTGTATTAGAACTCTAATAATAAAGTAAATAAAATCATGTTTATGACTACTAGTGTCAGAAAGATACTAGCTACCATACTAATTAAAAATTTGTAAAACTTGAGTATGACCTAAATACTGTACTAAAATGTTCACTCCTTATTTGGAGTCTTTACTAACAATTTTACTAAGTACAATAAGGGCCTAACCCTTAAAAGACTTCCATGTTATTCACACATAAATGAATATCAATTGATATATTTTATTATATCACCTAATCCAAAATTTGTAAGTTAATCATATGCATAATTTTATTGAAATGTTTACATGGTATAAAAATTCATGGCTCTATTGAATGTCACTGTGCAGCTTTAATTATTCCATGGGCTAGAGCTACAAGTGGAATCTAGAAATGAGACTTGTACAAGCTGCTCTCTTTTGTACACTTGCTTCTGAGGCAGGCCGGTTGAGCGTCTGCTCCAGTGGGGCTTTTTTACTTGTTTCAACTGTAGATTTCCCAGTGTGAGCTGGAGACACTGACAGCGTGCGGTCCCCTGGTCATGAGTCCACCACTGGGTGAGGTTGGAGGATGGTGCTAGTCTAAGGCAGCAGACAGCCCAGTCATCAGATCAGCTATTTAACAGATTCTCGATCTGGTGAAGAAAACTGACATATAAAAATGACAGATTTATCCTGACCCACCTGAAACCTGTCATTTTGAATGGACTCTTCTCAAAGGAGAACAATATGCAGAGGTTGTTGTGGACTTGATGTTGGCAACTTGCTTTGTTTAAACGTTTTAGTATCTATCCAAGACTATTTTCCACTTCTATCCAGTCATCCTCATCCTGCAAGACCAGGTTGCACTCCACCTTCACCAGAATTCTTCTGCATTTGCTCCAGGTCACTAGCACAACTAGCTTTTCTGACATCCATTTCTCCCATATGTAGTTCTAAAAGTCTAACTTTTGCATTTATAATCCAGTCAATCAAATGTTATATATTTCTAGTCCATTTGAATTGCTATAACAAAATGCTGCCAATTGTGTGGCTTATAAACTACAGAAGTTATCTTTCACTATTCTGGATGATGACTCTTTGAGATGAGGGTGCTGCTAGCATGGCTGAGTTCTTACAGGGCCCTATATTGAGGTGTAGACAGCAGTCTTCCCACTGAGTAATCTCATGGTGGAAAGGATGAGGGAGCACTCTGGGGCCTCTTTTATCAGGGTTCCAATCCCAGTAATGAGACCTCAGCCCTCGTGGGGCTTCTCTGGTGGCTCAATGGTAAAGAATCTGGTTGCTGGTGCAGGAGATGTGGTTTTGACTCCTAGGTCAGGAAGATCCCCTAGAGAAGAAAATGGCTACCCACTCCAGTATACTTGCCTGGGAAATCCCATGGACAGAGAAGCCTGGAGGGCTACAGTCTATGAGGTCGCAAAGATTCGAAAGAAGAAGTCATCTAAAATAGAACCCTGGGATGGGAATCCAGTGCTGAGTAGAATTTCTCAAAATCTAATACATGAAGAGGTGTTCTAGGCAGAGGAAACGAGCAAGCTCACATGAATTGATCAGCATGGAACTTTCTGCAAATTCCTGGAGGTTCAGTGAAGAAGAGTGAATGGAAAGAATGGAATGACCAGAAGGAAGCTTTCTAGAAATAGCATGGGCATAGACTGGAAAGGGCCTTGTGTGCTTTGCAAATATCTGAGATGCTATATATTTGCCTTCCATAGGAAATGATCAGGTGCATTAGACTTGTGCATTTTATCTATTATTGTCTCCCAATTTAAATTTATGTAAATTTGGAGTTTAAACTTTCTCAAGAGATTGGTAACATAAACTATTTGCTTATGATTCCCTGTAACGTGTCTCAGATAACAATACATTTATGATAAAGGTGATTAATAAATCTGCACACTTTAGGAGATTTTAGAGTTTGATATGAGGGTTTTAGTCTGTCATGGTTGACTGTTTTCATTTAACCTTAAGAATTATTTTGTTGCCTTTGCAAGTCATAAGCCATCTCTTAAACCCTATGGGTTTTTATTGTGACAAATAATACATCAATAGGATATTTACACTTTCAAAAATTCACAGTTCTCAGGAAGGAAAGACGAAATCAGAATTAATTATAATGTTTTATATCACCATGAAAAAAGGTAAACTCTATCAATATCTCTCACACCATATTAATAGCATTGCTGCATTTCATTTTTTTTCTATTTATGCTTTGGATACTCAGGTTTTGAAGAAGCAAAGCGAACATTGCAATAAATTGGCCCTCTTTTATTTGGTGAAAAACAAATATAAGAAATCTTTGGAAAAGTTTCTACATTTAATAAATATTTTTGTAAACTCTTTGTTCTTTCTGCAAGCATTTATTGGAAAACCACTGATTTTATAGGCACACAGTTGGCAAGTTCATAATCTATTAGAATAGCGAGAAGAAAGACTTATTTTTCAATCATCCAATGAAGTAAATGCTCTATTAGACACAGGACAAATGGTTGAAAATACAGAGATAAAAGAACTTGAAAGGCTTGGATGACAGCTTTCATGATGCATCTTTAATAATGAGGTTGAGAGGAAAGAAAAGACTGAAAGTGAAGAAGCAGTGAGAATCAGGCATAAAGTCATAAACATGGCTGGCAGGGGCTGAAGGAGAGAGGTTTATTTGCCAAGGGTGGGTGCTCATCAAAGGCAGTTCAAGGGCCGCTCAGGCTGGTCATGTGAGCATGGCCCCAATTCCATGGGTGAGAGATTTGAGACAACGTGTGCCGTGTTCGAGGTGAAAGCCAGGACAAGGGCAAGGCCACCTCAACTGAACAGCTCTCATTTATCCAAGACTTTTTTTTTTAATTTTTAATCACAGTGTTCTGTAGAAGACTTCTTTTGAGGAAAGGATTTCCATATAAATGAATGAATGAACAAAAGCAACCTCTGTCGGGCATGGGGAGTCCACAAATAACCTGAAATGAAAAGTAACCCCATTAAGTTTTTTGCTTTAAATAGAACTTTATTAACAGTTTAAAGCAAAAAAAAAAAAAAAAAGAGGAAATAATAGAAAAAGTAAAGAAACAAATCAGCCAGTACACTGCATGCTTTCACGTGCTAGTGTCTTCAAGGAAGAAGCAAGAGTTAGGAGGCAGAAGGTCAAGTGGACACAAACAAGGTGAAACACACCAGTTACAGAACTTTTCAGAAGTGAGAGGTGACGATGCAGGCAGTGAGGGGAGAGTAGGGACCCACAGGTTTCATTCTGAAATGCTTAGCAGGCAATTGCCAGTTCAGCTGTGGTTTGAGAAAGAAGTGAAGGTTTTGTTTTTATTTTTTTAATTGGAATGTAGTTGCTTTACAATGTTGTGTAAGTTTCTGCTGTACAACAACAGGATTCAGCTATAGGCACACATCTATCCCCTCTGTTTTGTGTTTCCTTCCCATTTTGGTCACCAGAGAGCACTGAGCAGTGTTCCCTGAGCTGTGCAGTAGGTTCTCACTAGTTGTTTATTTTATACATGGTATCAATAGTGTACGGGGCTTCCCAAGTGGCTGAGCGGTGAAGAATCTGCCTGCCAGTGCAGGGAATGTGGGTTTGATCCCTGGGTCCAGAAGATCTCTTGGAGAAGGAAATTGCAACCCACTCCAGTGTTCTTGCCTGGGAAATCCCATGGAGAGAGGAGCCTGGTGGGCTACAGTCCATGAGGTCACCAAAGAGTCAGACACTTGACTGAGCATGCCTGCAATAGTGTATATCAGAGTTTAAATTGTGAATCTGAAAGCTGTGAGGTTACAAGTTAGAGCTCGATTCAGCTCAGTCACTCAGTCATGTCTGACCCTTTGCCACCCCATGAACTGCAGCACGCCAGGCCTCCCTGTCTATCACCAACTCCCGGAGTTTGCCCAAACTCATGTCCATTGAGTCTGTGATGCCATCCAGCCATCTTATCCTCTGTAGTCCCCTTCTCCTCCTGCCCCTAGTCCCTCCCAGCATCAGAGTCTTTTCCAATGAATCAACTCTTCGCATGAGGTGGCCAAAGTACTGGAGCTTCAGCTTTAGAATCATTCCTTCCAAATAAATCCCAGGGCTGATCTCCTTCAGATGGACTGGTTGGATCTCCTTGCAGTCCAAGGGACTCTCAAGAGTTAGAACCTTATAATCATCCTACAATCTTCCTTTTCCTTCATGGCACCCACATCCCATTGACAAGGAATACTATCCCAGCTCTACCTTCAAAACACAGTTGGGTTCTGACCACTTCCCACCGCATCTCTGCTGATGTTCTGTCCAGGGTCTTACCCATTTTGCTTTCTGCCACCCAACCCCCTCCTTGCATAGCAGCCCAGCACCCAAACTAAAATCCAAGTGGGTCCACTTCATCCTCTGTGCAGGGCCCTTAGGTGGCCCTTCATCACACTCAGAGATGGGCCATGGCCTGGATGGGATCTGACCCCATCCAGGGGGTCAGGACTCTCTCCCTTGTGACCCAGGGCCCAGGACTCTCTCCCTTCTCTCCCCACCCTCCCCACCAACTTTCCCCCCCAACCCCAGCAGACTTTTTATTTTCTTGGGCTCCAAAATCACTGTGGAAGGTGACTGTAGCCATGAAATTAAAAGATGATTGCTCCTTGGAAGAAAAGCTGTGATGAGTCTAGACAGCATATTAAAAAGCAGAGACATCACTTTGTCAACAAAGGTCTGTATAGTTAAGATTATGGTTTTTCCAGTAGTCATGTATGGATGTGAGAGCTGGACCCTAAAGAAGGCTGAGCATTGAAGAATTGATGCTTTTGAATTGTGGTGCCAGAGAAGACTCCCAAGAGTTCCCTTGGACTGCAAGGAGATCCAACCAGTCCATCCTAAAGGAAATCAACCCTGAAGATTCAGTGGAAGGACTGATGCTGAAACTGAAGTGCCAATCCTTTGGCCACCTGATGCAAAGAGCTGACTCACTGGAAAAGACCCTGATGCTGAGAAAGATTGAGGGCAGGAGGAGAAGGGGACAACAGAGGACGAGATGGTTGGATGGCATCACTGACTCAATGGACATGAGTCTGAGGAAACTTCAGGAGATGGTGGAGGACAGGGAAGCTTGGCATGCTGCATTCCATGGGGTCCCAAGGTACTGGGCACGGCTGAGTGACTGAACAACAACCAGCAGCCCTCTCCCCACCCTGGCAGCCCACTCTCGCTCTGGCCTTCATCCTGCTGGTTTTGTCTTCAAGCAAGTTCTTCCTCAGATTATCAAGTGCTTCCTTCTTCTGTCTCAAGTCTTTCTTCACAGGCCACCTCCTTAGTCAGGCCTTCCCCCCGACCCCGTTTATTCTCTCCCAAGCCTGTTCTTTCTTTCTGTACTTTCTTCCCTGACATGTGTCATCTTCTAACATTGAATATAACCAGTCATTCATATTGTAATCTCCCTTCTTCAGCTGGAATGTGCGCTCTGCCAGAGCAGAGATTTTTGTCTATTTTGCTCATAAATAGCAGGTACTCCGTAACTGTTTTTTGAATAAATTAATGTTAAATGCTGTGTTAATGTTACCTTTTTCATAATAAAATGAGTCAATGTAACTTTAAGATGTGAAAACTTCAGCCTGTTAAAATATTCTAGAACTATTTTCAAAAATTCATATTTTGCTGTCTTTTACCTAGATCTCAGTTTCCATATTCAAAGAAATTATCTGTTTCCTTAAAATAACATGCTGAGTGAGCATGATGAGAAATATCACTTTTTCTACAAATGAGCTCATTCTTTTCTGAGTGTTATTTATGGAATAGCTTTTACGTGATTCAGGACATTCATGTGACAGTGAGCCCTTGAACAGCACGGGGGTCAAGGGTCCAGAAGACCTGGAGCCTGGGTCAGGGCTGAACCTGGTCCCTTGCCCTTCCCTCCAGCTCCCCTGGGCCAGTTTGATTCCTTGTTGGTTCAGCTCTTGCATTCTCAGGAAACCGCGATAGGACTTAGGATAGAAAAGAAAAGATAAATATCCACTCTTCAATTGTTTGCAAAATTAAGTTTTATGAAGTTTATTCAAATTTTAAATTATTGATATCTTGCTCTTTCTTTTTATTGTTTTTTATTTTTATAATTATAAAATTTTAAAAATTAAAATTTAAAAAACATTTTAAAATTTTAATGTTATAATGTTGTGTTGGGTCCTGCCACATAGCAACGTAAATCAGCCACAATTATACATACGCCCTCTTCCTCCCTAGCCTCCCCTCACCCACCCCATGTCTCCAGGTTATCACAGAGTGCCAGACGGGGTCCCTGTGCAACACAGCAACTTCTCACCCGGTGTAAGATGGGTACCTTACACCTGATAGTGTACATATGCCGACGCTACTTTCTCCAGTCATCCCTCTGTCTCCCTCCCCACTGTGCCCACAAGTCCATTCTCTACGTCTGCGTCTCCATTCCTTCCCTGCAAATAGGTTCATCAATACCATTTTTCTGGATTCCAAGTATATATACATCAATATACTATATCTGTTTTTCTCTTTCTACCTTACTTCACTCTGTAGATTCATCCACCTCACCAGAACTGACTCACATTTTATGGCAGAGTTGTACATATGTACTGCACCGTCTTTATCCATTCATCTGTTGATGGACACTTGCGTATTGTACATAGTGATGCTATGAAGATCTATTCATAGTGTCAACAGCTAATGTCTTGGGTATTTAATACATATGGGACCCTGTAAATTGTGTTCTATGAAGCCAGATGTTATAAACAGCTACCTTAAGAGATGGCTTTTATCACTGTGTTCAGTTTTAAGATAAGACAGATGTGCAGGAAGGAGGAAGAGCTACTTGCCAAAGACCACAGAGTCAGAGATAGGTCGGCGTCTGAACTCATCGCTTTCTGGCATCAAGGTCTGAGCACTGGAACCTCCACAGGACACTGATTCCTAAACATGTCCACTTCCTCCCTCAAGTGATTATGTACAATTTTCTTTTCTTTCTTTTGAAAATGAGACTGAGACATATCGAACAGGACATGCGTTGTAGTAAAGGATATAAATTCAACGAAGTGCTGGCAGCTCTAGAGGACTGGAATCTGTAAGATACAGAAATGTAGGTAGAGATGGAGAAGTTTATTATAAGAAGTTGATTCACATGATTACAGAGTTTGTGAAGCTCTCAGATCTGTGGTCAGCCAGCTGGAGACCAAGGGGCCCCAAGGGTGTAAATTCCAGTCCAGAGGCTAGCGGCCTCAAGACTCAGAAGGAGCTGATGCTTCCGTTCAAGACTGAGGACAGGAAGGAAGCTGATGTCCCAGTGTGAAAGCCGCCGGGCAAGATGTGTTCCGTCTTGCTTACAAGACGCTCAG